>NC_057809.1:7963833-8563833 GCF_018294505.1 Triticum aestivum | reverse complement strand
AACTTTTGTGAGAACCGGATTCTGGTTTCTGTATATCGTGTCCTAGAGCAAGTTGGCATGATCACGATGTCCTTGTGATGGGAGCCCGAGCATGCATGCATATTTCGTGTGTATATATATAGATTTTGCCACGCCTGTATTCGAAGATTTTTGTCATGCATATTTCGTGTGTCGGACTGATGCATGGGAACACGATCGTATTGTATAATCCAGACATTTGGTACTATATATACACTTCATCTGTTTTTAAATATAGGTCTTTCTAGAGATTTTCATATAAATTACATACAAATGTATATAGATGTAGTTTAGAGTATAGATTCACTAATTTTACTATAAATATAGTTCATATTAAAATCTTTAAAAAAACTTATATTTAGAAACACGAGGGAGTATGTTGGTTGGGCATGCAATGCAAAGATGGGGAGCCCCGTACCAAGGCGCCTGAAAACTAGAAAACGACGAAAACAATTTCGGCGGACATGCGTGTGACGTCGTGTGTCCACTCGATCGATCGCGGCAGCGTCGTCAAAACAAATATGGCTTGGTTGACTGCATCTCTAGGTTTTTATGGTCATTATTAATTGCCGGCCGGGTCATTGCTCTCGGCTGATTACGTCAATCTTTTTTCTTTTCTTTCCATGGAGTACCATCAGCATGACGCGCCGGTCGTTGTCTGTCGATGATAAGGGGGATGAGATGCGGCTTGCCTGCTCCCTCCCTATGCTCTCATCCGTGCTCTCATTTCATCCGACCACTATCTTTTTTCTTTTTTTCTTTCTGATCTAATCATCTTCCCCTTTATTTTAAGAGGATGGGGTTGGTCCTTATTTTGTTTCAATCAAATCAAACCACGTACACGGGAGCACGAATGGGCACATGCCGGGGAAGCAGGCAAGTCTCGTCCAGCGGGATGAGCATATCGTTGCGAGTTTTTTTAACAAGAGGTTGGGTCCAGAAGGACCCAGAAATTCGTTGATAAGCATGAATGGACATTTTGCAGTAAGGCCCCTTAGAAACAGGAAATTACAAACAAGGACCAGGATAATGCCAAAAAAAAACCCAAACAAGGAAAGTAGATTGCAATCGGGTCTGAAAATGCCTCCAGATGGATCCAGACCAGCCGACGCCGGGGACAGCATCACTTGGGCCAACAGGACCTCCATTGAGAACAGCCAAGTTGAGGCCCTCCCGCCCATTCAGTGACTGTAGCTCAATTTGACATGGATGCCCTTATCGAACACCCAACATCTTGCGGTTAATGGGTTTAATTAGAGAGATGTTCACAAAGTAAAGATGGAATTGGCTAGCCGACAGAGCCTTTTCTGGTCATCTTACTAATTGACTAACGGGCCAATGAAGTCGGTAACGTGACCAAAGTGCGTATTCTCTTCCGGATGCCTCTCAATCCTAATACTAGTTAGTTAGCTCCAATATGCATGAAGAGAACCAAAGGCCATGCCAGTGATCAATGAGTTAGCTAGGTTCAAATTCACTAGATTCACCCATGCTTGTGATGCCTGATGCATCACCGAAAGAAATCTATAGTACTCTTTGGTAGCTTCTCAAAGCAACTCCATGGTTTTGTAATTTGTAGAGCTGCACTATTTTCCTGTGTTTCATTAATGCACACACACCTACCAATAATTTCTCAAAGAAGTCATGAGGATTTGGTGCCTCCGTCTATAACTTGTTTGCTTGGAGATGATTAAATCAAAGGATTGAGAATTTAGACGTTTCAAGATATAAGGTCACTCATTCAGAGGTAATTAAAGTACGCCTTAGATTTCGGTTGCCTCCCATTATTAGCTAGCTAGCCCCAACATGGATGGAGAGATAAAAAGGCAATGCCAGAGCATCACCATGCTCACCAGGTTCTGTTTCGCACCATGCCTGCCATGCATGATGCATTGATGCATCACTACAAAAACTCCTATAGTTGCTTTGTGCTAGCTTCTCATAGAAAATCCATCATTTGTGACTTACAGAGCTACACTACTACGGGTGTTTTGTTAATGCACGCCTACCAATAACGAAGATTTGGCACTTCCCTCTATTATTGTTTGGTTAGAGGGAGTTAAAAGTTCAGCGCCTATAGGGTGACAATATTGCATTCTTTTTGTTCTGAATTGAATTCTATTTTGCTTTACATACTGTCATACCTCCCTGATCGTTATGTAATGATGAGTTATATGCTAACTAGTTTTTCTTGACCTCTTGTTAGCATATGAAGTTATATGGTTACTCATGCTATGGGTAAATAAGAAGACACTCGTAACTGATATTGCATGGAAAATTCGTTGTGCAGTAGCTGGATTACAATATGAGAAGTTGCTAATTTACAGCTCTGGGAAATGAATGCAGAACGCTTTCTTCTGACAATTACATTTGGATGTGACAGTTGAGCTCTTAAAAATCATGCGTATATAATCAAACTTATTGTATGTGTGAAGTTTTAGAACCAATATTACATGAATAGATTTTGTTATGTATGTATCTGAAGAAGCTAGCTAAAAAAACCAAGCCTGTGATCTCTTGAAAATTGAGAATTTGTTGTTCGATGGGGATTGGCTAGCCCTAGAGGTGAGGCGATCCCAACAGAGCTGTTGCAGATTAGGAGTTTCTCAACTGAGCTGCGCTGCCCCGGATATGCGGAGTCGAGAAGTCAAGAAAGCTAAAACGGCATCTGTATGATTGGCAAAGGGCGAGGCAGGGAAGTAGATCGAATTAAATTCCATCCATACATTACAGAGACAAAATGTCTAGACTACCCTTCCACACTAAGGGCCAGATTGAGATGTTACTCCTACTAATCACAAGGTACAAGAGCACCCTAAAAACTCTCAAGCTCATAGGTACACGTCTGTTGAGCTTGTCTCCAGACCACTTTTGCATCTTGTGTACATGGAGACAGGTGTGTTGTGTAGACTGTCCGACAGTGTAACCATCCAGGTCATAGACTTACTCAACGTGGACCGACCAACATTGTAACCATCGAGGAGACAAGTGACTTGTATATGTTTGACAAAGCATAATTCTAGCAAACACATATGTGTCTGGTCTTACCATATGTTGATGCGCCCTAAATCCCTCATGCCTCCCAAGCCCCAATTCAGTAACCATAATGTGATAGAACCACCCTTATCATTGCAAGGGATGGCCTCTTTGATGTTAGTATAAGCAAGTATTAACAGTCGACTGGATTGATGGATTTAATTAAGAACTAGAGACATCAAGCATATACGCATGGTCTTGCAATTGGATTCTCACCAGAAGTTGTCTGCCTCCTACTCGATTTGAGCATTTACATATATATATGAGCATCATGTAACTACTAAGCAGTAGTAGCTCTAGTTGGGACCAATTAAACTTCCTTACTACTAGTACAAGTGTACAACACATGGGCCTCCTTTCTTGAATTTGCTGCAACTACGTGCAATGCAGCTAGTATATTAGCTCCATATATGTGTGCAGAGCGCCATACAATGTTTTGGGTATATTTGATCTGATATTCGGACAAAGTATGTACTATAAGCAACTAGTATCATCCCCACACAAACAGGTAAGTCAGTCCTAATAATAAGAAGAACCCATCAATGTGGGTACAAATCCTTAGAAATAAATACTTGCGCTCTAAAACTCTTGGTCAGATTACCGTAAGACCTAATGATTCACCATTTTGGAAGGGACTCATGAGAGTGAAATAGACCTTCGTCCATAGGGTGAAATGCATTGTTGGGGATGGAACAACAACAAGGTTTTGGGAGGATACCTGGTTAGGCGACGCACCACTAGCTCTCAAGTATCCTTCCCTGTACCATATTGCTCAACGTAAGGAGGATTACGTAGCAACAGTATTGCAGACGGTACCTTTGAATATCCAGTCACTAGTGCAGAACCGGGCAATAGCACCGGTTCGTAAGGCCCTCCCCCCCCCCCTTTAGTACCGGTTCAGCACGAACCGGTGCTAAAGGGAAACCACGTGGCACGAGCCAGCTCCGGGGGCCGGGAGCCCTTTAGTACCGGTTGGTAACACCAACCGGTACTAAAATGTTTGGGGGGTTTTTGGTTTTATGATTTCTTTTTCATTTAATTTTGTGTTTTTCATTTTAATTCTTTTTCGTTTGCTGGTATTTTACGGTACTACACATTGTACACGTTATGCATAAATAGAATTTATAGTAGAACCAATCATATATATATCATCAATGTCTCACAAACCACCATATTAATTTACACATACACACATGTATAGCTATATACAATTTCTCCTACATATGCATGTTGCCTTCGGAGCCAGTGGCATTAGCCTAATTGGTGCCTTCGGAGCACGATGACAATTGGAAGTGGTTCATGACCTGGTCGATGGGGGCGGTAGCGGGTAATAGTATTCTCCCTTCGGATTTATGACCTGGTCGAGAAAAAATCCCGCTATTTCCTCTTGAAGTGCTTCTACGCGCTCCGTTTCTAGGAGCTTGTCCCGCACCTCTTTGAACTGTTAAGAAGGAGATCAATATGCATGTGTATTAGTTGTGTGACTAGATATCGATAATGGTGTAAAAATTGTGAATAGTGTTCTGACAAGCGTACCCATTCCTGTCTTTAAGATCTGCTCCTTTCGGACGCCATCATGCGAATGTTCTCGCAAACGCAGAATGCACACAGATCAGTCCCCTGCGCCTGCTTCAGGGCCTTTATTACAAGAATGGAATTTAATTTGATCAGATAATAATTAATCAAGCATGATAATTAAAGAGATGGCAGCTAGCTAGCTAGCTAGTACTACTTAATTACTTACCTTGGGTCGAAACCATTTCAGCTGTGGTTTCCATTCGCCTTCCATGACGCTGATGAACCTTGCCCAAGCCCTGCCCACCGACAAAGAAAATGAATAAAGGGGTTATTAAATAGTTCATATCATGAAATGACGAACTAAATAGGCCGAGATATATAGTTAATAATGATTGAAATTACCTGTTGACTATCCCAAACAAGATGTTATAGTCACTATTTGCTTTGAGTAGCGAGTCCAGTATTTCAACTGTTCCGGCGTCAACTTTAATGATACACAAGATCCAGTGAAATCTGCATGCACACACGTTTGCATGTCTTAATTAAGCGGGCATATGTAAGCAAAAACATGTAGCTAGCTAGTAGGCAAAAACAGAGAATTTTTAGTACAAGAAAGTGTGACTCACTGGAAGTTGTAAGGAAGTAGTATATCTTCATTGTATTTGAGGCGCTTCAAGAACTCTAGCATGCTGTCCTCTACCTCTTTTTCATGATGCTTGTTTATTTTCCATGTGTATTCATTAACGGTGTTTGGGTCAATGAACCCAATGCCATAGCGTCCACCTTTTCTCATTTCATACATCTTCATCCTGCATAATACCACAGAAAAGAATATAGTGAGGATAATTACACGTAATGATTGATCAAAAGGATCACTACAGCTAGCTTGAGACTTAAATTACAGAAAGAAATCACTTACAGACAATAGCAACTGACTATAGATTTGTCGAGTGCGTCTTGATTGTATAACTGAAACAGTTCAGAATACTCAATGGCCACAACTTTCTCATGGTAGTAATCATCCTTCTTGACATACACCATGAGGGACTCTCGATCGGATCTCTTGGTAATGTCCATGTACCATTGATGCAATTCATACATTCTCGTTGGGAGCTTCTTGACATCTTCTGGCTCGACCAAAGGTTGGCCCCGGACATATTTCCGTTTTATTTCCTCCTCCGTAATCACAGGCATGTCCTTGATCTCGAGGAGTTGTCCAACAGTGATCTTGAGTTCTTCAGCCTGCATTATATGCTCCTGAGTTATTACCACATCGCCCACCTCGGGAATGTAAACTATTTAGCCACAATAATATTGGGCGCACATACTGTCACGTGTTGTTGGCGACACAACAAGCGGGGAGATCGATTGCGCCGCCTGTTTTCCCAGCTGGGCAACGATTTTCCCGCATTTTTTGACAGCTGATTGTTGTTTGCTCGAGCTCGAGCTCGGCTCCTTCTGTAGACGTTGTCGATGTAACTTCCTGATGTGGCGCTCATAGTCTGTGTCAACAGGCTTAGGAGCTGGTGGTTGAGCCATACGAATGAAATGGTCAACTACTTCCACAGGCACTTTCTCCCTTGGCGGCGGTGGCGGTTTCTGTCCAAAATGGGCGTCGACTTCTGCCCGCACTATGGCATTGGTTTGCTCCTCGGTACTGTCGTAAGCCCTCACAGGAAGAGGAGTAGTGAGGTTTGGACCATATTTATATCGCTTGCCTCCGCCTGTACTTCCTGTACTATGACCTCGACTCGTACCGCTACGCACCATAGCTGCGGGGTGTCTCTTCTGTGATTGCTGAGGCGGCGGAGACGGCTGACGGGGCTGAGTTGGACGAGGAGGAGTGGCCTGAAGCTGTGCCGGACTTGGAGGAGGAGTGGCCTGAGGTTGTGCCGGACTTGGAGGAGTGGACGTCTGACGCTGTGTCGGACTTGGAGGAGGGGTGGCCTGACACTTTGCCGGACTTGGAGGAGGAGGAGTGGCCTCACGCGTTGGTGGACTTGGAGCGGGAGTCTGCTGACTCGGTGGCGGACTTCGACAAGGAGTCGGGTGACGCGGTGTCGGTGGCCTTCGAAAGATGATGCAATCCTTTCTCCATAGGATGACATGATGTATGGCCTCTCCCAATGTGCGCTCGTCGTCACCTCTAGGAATGTCAAGCTGTAGCTCCGAATATGGGTCCACCACCTCATCAACCAAGACACGAGCATAGCCTGCTGGAATCGGGTTGCAATGGAAGGTTGCCTCGGGGGAATTTGAAAAAGCAACGGCGTCCGCCACCTTCATGGATATGTTCTTCATTTTGAAGTGTAGCTCGCAGTTAGTGTTCTCCGTGATGTCATCCACGGGGTATCTATCCAGCACTGCGTCGCCCGGGGCGGAACCCACGCTACTTCTCGGCATGGATGGGGCGGTGCTATCCAATGCTAGATCATCCGCTAGCTGCTGCAGATGCTGAGACCCCCTTTGCTGGCTAAGTGAGTCGATCTGCTCCTGCTGCCGCTGGAATTTAACTGCCAATTCCGCTTGACTTGCTTCTAGGCCTTGAAGGCGTTCATAGTCCCGCTTCCTCTGCTCCTCCTCCATCTTCCTCTTCTTCTCCTCCGCAATCTTCTTTCTCGCACGGGTTCTGTAGTCGGCGTTCCAGTAAGAAAACCCCTCATACCACGGAATAGCGCCGTTGCCTCGTGTTCTTCCCGGGTGTTCAGGATTTCCCAGGGCACACGTAAGCTCGTCATTCTCTCTGTTGGGCTGGAACACCCCCGATCGAGCCTCTTCTATTGCAACAAGTAGCGCATCGTCGGCTCCGTTCAGACATGCCTTCGTCGAAACATTGCCTGTCTTCGGGTCCAACTCCCCCCCATGCGCATAGAACCAAGTCCTGCACCTGGGGGGCCAGCTCTTAGTAACCGGAGTGACACTTGCATCCTCCATCTCTTTCTCAGACTTATCCCACTTAGGCATTGCCACCGCGTAGCCACCTGGCCCCAGCTTATGGAACTTATCCTTTTTTCGGCATTCTTCTTGTTTATTCTCGACCGTTCCTTAGCTAATTCTGAATCCTTGAATTTCACGAAATCGTCCCAATGAGCACTTTGATTCTCTAGTATCCCCTCGAATACTGAAGTCTTCCTTCCTCCCTTGACGTACTTCTCCCACGTCGTTCTCTTGTGGTTCTTGAATGCAACTGCCATCTTCCTAAAAGCAGCGTCCTTGACTTTCTGCACATCTGCTTCTGTGAAATGATCTGGTAGGGTGAAATGTTCCATGAGAGTATCCCAAAGCAGTTTTTTTTATTCTCGTCGACAAAAGTAACATTTGGACGTGGCTTTGCTGGCTTTCTCCATTCTTGAAGGGAGATCGGGAGTTGGTCCTTCACAAGAACTCCGCACTGACGAACGAACTTGTCCGCAAGCTTCTTAGGCGCTAATGGTTCGCCATTAGGTTTGAATGCCTCGATATTGTACTTTACGCCCTCCTTCAACTTTTTGTTCGGGCCTCGTTTCGTCCTTTTGCCTGAAGATTTGCTCGATCCGGATGGCTGAAAGAAGAAAGATCGATTCGTTAATATATCTTCAACTCATTTAAAACATGCGATGATCACCAGATTCCTGCTTATATAAATATATATACCTCGCCGGTGTTTGTTGTTTCAGGATCAACATGTTCTTCGTAGTAGTTCATGACTTCATCTTCTCGGTCGTCGCAATCGAATATCATATCACCCTCTCCGGTGTTGTTTAGAAATTCGGAGCCGTCAAAATCTTCTTCATTCTGATCATCATCTCGCCCGCGTATGATATCGAACATGGTCTGTTCTCTCTCTCTCTGTCGGTATTGTCCGCCATAGCTTTTATTTAACTATGCCAAAAGAAATATAAAACAATTTAGTATAATCTCGAATAATAGATATAATCTCGAATACATCGTCTCGAATGATAGATATAATCTCGAAAACATCGTCTCGAATAATAGCTTTAATCTCGAATACATCGTCTCGAATAATATATAATATTGAATAGTACATCACTGGCTAGGCGGTGGACACCCAAAGAGAAGGAACCCTCACAGGATCATAGCTGAAGTGAGATCCCTGAAGAAACTGCCAGGTATTGGAGAACCTGCCGCCCTCTAACGCAACCATGTAGCGATGGACGCGCTCGTCCTCCTCCCTGACACGACGACGTACCACCTCCGGCGGGGCCGGCTCCCTCCGCACCGAAACTGGCCCACGCGAACGCCACCAAACGAGATCAGGGTCGACGACGGGGCTCGGGAACGGGTTCCTCATCAAGCGGCGCGCCCCTCCAGGCAGCACCTCCCAGTGCCAGCCCGGCAGAGCCCAGTCCCGGACATGGGTCAGCTGGACGTCGTCGCGGACGTGTCGACAGCGAGGATGCGGGCCGGGCATCGTCGACAACAAATACTAGCTATATGCCCGCAAAAAGTAACATTTTTTTAATGATTGGATTTTGATAACTAAAATTTCTAACATTTCTATATAACACTAATTATGCTATCATTGCATATGTCAAAATTCTATATGCTATTTCATACTAATTAAGCATCTAACACTAAAAACAGAAAACACAACTTTTATACATCCATTAAAAAACTGAAAAACAACATTATATAAAAAAATTTCCATACTAATTAAACACTAATTATATCCATCTAACATGCATTCATACATATATACTAGTGAAAAAATAATAATCTAAAAAATCTAAATTAATTAAACATACAAAATATGTATATACTAATATATACATGCATTAATTCATACATATGTACGTGTGTGTGTGTGTGTTCATCATGCTTGTGTGTGTGTGTACGGGCTCGGGGAGGGGCGGCGCCCATGGTGGCCGCCGGGGGCGAGGGAGAGGGGTTAGAGGGGGAGAGCTCACAGCAGGGTGACGGCGACGACCGGGGGCGGCGACGGGCCGGGGCGTGACGCGGGGGCGGCGACGCGGGGACGGCGCGACGGGGACGGGCCCGGGGCGGCGACGGAGACGAGGGCGGCGACGGGGACGGGGGCGGCGACGGGGACGGGGCGGCGACGGCAACGGCGTCGATCGATCGGGGCACGCGGGCGGTGCTTCAATGGGGAAACAGAGGAAGAAACAGAGGGAGAATCAAATTTTCGTAAGTGTTGTATATATAGAAGGCACCTTTAGTACCGGTTGGAGCCACCAACCGGTACTAAAGGCTTGTTTTGGCCAGGCCAAGCGGCGGGAACCGCACCCCCTTTAGTACCGGTTGGTGGCTCCAACTGGTACTAAAGGCCCCCTTTAGTACCGGTTGGAGCCACCAACCGGTACTAAAGGGTGTGCGCTGCCAGGCGAGCGGCACAAAAGTTTAGTCCCACCTCGCTAGCCGAGGGGCACTCGCACCTGCTTATAAGCCCCGCCGTCGCTGCTGTCTCGAGCTCCTCTCTTAAGCAGGCCTTCTGGGCCTACTGTTGGGTTCGTAGTAATTTAAAAAAAATTCCTACGCACACGCAAGATCATGGTGATGCATAGCAACGAGAGGGGAGAGTGTGATCTACGTACCCTTGTAGATCAACAGCGGAAGCATTGACACAACGTTTAGGAAGTAGTCGTACGTCTTCCAGATCCGACCGATCCAAGCACCATTACTCCGGCACCTCCGAGTTCTTAGCACACGTACAGCTCGATGACGATCCCCGGACTCTGATCCAGCAAAGTGTCGGGGAAGAGTTCCGTCAGCACGACGGCGTGGTGACGATCTTTGATGTTCTACCGTTGCAGGGCTTCGCCTAAGCACTGCTACAATATGATCGAGGTGGAATATGGTGGCAGGGGGCACCGCACACGGCCAAGGAACGATCTCAATGATCAACTTGTGTGTAAAGAGGTGCCCCCTGCCTCCGTATATAAAGGAGCCAAGGGGGAGGGGGCCGCCGGCTAGGAGGAGGGCGCAGGAGGAGTCCTACTCCTACCGGGAGTAGGACTCCCTCCCAATCCTAGTTGGACTAGGATTCCCCGAGGGGGAAAGAGATAGAGGGGGGGGGGGGGGCGGCCACCTCTCCTAGTCCTAATAGGACTAGGGGAGGGGGGGAGGCGCGCGGCCACCTTGGGCTACCCCTTTCTCCTTTCCACTAAAGCCCATTAAGGCCCATATGGCTCCCGGGGGGTTTCGGTAATCTCCCGGTTCTCCGGTAAAATCCCGATTTCACCCGGAACTCTTCCGATGTCCAAATATAGGCTTCCAATATATCAATCTTTATGTCTCGACCATTTCGAGACTCCTCGTCATGTCCGTGATCACATCCGGGACTCTGAACTAACTTCGGTACATCAAAATGCATAAACTCATAATAAATGTCATCGTAACGTTAAGCGTGCGGACCCTACGGTTCGAGAATAATGCAGACATGACTGAGACACATCTCCGGTCAATAACCAATAGGGGGACCTGGATGCCCATATTGGCTCCTACATATTCAATGAAGATCTTTATCGGTCAGACCGCATAACAACATACGTTGTTCCCTTTGTCATCGGTATGTTACTTGCCCGAGATTCGATCGTCGGTATCCAATACCTAGTTCAATCTCGTTACCGGCAAGTCTCTTTACTCGTTCTGTAATACATCATCCCGCAACTAACTCATTTAGTTGCAATGCTTGCAAGGCTTAAGTGATGTGCATTACCGAGAGGGCCCAGAGATACCTCTCCGACAATCGGAGTGACAAAACCTAATCTCGAAATACGCCAACCCAACATGTACCTTTGGAGACACCTGTAGTACTCCTTTATAATCACCCAGTTACGTTGTGACGTTTGGTAGTACCCAAAGTGTTCCTCTGGTAAACGGGAGTTGCATAATCTCATAGTTATAGGAACATGTATAAGTCATGAAGAAAGCAATAGCAACATACTAAACGATGGGGTGCTAAGCTAATGGAATGGGTCATGTCAATCAGATCATTCTCTTAATGATGTGATCTCGTTAATCAAATAACAACTCATTGTTCATGGTTAGGAAACATAACCATCTTTGATTAACGAGCTAGTTAAGTAGAGGCATACTAGTGACACTTTGTTTGTCTATGTATTCACACATGTATTATGTTTTCGGTTAATACAATTCTAGCATGAATAATAAACATTTATCATGATTATAAGGTAATAAATAATAACTTTATTATTGCCTCTAGGGCATATTTCCTTCAGTCTCCCACTTGCACTAGAGTCAATAATCTAGATTACACCGTAATGATTCTAACACCCATGGAGCCTTCGTGCTGATCATGTTTTGCTCGTGGAAGAGGCTTAGTCAATGGGTCTGCAACATTCAGATCCGTATGTATCTTGCAAATCTCTATGTCTCCCACCTGGACTAGATCCCGGATGGAATTGAAGCGTCTCTTGATGTGCTTGGTTCTCTTGTGAAATCTGGATTCCTTTGCCAAGGCAATTGCACCAGTATTGTCACAAAAGATTTTCATTGGACCCGATGCACTAGGTATGACACGTAGATCGGATATGAACTCCTTCATCTAGACTCCTTCATTTCCTGCTTCCGAAGCAGCTATGTACTCCACTTCACATGTAGATCCCGCTACAACGCTTTGTTTAGAACTGCACCAACTGACAGCTCCACCGTTTAATGTAAACACGTATCCGGTTTGCGATTTAGAATCGTCTGGATCAGTGTCAAAGCTTGCATCAACGTAACCATTTACGACGAGCTCTTTGTCACCTCCATATACGAGAAGCATATCCTTTGTCCTTTTCAGGTATTTCAGGATGTTCTTGACCGCTGTCCAGTGATCCACTCCTGGATTACTTTGGTACCTCCCTGTTAGACTTATAGCAAGGCACACATCAGGTCTGGTACACAGCATTGCATACATGATAGATCCTATCGCCGATGCATAGGGAACATCTTTCATATTCTCTCTATCTTCTGCAGTGGTCAAGCATTGAGTCTTACTCAATTTCACACCTTGTAACACAGGCAAGAATCCTTTCTTTGCTTGATCCATTTTGAACTTCTTCAAAATTTTGTCAAGGTATGTTGTTTGTGAAAGTCCAATTAAGCGTTTTGATCTATCTCTATAGATCTTAATGCCTAATATGTAAGCAGCTTCACCGAGGTCTTTCATTGAAACACTCTTATTCAAGTATCCCTTTATGGTATCCAGAAATTCTATATCATTTCCAATCAATAATATGTCATCCACATATAATATCAGAAATGCTACAGAGCTCCCACTCACTTTCTTGTAAATACAGGCTTCTCCAAAAGTCTGTATAAAACCAAATGCTTTGATCACACTATCAAAACGTTTATTCCAACTCCGAGAGGCTTGCACCAGTCCATAAATGGATCGCAGGAGCTTGCACACTTAGATAGCTCCCTTTGGATCAACAAAACCTTCTGGTTCCATCATATACAACTCTTCTTCCAGAAATCCATTCAGGAATGCAGTTTTGACATCCATCTGCCAAATTTCATAATCACAAAATGCGGCAATTGCTAACATTATTCGGACAGACTTAAGCATCGCTACGGGTGAGAAGGTCTCATCGTAGTCAATGCCTTGAACTTGCCGAAAACCTTTTGCGACAAGTCGAGCTTTGTAGACAGTAATATTACCGTCAGCATCAGTCTTCTTCTTGAAGATCCATTTATTCTCAATTGCTTGCCGATCATCGGGCAAGTCAACCAAAATCCATACTTTGTTCTCATACATGGATCCCATCTCAGGTTTCATGGCTTCAAGCCATTTTGCGGAATCTGGGCTCACCATTGCTTCTTCATAGTTCATAGGTTCATCATGATCTAGCATCATGACTTCCAGAACGGGATTACCGTACCACTCTGGCGCGGATCTTACTCTGGTTGATCTACGAGGTTCAGTAGTATCTTGTTCTGAAGTTTCATGATCATTATCATTGACGTCCTCACTAACTGGTGTAGGTGTCACAGAAACAGTTTTCTGTGATGTACTACTTTCCAATAAGGGAGCAGGTACAGTTACCTCGTCAAGTTCTACTTTCCTCCCACTCACTTCTTTTGAGAGAAACTCCTTCTCCAGAAAGTTTCCGAATTTAGCAACAAAAGTCTTGCCTTCGGATCTGTGATAGAAGGTGTATCCAATAGTTTCCTTTAGACATCCTATGAAGACACATTTCTCCGATTTGGGTTCGAGCTTATCAGGTTGAAGCTTTTTCACATAAGCATCGCAGCCCCAAACTTTCAGAAACGACAACTTCGGTTTCTTGCCAAACCACAGTTCATAAGGCATCGTCTCAACGGATTTTGATGGTGCCCTATTTAACGTGAATGCGGCCGTCTCTAGAGCGTATCCCCAAAACAATAGCGGTAAATTAGTAAGAGACATCATAGATCGCACCATATCCAGTAAAGTACGATTACGACGTTCGGACACACCATCACGCTGAGGTGTACCGGGTGGTGTGAGTTGCGAAACTATTCCACAATTTTTCAAATGTATACCAAACTCGTAACTCAAATATTCTCCTCCACGATCAGATCGTAGAAACTTTATTTTCTTGTTACGATGATTTTCAACTTCACTCTGAAATTCTTTGAACTTTTCAAATGTTTCAGACTTATGTTTCATTAAATAGATATACCCATATCTGCTTAAATCATCTGTGAAGGTGAGAAAATAACAATATCCGCCACGAGCCTCAATATTCATCGGACCACATACATTTGTATGTATGATTTCCAACAAATCTGTTGCTCTCTCCATAGTACCGGAGAACGGCGTTTTGGTCATCTTGCCCATGAGGCACGGTTCGCAAGTACCAAGTGATTCATAATCAAGTGGTTCCAAAAGTCCATCAGAATGGAGTTTCTTCATGCGCTTTACACCGATATGACCTAAACGGCAGTGCCACAAATAAGTTGCACTCTCATTATCAACTCTGCATCTTTTGGCTTCAACATTATGAATATGTGTGTTACTACTATCGAGGTTCAACAAGAATAGACCACTCTTCAAGGGTGCATGACCATAAAAGATATTACTCATATAAATAGAACAACCATTATTCTCTGATTTAAATGAATAACCGTCTCACATCAAACAAGATCCAGATATAATGTTCATGCTTAACGCTGGCACCAAATAACAATTATTTAGGTCTAATACTAATCCCGAAGGTAGATGTAGAGGTAGCGTGCCGACTGCGATCACATCGACTTTGGAACCGTTTCCCACGTGCATCGTCACCTCGTCCTTAACCAATCTTCGGTTGATCCGTAGTCCCTGTTTCGAGTTGCAAATATTAGCAACAGAACCAGTATCAAATACCGAGGTGCTACTGCGAGCATTAGTAAGGTACACATCAATAACATGTATATCACATATACCTTTGTTCACCTTGCCATCCTTCTTATCCGCCAAATACTTGGGGCAGTTCCGCTTCCAGTGACCAGTCTGCTTGCAATAGAAGCACTCAGTTTTAGGCTTAGGTCCAGGTTTGGGTTTCTTCTCTTAAGTAGCAACTTGCTTGCCGTTCTTTTTGAAGTTCCCCTTCTTCTTCCGTTTTCCCTTTTTCTTGAAATTAGTGGTCTTATTGACCATCAACACTTGATGCTCCTTCTTGATTTCTACCTCCGCAGCTTTCAGCATCACGAAGAGCTCGGGAATAGTCTTGTTCATCCCTTGCATATTATAGTTCATCACGAAGCTCTTGTAGCTTGGTGATAGTGATTGAAGAATTCTGTCAATGACGCAATCATCTGGAAGATTAACTCCCAATTTAATCAAGTGATTATTATACCCAGACATTTTGAGTATATGCTCACTGACAGAACTGTTCTCCTCCATCTTGCAGCTATAGAACTTATTGGAGACTTCATATCTCTCAATCCGGGCATTTGCTTGAAATATTAACTTCAACTCCTGGAACATCTCATATGCTCCATGACGTTCAAAACGTCGTTGAAGTCCCGATTCTAAGCTGTAAAGCATGGCACACTGAACTATCGAGTAGTCATCAGCTTTGCTCTGCCAGACGTTCATAACATCCAGCGTTGCTCCTGCAGCAGGCCTGGCACCCAGCGGTGCTTCCAGGACGTAATTCTTCTGTGCAGCAATGAGGATAATCCTCAAGTTACGGACCCAGTCCGTGTAATTGCTACCATCATCTTTCAACTTTGCTTTCTCAAGGAACGCATTAAAATTCAACGGAACAACAGCACGAGCCATCTATCTACAATCAAAAATAAACAAGCAAGATACTAATCAGGTACTAAGTTTCATGATAAATTTAAGTTCAGTTAATCAAATTAATTAAAGAACTCCCACTTAGATAGACATCCCTCTAATCCTCTAAGTGATTACGTGATCCAAATCAACTAAACCATAACCAATCATCACGTGATATGGAGTAGTTTTCAGTGGTGAACATCGTTATGTTGATCATATCTACTATATGATTCACGCTCGACCTTTCAGTCTCCGTGTTCCGAGGCCATATCTGTATATGCTTGGCTCGTCAAGTATAACCTAAGTATTCCGCGTGTGCAACTGTTTTGCACCCGTTGTATTTGAACGTAGAACCTATCACACCCGATCATCACGTGGTGTCTCAGCACGAAGAACTTTCGCAACGGTGCATACTCAGGGAGAACACTTCTTGGTAATTTAGTGAGAGATCATCTTATAATGCTACCGTCAATCAAAGCAAGATAAGATGCATAAAAGGATAAACATCACATGCAATCAATATAAGTGATATGATATGGCCATCATCTTGTGCTTGTGATCTCCATCTCCGAAGCACCGTCGTGATCACCATCGTCACCGGCGTGACACCTTGATCTCCATCGTAGCATCGTTGTCGTCTCGCCAAGCTTGTGCTTCTACGACTACCGCTACCGCTTAGTGATAAAAGTAAAGCATTACATCGCGATTGCATTGCATACAATAAAAAGACAACCATAAGGCTCCTGCCAGTTGCCGATAACTCGGTTACAAAACATGATCATCTCATACAATAAAATTCAGCATCATGTCTTGACCATATCACATCACAACATGCCCCGCAAAAACAAGTTAGACGTCCTCTACTTTGTTGTTGCAAGTTTTACGTGGCTGCTACGGGCTTAAGCAAGAACCAATCTTACCTACGCATCAAAACCACAACGATAGTTTGTCAATTTGACTCCGTTTTAACCTTCGCAAGGACCGGGCGTAGCCATACTCGGTTCAACTAAAGTTGGAGAGACAGTCGCCCGCAAGTCACCTATGTGCAAAGCACGTCAGGGGAACCGGTCTCGCGTAAGCGTACGCGTAATGTTGGTCCGGGTCGTCTCGTCCAACAATGCCGCCGAACCAAAGTATGACATGCTGGTAGGCAGTATGACTTATATAGCCCACAACTCATTTGTGTTCTACTCGTGCATATAACATCAACATAAATAACCTAGGCTCGGATGCCACTGTTGGGTTTCGTAGTAATTTCAAAAAAATTCCTACGCACACGCAAGATCATGGTGATGCATAGCAACGAGAGGGGAGAGTGTGATCTACGTACCCTTGTAGATCAACAGCGGAAGCGTTGACACAACGTAGAGGAAGTAGTCGTACGTCTTCCAGATCCGACCGATCCAAGCACCGTTACTCCGGCACCTCCGAGTTCTTAGCACACGTACAGCTCGATGATGATCCCCGGACTCCGATCCAGCAAAGTGTCGGGGAAGAGTTCCGTCAGCACGACGGCGTGGTGACGATCTTTGATGTTCTACCATCGCAGGGCTTCGCCTAAGCACTGCTACAATATGATCGAGGTGGAATATGGTGGCAGGGGGCACCGCACACGGCTAAGGAACGATCTCAATGATCAACTTGTGTGTAAAGAGGTGCCCCCTGCCCCCGTATATAAAGGAGCCAAGGGGGAGGGGGCTGCCGGCCAGGAGGAGGGCGCAGGAGGAGTCCTACTCCTACCGGGAGTAGGACTCCCCCCCAATCCTAGTTGGACTAGGATTCCCCGAGGGGGAAAGAGAGAGAGAGGGGGGCCGGCCACCTCTCCTAGTCCTAATAGGACTAGGGGAGGGGGGAGGCGCGCGTCCACCTTGGGCTGCCCCTTTCTCCTTTCCACTAAAGCCCATTAAGGCCCATATGGCTCCCGGGGGGTTCCGGTAACCTCCCGGTACTCCGGTAAAATCCCGATTTCACCCGGAACTCTTCCGATGTCAAAATATAGGCTTCCAATATATCAATCTTTATGTCTCGACCATTTCGAGACTCCTCGTCATGTCCGTGATCACATCCGGGACTCGGAACTAACTTCGGTACATCAAAATGCATAAACTCATAATAAATGTCATCGTAACGTTAAGCGTGCGGACCCTAAGGTTCGAGAATAATGTAGACATGACTGAGACACATCTCCGGTCAATAACCAATAGCGGGACCTGGATGCCCATATTGGCTCCTACATATTCAATGAAGATCTTTATCGGTCAGACCGCATAACAACATACGTTGTTCCCTTTGTCATCGGTATGTTACTTGCCCGAGATTCGATCGTCGGTATCCAATACCTAGTTCAATCTCGTTACCGGCAAGTCTCTTTACTCGTTCTGTAATACATCATCCCGCAACTAACTCATTTAGTTGCAATGCTTGCAAGGCTTAAGTGATGTGCATTACCGAGAGGGCCCAGAGATACCTCTCCGACAATCGGAGTGACAAAACCTAATCTCGAAATACGCCAACCCAACATGTACCTTTGGAGACACCTGTAGTACTCCTTTATAATCACCCAGTTACGTTGTGACGTTTGGTAGTACCCAAAGTGTTCCTCTGGTAAACGGGAGTTGCATAATCTCATAGTTATAGGAACATGTATAAGTCATGAAGAAAGCAATAGCAACATACTAAACGATGGGGTGCTAAGCTAATGGAATGGGTCATGTCAATCAGATCATTCTCTTAATGATGTGATCCCGTTAATCAAATAACAACTCATTCTTCATGGTTAGGAAACATAACCATCTTTGATTAAAGAGCTAGTTAAGTAGAGGCATACTAGTGACACTTTGTTTGTCTATGTATTCACACATGTATTATGTTTTCGGTTAATACAATTCTAGCATGAATAATAAACATTTATCATGATTATAAGGAAATAAATAATAACTTTATTATTGCCTCTAGGGCATATTTCCTTCACCTACCTCTTTTGCGATGCCCTGTTAGGCCTACTGGGCTAGCGGGCCTGCATCCTGGCCCAACTTGAATTTGGGTTTCTAGTCGTATGCATGCCGCTGTGGCCGAGTAGGTGGGCTTTTTTTCTTATTTTTTTGCTTTATTTATTTTTGTGAATAACTTAACTTTGAAAATAGATTTTTCAGTGATTCTTTTTTATTATGTTTAATATTAGTGTGTTTTATCATTATATTCAATTTTGTAATGCTTAGGTTATTTAAAAAATGAAATGCCTTTGTAACGGATGAGTTTTTGTCCGAAACCCTGATACTTCGAAACAGATTGTCCATTTTGTACACGAAGTGCATCCAGTTTTTGCGGTAACCCTCTCTACTTTTTTGCACATGCTATGTCGGTGAAATTATGATACCATGCCAACTTTCATCCTTTTCTGAGTTCATTTGAAATGCTTTTCAATTTCAGGGTCATTTAGCTGAAAAAATTAGTAAATGCTTGAAAGAATTTGCTTGCACATAAAATTTCTTCGCGTTTCAAATGCCAAAACACATAACTAGCTACCCTAACTATTACAGAGATTCCCTCCTGGGTGTGAAACACAGAAGAAAGTGATGATAGTTAAGCCGATCACATCCCAGATCTTTCAGTGTGAAACTTTTTGTTCGCGTGTGTCCCTTTGCGTCGTAGCCATGGAAAATCTTCATCATTTAATGGGATGCTCGGGTCAATATTCACTGTGAATGGAGCAATTTCATCAAACTTTTCATAATCTTCTGACTTGTCTGTCTTGTCATCCACTCCCACGATGTTTCTCTTCCCAGAAAGAACTATGTGCCGCTTTGGCTCATCGTACGATGCATTCGCTTCCTTATATTTTCTTTTTCTTGGCTTGGTAGACATGTCCTTCACATAGAAAACCTGTGCCACATCATTGGCTAGGACGAATGGTTCGTCTGCATACGCAAGATTGTTGAGATCCACTGTTGTCATTCCGTACTGCGGGTCTTCCGTTACCCCGCCTCGTGTCATATTGACCCATTTGCACCGAAACAAAGGGACCTTCAAACCACGTCGATAGTCAAGTTCCCATATGTCCTGTATATAACCATAATATGTTTCCTTTCCCGTCTTGGTTTCTGCATCAAAGCGGACACCACTGTTTTGGTTGGTGCTCTTCTTATCTTGGGCAATCGTGTAAAATGTATTACCATTTATCTCGTATCCTTTGAAAGTCATTATATTCGAAGATGGTAACTGGGACAGCAAGTACAGGTCATCTTCAATAGAGGTGTCATGCATGGTACGTGCTTGCAACCAGCTGGCGAAACTCCTGGTTTGTTCACGTGTAATCTAGTCATCAGACCGCTCCGGGTGTTTGGAGCGTAGCAAATTATTGTGTTCATCCATATACGGAGCCACCAAGGCGGAATTCTGTAGAACTGTGTAGTGTGCTTCAGTGAGAGAATGTCCGTCCATACATATTGTTTGTTCCCCTCCTAGCGTGCCTTTTCCATCCAGTCCGCCCTTATGCCGCGATTCAGGAACACCAATCGGCTTAAGGTCAGGAATAAAGTCAATACAAAACTCAATGACCTCCTCATTTTGACGGCCCTTGGAGATGCTTCCTTCTGGCCTAGCACGATTATGAACATATTTCTTTAAGACTCCCATGAACCTCTCAAAGGGGAACATATTGTGTAGAAATACAGGACCCAAAACGTTAATCTCTTCGCATAGGTGAACTAGGACGTGCGTCATGATGTTGAAGAAGGATGGTGGGAACACCAACTCGAAACTGACAAGACATTGCACCAAATCATTCTGTAACCTTGGTATGATTTCTGGATCGATTACCTTCTGAGAGATTGCATTGAGAAATGCACATAGCTTCACAATGGCTAATCGAACGTTTTCCGGTAGAAGCCCCCTCAATGCAACCGGAAGCAGTTGCGTCATAATCACGTGGCAGTTATGAGACTTTAGGTTCTGGAACTTTTTCTCTGCCATGTTTATTATTCCCTTTATATTCGACGAGAAGCCAGACGGTACCTTAATACTGAGCAGGCATTCAAAGAAGATTTCCTTCTCTTCTTTGGTAAGAGCATAGCTTGCATGACCCTGATGTATGCCGTCTTTTCCGTGCATACGTTGCTGGTCCTCCCGTGCCTCAGGTGTATCTTTTGTCTTCCCATACACGCCCAAGAAGCCAAGCAGGGTCACACAAAGATTCTTCGTCACGTGCATCACGTCGATTGCGGAGCGGACCTCGAGGTCTTTCCAATAGGGCAGGTCCGAAAATATAGATTTCTTCTTCCACATGGGTGCGCGTTCGTCAGCGTCATTCGGAACAGGTTGTCCACCAGGACCCTTTCCAAAGACCACCTTCAAATCCTTGACCATATCATGTACATGAGCACCAGTACGGTGGCGAGGCTTCGTCCGGTGATCCGCCTCACCTTTGAAATGCTTGCCTTTCTTTCTTACGGGATGCCTGCTCGGAAGAAATCGACGATGTCCCAGGTACACATTCTTATTAGCCAAATATATACTGTCGGTATCGTCCAAACAGTGCGTGCATGCGCGGTATCCCTTGTTAGTCTGTCCTGAAAGATTACTGAGAGCAGGCCAATCATTGATGGTCACGAACAGCAACGCCTTTAGGTCAAATTCTTCCCCCATGTGCTCATCCCACGCACGTACACCTATTCCATTCCACAGTTATAAGAGTTCTTCAACTAATGGCCTTAGGTACACATCAGTGTCATTGTCAGGTTGCTTAGGGCCTTGGATGAGCACTGGCATCATAATGAACTTCCGCTTCATGCACAACCAAGGAGGAAGGTTATACAAACATAGAGTCACAGGCCAGGTGCTATGGTTGCTGTTCTGCTCCCCAAAAGTATTAATGCCATCTGCGCTTAGACCAAACCATACGCTCCTTGCGTCATCTGCAAACTCCTTCCCGTACTTTCTTTTGATTTTTCTCCACTGCGACCCGTCAGCGGGTACTCTCAACTTTCCGTCTTTCTTACGGTCTTCTCTGTGCCATCGCATCGCCTTGGCATGCTCTTTGTTTTGGAACAAACGTTTCAACCGTGGTATTATAGGAGCATACCACATCACCTTGGCAGGAATCTTCTTCCTCGGGCGCCGGCCCTCGACATCACCAGGGTCATCGCGGCTGATATTATAGCGCAATGCACCACATACCGGGCAAGCTTTCAAATCCTCGTACTCACCGCGGTAGAGGATGCAATCATTAGGGCATGCATGTATCTTCTGCACCTCTAACCCTAGAGGGCAGACAGCCTTCTTTGCTTCGTACGTACTCTCGGGCAATTCGTTGTCCTTTGGAAGCATATCCTTTATCATTACCAGCAACTTTCCAAATCCCTTGTCAGATACACCATTCTCTGCCTTCCATTGTAGCAATTCCAGTGTGGTGCCCAACTTTTTCTTGTCACCTACGCAATTCGGGTACAACAATTTTTTGTGATCCTCTAACATGCGCTGCAACTTCTTCTTCTCCAAATCACTTGCGCAGTTTCTCTTTGCATCGGCAATGGCCCGACCTAGATCATCAACGGGCTCATCTGAAGCCTCTTCTTCAGCTTCTTCCCGCATTGCCGGCTCAGCTACTTCCCGCATTACCGGCTCAGCTTCTTCCCCCATTGTTGTATCATCGTATTCAGGGAACCCATGGCCAGGATAGCTGTCGTCGTCCTCTTCTTCTTCATTGTCTTCCATCATAACCCCTCTTTCTCCATGCTTGGTCCAAACATTATAATGGGGCATGAAACCGGACTTAAACAGGTGGAAGTGAATGGTTCTTGACGTAGAGTAATTGTGACCATTCTTACAGCGAGCACATGGACAAGGCATAAAACCATCCGCCCGCTTGTTTGCCTCAGCCGCAAGCATAAAAGTATGCACGCCCTCAACGAACTGGGGAGAGCATCGGTCATCGTACATCCATTGCCGGCTCATCTTCATTACACAACACCGAATAGACCAAATTAATACAAGTTCATACATAAAGTTCATACAACACTTAAATGCAACAAACAAATAACTCTCTAGCTAAAGCATTTAAATGCAACAACAAATACGATCAAGATTGCAACTAAGGTAACAATGGATCCAACAACATAATGATACCAAGCCTCACTATCGATGGCATATTTTCTAATCTTTCTAATCTTCAAGCGCATTTTCTCCATCTTGATCTTGTGATCATCGACGACATCGGCAACATGCAACTCCAATTCCATATTCTCCCCTCAATTCTTTTCAATTTTTCTTTCAAGTACTCGCTTTCTCTTTCAACTAAATTTAACCTCTCGACAATAGGGTCGGTTAGAATTTCCGGTTCACATACCTCCTAGAAAAATTGCATATAAATCAAATACTAGCACACATATATATATATCCTCCCAAATTACTAAACTCACAAATTAATCACTATATAAAGCATTGCAAGAGCATATCTAGCAATGAGAGATGAAAGGACAAAGTTGCTAACCTTTGTGATCATTTGAATGGATGGGGGCCTTCAAATCTTGACAAATTTTGGGCAAAATGTGTGATGAGCTCGAGAGGAAGAGGGGAAGAACAGAGAGGAGAGGGGAAAGGGGAAGAACAGAGCGAGCTCGGGTGGACGAAGGGTTTATGTAGGACGACCTTTAGTACCAGTTCGTGCCAAGAACCGGTACTAAAGGGGCTGGAGGGGCCCCAGTCTGACAACATCTTGCCACCACCCTCATTAGTACCGGTTCGTGGCACGAACCGGCGCTAAAGGTTCGCCACGAACCAGTACTAATGAAAGCGGCCCGGCTAGCCGTTGGAACCGGCACTAATGTATACATTAGTGCCGGCTCAAATACAAACCGGCACTAATGTGCTTCACGTTTGACCCTTTTTCTACTAGTGAGTTCAAGAGGTCTCTAGTAGGGGAGCGATGAAACTCCTTGTTACACTTAGTGCGGAGGTTGATGGACGTTCAACTCTCAGATCAGGAGACACCTTGAACTGGAAGCTACCGGGTAATGGAGTGTTGTCGGTCAAATCGATGTACTTAGACCTTATTAATTCTGGCCCAATCCCGAGATTGATACACATTTGGAAAGTTAAGGTTCCCTTGCGAATCAAAATTTTTATGTCGTTTGTGCACAAGCAAGTGATCCTTACCAAAGATAACTTACTAAAGCGACGATGGGTAGGTAGTTCTCGATGTTGCTTTTGTGTTCATGATGAAACAATTCAACACTTATTTATCGATTGCCCTCTCGCGAAGTTACTTTGGCAGTCCGTACATATAGCTTTTAATATTATCCCTCCAGTTAGTATTGATGCTTTGTTTGGGATGTGGATAAATGGAGTGAATCCTGAGATTGCGTCAAGTATTCTGATTGGAATATGCGCACTTCTTTGGGCTATATGGAACTGCAAGAACGATATGTTCTTTAACAAACTTTCTATGATTAACTTCTTGCAGGTTATCTTCAGAGCTACGGCATGGATCTGTACGTGGTTGCTGCTCACTCCTACGGGCTCCGGAAAGCATTTGGCTACTGGGTGCAACCGATGGGAGATGGTCGCACGGGCTATCTTCAACCGGTTTGGATGGCGAGCGCATAATAGGATAGGTCCTTAATGTCTTTTTGTCCAGCCGGTTGTGGCTTTGAGTTGCTTTATCTTTTTTTTTTGCTCTGTATTCTGCAGACTAGACTATTTGTTTTGCTGAACTTGCTTTAATAAAGTGGCCACATGCATCTCTCCAATGCAGAGGCCAGGGGAAGTCCTCCTTTTCAATAGAAAAAAAAATCAAAATTTTAAATCCCGAGAAAGTGCAGATGTTTTCTCTGGTCCATTATTCATTAAAACGAAAGAACAGTGTCACCATGTCGTGCAGTGCTGGGGATGGGGTTCTTTTTTTTTTTGAGACAATGGGCAGCTGCATTACATTCATTCAGCAAATGTTTCAGAACAAATGATGGTCCTGATTACATCAGGTACAACATTAAACCAGCAGGACCCAGGGTCATGCTCTGCAGATCTAGCAAGAACATGAGCTGCCACATTACATGATCGGTTGACATGAGTAAACATACAAGATTTAAACTTAAAAGCCCTACTTTTGATGTCATATATTACGACACCTATCTGAGATCTATCAGTTGTCACATTCTTCACCTTATTCACTACAGTAGAGCAATCAGATGCCATAATAATAGATTGGAAGCCAGCTTCTTCAATGAATGATAAGGCATGTCGCACCGCTATGGCTTCAGCAAGTTCTGGGTCTTCCACCTGGTCCACATAGCATCTGCAAGCAGGCCGTACTACTCCCAGATGGTCACGGATGACAACTCTGATACCCATACGACACGAGTCTGAGAAGATTGCCGCATCTGTATTGATCAGAACCGACCCTTCCAGTGGTAGCGACCACTTTGGGGTTCATGAACCTGCTCAAGACTCTTTGGAGGATTTGGCACATTCGCAATGAACTGACATATAGAAATCCTGCTCCACCAACCGAAGGGTTGCGCACATGTTCCAAAAAGTTTCATCGTGGGGACCCGGTGAAGGAGAGGATGGTCCTTACTGATTTGACTAGTAGCGCACTCACTGCAGGAAACAGGGATCCAAAGTCCTTGTCAGGTTGTGGCTGGTCATGAGGCTGGTTGCGGATCACCTAGACAAGGTTGACAATATTGTCAATTGGATGGCGGAGACACGTGGCATGTTGATCGGCGTGAGAAGTGGTGGTCCTTCCAAAAAATCTGACGTTATTTCTTTCAGCATGCCACAACTTTCGTGACTCATGATCAACTACCATAAAAGCGAGTTATTATGTTTTGGATGAGCCAAGGGTGCGGCTGCTGAGTATGCTAAATTATTCGACTGTGAGCAAGGTCAATTTCATATTTCCCTGTATTGGTATTCCCATCCATTATCGGAGACTCCAATACGGACTGGAGATATGAGGAGCGCATAAGGAAACGTCTTAGTGTCTAAAAAGGGCAGGCTCCTCTCAGTTGGAGGGAGCCTCGTTCTCATCAATGCGGTTCCCCATAATATGGTTTTCTATATGGTCTCCTTTTCACAAGTTCCTAAAGGGGTCTTGCAGAGGATGGACTACTTTAGATCCTGATTCTTTTGCCAAAGCAATAGTGAAATAGAAAAATCAACAGACCAATTGGGATGTGGTTCCTCCCTAGACCCTTCGTGCTCGACAATCCATCAATCCATGGCAAAACGATCATCCAACTGATTAGCGCTAGCAGGACAACATCCCATCAATCTATGGCATTATCGTAGTTAGTAGTTCCACTCAACAAAAAAAGACGGGTGGGAGATGGCGGACACGCGCTGGCGGGTCACGTTCGCCCCGGATCTCATGGCGGCGAGATCTGTCACGTTCGAGGCCGGCGGGCTCCTCCTCCGACAGGATGCGTTGCGCATCGTGTTGCTCAACGATCGGGGTGGCACGGTCGACACCCGTTCTTTGCGCACCGACGAGGTGATCGATATCGGGTACATCATTCCTTTCCCTTGCCACTTTGCTAGGGTTTGGGATCGTCTCCCTTCTCACGCGTCTTCGGGGTTGCCGCCGGCGAATCGGGATGCCGGCGAGTCATCGCGCGGTGGTGCGCCGCGTGATTTCGGTTCTATTGAGATGTCGCGAAATTTGGGGGTGGTACGTGGGGGGCGGCCCGGTTCCTACCCCTCCGCTGAACCGGGGATCTTGGGGCGTCGACCGGCAGAAAACCGCGGCTCCGGTCCGGATCTGCGACACGTGGGGCGAGATGCATCTGACCGCCATGGGCGGACCGCGGCTAGGGTTTCGTCCCCTGGTATATATCTGGGCGCCGCTGCCCCCCCCCCCAATTTTAGATCTGGAGGATTGCTTGCTCCACTTCTGGGAGTCGCCTATGAGAGAGAAAGCTAGGGTTCATCCATCCTTTTCATGGTGGGAAGGGGAAATTCGTGGGGATCCTAGATCGTTTGCTCAAGTTGTTTCATCTCCTCCCACCAAGCCTGCAGTAGATCCCAACTTCGATCCACCTAAGATGAGGGAAGAAGGGTTTGGTGCTAGCCGCCATGGCCACGACGTGGGCCGCTTCAACCGTGGCGAGGGGCGCGGTCATGGGGATGGAGGCGGTCACGGGCGCGCGGGAGGCGGCAGTGGGGGGAGTGGGCATGGCCGGGAGAGCCATGTCTGGACTCGCAAGACGGCCGGGGCCTCCTCCTCCAACGTCCCGTCCAGATCTGATGAGACGGGATTCGAACGATGGGAGAAAGCTGCGGGGGCCAGCCAAGATGCCCTTTCTCATCAGGAGTGCTGGGGCTTTGATGGGGGTGACAAGTCTCTCCACAACTCCGACAACTCTGCGCCTCATGTTAAGCTGCGTGAGATTCCCCTTAATCCTGATCCTATGGTTGCGTCTTCTGAATCTTGTCAAATCTGCAATCTGTTAGGCCATCCTACTGCTAGATGCCCCCAGGCGCTTTGTGTTAGATGCAAGAAGAAAGGTCACACCTCTGTTATCTGCACTTCCTTCCTTCCTTGGGAGTGCATACCTGCGATGTGTTCTTTCCAAGCTAAAGGGCAAGGTTTTCATTATATCCATGATTACTTTGTTAGTAGTCAGAACAATGATAGGATTGTTAAGGTCATTATTACCATAGTTGAGGGGGAGATTACCACCAAGCAGCTAGTGGATGAGTTTGAGAAATACATTGGGCAGGGATGGCGCTGCTCGGTCCATCTGATTGCACCAAATCAATATGTGATGCGTTTTCCAACCAGAGAGAGGTGGATAGAGTTGTCTTTGTTGAATACATTACTCTCAAGTCTCTAGGAGTGGTCGTTCGTATCACCCTGTGGTCTGAGGATGTGGAATCTGAGGGCTTGCTGGAAGTGGGTTGGGTAAAGATTAGCAAGATCCCCCCAACAAGTGCTGTGAAAAAATGTTGCTTTTGTTCAAGGCTTAGTTGGGGTGACCCTGGACATAGATATGTCTACTCTCCACCGTCCCTCCTCTGTTCGTGCTAAACTGGGATGCCGCAATATCTATAAGCTTCCCACGTCAGTTGAAGGGTGTCTGGGAGGATGTTTTTATCGTTTTCAGTATGAGGTTGAGGAGATTTTGGTGAAGAATGTGGTCCAGGAAGAAGAACCCGTCCAGATCCCACGCTATGCTGGCCAAAGAGTGATGACACCTAAGCGCAAACGGGATGATACGCCACCTGATGAGAAAAATAAGTCCTCTGAAAAGAATGATAACAAAAATACCTCTTCTTATTGTGGCGGCAAGGCCTGTTGCATGCCGTCACCTGATGAGAAGAAGGAAGTTCCTGAAGAAAGCAACACTTCTGAAAAAGTGAAACTAGTGGGGCTAACGGTCCGTTGCTGATTGAGGAAATGGCACTGGAACTTGCTGCTTCATATTCTCAGCAAAATGTTTCTATGGTGGCCCCTTCTCAGGATGAATGTGGTCTTGATCCTGTTGATCATGAACCTAACTACGATCAATCTCTGAAGGTGACTACTGATGTTACTTCACCTTCCTATGGTTCCGTTGCTAGTACTGTTTCTAACTCTGATCAGATCTCTGAGGTGGTGGGAGAGGTGGAAGAAAACACGAAGACCTCCAAGGATTACACGATACAACTTCCTCATCCTGATTGCGAGGAGATTATTCCTACACCACCACTTTCCCTTGAGCTACATCTTCGGTTCAGCCAACGCAACACACACCTTCATCACATGGATATGGAGGCGAGGGCCACCCATCTAGCCAATGTCAAAAACTTGAAAGGTAACACTAATCTCGTTAAACACAATGCTTTTGCTGCCCTGGCCGATTCTGGAATTATTAGCCATGCTACTAAAATGGGGGTGTTGATTCCTGATAATGATTTCTCCTCTGCTGATATTCTGAGGGAAATGGAATCTGTTAGGGTTAGTTTGGTAGATAAAAACACCAATCCCCATGATGATCAGGGGGATGATATGTTTATCATTAATGGGCTGGGTAAGGACACCCCTCTAAATTTAACATGTCTTGATGAAGATGAGACTGTTAATGAGAAGCTAGTGAAATCTAAATCCGCTAAGAAAAATAGAAAGAAGGTGGATGTCAGACTACCTAGGCCTGTGACTAGGAGTCAGAAAAAGAGAAACGATGCTGCTGCTGAGACAGGTGGCTCTACCCTGCCTCCTGGTAGGGCCACCAGAGCCAGAAAACACACCAATTGTTCCAAATGAGAGGCCTCATTTGGAACTGCAGAGGGGTGGGCAAAAAAGGAATGGCCACTTGCCTCTCTGACCTCATTAGTGATCATTCCATTGACTTCCTAGGTTTACAGGAGACTTTGAAGAAAGACTTCTCCCCTAAAATTATCAGGAGATTTGACCCCTTTGGTAATTTTCATTGGGAATGGGTGCCTGTTGTAGGTAGATCTGGTGGGATTTTATGTGGTATCCGCACCAACACCCTGGAGGTGTTGGGTTGCACCAAGGGGAGGTATGTTTTGCAGTTAAACATCAAATATTTTAAAACAAAAAAAGCCTGGATTCTCTTTGTGGTTTATGGCTCTGCTCATGAGGAGCACAAGGATGATTTCTTGAGAGAATTAGCATCCTTTTGCAATAGCACAGATTTACTCTATATTGTGGGTGAAGACTTCAATATTCTTAGACATAATGGTGAAAAGAACAAGAAGATGCAGCATTCCAAATCTTCTGATTTGTTCAATGCCATCATTAATACTCTGGGCCTAGAGAAATTTATATGAGTGGGGGCAAATATACCTGGACTAACAATCAATCTCATCCTACGCTCGAGAAACTGGACAGGGTTCTGATGTCAGACTCCTCAGAACAATTGTTCTCCTTGGTTTCCATGAGAAAGTTGGTCAGAGAGCTCTCTGACCAAAACCCACTCCTTTTGTATACTGATGAGGAAAAGAGAGAACCTTCCAAAGCTCGAGAGTTTCGCTTCGATCTCTCCTGGCTAAAAGATGATAGGTTCCTCCACCTAGTTGCTAGAATCTAGAATAGGAAAGTTGCAGCCTCAGACCCCATTAACATCTTAAACATTAAACTCAAGAGGTTTAAATCCTAGTTCCAAGGATGGGGCTCGGAAAAATTTGGACATGCTAAAAGACGCAAAGAAGATCTGAGGACCGAGCTGGAAATGTTGGAAGAGGCAGAAGAGGACGGCCTTTTGCCTCTCGAGCTTTATGGCAGGAAGGTTGATGTGTGTGTCGAGCTGTATGAGTTGTTAGCTGAGGAAGAGATATACTGGCTCCAGCAATCCCATGAACGTTGGCTCTTGAGAGGAGACCGCAATACGGACTACTTCCATAAAATAGCCAATGGCCGTAAACGGAAAAACACCATCCATGCACTAAAATGCGGAGACGTGGAGATGGAAGGCACTGACGCCCTTCTTACTCATGACACTAATTTCTATAAAGAATTGTTTGGCCCGGCCCCTGGAAATATATTTCACCTTGATCCTGATACTTGGGCAGATAATGAGTAATTGACAGCTGAGAATAATGCTGATCTTACTAGGGCCCGGGGCCTGATAACATTCGTGCTGAATTTTATCAGTGCTGCTGGGATATAGTAAAAAAACGATATTATGCATATCTTTGATAGTTTTCATAAGGGCTCCCTAGATGTGCAGCGTCTTAATTATGGGATTATTACGCTGTTACCCAAACTGTCTGGTGCTGATCGTATTCAGCAATTTCGGCCCATTTGCCTGCTCTGTTGCCCGTACAAACTTATCACGGAAGTCATGGACAGGAGGGTTGCTAAGTATGCTGACAACCTTTATCAGTCCTACCCAGAATGCTTTTGTGAAAGGTAGAAGCATTATGGATGGGGTTCTAGCCCTGCATGAACTCCTCAACTATACTCATGTCAAAAAAAGGTTGGGGTAGTCCTCAAAATTGACTTCGAGAAAGCGTACGATAAAGTTAACTGGGATTTCCTGTTGGAATGCCACAAACTTTGAGGTTTTGATCAAAAATGGTGCGGGTGGGTGGAGCAGATTCTCTGCGATGGCATGGTGAGCATCAAGCTTAACAATTGTGTGGGACCGTACTTCCAGAGTGCTAAAGGGGTACGGCAAGGGGACACCCACTCCACTTTCCTTTTTAACCTTGTCGTCGAGTGCTTGACCAAAATGATCAAAAATGCCCAGAAAACAACCTTATTGTAGGTTTGGCCCCTGACTTGATCCGTAATGGAGTCGCGGTCTTGCAATATGCGGATGACACGATCATTTGCTTAGAACATGATTTGAAAAAAGCTGTGAACTTAAGACTGCTCCTGTACACTTTCGAAATGATGTCTGGGCTCAAAGCTAACTTCCATAAAAGCGAGATTCTTACTATTGGGGGATATGATCACATTAATAAATCTTATGCGGAACTCTTCAACTGTGATATTGGTCATTTCCCCCTTAAGTACTTAGGGATGCCTGTAAGTTTTACTGCCCTAAGGAACTCTGACTAGGAGTTCATTGTTGATAAATACTTAGTCAGATTTGATGCTTGGGTGGGTAATGCTACGTCCGTGGGAGGGAGACACACCCTGTTGGGCTCAGTGGTCACCCAACTATCCCTTTATCACGTGTCCATGTGGCTTATGAACAAAACCTTTGTGGAAAGGCTTGATAAATATAGGAGGAGGTTTTTCTGGCAGGGTTGCAATAAAAAACACCGTTACCATCTAGTCAGATGGAGCAGAATATGTAGATCCAAAGAGAAAGGCAGTCTGGGCATTAAGGACTTACGCAAGCAAAACATCAGCCTTATGCTCAAATGGTAGTGGAAACTTGATACCCAAACTGGGATTTGGCAAGATATCGTGAAAGCCAGATACCTACGCAATCAGGAAGTTGCGACCGTCGGGCCTCATTTCAATGATTCACCCTCCTGGAAAATCTTGCTAAAAATTAAGGAGTTATATATGATTGGAAGAAAAATCCATACGGGGTCTGGTAACCTGACTCGGTTATGGAAAGACTCCATCAACGGGCTGCCCCCGTTCATGGAACAATTCCCTTGTCTCTTCAGTATCTGTGCGGTACAGGATTGCACTGTGGACAAGTTGGAATCTGTGGTCTGTACTGACTTCTTTCGCGGAAGATTGGACAATGAGCTAATGGATCAATGGCTGAAGTTGAGAGAGTGTGTTCACGGGATGAATCTGTCAGGCGACAGAGACTCTGTTTACTGGGGCCTGAACAAATCAGGTAAGTTTACTACCAAATCCATGTACAAATGGCTAGAAAAACCTCTTAGTGGGTGCAACTACAAATGTATTTGGAAAGATAAACTTCCACTCAAGATACAGATCTTCCTTTGGCAACTCTCCCAAGATGCGGTGCTTACTAGGCATGTAATGCGCCAACTGAAGTGTCCAGGGAACCCTGTGTGCTCTTTTGCCACCAAATTGAAACATCCCAACATTTGTTTTTTGATTGTTCTGTGGTTAAGGTTGTATGGCGATCGATTGGGGTCACTCTCGGGACAGATCTATGTCCCCGTAACTACTGGCAGTTCTTTGTTTGGTGCCACTCTTTCCTGTCGGGATTTGACTCGTTTTATACTGTGGCTCTTGGGGCAGTCACTTGGTCCATTTGGCTGGCTCGGAACAAAGCCACCTTTGAGAAAAAATGATCAAATATCCTTTTGAGATTGTCTTGACGGCAGTTTCTTTTCTCTTGTATTGGGCAGGTCTGCAAGCTGGGGACGACATCAAGCAACTTCGAGCGGGTGCTGAGATGATTCGCAACGGGGCCCTGCTGCTGATGAGGGCCTGCGACGCGTCCAAGGGTGGAATGTGAGGAAGTTGCACTGGGTGCTATGTCGTTGGTCTCTTTTGGCTACTGTTCGCTGGGTGGCTTCGTAGTTGTAGCCTCTTAAACTGAAAACTGTTTAGCCATGCTCTATGATGGCTTTATTGTAATAGGACTAGCGTTATTCGGGTGCTGATCAGGTTTTCGCCCCATAGCACTTGTTTCGATGCCGGGCGAGTGCGGTGGATTTCCTAGCAGTGCGTTGAACTCGATCTCCCCTTCTCCCTGCTCCTGGATTTTGTTTCAAACTTTGTATTTCCGTTTTAAGTAATGGAAAGGGGGATAGCCCGGTTCAAAAAAAATTGGGATGTGGTTTAATGAACAAAATATCAAGGTGGTCTTGTATTAATCGCTAGATTCCCGATTAGTTTCTTGTCAGATCGGTAAATCGATCCAAATGATATATAAAAGATAAGACATAATCTTAGCGGTCATCCAACGATAAATGATAAATTAGCCGATAAACCGTTGAATCGAATGATATTTTAAACATTGAATAGCGTCACATGAAATTGCACTAGTAGTAGTCATCTTAATGTTGACGACAAGCATCCAGAGTCCTTGTCACATTGGCTGATCATTAGCTGGTTTTAGAACACCTAGACGAGGTTGAGGAAAGACACATGTGCGCCTTGGTGGTAGTTAGAAGCGGCTGTCCTTGCAAAGAAGGAAGATGATACACTTTTTTTACTGTCCTACTAATTTACTAGCCGACCAATGAGCTTATTGCCATAGAAACGTGGGTATTCTCTTCCGGTTGCCTCTCAATCCTAGCATGATATCAATGTGCTAGTTAGAGCATGGTTAATAATATAGTTAGCTGATAGCTATATGGAACTGCACTCATACAATAATGTGGGCTATAAGGTTGGCTATTACATTATTGCTTTTTTCATCTTCTCTATCTTTTTTTCACATTTATTGTATTTGCCTAGGAATGTGTATATAGTTAGACTCTTGCATAAGAGCCCACTCCTCTTACTTTTTCACACCTTTCTCCTCCACATAGGTAAAAGTGCTCACCAGGTTCAGTTTACATCCATGCATGACATGCATGATGTATCAATCAAAAGAAAATAACTCCCCGTTTCAAAAAGAAGAAGAAAAATAACTCCTACTACCTCCGTCTGGCTTTATTATTTCTCCTTGTATTTTGTGTTAAACTTTGATATTTGATTTAACTGCTAAAGAATGAGTTCTATACAAAAAAATAGTAGCAGTGAAGACCACTTTCAAATATGAATATGTTTGGTTCAAGGTAATTAATAGAACAATGAAAATTTAGGTCACTCATAGTGGGGATTATATTATATATTAGTATCATGCGTATGATACTACCTTTATAGTACATAGTATCATAGATGCTCTTATTTATTGCCATGCATGACACATACTACCTCCGTCCTGGTTTATTAGTCCCCCTCTTATTTAGGGTCATTTTTTGACCATTAGTTAACTAATAAAATATAAATTATATATATATATATATATATAAATCATTGGAAACCATGTTTAAAGACGAATCCAACAATATAATTTTTGGTGACGTGCATTAACATTTTAATAGTTGTCAAACTTTGGCACGAAATATGAAGGGGCCAATAAAGTAGGACGGAGGTAATAGTAGCATATCATTTACTATGATATAGTATCTACCTATGTTACTCTAACTCTCTCTCTTCTTTAATTGTCTGCCACACCAACATGTTTGCTAATCCCGAGTGCATGCTACTAGGTAAGATACCACGCGTATGGCCAGCCTTAGATGTTCTAAGATTTGCAAAAAATGATCGTTTAAGAGAGTCGGCATGAGAATTGGTAGTTTAACTTGTAACATTTATTAACATGGAGGGATGATAATTAGGAGGGAATTGATTTACAAAGAACATCTGGATACTTCATCATAATTTCTGCTATCATCACTTTGCTAATCCCTTCTATACTCGCAAACCAAACAATGGAAGAAACTTCTCTCTCAAACCACCAAAGACAATTCATATTAGTTAGAAAACTGAGGATTATAACTAAAACGAAACATTCAAGGTCTAATCTTCTATAACCTTGAACAATAGTCCAAACGTTGAAACTATTCTTACAGTTGCCAAACATGTAGTTTAGTGTTTACAAACCTTGAACAATAGTCCAACCGTCGAAACTCTTCTTAAAGTTGCCAATTATGTTGTTGAGTTTTTATGATGTTTGAACAATAGTCCAACCATTGAAACTATTCTTACAGTTGTGAAATATGTTGTTGAGTTTTTACGATGTTTGAACAATAGTCTAACAGTAGAAATTGACGAATAAAACACATGATTTGTGTTCTTCTACATACATAGACGTTTGAACACAAGTCTTCTTGGCTAAATTAATTATTATGGTACTTTGTATATTAAAAAATCGAGGCTTGATTTTGTATTCTCGTAGAGGAATTTTATTGGAATCTTTGTCACTTTAAAAACGGGATTTCCATTCCCTGGTTACTATATAATGCTAATCAAGGTTACATAGGTGATTAACCACATCCACATCAGGATATGTACCCATACTTCAGTTGTGTAACAATATACCCTAACTAATGTAATTGTTTACAAAAAATACTATGAATCAAACATGCACAAGCTCATTGACAAAAGCTCAAGACTCTTCATTTACATTTTAGTAATACAAGATCACATTGAGTTCATAGGAAAGCCAATACTATTAAAAGGGGATGAGGTGTTGCTTAATGGTCTACTTGCTCAAAGTGCTTAGTGACATTGCTCCAAAGCCCTCAACCACTTTCTCATTTCCACATATGTCGAAAGCTCAAAGTCAAATTCGGCCCCACCGATTTGATCTATTCGGCGCCAGCGAGTTCATTTGACATAGCCACTACCAGAAACCCTAACACTTCGGTCACACCGATAAGGATCCCGGTCTCACCGAGATGGCCGTGCAAACTCTCTGTTTCCCTTTGTGACATTTCGGTCTCACCGAAATGAGCGATCGGTCCCACCTAATTTGCTTGACCAACTCTCTATTTTCTCTTTGCTGAAATAGGTCTCAATGAGTTCAAGAAATCAGCTTCACTGAGATGAGGTTTTTCCCTAAGCCCTAGCACATCGGTCCCACCGAGTTGTTCCAGTCGGTCCCATCAAGATTCCTAACGTTCACATTTTTGAACTAAACCAATATCACCGAGTTCTTCTATTCGGTCTAATCGAGATGGGTCAAATGTGTATAATGGTTGGAATTTGTGTGGAGGCTATATAACCCCCCCCCCCCACCCCTTCTCTATTTGAGAGAGAGCCATCTGAACGTCCCTACACTTCCACTACTCATTTTCTGAGAGAGAACCACCTACTGATGTGTTGAGACAAAGATATACCAATCTTACCACAAGAATCTTGATCTCTAGCCTTCCCCATGTTGCTATCCACTCAAATCATCTTTACACCATAGCCAAATATGTGTGTGTGTGTGAGAGAGAGAGAGTTTAGTGTTGGGGATACTATCATTTGAAGCACAAGAGCAAGGAGTTCATCATCAACACACCATCTATTACCTTTTGGAGAGTGGTGTCTCCTAGATTGGTTTGGTGTCACTTGGGAGCCTCTGACAAGATTGTGGAGTTGAACCAAGAAGTTTGTAAGGGCAAGGAGATCGCCTACTTCATGAAGATCTACCCGAATGAGGCAAGTACTTCGTGGGCGATGGCCATGGTGGGACAAGGTTGCATCTTCGTGGACCATTCGTGGGTGGAGCCATCCCTGGACTCGCACAACCGTTACCCTTCGTGGGTTGAAGTCTCCATCATATGGATGTACGATAGCACCACCTATCGGAACCACGCCAAAAATCTCCGTGTCTTCAATTGCGTTTGCCTTCTTCAAAACCTTCCCTTTACCTTCATATGCAATGTTGTACATTCCGCTGCTATAATCTTAGAATTACATGTGTAGGTTGATTGCTGGACTTGTACTAGTTGCTAAAATCTGCCAACAACTAAAATTGGGAAAAGGCTAGATTTTTATTTGGTCAAGTAGTCTAATCACCCCCTCTAGACCTACTTCCAATCCTACAAAGGTCTACCTGTTAGTCCCATTTTATGACACAAACTGAGACTAAAGTGGCTCGCAAGGGCCCTAGCCTGACGCCATCCTACCACCACACCTTTAGTCCCTGTTGGTATTACCAACCAGGACTAGAGGTCACAAATAAACCGGGGCTAAATCCTAGCCGTTGGAACCGGGACTAATGTTACCATTAGTCCCGGCACTACTAGAATCATGGAATTTGCCATCAGCCGGTTCTTTTCCGTCTGCTAGATGATGGCAAAGAATGTCTTTGCCATCTGCTTACAAACAACAGACGACAAAGAACTGGCTGATGGCAAAGATACTATTTGCCATCAGCCTGTTCTTGTCGTCCGCTAGTTGACGGCAAAGAGGTGGGGTGGGGTCCAGTGGAGTCCAGTGAAGGACCGCGGTGCACTTCAACTTCTAACCACGTTAGAAGGAGCTCTAGCATGGCCCAACGGCTGCGTGCCATTTCTGCCGGCGATTCAGCGGGCATGCTGGGCTCCTTCGTCCCGCGGACGATGCACAGGGCTCTTCCCACGGTGGTGTCTAGGGTCACTGGCGTGGTGACGTTGTTCGCCGCGCGCACCATGGGAAGAGCGCGATGTGGGCACCGGTGTGGGTGTCTTGGAGGTCGTCGCGCCGCCCGTAGGGGCACAGCGACGCCCCTAGCGGGCCCCATGCCGCCTGCGGGGGCCCCAGCCCCGTCTTTGAATTTGGTGGCGTGCGGCTCATCGTCTGGTGCACGAATGACGCCGCTCGCCAGGCTCTGACTGCCAGGGCGATGTTGGTGCTCGCGGGCCGCGGCTCGGGTTCTGTCCGCGACCGGCCCGCTGCTCGCGCGCACTGGCGCGGGCCGCTCGGCTCCCGGCGAGCCGATCGCCGTGATTGTCTTCTTCTTGGGAGCCATGGCAAACTGCTAGACTAGATTCTCACAACTACGTCCCCCTACCTGGCGCGCCAAAGATGTCGGTGGGAACGATACCTATGGGATCACTGGAATCCCTTCTACGGTCGGCGGGTGCGGGGTTGTGAGGAGAGCAGGTCTAGAAGCTAGCACAAAGATCGTTTACCCAGGTTCGGGCCGCGAGGATGCGTAATACCCTAGTCTTTCTTTGGTGGATGTATTGAGTGTTCTTGAGCTTTCAAACTATAGCTGCCTAGTTCCAAAGAGCCGAATCCCCCTCCAGTATGCCTCGGGCCTCCTTTTATAGTCGAAAAGGGGTTGCCACAGTGGCACACAGGAGGTGGAAAGGTGTACAGTGTGCGAGCCTATCGCCCGGCATTACGGGAGAAAGTGCATTAAATGCGCTACTTAGGTGTCCATTAGCTTTATCGGGGATGGGAACGAGGCCCTGTTGGAAATATGCCCTAGAGGCAATAATAAAATGGTTATTATTATATTTCTTTGTTCATGATAATTGTCTATTGTTCATGCTATAATTGTGTTATCCGGAAATCGTAATACATGTGTGAATACATAGACCACAACACGTCCCTAGTGAGCCTCTAGTTGACTAGCTCGTTGATCAAAAGATAGTCATGGTTTCCTGACTATGGACATTGGATGTCATTGATAACGGGATCACATCATTAGGAGAATGATGTGATGGACAAGACCCAATCCTAAGCATAGCTCAAAGACCGTGTAGTTCGTTTGCTGCAACTTTTCCGAATGTCAAGTATCATTTCCTTGGACCATGAGATTGTGCAACTCCCGGATACCGTAGGCGTGCTTTGGGTGTGCCAAATGTCACAACTTAACTGGGTGACTATAAAGGTACACTACAGGTATCTCCGAAAGTGTCTGTTGGGTTGGCACGAATCGAGACTGGGATTTGTCACTCCGTATGACGGAGAGGTATCTCTGGGCCCACTCGGTAATGCATCATTATATTGAGCTCAATGTGACCAAGTGGTTTATCACGGGATCATGCATTATGGTACGAGTAAAGTGACTTGCCGGTAACGAGATTGAACGAGGTATTGGGATACCGACGATCGAGTATCGGGCAAGTAACGTACCGATTGACAAAGGGAATTGTATACGGATTGATTGAATCCTCGACATCATGGTTCATCCGATGAGATCATCGTGGAGCATGTGGGAGCCAACATGGGTATCCAGATCCCGCTGTTGGTTATTGACCTGAGAGGCGTCTCGGTCATGTCTGCATGTCTCCTGAACCCGTAGGGTCTACACACTTAAGGTTCGGTGACGCTAGGGTTGTAGAGATATTAGTATGCAGTAACCCGAAAGTTGTTCAGAGTCCCGGATGAGATCCCGGTGAAGGAAATATGCCCTAGAGGCAATAATAAAGTTATTATTTATTTCCTTATATCATGATAAATGTTTATTATTCATGCTAGAATTGTATTAACCGGAAACATAATACATGTGTGAATACATAGACAAACAGAGTGTCACTAGTATGCCTCTAGTTGACTAGCTCGTTAATCAAAGATGGTTATGTTTCCTAACCATGGACAAAGAGTTGTTATTTGATTAACAGGATCACATCATTAGGTGAATGATCTGATTGACATGACCCATTCCATTAGTTTAGCACCCGATCGTTTAGTATGTTGCTATTGCTTTCTTCATGACTTATACATGTTCCTATGACTATGAGATTATGCAACTCCCGTTTGTCGGAGGAACACTTTGTGTGCTACCAAACGTCACAACGTAACTGGGTGATTATAAAGGAGCTCTACAGGTGTCTCCAAAGGTACATGTTGGGTTGGCGTATTTCGAGATTAGGATTTGTCACTCCGATTGTCGGAGAGGTATCTCTGGGCCCTCTCGTAATGCACATCACTTAAGCCTTGCAAGCAAAGCAATGCACTCTCTGGGCCCTGAGTATGCACCGTTGCGAAAGTTCTTCGTGCTGAGACACCACGTGATGATCGGGTGTGATAGGCTCTACGTCCAAATACAACGGGTGCAAAACAGTTGCACACGCGGAATACTCAGGTTATACTTGACGAGCCAAGCATATACAGATATGGCCTCGGAACACGGAGACCGAAAGGTCGAGCGTGGATCATATAGTAGATATGATCAACATAGTGATGTTCACCAATGAAACTACTCCATCTCATGTGATGATCGAACATGGTTTAGTTGATTTGGATCACGTAATCACTTAGAGGATTAGAGGGATGTCTATCTAAGTGGGAGTTCTTAAGTAATATGATTAATTGAACTTAAATTTATCATGAACTTTGTCCTGGTAGTATTTTGCAAATTATGTTGTAGATCAATAGCTCGCGTCGTTGCTTCCCTGTGTTTATTTTGATATGTTCCTAGAGAAAATTGTGTTGAAAGATGTTAGTAGCAATGATGCGGATTGGATCCGTGATCTGAGGTTTATCCTCATTGCTGCACAGAAGAATTATGTCCTTGATGCACCGCTAGGTGACTGACCTATTGCAGGAGCAGATGCAGATGTTATGAACGTTTGGCTAGCTCAATATGATGACTACTTGATAGTTTAGTGCACCATGCTTAATGGCTTAGAATCGGGACTTCAAAGACGTTTTGAACGTCATGGAGCATATGAGATGTTCCAGGAGTTGAAGTTAATATTTCAAGCAAATACCCGAGTTGGGAGATATGAAGTCTCCAACAAGTTCTATAGCTAAAAGATGGAGGAGAATCGCTTAACTAGTGAGCATGTGCCCAGATTGTCTGAGTACTACAATCGCTTGAATCAAGTGGGAGTTAATCTTCCAGATAAGATAGTGATTGACAGAATTCTCTAGTCACCATCACCAAGTTAGTAGAACTTCGTGATGAACTATGATATGCAAGGGATAACGGAAATGATTCCCAAGCTCTTCGTAATGCGGAAATTGACGAAGGTAGAAATCGAGAAAAACATCAAGTGTTGATGGTAGACAAGACCACTGGTTTCAAGAAAAGGGCAGAGGGAAGAAGGGGAACTTCAAGAAAAACAGCAAGCAAGTTGCTACTCAAGTGAAGAAGCCCAAGTCTGGTCCTAAGCCTAAGACTAAGTGTTTCTACTGCAAAGGGACTGGTCACTGGAAGCGGAACTACCCCAAGTGATTGGCAGATAAGAAGGATGGCAAAGTGAACATAAGTATATTTGATATACATGTTATTGATGTGTACTTTACTAGTGTTTATAGCAACCCCTCAGTATTTGATACTAGTTCAGTTGCTAAGATTAGTAACTCGAAACGGGAGTTGCAGAATAAACAAAGACTAGTTAAGGGTGAAGTGACGATGTGTGTTGGAAGTAGTTCCAAGATTGATATAATCATCATCGCACACTCCCTATACTATCGGGATTAGTGTTAAACCTGAATAAGTGTTATTTGGTATTTGCGTTAAGCATGAATATGATTTGATCATGTTTATTGTAATACGGTTATTCATTTAAGTAAGAGAATAAATTGTTGTTCTGTTTACATGAATAAAACCTTATATGGTTACACACCCAATGAAAATAATTCGTTGGATCTCGATCGTAGTGATACCCATAATCATAATATTGAAACCAAAAGATGCAAAGTTAATAATGATAGTGCAACTTATTTGTAGCACTGCCGTTTAGGTCATATTAGTGTAAAGCGCATGAAGAAACTCCATGCTGATGGGATTTTGGTCACTTGATTATGAATCACTTGATGCTTGCGAACCATGCCTCATGGGCAAGATGACTAAGATTCCGTTCTCCGGAGCGAGCAACTGACTTATTGGAAATAATACATACTGATGTATGCGGTCCGATGAGTGTTAAGGCTCACGGCAAGTATCATTATTTTCTGAACTTCACAGATGATTTGAGCAGATATGGGTATATCTACTTGATGAAACATAAGTCTGAAACATTTGAAAAGAATTTCAGGGTGAAGTGGAAAATCATCGTGACAAGAAAATAAAGTTTCTACGATCTGATCGTGGAGACAAATATTTGAGTTACGAGTTTGGTCTTCAGTAAAACAATGTGAAATAGTTTCACTACTCACGACACCTGGAACACCACAGCATAATGGTGTGTCCGAACATCATAACCGTACTTTATTAGATATGGTGCGATCTATGATGTCTCTTACCGATCTACCACTATCGTTTTGGGGTTATGCATTAAAGATAGCTGCATTCACGTTTAAAACGGCACCATCTAAGTCTGTTGAGATGACACAATCTGAACTGTGGTTTGGCAAGAAACCAAAGTTGTCGTTTCTTAAAGTTTGGGATTGTGATGCTTATATGAAAAAGTTTCATCCTGATAAGCTCCAACACAAATCGGAGAAATATGTCTTCATAGGATACCCAAAGGAGACTATTGGGTACACCTTCTATCACAGATCCGAAGGCAAGACTTTTGTTGCTAAGTTCGGAAACTTTCTAGAGAAGGAGTTTCTCTCGAAAGAAGTCAGTGGGAGGAAAGTAGAACTTGACGAGGTAACTGTACCTGCTCCCTTATTGGAAAGTAGTGCATCACAGAAAACTGTTTCTGTGACACCTACACCAGTGAGTGAGGAAGCTAATGATGATGATCATGAAACTTCAGAACAAGATACTACTGAACCTCGTAGATCAACCAGAGTAAGATCCGCGCCAGAGTGGTACGGTAATCCTATTCTGGAAGTCATGTTACTAGACCATGATGAACTTGCGAACTATGAAGAAGCGATGGTGAGCCCAGATTCCGCAAAATGGCTTGAGGCCATGAAATCTGAGATGAGATCCATGTATAAGAACAAAGTATGGACTTTGGTTGACTTGCCAGATGATCGGCAAGCCATAGAAAATAAATGGATTTTCAAGAGGAAGACGGACGCTGATAGTAATGTCTCCTGAACCCGTAGGGTCTACACACTTAAGGTTCGGTGACGCTAGGGTTGTAGAGATATTAGTATGCAGTAACCCGAAAGTTGTTCAGAGTCCCGGATGAGATCCCGGTGAAGGAAATATGCCCTAGAGGCAATAATAAAGTTATTATTTATTTCCTTATATCATGATAAATGTTTATTATTCATGCTAGAATTGTATTAACCGGAAACATAATACATGTGTGAATACATAGACAAACAGAGTGTCACTAGTATGCCTCTACTTGACTAGCTCGTTAATCAAAGATGGTTATGTTTCCTAACCATGGACAAAGAGTTGTTATTTGATTAACAGGATCACATCATTAGGTGAATGATCTGATTGACATGACCCATTCCATTAGCTTAGCACCCGATCGTTTAGTATGTTGCTATTGCTTTCTTCATGACTTATACATGTTCCTATGACTATGAGATTATGCAACTCCCGTTTGCCGGAGGAACACTTTGTGTGCTACCAAACGTCACAACGTAACTGGGTGATTATAAAGGAGCTCTACAGGTGTCTCCAAAGGTACATATTGGGTTGGCGTATTTCGAGATTAGGATTTGTCACTCCGATTGTCGGAGAGGTATCTCTGGGCCCTCTCGGTAATGCACATCACTTAAGCCTTGCAAGCATTGCAACTAATGAGTTAGTTGCGGGATGATGTATTACAGAACAAGTAAAGAGACTTGCCAGTAACGAGATTGAACTAGGTATTGGAATACCGACGATCGAATCTCGGGCAAGTAACATACCGATGACAAAGGGAACAACGTATGTTGTTATGCGGTCTGACCGATAAAGATCTTCGTAGAATATGTAGGAGCCAATATGGGCATCCAGGTCCCGCTATTGGTTATTGACCGGAGACATGTCTCGGTCATGTCTACATTGTTCTCGAACCCGTAGGGTCCGCACGCTTAAGGTTACGATGACAGTTATATTATGAGTTTATGCATTTTGATGTACCGAAGTTTGTTTGGAGTCCCGGATGTGATCACGGACATGACGAGGAGTCTCGAAATGGTCGAGACATAAAGATTGATATATTGGAAGCCTATGTTTGGATATCGAAAGTGTTCCGGGTCAAATCGGGATTTTACCGGAGTACCGGGAGGTTACCGGAACCCCCCGGGAACTATATGGGCCATAGTGGGCCCTAGTGGAAAAGAGAAGAGGCAAACCAACATGAGCCGCGCGCCCCTCCCCTGCCTTGGTCCGAATAGGACAAGAAGAGGGGGCCGGCCCCTCTCTCTCTTTTCCCCCCTCCGCGAATCCTATTCCAACTAGGATTGGGGGGGGGGAATCCTACTCCCAGAGGGAGTAGGACTCTCCTGGCGCGCCTCTCCTAGGCCGGCCGCACCCCCCCTTTAGTCCTTTATATATGGAGGCAGGGGCACCCCAGAGACACACAAGTTGATCCACATGATCTTATTCTTAGCCGTGTGCGGCGCCCCAGCCACCATAGTCCTCGATAATATTGTAGTGGTGCTTAGGCGAAGCCCTGCAACAGTACTACATCAAGATCGTCACCACACCGTCATGCTGACGGAACTCTTCCCCAACACTTTGCTGGATCGGAGTCCGGAGATCATCATCGAGCTGAACGTGTCCTAAAACTCGGAGGTGCCGTAGTTTCGGTGCTTGATCGGTCGGGCCGTGAAGACGTACGACTACATCAACCAAACGCTTCCGTTGTCGATCTACCAAGGGTACGTAGATCACACTCTCCCCTCGTTGCTATGCATCACCATGATCTTGCGTGTGCGTAGGAAATTTTTTGAAATTACTATGTTCCCCAACACCCGGACGTCACTGGGAGTTCCGGAATGGTCCGGAGGTAAAGATTTATATATAGGAAGTCCAGTTTCGGCCATCGGGAAGGTTTCGGGGGGTCGCCGGTATTGTACCGGGACCACCGGAAGGGTTCCGGGGGTCCACCTGGTGGGGCCACCTATCCCAGAGGGCCCCATGGGCTGAAGTGGGAGGGGAACCAGCCCCTGGTGGGCTGGTGCGCCCCCCCCCCTTGGGCCTCCCCCGCGCCTAGGGTTGGAAAACCCTAGGGGTGGTGGTGCCCCCTACTTGGCTTGGGGGGGAAGCCACCCCTTGGCCACCCCCATTGGAGATTGCATCTCCTAGGGCCGGCGGCCCCCCCAAGGCCCCTATATAAAGAGGGGGGGAGGGAGGGCAGCCGCACCCCTTGCTCTTGGCGCCTCCCTCTCCCTCCGTAACACCTCTCCTCCCCGCTTGCGCTTGGCGAAGCCCTGCCGGGATCCTGCTGCATCCACCACCACGCCGTCGTGCTGCTGGATCTTCATCAACCTCTCCTTCCCCCTTGCTGGATCAAGAAGGAGGAGACGTCTTCTCAACCGTACGTGTGTTGAACGCGGAGGTGATGTCCGTTCGGCACTTGGTCATTGGTGACTTGGATCACGACGAGTATGACTCCATCAACCCCGTTCTCTTGAACGCTTCCGCGCGCGATCTACAAGGGTATGTAGATGCACTCCTCTCTCCCTCGTTGCTAGATGACTCAATAGATTGATCTTGGTGATGCGTAGAAAATTTTAAAATTCTGCTACGATCCCCAACAGTGGTATCAGAGCTAGGTCTATGAGTAGTTTCTATGCACGAGTAGAACACAAAGCAGTTGTGGGCGTCGATATTGTCAATTTGCTTCCGTTACTAGTCTTATCTTGATTCGCCGGCATCGTGGGGTGAAGCGGCCCGGACCGACCTTACACGTACGCCTACGTGAGACTGGTTCCACCGACTGACATGCACTAGTTGCATAAGGTGGCTGGCGGGTGTCTGTCTCTCCCACTTTAGTCGGATCGGATTCGATGAACAGGGTCCTTATGAAGGGTAAATAGAAATTGGCAATTCACGTTGTGGTTTTGGCGTAGGTAAGAAACGTTCTTGCTAGAAACCTATAGCAGCCACGTAAAAACTTGAACAACAATTAGAGGACGTCTAACTTGTTTTTGCAGCAAGTGTTTTGTGATGTGATATGGCCAAAGGATGTGATGAATGATATATGTGATGTATGAGATGATCATGTTCTTGTAATAGGAATCACGACTTGCATGTCGATGAGTATTACAACCGGCAGGAGCCATAGGAGTTGTCTTAATTTATTTGTGACCTGCGTGTCAACATATAACGTCATGTAATTACTTTACTTTATTGCTAAACCGTTAGCCATAGTAGTAGAAGTAATAGTTGACGTGACAACTTCATGAAGACACGATGATGGAGATCATGATGATGGTGATCATGGTGTCGTGCTGGTGACGACGATGATCATGGCGCCCCGAAGATGGAGATCAAAAGGAGCAAAATGATATTGGCCATATCATGTCACTATTTGATTGCATGTGATGTTTATCATGTTTTACATCTTATTTGCTTAGAACGATGGTAGATTAAATGAGATGATCCCTCAAATTAATTTCAAGAAAGTGTTCCCCCTAACTGTGCACCGTTGCAAAGGTTCATTGTTTCGAAGCACCACGTGATGATCGGGTGTGATAGATTCTAACGTTCGAATACAACGGGTGTAAGCCAGATTTACACACGCAATACACTTAGGTTGACTTGACGAGCCTAGCATGTACAGACATGGCCTCGGAACACGAAAGACCGAAAGGTCGAGCATGACTCGTATAGAAGATACGATCAACATGAAGATGTTCACCGATGTTGGCTAGTCCGTCTCACGTGATGATCGAACACGGCCTAGTTAACTCGGATCATGTTTCACTTAGATAACTAGACGGATGTCTATCTGAGTGGGAGTTCACTGAGTAATTTGATTAGATGAACTTAATTATCATGAACTTAGTCTAAAATCTTTACAATATGTCTTGTAGATAAAATGGCCCACGTTGTCCTCAACTTCAACGCGTTCCTAGAGAAAACCAAGGTAAAAGACGATGGCAGGGACTATACGGACTGGGTCCGGAACCTGAGGATCATCCTCATAGCTGCCAAAAAAGATTATGTCCTAGAAGCACCGCTAGGTGACACACCCATCCCAGAGAACCAAGACGTTATGAACGCTTGGCAGTCACGTGCTGATGATTACTCCCTCATTCAGTGCGGCATGCTTTACAGCTTAGAACCGGGGCTCCAAAAGCATTTTGAGAGACCCAGAGCATATGAGATGTTCGAAGAGCTGAAAATGGTTTTCCAAGCTCATGCCCGGGTCGAGAGATATGAAGTCTTCGACAAGTTCTTCAGTTGTAAGATGGAGAAAAATAGTTCTGTCAGTGAGCACATACTCAAAATGTCTGGGTTGCATAACCGCTTGACTCAGCTGGGAGTTAATCTCCCGGATGACGCGGTCATTGATAGAATCCTTCAGTCGCTTCCACCAAGCTACAAGAGCTTTGTGATGAACTTCAATATGCAGGGGATGGAAAAGACCATTCCTGAGGTATATTCAATGCTGAAATCAGTAGAGGTGGAAATCAAAAAGGAACATCAAGTGTTGATGGTGAATAAAACCACTAAGTTCAAGAAAGACAAGGGTAAGAAGATCTTCAAGAAGGACGGCAAGGGAGTTGCCGCGCCCAGTAAGCAAGCTGTCGGGAAGAAGCCAAAGAATGGACCCAAGCCTGAGAGTGAGTGTTTTTATTGCAAGGGAAGTGGTCACTGGAAGCGGAACTGCCCCAAATACTTAGCGGACAAGAAGGCCGGCAACACTAAAGGTATATGTGATATACATGTAATTGATGTGTACCTTACCAGTACTCGTAGTAGCTCCTGGGTATTTGATACCGGTGCGGTTGCTCACATTTGTAACTCAAAGCAGGAGCTGCGGAATAAGCGGAGACTGGCGAGGGATGAGGTGACGATGCGCGTCGGGAATGGTTCCAAGGTCGATGTGATCGTCGTCGGCACGCTGCCTCTACATTTACCTACGGGATTAGTTTTAAACCTCAATAATTGTTATTTAGTGCCAGCTTTGAGCATGAACATTGTATCAGGATCTCGTTTAATTCGAGATGGCTACTCATTTAAATCCGAGAATAATGGTTTGTTCTATTTATATGAGAGATATGTTTTATGGTCATGCTCCATTGGTGAATGGTTTATTCTTAATGAATCTCGAGCGTAATGTTACACATATTCATAGTGTGAATATCAAAAGATGTAAGGTTGATAATAATAGTCCCACATACTTGTGGCACTACCGCCTTGGTCACACAGGTGTCAAACGCATGAAGAAGCTCCATGCAGATGGACTTTTGGAGTCTCTTGATTACGAATCATTTGACACGTGCGAACCATGCCTCATGGGTAAAATGACCAAGACTCTGTTCTCAGGAACAATGGAGCGAGCAACCAATTTATTGGAAATCATACATACTTTTGTGTGCGGTCCAATGAGTGTTGAGGCTCGCGGTGGCTATCGTTATGTTCTCACCCTCACTGATGACTTGAGTAGATATGGCACTACTAGGGAAAAGCCTATACACAGAATCTTACCAGTAGCGCTGTACAAAATCAAACGCTACTGCTACTTAGTAGCAGCGCGCATAAATAAACCGCGCTACTGCTATGACTTTTGCAGTAGCGTGTACTGGCGAAAAGCGCTGCTGCTATGTTTGAACTGGGCGCGCATGGCTAGCCCAACCTAGCAGTAGCGCGTATACTGGCCCAGCGCTACTGCTACTCTCCTTAGCTGTAGCGCGCTTACGTGTAAGGCGCTGCTGCTACCGGAAATAAAATAAAGTGAAAAACAAGTAGAAAAGTAAATGAAAATGGAAGAAATAGAAAAAGGAGAAAGGAAAAAATAAAATGTAAAGAAAAATAAAAGAAAAAAGGGGAAAAAGGAGAAAGGAATAGCAGTAGCGGGTTTCAGGAACTGCGCTATAGCTAACTTAGCTATAGCGCATTTTCGGAAACGCGCTACCGTTACGTTTCACTTAAACAGCGGTTTCCCCCCCGGCCCCCCGGCCACCACTTCTTCCCCAAATTCCTCGCCCTCGCCGCCGTCTCCCCAATTCGCCTCGTCCCACGTTGCCGCCGTCTCCTGCCGGCGTGGATGCCCGCAACCTCACCGTCTCCCCCAGAGGCCGCCGTCATCCTCACCGCCGCCGCCCGAGGCCGCCCTCAGCCTCACCGCCGCCGCCCGAGACCGCCCTCGACGTCACCGTCGGCGCCCTCCACCTCATCGCCGCCCGAGCCCGCCCAGGACCGCTGTTGCCCATGCCCGAGCCCGCCCTCTCCGCCCCTGCCTCCATCACCGAGCACCTCCCCACCACCGTCTCTCCCCTCTCTGTAAGTCCCCCACCCCTCCCCCCACTCATCTCTCTCCGCATTCTAGATAAAAAATTAGTAGAGCAAAAGTTTGTTTATAGCAAAAAATTTAGTTTAGAGCAAAGGATGTTAAGTAGTAGATGTTAGAGCAAAAATTAGTTTACAGCAAAAAATTTGGTTTACAACAAAAGTTAGTTAGGGCAATAGGGTTTAATTAGGGTAGATGCTGCTTGTATAGTATATAGTGATACTAGTAGATGTTAATTAGGTTAGGGCAATAGTGGTACTAGTACATGTTAATTAGATGTTTTTCAGTTAGGGCACTAGAGTTTTGCTAGGTTAATTAGGTTAGTAGTGCTGCTAGTAGTATTGGTACAGTAGGTTAATTAGGTGATGTTAAATGAATAACCTAAATGAATGAAATTAGTAGTTAACTGAAATTTTTTTCCTTTCATCATTATAGAGCACTAAAGTTAACTGAATTTTGTTCTATTAGTAGTTAAATGAATTTTCTTCTACACTATTTGCACATGTGGTTGCTCATGTATATTTGGACACTGTTTGCAGGCAATGATGCTTAGTGGCCTATGTTTTGCCGGAATGTTGGTTCATTTCTTTTCCGGCAAATTTCAGGTTCTCGATTTGTCCACTTTTTAGCAAAGCTCATGCCGAAATTTTCTGTGAATTTCGGCATGACTTGTGCTACAAACTAGGACATATCGAGTGCCCGTGATTTGCCGCACCAGGAAGGAGTCAACATTCCTGCAAAACAATAGGCCTTTTTTATGTCATTATTCATTTTATTAGGTCTAGAATTAATTGACTAGATTTAATCATAGGAAACGTGGCTAGCAACGATGAAGGACAGGGTTCTGGTGATTGCGACGACGCCTACCGGGTGGCAGACGAATTTTTTAGCCTTACCGATGATCAACCGATGTTATTGCTGGGCCCACCGGTGGCATCGAGGACTGAGACCGACGCGCAGACCGGTGCTGAGACTGAGACCGGCGCTCAGACTCAGACCGGCATCGACACCGGCGCTGAGACTGAGACCGGCGCTGCCTCGGGGAGCGGAGCCGGTGTAGAACCGAAAGCAAAGAGGCAACGGGTTCCTAACAAACTCAGGACTACTAGAGTGGTGGTCACGGAGGTGGATGACGGCAATTTTGAGCCAACGGCGCCCGAGGAAGCGCATCAATGCTACGGCAATCAAATAGGCTACATCGTACGGACAACTGCCACCATCAACGATGAGAAACTACATAAGATAGAAAATATGAGGAGCTCCCTCCTAAAGAAGTTTCACCAGATATTCTGGTTCCCGGGCCGGAATGAGAAGGATTATAAAGATCCAGATGAGGACCCGGCAATGAAGAAGATAAACAAACACGCCATGACCAAGTTTAGCGACGCGTAGGCCGCCTGGAAAAATCGAGTGAAAGCAAGGATCATCGACAAGAAGGAACCCTACTCCGAGATTGTAAAGGATAATCCGACAATCACGGAAGAGCAGTTTCAAATATTCAAGGAGGCTTGTGAGGCCGAAGATGCCAAAAAAAGTCTAAGTACATGAAGGGGCTTCAAGAGAGGAACATTGGGAGGCATTGGCGAGGCCCAAGTGGGACACTCCATTCAACCGGGCGTTGAACATATTGAAACAACAACCGGTGGATACTCGACCGTCGTATGGACGCGTGCACGGTGTCGGAGACGGCGCCACGTGGAAGAAGTACTACCGTGAGACCACGGAGAAGAGAAAGGAAAGACGGAGGTTAAATGAAGAAAATATTGACAAGAGGGTTGAGATTGCGGTTGAGAAGAAATCAACTGAGACAGTCGCAACAGCGGTAGCTGCCGCAAAACAGGTGGCTTTAGATATTTCTACTACCTTGGTTTCGTCCGTTTTCAATTGGACCAGGCAAAATCCAAAAAAAGATGCAGCGGACTTTCCCCTTGATGACTTCTTGGCGGGGAGCAGCTCGACTAGCGTTGCACCGGCACCGGCTCCCGCACCGGCTCCCGCACCGGACGTGCTAGGCGGTGCTTCGTCTTTGGCTGAGCTCGACGCCCTCACGGTATCTGTCACACCGGCCCCCTTCAATATAAATGTATAATCTCCCGTTTTCGTTGCCTTTCGGATGTCTCAAGTCGCAGACTTTTCTTTGCAGGCCAACGAAACCCCTTGCACCATATTGTACACCATCGGCAACCAGAAGGTGGACGTGGGGAAGGCGACGATAATGGAGCCGAAGGAACCATTGTTCCACAGCCAGCCGATCCCCCCGAACGTCTTCAAGGTTTCCGTGGCCAGTGTCAAACCGGGCCACGAGAATTTTCCTCCTCCAGTACTACTGGGGGATGACGACGAGACACCTCGGCAGCTTGGTGATTGTTGCAATGCTGGGTGGGTCCTGTTGTGGCCAAAGAGTCTGCTTCGTCTGGAGGCGGCTGGGAGCACACCCACGAGCACGCAGCCTCAGCAAGGTATGAACATCAACACCCCACCTACCCAATTAGCGTCGGGTGTCGGGTTGGGTGATAGCAGACGGGGTAAGGAGGAGGCTCCATTAGTCGCTGATGACGTCGCCATGGATGAGGATGAGGACGACGATGGCGCTGCTGAACAGTATGTCTACACTGGCGCCTCCTCAGGGTTTGAACGTCATGAGTCGGTGCCTGAATTGCCGTCTCAACATATTATGGACGACCTTCCGGTAGTAAAGAAGTTTAGGAAGAGAGCAAGGAAAGGCAAAAAAGTTGTTTCTATGATCCAGCCGCCTCAGCAGCCTCGGCTTCAGGACTGTATAGATATCCCCGGTGTGGATAAATGGCATATCCCCGGTCAACCAATCCTACCTGCAACAGCGCTATGGGCCAGATTCGGCGATCTAAAGAGACTTCATGACGATGTGCTGCGGGTAGAGAAAGACCTCATCGCCTCGAAAGATCCAGGATACCCACTCTACATGGTTAACGTTCCGCGGCAAATGTCGTACGTCGATAGCTTCCCCGCGGATAAGTTCTTCCTCCGATTCGATTACATATTCGACATGTTTCACGTGAAGAAGCTGGATTTTACATTTGTCCGCCTTTATGCCTTGCACATGAACTACATCATCGGGGTTGCGCAGATATCCCATATCTGTGTCGCTGACCCGTACTACATGCACGAGGGCTTCTTGGGAGTCTGCGCAAATCACCGTGAATACGCGAGGGATTACATCGTCAATTTCATGCTCGCCAATAAGGACAAGGAGGCGATTCTCGTGCCTTATCATCCCGTGTAAGTCATCCGCGCTGCTATACTTCCTTCAATTTCAACCATTCATTTGCACGGTGGAGGCTAATTAATTTGAGGACTTATTTTGCGCAGCGGCGGGCGCGCCGTCCTAATCATCCTCTACCCCCGATTCTCCCATGCTCTTTACTTGGACTCGTCGAAGAACATTCACAAAAAGTATTACACCCACATCAAGGATGTTCTCGACAGTGCTATGTTTTACTACCAAGCAAGGGGTGGAGAGGTTAGGGACAAGAAGAGAAGGGGCGGCAGGGTCGCCTTCGGTCATAAGACCGACTTCTGCTGCATCCAGCAACCGAACGATTCTCTTAATGATGGATTCTATGTCCTACACCACATGCTGGAGTATAGACGGGATCACCAGAACCTTCGCATGTCACCTAGATCCGGCGATGCCCATATTCTGCAATGGGCAAAGGACATAGGAGATATCGAGGATCATCGACTTCGAGCTGAGTTCTATAACATCCAGCGCGAACTTGCCCAAATCATCATGAAGGAGGTCATCGAAAAAACAGGGATGTTCTACGGAGAAGGACAAATGTCGCGGGAAGACGTCCGAACATGGATAGCCTCTCAGCGTCTCGACCTGAAGCCTTTCACTAGGCTCGGGGACTATCTCCCTGACTTGGATGGATGGAACGACATGTTGGAGTGATTGTCGATATATGACAATGTGTCTGTTTAGTCCATACTTTCTGTATGACAAAACTTTGAGTTATGCATGGTGAAACTTTATTTGTGATGTAATTAAACCATCCTCCTCCTCGACTAGTGAAAATCACTCTAGTTAGGGCATTTTGGGGTACGATGAACTTTGTTATTTATGCTTATGATATGTTGTTTTTATTTTTGCCAAGTCTGTCTCTTTCTGTTGCTCAACTATATATGTTGCATATCATCGACTCATGTGATGATGCAGGTGCATAGATAATAGATAGCGAAGAAGTGCTATGCCAGGAGTATATATACGACAAGTGGCCGGAGTGTCAGGCCCTTCGGGTTTCCGAGCGACAGGCAGTAGTTAGTTTAGAGGTTCACGCTAATGCGAAAGAGGGATACGAACTCATGTTGTCCAAGTGATAGCTCTTCTCGCGTATATCATTGTTTAGATGGATGACGATGTATTTGCATATCATTCGAGACTTGCATTGCTATTTTCGAGATGATGACGAGAGACCACTTTGTGTTGGATGATGATTATGATGATGACATGATTTGATGAGACTAATTGTATGTATATGCTATGATTACATTTGTATGTGGATGATATGCTAAAGATTATTGTATAAAGCCTATTCAAATACAAAACAAATACAAAACAAATATGCAGGAAAAAAACGAATAAATAAACTAGTAGTAGCGAGGGGGGGAATTTAGCAGTAGCGCCGCATTGTCAGTAGCGCATCCCAGCAAACCGCGCTGCAGATAATATCAGTAGCGCCCTTTCCCAAAGAGCGCTACAGCTATTCATGTATCGCAGTAGCGTGGGACAACCGGCGCTACTGCTATACGTTAGCTGTAGCGCCTTATTAGTAGCGCCGGTGCCCGCGCTACTGAGAGGCCCAAAACCCTCGCTGCTGGTAGGCTTTTCCCTAGTAGTGTGGGTATGTCTACTTAATGAAACACAAGTCTGAGACCTTTGAAAAGTTCAAGGAATTTCAGAGTGAGGTTGAGAATCAACGTGACAGGAAAATCAAGTTCTTGCAATCAGATCGTGGGGGAGAATACTTGAGTCACGAATTTGGCACACACTTAAGAAAATGTGGAATAGTTTCACAATTCACGCCGCCTGGAACACCTCAGCGTAATGATGTGTCCGAATGTCGTAATCGCACTCTATTGGATATGGTGCGATCTATGATGTCTCTTACCGATCTACCGCTGTCATTTTTGGGCTATGCTTTAGAGACTGTCGCATTCACTTTAAATAGGGCTCCGTCGAAATCCTTTGAGACGACACCGTATGAATTATCGTTTGGGAAGAAACCTAAGCTGTCGTTTCTAAAAGTTTGGGGATGCGATGCTTATGTCAAGAAACTTCAACCTGAAAAGCTCGAACCCAAATCGGAAAAATGCGTCTTCATAGGATACCCTAAAGAAACTATTGGATATACCTTCTACCTCAGATCCGAAGGAAAGATCTTTGTTGCCAAGAATGGGTCCTTTCTAGAGAAAGAGTTTCTCTCGAAAGAAATAAGTGGGAGGAAAGTAGAACTTGATGAAATATTACCTCTTGAACCGGTAAGTGGCGCAGCTCAAGAAAATGTTCCTGAGGTGCCTGCACCGACTAGAGAGGAAGTTGATGATGATGATCATGAAACTTCAGATCAAGTTGCTACTGAACTTCATAGGTCCACGAGGACACGTTCCGCACCAGAGTGGTACGACAACCCTGTCTTGGAAATCATGTTGTTAGACAACGGTGAACCTTTGAACTATGAAGAAGCGATGGCGGGCCCGGATTCCGACAAATGGCTGGAAGCCATGAAATCCGAGATAGGATCCATGTATGAAAACGAAGTATGGACTTTGACTGACTTGCCCGATGATCGGCGAGCCATAGAAAATAAATGGATCTTTAAGAAGAAGACAGACGCGGCTGGTAACGTAACCATCTATAAAGCTCGGCTTGTCGCTAAGGGTTATCCACAAGTTCAAGGGGTTGACTATGATGAGACTTACTCACCCGTAGCGAAGCTGAAATCCGTCTGAATCATGTTAGCAATTGTTGCATTCTATGATTATGAGATATGGCAAATGGACGTCCAAACGGCATTCCTTAATGGTTTCCTTAAGGAAGAATGTATATGATGCAGCCAGAAGGTTTTGTCGATCCTAAGAATGCTGACAAGGTGTGCAAGCTCCAACGCTCGATTTATGGGCTGGTGCAAGCATCTCGGAGTTGGAACATTCGTTTTGATGAGATGATCAAAGCGTTTGGGTTTACGCAGACTTATGGAGAAGCCTGCATTTACAAGAAAGTGAGTGGGAGCTCTGTAGCATTTCTCATATTGTATGTGGATGACATACTGTTGATGGGAAATCATATAGAATTCTTGGAAAGCATAAAGGCCTACTTGAACAAGTGTTTTTCAATGAAGGATCTTGGAGAAGCTTCTTATATATTAGGCATCAAGATCTATAGAGATAGATCGAGACGCCTCATTGGTCTTTCACAGAGTACGTACCTTGACAAGATATTGAAGAAGTTCAAAATGGATCAATCAAAGAAGGGGTTCTTGCCTGTATTGCAAGGTACGAGATTGAGCACGGCTCAATGCCCGACCACGGCAGAAGATAGAGAAAAGATGAGTGTCGCCCCTATGCCTCGGCCATAGGGTCTATCATGTATGCTATGCTGTGTACCATACCTGATGTAAACCTTGCCGTAAGTTTGGTAGGAAGGTACCAAAGTAATCCCGGCATGGAACACTGGACAGCGGTCAAGAATATCCTGAAGTACCTGAAGAGGACTAAGGATGTGTTTCTCGTTTATGGAGGTGACGAAGAGCTCGTCGTAAAGGGTTACGTCGATGCTAGCTTCGACACAGATCTGGATGACTCTAAGTCAAAAACCGGATACGTGTATATTTTGAATGATGGGACAGTAAGCTGGTGCAGTTGCAAGCAAAGCGTTGTGGCGAGATCTACATGTGAAGCGGAGTACATGGCAGCCTCGGAGGCAACACAAGAAGCAGTCTGGGTGAAGGAGTTCATTACCGACCTAGGAGTCATACCCAATGTGTCGGGCCCGATGACTCTCTTCTGTGACAACACTGGAGCTATTGCCCTTGCCAAGGAGCCCAGGTTTCACAGGAAGACCAGGCATATCAAGCGTCGCTTCAACTCCATTCGTGGAAGTGTTCAAAATGGATACATAGATATTTGTAAAGTACATACAGACCTGAATGTGGCAGATCCGATGATCAACACCAGAACTGCATGGGTGTTCGACTCATCACAATGTAACTAGACTATTGACTCTAGTGCAAGTGGGAGACTGTTGGAAATATGCCCTAGAGGCAATAATAAAATGGTTATTATTATATTTCTTTGTTCATGATAATTGTCTATTGTTCATGCTATAATTGTGTTATCCGGAAATCGTAATACATGTGTGAATACATAGACCACAATACGTCCCTAGTGAGCCTCTAGTTGACTAGCTCGTTGATCAAAAGATAGTCATGGTTTCCTGACTATGGACATTGGATGTCATTGATAACGGGATCACATCATTAGGAGAATGATGTGATGGACAAGACCCAATCCTAAGCATAGCTCAAAGATCGTGTAGTTCGTTTGCTGTAGCTTTTCCGAATGTCAAGTATCATTTCCTTGGACCATGAGATTGTGCAACTCCCGGATATCGTAGGAGTGCTTTGGGTGTGCCAAACGTCACAACGTAACTGGGTGACTATAAAGGTACACTACAGGTATCTCCGAAAGTATCTGTTGGGTTGGCATGAATCGAGACTGGGATTTGTCACTCCGTATGACGGAGAGGTATCTCTGGGCCCACTCGGTAATGCATCATCATATTGAGCTCAATGTGACCAAGTGGTTTATCACGGGATCATGCATTACGGTACGAGTAAAGTGACTTGCCGGTAACGAGATTGAACGAGGTATTGGGATCACATCATTAGGCTGGTGCGCCCCCCCTTGGGCCTCCCCTGCGCCTAGGGTTGGGAAACCCTAGGGGTGGGGGGCCCCCCACTTGGCTTGCGGGGGAAGCCACCCCTTGGCCGCCGCCCCCTTGGAGATTGCGTCTCCTAGGGCCGGCGCCCCCCCAAGGCCCCTATATAAAGAGGGGGGAGGGCAGCCACACCCCTTGCTCTTGGCGCCTCCCTCTCCCTCCGTAACACCTCTCCTCCCCGCTTGCGCTTGGCGAAGCCCTGCCGGGATCCTGCTGCATCCACCACCACGCCGTCGTGCTGCTGGATCTTCATCAACCTCTCCTTCCCCCTTGCTGGATCAAGAAGGAGGAGACGTCTTCCCAACCATACGTGTGTTGAACGCGGAGGTGATGTCCGTTCGGCACTTGGTCATCGGTGATTTGGATCACGACGAGTACGACTCCGTCAACCCCGTTCTCTTGAACGCTTCCGCGCGCGATCTACAAGGGTATGTAGATGCACTTCTCTCTCCCTCGTTGCTAGATGACTCCATAGATTGATCTTGGTGATGCGTAGAAAATTTTAAAATTCTGCTACGATCCCCAACAGGCCCATCCCGTCCGACGCCGCTTCGTCTCGCTTCGACACGCGCACATGCCAGCAATGCGTGCGGTGCCATGTAGGCAGGCAGGCTGCTGAGGTGGCGTGGTGCCAGGGTCTTCACGAAGATCTGCATGCCACCACGCAGGTGCTTGCTGAGTTGGTCTGGAAGCCATGTGTTGCCACGCAGGTGCCTGCCCAGCTGGTTGGGCTGGCAGTTGCATACGAATGGCGGCAGCGCTTTGGCTGGTGCGGGCCTGGCAATGGCCCTGCTGGCGCCCTAGGCAAGGGCCTTGCCAGGGGCCCGGCAAGGATCTTGTCGTGGCGTCACAGTTGTCCCCAGCAAGGTGCTTGCTGGGGGTCTTGTGGATTTCCTCGGCTAGGATCCCGCCGCGGGTCGTCGTCTTCTGATCCTCATCTGATCTTGTGTGTTTATGAACTTGACAAAGATCTGCATGTCACCACGGAGGTGCCTCACGAGCCATGGTTCCAATGTAGTTGGTGGGGTCGGAAACCGTGGGCTCAAGGGAGGCTCGCTCTGTTGGCATCGGGCAGGCTGCCCCGGCAAGGCCCTTGCCGGGGCTGCGGAGGCTGCCTCGGCAAGAACCTTTCCAAGGGAGTCTACCTCGCCTTCTTGCCTTCTTGTGCTCCTGGTCTTGGCGTAGCCTTGGTTGTCTTGTGCTATGGCTTCTTTTCGGTTTCCCTCCTCTGCCCTGCTTAGCGTGGCTGTGGGCGCGGCTCTGACTGTCCGTGCACAAGTAAAGGGGTACAAAGGAGTGCCCCTACTTTTATACACCGACAAATTGTAATTTAATAGGCATGAGGCATGGAATTGGGAGTCTAACTAGAACATTTCTAAAAGACAGGACAAGTGAGAATTAGGAGCAAATTGTTTTACAGAGAACATCTTGATGCTTCATCACAATTTTTGTTATCATCACTTACCTAATCCCTCGTATATTATCGCTAACAAAACATGATAAGACACTTCTCTCTCAAATTCCCACACATAATTCCTATTAGATTCCAAACATTGGATTGGGGACTAAAAGGACATGTCCATGTCTAATCTCGACATAGCCCATCCTATAGTTGCCAAAAAGGTGTTGTTAAGTTTAACGATGTTTGAACAATAGTCCAATCACTGATACACACATGGTTTGTTCTTCTAGATAGGTGTATGTTGGAAGACATGTCAAGTTTTCACCCACAGAAAAAAAGACACGCGAAGTTTGCTAAAACTAATGATTAAATTACCATTTGAAAAAAAAAATTGAAGGCTTTTTTGGTGCACTCCTCGGTGGTTTGTCTGAATATTAAAGTCACTTTTAAAATGGGGCTTCAATACTTTTTTTTAGAAGTCAATACTTTTTTTTGATAAGTCAATACATCTATATCTATATATCTATACCAATATAAAAAGACCCAAAGGGGCAGATCCAGACCCTCTCGACCGCCAAATCATGGTATCTAGTGGTTCAAATTGCTTCAATGTTGAGTACCAAACACGTTTAACGCTTTAATTACCTACCACTATCATTGATTATAAACACGTTTGACATCAAAACGGGATGAAAGCTGGGCTTGGCTCACAAGAGTTGGGCTTCTCGGAGGAGTGATAAGGCTCAAAGGCCCACTTCTTGGAGCGCATCGAGGAGTGCCAAAGGCCGAAACTTTCTCACCGGCAGCGCTCGTTCTCCAATCCCCTCGCCGCCGGAGCCGCCACGCCAGCGCCTCCGCCATGCTCCCCCTCCGGAGCTGCGTCCTGGTGCACCTGCTTTCCTCTCCCACCACCTCTCATGGCTCCACCTTCCGCCTTCTCCTCTCCCCCACCACCGCCGCGCCTGCCGTTTCCCCACCCACCGGATTTGCCGTCGAGGACTACCTTGTCGATACCTGCGGTCTCACACGAGCGCAGGCACTCAAGGCCTCCGCCAAGCTCTCCCACCTCAAGTCCCCATCCAAGCCAGACGCCGTGCTTGCCTTCCTCGCCGACCTCGGCCTCTCCACCACGGACGTCGCCGCCGTCGTCGCGAGAGACCCCAAGTTCCTCTGCGTCGGCGTGGAGAGAATCCTGTCCCCGATCGTCGACGGGCTCACCGACCTCGGACTGTCGCGTTCTGAGATCGCGCGACTCCTCCCGCTCGCTGCCAGCTACCACTTCCCCAGCAAATCCGTCGTCCCCAAGGTGCACTACTACCTGCGCCTCTTCGGCTCCTTCCAGGAATTCCTCCGGGCATCAAAAGGTAACCAACATCTCCTCTCCCACAACCTCGAGAGGGTGATCAAGCGGAATGTCAGATTACTGCAGGAGTGCGCACTAGGTGCTTGTGATATTGGCAAGCTTGCCATCTCTATGCCAAGGATGCTCACCGCCAATGTGGAACAGATATGGGCGATGGTGTGCCTCGCGGCTCTGGGATGTGCAGGCTAGCTCTGCAGTCTGTTGCATTCGTGAGCGAGGAGAAGATCGCCACCAAAATGGAATACTTGAAGAAGACGTTTAGGTGGTCGGATGCGGAGGTTGGCATTGTTGTGTCCAAGGGTCCGTTTGTGCTGAAGAGGTCAGAGGACATGCTGAAGCGCAGGTTCGAGTTCCTTATCTCAGAGGTGGGGTTGAAACCGTCCTACATTGCTCGTCAGCCGTCATTGCTCACTTACAGCCTGGAGGGCCGGCTCAGACCCTGGTACTATGTTATGAAGTTCCTCAAGGAAAATGGATTGCTCAAGCGCGACTCAAGCTATTGTGCAGTTTTTAAATGGACCTTGCTGAAGACTATGTGACCGCTTGCAGAGGGGAATTGCCTGCCAGATACATATTTGCATGAACCAAGAACAGGGTATTGATCTTTGAAAATGCATTGATAAAATTGTGTTATCTATTTTTTAATTAGGCAAATCTAACATAAAAATACCATTTGGTCTAACCATATGTGTGGCTGTGGTATCACATTTGTCAAGGGAAGGTGATCTAAACATTCTTATATTAATTTACGGAGGGAGTATATTTTAATGGCGTGTCGGCTGATACCTTCAGTTCTCAACTGATCTCAAAAACTGAACAATCCACTTGTAGAGTTTTTTCCTTGTTTTCTCAGCCGCAATATAATTAAGCTCGGCTTGGAGTAGTAGATGTGGTTACTCTCCACCCCACCATGCCGGTTGCTCGCAGCCGACACGTGGACCACCTTGGAGCACGCCGAGCACAGGAACACGGCATGGTCGCCCGCCCAGGCTCTGCCGTCCTCAGGGCTGTACGCCTGCACCGCCTCCCGGCTACCGGCGGACGGCGAGGGGCCGGGTGATCAGCAGCAGCGGGACAGCTGGAAGCAGCGGCGCTCCAGGGCGCGCAGTCGTGCGCCGAGGAGCAGCCGCGGTAGACGGCCCCAAGGAGGTCGCCAGCGGCCATTGAGTTCTTGATTCTTCGTCGTCGTGGAACGTACCTGTATTGTGTATCGTTGGCGGCGAGAAAGTTGGGGTACCCAGGTGGGGCAAAAGCGCACGCGGGGGTTTGACATGGACCCGAAATTTTCAAAAGAACAAAAAATAACACATTGAAATTTCCAAGTTCTGGAAAACTTTGGAAAAATATATGTATCTCAAATGCGCATCTAGATGTACATTACCTGCAAATTTTCATTAATAAATATATGTATCTCAAATGTCGCCCAAGCACACGCCGCGCCTGCCCGCAAGCGGCAGGGCAACGTGGTTGTGCAGGTGAAAGTGCAATCATGCCCTTATATTATGTTCTGATGTTAATGACAATCTACATGTAGGGGACTAACAATGGTTGTCAAGTGAATCTCAGGTATTGGTCCCCGGTTCGTCAAATTGTGTGTGGATCAAGAGCATACGAAGTGGGTTCTCTCAAGGATGAAGTGTTAAAATGATGTTACATTTTGTTTCCTTGACTATAGGATTCCACACTATTAAGAGGGGATCGATTGGGTTCGTAACAGACTTGCTCGAGTCAAAAATACTCCTTTCCAAAGTTCTTTTTATCCCCTCTTAACTTTGAATCATTCTGTCTCTGGGAGTGCCGGATGTCCGGGCTGCTCCCCGGATGTCCGGGCCTCTCGCCGGATATCCGGGCCTAGCCATTCCAGAATGCACTTTTGTGCAGTGCTACTGCCGGATGTCCGACCCTCTACGCCGGATGTCCGGGCTCCCAGTGCTTGCCGGATGTCCGGCCTCCTTGCCGGATATCCGGGCATAGCTGTCCAGAGAACGTTTTTATGCTGGGTTGCGCGCCGGATGTCCGGGCCTTCCTGTTATGCCGGATGTCCGGGCTTGACCCCCGGATGTCCGGCCCCTCTGTTTCCTGCTCTGTTTCTGGCTTGCTCTTCAAGTGGCTTGCCAGGCCGGATGTCCGGCCTGCCCATTCACTTGCACTACAATGGCCATATTTGAGCTCACACTATATATAGCCCTTCTCCCCCATGGGAGAGGGTTGACCATTCACTTTGAACAAACCCTAGAACACATTTCACTCTCTCTCTCTCACTCTTCCACACCAAATCTTAGATCCCCAAGGGATTTGAGAGCTTTCGAGAGAAGTTGTCCGATCAAGTGATAGATCCACTCCTTCTCCTTCTTTGCACCAAAGGAATTCGTGATTTGAGCAAGTCTTGAGCTTTTCCCCTTCGATCTTGTTACTCTTGGAGGTTGGAGACTCCTAGGCGGTAGGAGTCTTTCGGAGAGGAATCGACCTTTGTGATTACCCCCGGAAAAAGTTTGTGAGGGTTTGGAGACCACCCCAAGGTCTACCACTAGTGATTGAGAAACGCCTTCGTGGTGTTGTCTCAAAGGGAGAATAGGGTGAGCCTTCGTGGCGTTGGTGTGCCTTCGTGGTAACATCCACCTCTCTAACGGTGACGTAGCTTCCCTCCAAGGAAGTGAACATCGGCATACATCCTTATCTCCCGGAGTTGCGATTATTCCTAACCCTAACTCTCTACTTGTGGTTACTTGTCTCTTAGCACTTACTTATATCTATTGTGTTTGTTTGTCTACTTACCTGTATTACTTATTTATCTTTCTTAGCACTTAGTACTACACTTACAATTGTTAGGCTCACTTTCATATTCCGCATTTGTGCCTAAAATTGCTAAGTAACAATTAAAATTTGTAATTGCACCTATTCACCTCCCCCCCTCTAGGTCCATCTTGATCCTTTCAATTGGTTCCAGACTCGTATGCAGCAGGATCTCTATTCCAGTTTTGTCCATGGGCGTGGCCTTGATCCTCACTCATACTTGGATCTCAACTTCCTGCGTGATAATCCTGCCATGTTCCTTAACGATCCGGTCAAGATCATTGATGATATGTCTCTTGGTCCCACAATGACCTTCAGGTGTGATTGGAGTGAAGCTGCCATCCTACAGTTCTATGCCACATGTTTCTTTGGTCCGGACAACACTCTCACTTGGATGACCGATGACACCACACTGAGCATCACCTATGACAGGTTTGTTCAGATTTTGGGTCTCTCCGGTGTTGGCCATTGCATCCACAGTATGGATCCAGAGTACAAGCCCAAAGGGATTGATGCTTGCATGCCTCTTGTAAAACCTCCCTCTCAGCTCACTGATGAAGAGAAATCATATCCACTCAATGAAGTATCCATCTTTTGTGCTCCCTTCTTCATCCTCTATCAGTGTGTGCTTCGCACACTCTACCCTACGAAGGGAGATCGCTCGAGGGCTCGCAACTATTGCATTGACTTGATGATTCGTATGCATGAGAAACCCACTGAGCCTCTGGACACAGCCAACTTCATTTGGCATGAGATCCGTCTTTGCAGATTCATTTAGACACGCCAGTTCCCTCATGCTCCATTTATTCAGGCTCTGATTGATCACACTGCTCCCTTTGAGGTGGTTAAGCCAATTGTGCACTCCATTTGGAAGCCTCCTCCTCATATGCGCATGGTAGCTCCTGCTCCTACTCAGCCTAGGAGGTCTGCTGGTGGGAGGACAACTGCTCCCACTCCTCCCACTGGTTCTTCTGTTCCATCTTCCTCGACTGCTCCTCGTGGTCGTTTTGCATCATTCTTGAGTAAGGCTCAATCTGCTATCATGAAGGCGATCACTTTCAGCTGTCAGCAAAATCATGATGTTCAGAAGCGCCTACTCATCTCCAAGAATCTGCTCAAACAGCGCCTCCGTGACCGTGGGAGTCCCGTTAGTGATGATGATCCTCTTCCCGTAGCTCCATCCTCGTCCACTTTCGGCTTTCCATCTCATGCTGAGTACCCCGAGTTCTTTGATGATGATGATGATGACCTCCCACTACTAGGGAAAACCCTAGCAGTAGCGCTGGTTTTGTGCTCACTAGTAGCGCGGGTAGGCGCGCTACTAATAAGGCGCTACAACTATTGCTTAGCAGTAATGCGTGCCGCACGCGCTACTGCTAGGACAAATAGCTGCATCGCTTGTTCACTCCCACGCTGCTGCTAATGTAACTACTGGCAGCGTGTTTTCTTTCCATCGCTACTAGTATTTTTTTAGTGTATTTATGCGCCATCGTACAAATATTGGTACAATACCAGTTATGAGGTTTACATCATTATGTCCATAACAGTGTGTCAAATGAAGGTGGATTAGGTTCAAGTGGAGGCAATATGTGGTGCATGTCAAAAGTATACTACTAATCCAAACTTGATCTAGTTTGGACTAGTAGTACTTTCGATGTGCACCACATGTTGCCTCCACTTGAATCTAATCCGCCAGCACAAGCTATTTAATCATCATCATAATCATTAGCACCAACAATATTTATTCAATCACCACTAACACTAGCTAATAATAATCATCAGTCATTACCACCAACACTAGCTATTTTATCATCATAGTAATAGTGTAGCACATCATCATCCTCAAACTCATTTCTAGCTAATCACTCCTGTTGCTCTCTCTTAGGTAAAACAACATAAAACATGTGTAGCTCTCCTCCTTGATCAAGTTGGAGCATGCAGATGAACCTGCCTCCTAATTTTGGGTAGCACATCTGTTTGCTGCCCCCTAGTACTTGTCTGCACTCCCCCATCACATATCCGGTCCAGTCTTGCACTATTAAGCATTCATCGCTGATCTTGAATGCACTAAAGTAACATGTACGATTCCTTGGCCGTAAGCTAATAATACTCATGGTACCTTTAGTCTCGATCCCATAAGGCACAACATTCATCGGGAGTCCCTGTTGAAGAACATCGTATGGTCTATTGGGGAACGTAGTAATTTCAAAAAAATTCCTACGCACACGCAAGATCATGGTGATGCATAGCAACGAGAGGGGAGAGTGTGATCTACGTACCCTTGTAGACCGACAGCGGAAGCGTTAGCACAACGCGGTTGATGTAGTCGTACGTCTTCACGGCCCGACCGATCAAGCACCGAAACTACGACACCTCCGAGTTCTAGCGCACGTTCAGCTCGATGACGATCCCCGGACTCCGATCCAGCAAAGTGTCGGGGAAGAGTTCCTCCAGCACGACGGCGTGGTGACGATCTTGATGTTCTACCGTCGCAGGGCTTCGCCTAAGCACCGCTACAATATTATCGAGGATTATGGTGGAAGGGGGCACCGCACACGGCTAAGAATATGATCACGTGGATCAACTTGTGTCTAGGGGTGCCCCCTGCCCCCGTATATAAAGGATCAAGGGGGGGTGCGGCCGGCCAGGAGGAGGGCGCGCCAGGAGGAGTCATACTCCTACCGGGAGTAGGATTCCCCCCCCTTTCCTAGTTGGAATAGGATTCGGGAGGGGGAAAGAGGATAGAGAGAAAGAAGGGGGGGGCGCCCCCCTCTCCTTGTCCTATTCAGACTAGGGGGGAGGGGCGCGCGTCCTAGCCCTGGCCACCTCTCCTCTCTTCCACTAAAGCCCACTAAGGCCCATATACCTCCCGGGGGGTTCCAGTAACCTCCCGGTACTCCGGTAAAATCCCGATTTCACCCGGAACACTTCCGATATCCAAATATAGGCTTCCAATATACCAATCTTTATGTCTCGACCATTTCGAGACTCCTCGTCATGTCCGTGATCACATCCGAGACTCCGAACAAACTTCGGTACATCAAAATGCATAAACTCATAATATACGGGTTCGAGAACAATGTAGACATGACCGAGACACGTCTCTGGTCAATAACCAATAGTGGAACCTGGATGCTCATATTGGCTCCCACATATTCTACGAAGATCTTTATCCGTCAGACCGCATAACAACATACGTTGTTCCCTTTATCATCGGTATGTTACTTGCCCGAGATTCGATCGTCGGTATCTTAATACCTAGTTCAATCTCGTTACCGGCAAGTCTCTTTACTCGTTCCGTAATACATCATCTTGCAACTAACTCATTAGTTGCAATGCTTGCAAGGCTTATGTGATGTGCATTTGGAGACACCTGTAGAGCTCCTTTATAATCACCCAGTTACGTTGTGACGTTTGGTAGCACACAAAGTGTTCCTCCGGCAAATGGGAGTTGCGTAATCTCATAGTCATAGGAACATGTATAAGTCATGAAGAAAGCAATAGCAACATACTAAACGATCGAGTGCTAAGCTAACGGAATGGGTCAAGTCAATCACATCATTATTCTAATGATGTGATCCCGTTAATCAAATAACAACTCTTTTGTTCATGGTTAGGAAACATAACCATCTTCGATTAACGAGCTAGTCAAGTAGAGGCATACTGGTGACACTCTGTTTGTCTATGTATTCACACATGTATTATGTTTCCGGTTAATACAATTCTAGCATGAATAATAAACATTTATCATGATATAAGGAAATAAATAATAACTTTATTATTGCCTCTAGGGCATATTTCCTTCAGTCTCCCACTTGCACTAGAGTCAATAATCTAGTTCACATCGCCATGTGATTCAACACTAATAGTTCACATCACCATGTGATTAACACCCATAGTTCACATTGTAATGTGACCTATACCCAAAGGGTTTACTAGAGTCAGTAATCTAGTTCACATTGCTATGTGATGAACACCCAAAGAGTACTAAGGTGTGATCATGTTTTGCCTGTGAGGGAAGTTTAGTCAACGGGTCTGCCATATTCAAATCCGTAAGTATTTTGCAATTTTCTATGTCTACAATGCTTTGCACGGAGCTACTTTAGCTAATTGCTCCCACTTTCAATATGTATCCACATGAAGACTAAGAGTCATCCTGATCAGTGCCAAAACTTGTATCGACGTAACCCTTTTACGACGAACCTTTTGTCACCTCCTTAATCGAGAAACATATCCTTATTCCACTAAGGATAATTTTTTGACCGCTGTCTAGTGATCTACTCCTAGATCACTATTGTACTCCCTTGCCAAAATTAGTGTAGGGTATACAATAGGTCTGGTACACAGCATGGCATACTTTATAGAACCTATGGCCAAGGCATAGGGAATGACTTCCATTCTCATTCTATTTTCTGCCATGGTCGGGCTTTGAGTCTTACTCAATTTCACACCTTGTAACACAGGCAAGAATTCTTTGTTTGACTGTTCCATTTTGAACTACTTCAGAATCTTGTCAAGGTATGTACTCATTGAAAAAAAAACTTATCAAGCGTCTTGATCTATCTCTATAGATCTTGATGCTCAATATGTAAGCAGCTTCACCGAGGTTTTCTTTGACAAAATCCTTTCAAACACTCCTTTATGCTTTGCAGAATAATTCTACATTATTTCCGATCAACAATTTGTCATACACATATACTTATCAGAAATGTTGTAGTGCTCCCACTCACTTTCTTGTAAATACAGGCTTCACCGCAAGTCTGTATAAAACTATATGCTTTGATCAACTTATCAAAGCGTATATTCCAACTCTGAGATGCTTGCACCAGTCCATAGATGGATCGCTGGAGCTTGCATATTTTGTTAGCACCTTTAGGATTGACAAAACCTTCTGGTTGCATCATATACAACTCTTCTTTAAATCCATTAAGGAATGTAGTTTTCTTTATCCATTTGCCAGATTTCATAAAAATGCGGCAATTGTTAACATGATTTGGACGGACTTAAGCATCGCTACGAGTGAGAAAAATTCATCGTAGTCAACACCTTGAACTTTGTCAAAAACCTTTTTCGACAAGTCTAGCTTTGTAGATAGTAACACTACTATCAGCGTCCGTCTTCCTCTTGAAGATCCATTTATTTTCTATGGCTTGCCGATCATCGGGCAAATCCATCAAAGTCCATAATTTGTTCTCATACATGGATCATATCTCAGATTTCATGGCCTCAAACCATTTCACAGAATCTGGGCTCATCATCGCTTCCTCATAGTTCGCAAGTTCGTCATGGTCTAGTAACATGACTTCCAGAACAGGATTACCGTACCACTTTGGTGCGGATCTCACTCTGGTTTACCTACGAGATTCGGTAGTAACTTGATCTGAAGTTACATGATCATCATCATTAGCTTCCTCACTAATTGGTGTAGTAGTCACAAGAACAGATTTCTGTGATGAACTACTTTCCAATAAGGGAGAAGGTATAATTACCTTATCAAGTTTTCTACTTTCCTCCCACTCACTTCTTTCGAGAGAAACTCCTTCTCTAGAAAGGATCCATTCTTAGCAATGAATGTCTTGCCTTCGGATCTGTGATAGAAGGTGTACCCAACTGACTCTTTGGGTATCCTATGAAGAAACATTTCTCTGATTTGGGTTTGAGCTTATCAGGTTGAAACTTTTTCACATAAGCATTGCAACCTCAAACTTTAAGAAACGACAGCTTAGGTTTCTTGCCAAACCATAGTTCATACGGTGTCGTCTCAACATATTTAGATGGTGCCCTTTTAACGTGAATGCAGTTGTCTCTAATGCATAACCCCAAAACGATAGTGGTAGATCGGTAAGAGACATCATACATTGCACTATATCCAATAAAGTACGGTTATGACGATCGGACACACCATTATGTTGTGGTGTTCCAGGTGGCATGAGTTTGTGAAACTATTCCAGAATGTTTTAATTGAAGACAAAACTCGTAACTCAAATATTTGTCTCCGCAATCAGATCGTAGAAACTTTTTTTTCTTGTCACGATGATTTTCCGCTTCACCCTAAAATTATTTGAACTTTTCAAATGTTCCAGACTTATGTTTCATCAAATAGATATACTCATATCCGCTCAAATCATCTGTGAAGATCAGAAAATAATGATACCTGTCGCGAGCCTCAATATTCATCGGACCACATACATTAGTATGTATGATTTCTAACAAATCTGTTGCTCGCTCCATTGTTCCGAAGAACAGAGTCTTAGTCATCTTGCCCATGAGGCATGTTTCGCAAGCATCAATTGATTCATAATAAGGTGATTCCAAAAGCCCATCAGCATGGAGTTTCTTCATGCGCTTTACACCAATATGACCTAAATGGCAGTGCCACAAATAAGTTGCACTATCATTATTAACTTTGCATCTTTTGGTTTCAATATTATGATTATGTGTATCACTACGATCGAGATCCAACGAACTATTTTCATTGGGTGTGTAACCATATAAGGTTTTATTCATGTAAACAGAACAACAATTTATTCTCTTACTTAAATGAATAACCGTATAAACATGATCAAATCATATTCATGCTCAACGCAAACACCAAATAACACTTATTTAGGTTCAACACTAATCCCGAAATTATAGGGAGTGTGCGATGATGATCATATCAATCTTGGAACCACTTCCAACACACATCATCACTTCACCCTTTCTCTGTTTATTCTGCAACTTCCGTTTCGAGTTACTAATCTTAGCAACTGAACTAGTATCAAATACTGAGGGGTTGCTATAAACACTAGTAAAGTACACATCAATAACATGTATATCAAATATACTTATGTTCATTTTGCCATCCTTCTTATCCGCCAAATACTTGGGGCAGTTCCACTTCCAGTGACCGGTCTGCTTGCAGTAGAAGCACTCAGTTTCAGGCTTAGGTCCAGATTTGGGTTTCTTCTCTTGAGTAGCAACTTGCTTGCTGTTCTTTTTGAAGTTCCCCTTCTTCTTCCCTTTGCCCTTTTTCTTGAAACTAGTGGTCTTGTTGACCATCAACACTTGATGCTCCTTCTTGATTTCTACCTCCGCAGCTTTCAGCATTGCGAAGAGCTCGAGAATAGTCTTATTCATCCCTTGCATATTATAGTTCATCACGAAGCTCTTGTAGCTTGGTGGCAGTGATTGGAGAATTCTGTCAATGATGCAATCATCTGGAAGATTAACTCCCAATTGAATCAAGTGATTATTATACCCAGACATTTTGAGTATATGCTCACTGACGGAACTATTCTCCTCCATCTTGCAGCTATAGAACTTATTGGAGACTTCATATCTCTCAACTCGGGTATTTGCTTGAAATATTAACTTCAACTCCTGGAACATCTCATATGGTCCATGACATTCAAAACGTCTTTGAAGTCCCGATTCTAAGCCATTAAGCATGGTGCACTAAACTATCAAGTAGTCATCATATTGAGCTAGCCAAATGTTCATAACGTCTGCATCTGCTCCTGCAATAGGTCTGTCACCTAGCGGTGCATCAAGGACATAATTCTTCTGTGCAGCAATGAGGATAAACCTCAGATCACGGATCCAATCCGCATCATTGCTACTAACATCTTTCAACACAATTTTCTCTAGGAACATATCAAAATAAACACAGGGAAGCAACAATGCGAGCTATTGATCTACAACAGAATTTGCAAAATACTACCAGGACTAAGTTCATGATAAATTTAAAGTTCAATTAATCATATTACTTAAGAACTCCCACTTAGAAAGACATCCATCTAATCTTCTAAGTGATCACGTGATCCAAATCAACTAAACCATGTCCGATCATCACGTGAGATGGAGTAGTTTCAATGGTGAACATCACTATGTTGATCATATCTACTATATGATTCACGCTCGACCTTTCGGTCTCGGTGTTCCGAGGCCAGATCTGTATATGCTTGGCTCGTCAAGTATAACCTGAGTATTCCGCGTGTGCAACTGTTTTGCACCCGTTGTATTTGAACGTGGAGCCTATCACACCCGATCATCATGTGGTGTCTCAGCACGAAGAACTTTCGCAACGGTGCATACTCAGGGAGAACACTTCTTGATAATTAGTGAGAGATCATCTTAAAATGCTACCGTCAATCAAAGCAAGATAAGATGCATAAAAGATAAGCATCACATGCAATCAATATAAGTGATATGATATGGCCATCATCATCTTGTGCTTGTGATCTCCATCTTCAAAGCACCGTCGTGATCACCATCGTCACCGGCGCGACACCTTGATCTCCATCGTAGCATCGTTGTCGTCTCGCCAATCTTATGCTTCCACGACTATCGCTACCGCTTAGTGATAAAGTAAAGCATTACAGCGCGATTGCATTGCATACAATAAAGCGACAACCATATGGCTCCTGCTAGTTGCCGATAACTCGGTTACAAAACATGATCATCTCATACAATAAAATTTAGCATCATGTCTTGACCATATCACATCACAACATGCCCTACAAAAACAAGTTAGACGTCCTCTACTTTGTTGTTGCAAATTATACGTGGCTGCTACGGGCTTAAGCAAGAACCAATCTTACCTACGCATCAAAACCACAACGATAGTTTGTCAAGTTGGTGCTGTTTTAGCCTTCGCAAGGACCGGGCGTAGCCACACTCGGTTCAACTAAAGTTGGAGAAACTGTCACCCGCAAGCCACCTTTGTGCAAAGCACGTCGGGAGAACCGGTCTCACGTAAGCATACGTGTAATGTCGGTCCGGGCCGCTTCGTCCAACAATACCGCCGAACCAAAGTATGACAAGCTGGTAAGCAGTATGACTTATATCGCCCACAACTCATTTGTGTTCTACTCGTGCATATAACATCAACACATAAAACCTAGGCTCGGATGCCACTGTTGGGGAACGTAGTAATTTCAAAAAAATTCCTACGCACACGCAAGATCATGGTGATGCATAGCAACGAGAGGGGAGAGTGTGATCTACGTACCCTTGTAGACCGACAGCGGAAGCGTTAGCACAACGCGGTTGATGTAGCCGTACGTCTTCACGGCCCGACCGATCAAGCACCGAAACTACGGCACCTCCGAGTTCTAGCACACATTTAGCTCGATGACGATCCCCGGACTCCGATCCAGCAAAGTGTCGGGGAAGAGTTCCGTCAGCACGACGGCGTGGTGACGATCTTGATGTTCTACCGTCGCAGGGCTTCGCCTAAGCACCGCTACAATATTATCGAGGATTATGGTGGAAGGGGGCACCGCACACGGCTAAGAATATGATCATGTGGATCAACTTGTGTCTAGGGGTGCCCCCTACCCCCGTATATAAAGGAACAAGGGGGGGTGCAGCCGGCTAGGAGGAGGGCGCGCCAGGAGGAGTCCTACTCCTGCCGGGAGTAGGATTCCCCCCCCCCCTTTCCTAGTTGGAATAGGATTCGGGAGGGGGAAAGAGGATAGAGAGAAGGAAGGGGGGCGCCGCCCCCCTCTCCTTGTCCTATTCGGACTAGGGGGGAGGGGCGCACGGCCTAGCCCTGGCCACCTCTCCTCTCTTCCACTAAAGCCCACTAAGGCCCATATACCTCCCGGGGGGTTCCGGTAACCTCCCGGTACTCCGGTAAAATCCCGATTTCACCCGGAACACTTCTGATATCCAAATATAGGCTTCCAATATACCAATCTTTATGTCTCGACCATTTCGAGACTCCTCGTCATGTCCGTGATCACACCGGGACTCCGAACAAACTTCGGTACATCAAAATGCATAAACTCATAATATAACTATCATCGAAACCTTAAGCGTGCGGACCCTACGGGTTCAAGAACAATGTAGACATGACCGAGACACGTCTCTGGTCAATAACCAATAGCGGAACCTGGATGCTCATATTGGCTCCCACATATTCTACGAAGATCTTTATCGGTCAGACCGCATAACAACATACGTTGTTCCCTTTGTCATCGGTATGTTACTTGCCCGAGATTCGATCGTCGGTATCTTAATACCTAGTTCAATCTCGTTACCGGCAAGTCTCTTTACTCATTCCGTAATACATCATCTCGCAACTAACTCATTAGTTGCAATGCTTGCAAGGCTTATGTGATGTGCATTACCGAGAGGGCCCAGAGATACCTCTCCGACAATCGGAGTGACAAATCCTAATCTCGAAATACGCCAACCCAACATGTACCTTTGGAGACACCTGTAGAGCTCCTTTATAATCACCCAGTTACGTTGTGACGTTTGGTAGCACACAAAGTGTTCCTCCGGGAAACGGGAGTTGCATAATCTCATAGTCATAGGAACATGTATAAGTCATGAAGAAAGCAATAGCAACATACTAAACGATCGAGTGCTAAGCTAACGGAATGGGTCAAGTCAATCACATCATTCTTCTAATGATGTGATCCCGTTAATCAAATAACAACTCTTTTGTTCATGGTTAGGAAACATAACCATCTTCGATTAACGAGCTAGTCAAGTAGAGGCATACTAGTGACACTCTGTTTGTCTATGTATTCACACATGTATTATGTTTCCGGTTAATACAATTCTAGCATGAATAATAAACATTTATCATGATATAAGGAAATAAATAATAACTTTATTATTGCCTCTAGGGCATATTTCCTTCATGGTCACATACTTAGCAATGAAGTTTAGCTTCACAAATAATGTATGGAAAAGATGCACTGAGGACAAATAGTAAAAATCTTACCATCCTTCCTAAATAGATGTGACCGTAGTTCATGACGAACACTATTGGTCACACGTTTTCAGTACTAAGATTTCTAAGTCCAGGAAGAATTTTTCTTGACGGTATCAAGATCCTCAAGCCATGAAACATAATGACTTAGCTCCTCACAGTTTAGTTCAGCCCCGGGACAGTACTAGGTCCTGTCTACCAAGCGCTGGACATGTTTGCTTGCACCGAAATAAGCTGACAATACAAATTAGTTGTCAACTATTTTTGAACAATATGAAAGACATAAATATGGTTGAGAAACTTACATTTTGGTGTAACTGGAGGCGTCTGCACATCGACCCAGATGTCGGTATTACCTTCAATATCATCTTCCGGACGAATATCAAAGGTGATAACCATATCAGGCTGAAATGCATAAGTCTTGCATAGTGCTCGCCATGTTTTGCATCCAAAATAGGTGTAGCCGTCTGAATTGTATAATTTTGCGTGGAAAATATAACCATGCTCGGTCTTCAAATAAACTTTCTTTACCTCCATAGTATGACTGAAACCTATCTTATCCAATACAAAAACTCTTGCATGGCAGGGGATACGCTAGTAGAATAGTAAAAAAATATAAGTTGAAGCAAATGAAGCAGATGTCATGCTTAATTACGAAAAAAGACTTGTCGTTGTGACTTACTATATCCACTTCGAAGTTCTCGTCTAGCTTGATGCTGAAGCGCCTATCATCATCTAGGAAGATTCCGCCGCACAGGCCGCGCTTGTCTTCGCAGTATTTGCAAATACAGAAATCCTTTTTGTCGTCAGACATTTCCTATGTTCATAGTTAAAACATTAATTGAAAATCGATAAAAGACAACTACCAGGATACTCAACACACAAATCTGGGGCACTCGACATTTCCTACATATTCTGGCAAAAGTCATGCCAAAATTCACGGAAAAATCCAGGCATGACCTTTGCTAAAATAGGATATATCGAGCGCCTGAAATTTGCTGGAACGGAAATGAATCAACACTCCGGCAAAACATAGGCCACTCGGAGGTGTAACCTGCAAACATGACCGGCCACTTGGATATTGAGCAACACAAGATATACATTTCAAAATATCTTATAAGACTCAAATTAGCATGCATTCAATAAGCAAAAGTAAATCATCTCATGCGCCCGTACATCGTCAAATATTATCACTAATACATCTCGAATAGTGTCATACATATAACATCACTAGTACAACTAACATCATAGCACACGACGGGTATTGGCACGGGCGGTGGACACCCACAGAGAAGGAACCATCACGGGATCATAGCTCCAGTGAGATCCCTGGAGAACCTGCCAGGTATTGGAGAACCTGTGCTCCAACGCAAACAAGTAGCGACGGACGTGCGCGTCCTCCTCACTGACACGGTGACGCACCACCTCCGCGGAGTCCTCGAGCCTTTGGACCGTCACTGGCCCACGCGACCGCCACCAAAGAAGGTTCGGGTTAACGACAGGCTGGCTCCTTACCAACCTGCGCCCCCCGATAGGTAGCGCCTCCCAGTACCACCCCGGCGGAACCCAGTCCCGGACATGGCCCATCTGGTCAAGCAGGTGTCGTCCTCCGCCGACTTGACGACGAGGATGCGGGATAGGCATCGTCCACGTCGATGTGGGAAAATTGCTTTAACTAAAAAAATAGCAACAAGTTCTTACTAACTAGTTCTATTAATTCAACTAGTTCTTACTAAAAATAAACTTACTATAAATAAAAATATTCTAGTACCTAATTAGTACCTAGTTCTTACTAACTAATTAGTACCTAAGAACTACTGCCCTAATTACCATCTAATTTGATGAACCTATAGGGGTGGAAAGTGGTAGCGGATATTCCAATTATCCAACTATAAAGTGAAATAAGTGGTCAAATTTTACTCGTTTTATGATTCATCTTAGAAATTTGATTCGTTTCCACCCTTACATGAATCCTAACTCATTTGAGCCGCATCCGTATCCGATTCGTTTCCACCCTAACTAATTTGATGGAGGTAGAAACCCTAGGCAGAGGTAGGGGAAAGGGAGGAGCAGGCATGCTCACCTCGGGTGCCTGCGACGAGGGAGGGGCAGGCAGTGTCGAGGTCGTGGTCGGGGCTCCGGGACGGCGTTGAGGTCGGGGAGCGGGGGCGGCGTTCGGGGCGGCGTTGAGGTCGGGGTTGGGGGCGGCGTCCCGGGCGGCGTTGAGGTCGGGGGCGGGCCCGGCGTTGAATCTGGGGTCGGGGGCGGCGTGGGGACAGCGCGCGGCGGCCGAGGGGCGACGGCCGCGGCGAGAGTGGAGTTGATTTGGGGGATGAAGTGGCCGTGGGGAAGGATGAACCGCGTGGTTAAGTCAAAAGTACCAGCAGCGCGTTCCAGAAAGGGCGCTACTACTACGTTAGCTACAGCGTGTTCTGGAATACACGCTGGAGCTAAGGAGATTAGCAGTAGCGCTGGGCCATTATACGCGCTACTACTAGGTTGGGCTAGCCATGTGCGCCTAGTTCAAACGTAGCAGCAGCGCTTTTCGCTAGTACGTGTTACTGCTAAAGTCATAGCAGTAGCGCGGTTTATTTACGCGCGCTGCTACTGAGTAGCAGCAGCGCTTGATTTTGTACAGCGCTACTGGTAAAATTCTGTGTATAGGCTTTTCCCTAGTAGTGTCCGCCAGGAGTGATTGAGCCTGTTTAGTTCTTCGCCCCTTTTTACTTGTTGCTGTCAAAGGGGGAGAAGTAGTATCTTAGTAATATGGTCATGCTATGAGATGTTATTTCAACTTTATGTTGCTACCTATGGTACTTGTTCGTTTGAGACTATGTTACTATTCGTGTGCCTGCTTGTTCGTCTGAGACTATGTTATGTTAGTGTGTGGCCATGAAATGTTCTCAGTCTATTTGATGTGTTATGATGATTTCATATGTGCTTGTCTCTCATTTTTTTCTCTTATCTCTTTGTGTTACATATGCTATCATACGAACTTTTGTGTGGGTCATCCTAATATACTCATCGCACGCACACAATGAGGGGGAGCTAAAAGCAAATTGTAACTAAACATATTTTGTATCCTTTTTGCTCTCATGATTGTCATTGCTAAGATTATTTATTACATTTATGATACTACATGTATGATTGTCATCAACAAACAAAAAGGGGGAGATTGAAAGTGCAATCATGCCCTTATATTATGTTTTGATGTTAATGACAATCTACATGTAGGGGACTAACAATGGTTGTCAAGTGAATCTCAGGTGTTGGTCCCCGGTTCGTCAAATTGTGTGTGGATCAAGAGCATACGAAGTGGGTTCTCTCAAGGATGAAGTGTTAAAATGATGTCACATTTTGTTTCCTTGAGTATAGGATTCCACACTATTAAGAGGGGATCGATTGGGTTCGTAACAGACTTGCTCGAGTCAAAACTACTCCTTTCCATAGTTCTTTTTATCCCCTCTTAACTTTGAATCATTCTGTCTCTGGGAGTGCCGGATGTCCGGGCCTCGTGCCGGATGTCCGGGCCTCGTGTCGGATGTCCGGGCTGCTCCCCGGATGTCCGGGCCTCTCACCGGATATCCGAGCCTAGCCATTCCAGAATGCACTTTTGTGCAGTGCTGCTGCCGGATATCCGTCCTTCTACGCCGGATGTCCGGCCTCCTTGCCGGATATCCGGGCATAGCTGTCCAGAGAATGTTTTTATGCTGGGCTGCGCGCCGGATGTCCGGCCACCTGCCGGATGTCCGGGCCTTCCTGTTATGCCGGATGTCCGGGCTTGACCCCCGGATGTCCGGCCCCTCTGTTTCCTGCTCTGTTTCTGCCTTGCTCTTCAAGTGGCTTGCCAGGCTGGATGTCCGGCCCCTAGCCTGGATGTCCGGCCTGCCCGTTCACTTGCACTACAATGGCCATATTTTAGCTCACATTATATATAGCCCTTCTCCCCCATGGGAGAGGGTTGACCATTCACTTTGAACAAACCCTAGAACACATTTCACTCTCTCTCTCTCTCTCACTCTTCCACACCAAATCTTAGATCCCCGAGGGATTTGAGAACTTTCGAGAGAAGTTGTCCCATCAAGTGATAGATCCACTCCTTCTCCTTCTTTGCACCAAAGGAATTCGTGATTTGAGCAAGTCTTGAGCTTTTCCCCTTCGATCTTGTTACTCTTGGAGGTTGGAGACTCCTAGGCAGTAGGAGTCTTTCGGCGAGGAATCGGCCTTTGTGATTACCCCCGGAAAAAGTTTGTGAGGGTTTGGAGACCACCCCAAGGTCTACCACTAGTGGTTGAGAAACGCCTTCGTGGTGTTGTCTCAAAGGGAGAATAGGGTGAGCCTTCGTGGCGTTGGTGTGCCTTCGTGGTAACATCCACCTCTCTAACGGTGACGTAGCTTCCCTCCAAGGAAGTGAATATCGGCATACATCCTCGTCTCCCGGAGTTGCGGTTATTCCTAACCCTAACTCTCTACTTGTGGTTACTTGTCTCTTAGCACTTACTTATATCTATTGTGTTTGTTTGTCTACTTACTTGTATTACTTATTTATCTTGCTTAGCACTTAGTACTACACTTACAATTTTTAGGCTCACTTTCATATTCCGCATTTGTGCCTAAAATTGCTAAGTAACAATTAAAATTTGTAATTGTACCTATTCACCCCCCCTCTAGGTCCATCTCGATCCTTTCAGCAGGGCCGGAATCCGGCTGCCCCCGCCGCGATGGCCCGCGCTCCGGGCGCCAACGCCGCAGTGCGATCCCGGCCGGCGGCTGAGAAGGCCGGCAAGGCCGCGGGCGCAAAGAGGAGGAAGGTTCTGGCTTCAAGGAAGGCATCTTCTTCAACCTCTCATGCCACCCCCCCCCCATGCAAGGAGGTGCTCCGGCGATGCCGTTCAACGGTGCTGCTCCCACCGCGAGCGAGGGGTTCGATGAAATGGCCGAAAGGTATATCTCTTCGGTCTTCGGCTATTCTCTTTCATTTTTTGCCATTATTTTCGATAGCTCGTGACTTGTTATCGTTCGCTATAGTGGTGGTTCGAACAATGCAACAACTGAATTCGTGAACTTGTTGGACACGAATGCGGTTGACATTGATCAAGCCCCTTTCGAACCATTCGACTACAATGAAACGAAGGGCGGCGTAGACGATCATGGTTGTGCGGACGAGTTGGAGGAGATCGAAGCGGAAGCGTTTGAGCATTCACAAGCAAAAACTGGGAAAAGCCAAAGATCGAAGAACTACACGATCTTGGAAGATCAAACTTTGATCAAAGCATGGAGTGCGGTGCCTCTTCATGCATGCACAGGTACTAATCAAACCTCCAAGAGATATTGGCAAAGGATTGAAGATCAATACTTCCGCATTATGAAAAACTACCCCAATAGGACTCCACCCACATTCCGGTCGCTTCAAGGTCGTTGGGAGAACATCAAGCCTATGTGCAGCCGTTGGGCAGCTTGCTTGGAGCAAGTACGCAATGCACCTCCAAGTGGCACCGTGGAGTCCAACTATGTGAGTTTGCTTTGCCTTTGTTCAAGTTGTGCATCATCATAATGTATCATGAGAAATGATTGCATCACTTTGTTCACATTGTGTAGGACAAGATTGCTCAACATAGATACAAGGACATGGAAGCTTCGAAAGGCAGATTCTTCAAATTAGAGCATTGTTGGGAGTTGCTCCAAAAGTGCGACAAGTGGAAGTTGATCAACAAAGAATCCCCACCAAAGAGAGGCTCACTTACAAACATGGATGAAGATGAGGATGATGATGGCCCAAGAAATTTGAACAAGCCTGATGGCGACAAGAAGACTAGAGAGAAGATAAAGAGAGAGCAAGAAGCATCGAGCTTGAGGGAGAAGATTGATGCCATGGTGCAATCAAACGAGCTGATGTTGTTGAGGTCATTGGAGATCAAGAAAGAGTTGGCCGAGAAGAAGGCAAAAGAGAAGCAAGAAAAATAGCAAATGTTCAAGGAAGAGGGGCTGCGCAAAGCTGCCATTGAGGAGAGAAAAGCATATGCATCTGAAAACAAATCGCTGTCATTGTTGCTCGCCGAAGAGAACAAGATCATGTCGATGAACCGCAATGACATGGATGACGTCACCAAAACATGGCATGATATGGCAAGGAGAGATATCTTGAAGAGGAGAATGGTCGCCTCGGCCGGTCCGTCCGCCAGTTCCGGTGATGTTTTCTCTGCTCCATATCTCTGCTCCATATGGTGGCAATGTGGATGATCTCGGTGCGGGAGTTGGAGCAAGCGACGGAGGTGGCTATGAAGGCTACGGTGGCGCCGGTGAACTTCAAGATGGACTCCATGACGCGTAGTGAAGATCGACCCCCAAGATGATGCCTGACATGGGCGCGTACCTTTGCATGCCCTCTTTTGCGTAATGAACTTCGCTTTTATTTGCGCACAAACTGTTTATGTCATTTGAATTTGAACTTGTTTGTGAAACCCTATGACAAATTTCAGATTTGCAGTTTTTCTGTTTGAGGGTCGTTGCGCTGTTGCCCGAGCAAAACCCGCATAGCCAACCCGTAAAAAAGCATATTCCGTGAATATACTTTTTTACGGGTCCGTTTGGGGGGTCTGCATCTGTGCTAGCCCGCGCCGGCCCGCAAAAACGGTTTTGCGCGAACTGCAAATGCGTTTTGCGGGCCGGCGTTTTGCGGGGTCTGCTAGAGTTGCTCTAAGGGGTCCAAAATATGAAAAGCACATCTGACATTTATATTTGACCAAGAAATTGCTAAAAAAATGTAGATTTATTTTTTTAAATGAGAATATGTGGATTGTGCAATACAAAATTAATAGAGATCATTGGGTTGGCATTCAGAAACCTCTTTTCATCTTGTCCAATTAATCTGTATCTATTATATATTATACTTCAAGTATAGTTGCTGAACAAAGGAAATCAACGTGCCTTACATTACAATGCAACATCTTGAACCTTATATATGGTTAGAATTTTGCAATTTCATAAAATCCTCTATATGACGAACTGGAGTATATTTTCCCGCAAAAGGGAAAAAAAACTGGAGCATATAGTGTCAGAACCTCCAGCACCATGCAAACATATACTACGAAAAGAGAACTGCAAATCATACCAAAATATATATTTAAAATAACATCAACCAATGTCGATGAACAAAGACACCGCAGAGTGTCATCTGTTGCTGGTGAGAATTCAGCGCAGCAGAAGCGCATTTACAGGAGTGACAAAACTTATTGTTTCTTCCATTCCATGGGAAGATATTTTCTGAAAAAGATCCGCCAATGGCTTGCACGTCATGTTCCTTGAGGTTAAAAAGAAGAAGAAATATGGCCGCAGGGACAATGGTGGAGACAGTTAGATAGGGACGCCATAATTCACAATCTTCGTGAGGGCGGAGTTGAGCACACGCTTCTCCTTCTTGACCTGAGAGGCTAGGCCGGAAATCTGCCGGGAAAAGAGAAAACAATGTTGACATGAACTTACATTACAAAATTCTCCAGCTTCACCAACAACAAAAAATTACATATATTTACAAAGGAGATGGGTGCAATCTATTGTGGACGGATTGACGAGCAAAGATAATAGTACAACTAGTCAACACATAACCTGTACATAGTTGAAGAGAATAGTAGTGCAATGAAGTGCAAACTACAGTTATATTTACTGACCTCTGATCGAAATTCAGATGCATGTGCTCTTGGAAGCTGATCAAGAATTCCCTTGAGACCTAAGAAGGAGAATTTTATCATATGTAAGATTCAAGGCGAGAAATTTCCACACCAAATTCGAAGTTATTAAACAAAGCAATGGCCTCTCAAGGAATTGCACGCACCTACTGCTTGGTTTTCAATATCACTGATTTGCTTCAACTCAGTTTGAATGGCACGCCCTTCTTCCCTGAGAAGGTGTACATCCATTCCAATGTTATATGAAAAATAAATAGAAACAGAAATGATAACTGGGTCAAACAAGGAACTACATGCCTGAGTGTATTCCATCCTTTCTGGAATCTTTTTTCTGCTGTTGCAGCTCGATCCTGGAACGCATAAGCAATAGTTTTAACCATGAGTTACATAGAAATTACAATTCCCAGGTTTAAAACAAATGTCTTGGTGTTCAATCTACACATAAAGAAAGTTACCATCAGTTTTTGGCTTTCATTCGACATAAGATTGACTGTTTGCCGCATGTGATTCACTTCAGCCTGGATACCAGAAAGTAGGGTCTACAATACAGCAAGTTGTGTTAGACAACCCACCTATTATTGTTTCTAAGGAAAATCAACCCTGTTGTTAAAGACTGCAGGTACCATAAACGAACTTCATAAAATCGTGATCATTTATGTTCTAAAAACAGAAGGAACTGTATTATAACATGCTGATGCAAATAATAAAACATATTGCTCAACAGGTCAGAGTTGATCAACAAGTAGTACGATATGACAAGTTATAAGATGGTTGATGCAGCTTCCAAATATTAAGCTAGCAAATAACTTGTCAATTCACAATGAAGTATGAGCTAATTAAACTGACAGGTAGTGCTCACCTCCTTGCTGACAAATACACGCCGTACACGTTGGATTAGGTAGCTCCTTGGCCCTGCAACGATCAATGACTCAGTTTCAGTCACACTTAATTTAGCAGTATACAAGAAAGCATCCAATTTTTCAGCCTTCATGGAATATCATGGAGCAAACTTCCACTGAATCAACAACCTTGTAATTCGTACCGTGAAATGCTAGAAACTACACCTACACATTAAAGGTTGGATAATCTGAACTGAATTTCAGGGAAGCTGTAATATAATTCACCTAATCCAATATCCAATATCAAAAGAATAATGCGATCAGACAACCTGAATCTACAGGGAAAGGATATGTGCATGATAATTTAAGTTGGACACAGTTAACTGGTTTGCGGTAGTATCAAGACATTCCAGTTAACTGAAAGAAATGAAACATAAATTTTAAATTTCATTCAAGATACAGGGGGGAAATGGTTGCAAACAACTTAAAACTCATTATCCTTTACAAGAGTAAATAATGTGCAAAGCATTCCTCCACACGCAGGTACCGTATTTCTTTGTGAATAGCAAGCAATGACAAATCAGATTCTAATACAAACATCTCAATCTCATCCAACATAACGCCACAAAGCAAATGGTTTCCAGGGAAATGAGATTACTTTTGAGCAGCACGATTCCTGCAACCGTGGCTGAGCCCGCAGCAATGCCCGGATGCTCGAAGGCCATGATGACACCCTCTGCAAAGGCAGCAACAATCAATACTTGATTTCAACGTATACAGCCACAAATGCGCCGACGAGAGATCAAAATCCGACCATTGGACATTCATCTGACCCAAGCTAATCATGATAATCCGTCCATAGTTATGCGATTTTGTAACCCACGATCTGCTCACCTTTGATCTTGCCCAGCGCCATCTGCTCACGAGCAAAGTACTCCTTCTTCACCCATTCCAGCTCTTCCTACACCAAGGGAAAAATACAAATCAACCCGAGCTTGAGCAAATTTCGGCGAGATCGGAGGGGAATGTGGGGGTAGAAGGCGGAACCTTAGCGGCCTGGGTGATTGTTGGGACGGCGGCGAGCGCGCCGGACATGGCCGCGTTGGCGGCGTCGGACGCGGCGATGGCGGAGGAGTAGGCGTGCGCGTGGGCGGTGTCGACGGCGGTCCTGGCGGCGGCGGCCAGGTCGGCCCCGAAGGCCTCGCCCCGGCGCGTGTAGTCCGCGGCCGCGGCCGCCGCGGAGGACGCGGAGGAGGCCACCATGGAGGAGATGGACCCGCCGCTCTCTGGCTGCTGCTGCGGCGGCGGCGAGTCGCCGGCGGGAGCGGACGGCGCGTCGGTCATGGCGGCGGCGCGGTGGGGCTGTGGCTGCGTCGGATCCGGACCTGTTCTGCGGAAATGGGGTTGGGAAAAATAGATTGGCGTACTGCCTGGAATACGTTTTCATGGCGTGGACACGTATTCTGCCTATACGCATTCCATTTGTTCACTCTCTTCGCCTTTTTTTTTTACCTCTTCGCTCTTAGAGATGTCAAACACCGCCTCATGCTCTTTCACGAACCATTGGAAGGTGAGAGCATGCTTTGATTTATGATGGCCATAAAAGGTTCGTAGCAACGAGGAGCAATGTCAAGCCTGGTGCTCGCATTATTTCTGGATTTATGTCAGAATTTCCGGCGATGCGATTTTAGTGGGAGGACTTGTTTCCGTCGACTATGATGCGTCTTTTGTGACTTCGTCAATCTCAAGATAATATGCCGGCTCAGTCTCTCAGAGGTGCTTATACGGTAGGGTGTACTTGTGTGTGTTCATAGGGATGAGTGCATGCGCGTGTATATGAGCGCCTACGCTTGTACGGTGTTAATTTTTTTCGTCCAAGTATATTTTTTCTTTGTATTTTTCCACCATATAACATTTAATAGCATGCCTTCACCCATTTGAATAAACTAGCAAATGTGTACGTGCAATGCACGTTGATAGAAAATTAATTGCATGGTCATATCAGGCAGAAAATTTAATCAGCATTAATATTAGGTAGGAGATCAATTACGCGTGAATTATGTGTATAGTCTATATTCGGTATGTTTATTAGTTTCATGTTAAACATGTCGAGCACTTGTCATTGGAGTAATATAGGTGATTGATTGACAATGTTTGGAGAAGCTTGGAGAGTTTCTGAACAGGGCGGCCCACGCAGCCATGCTCTTGGGGCGGCCCAACGCGCTCGCTTGCTTCGTTCTCGCTTCCTTCTGTCGCTCGGCTCGCCGCCGATTCCTTCGCCTCTTCATAGTTAAGTGGGGCCACTGGGGGTGTTTGACCCTTGAATTAAAAAAGGAGATTTGGAAAAATTCGCAAATTCAGAAATAGTTCACGAAGAGAAAAGAGCAAAATTGAAAAAAAAAATCATGATTTTTAATAAAGTTCATCAGTTTTTTAAAAAATAGTCGAATTTGAAAAAAAATCATCATATTTGAAAAAACTTCATCGAATTTGGAAAAACCATCAAATTTGAAAACACTTCATTGAATTTAAAAAAGTTCATCGATTTTTTTTATAAATTAATAAATTAAAAAATCATCAGTTTTGAAATAAAAAGGTCATCGATATTGGAAGAAGTTTGTGAATTTTGAAAAAAAAGTAAAGAAAAGGAAAACAAAAAATTAAAAATTAAAAGAAAAGAAGTAGAAAGAGAAAAAGAAAAGAAATAGGAAAGGAAAGAAAAAACCAAACAATACCGGTCCAGAAAAAAACCAGATAAGAAAATAACCAGCTGGGAACCGGGGGCTTCGCGCGAACTGAAGAAAGAAGAAAAGGAAGAAATGAAGTAAGTAGGCCCAAAGCTCCTATCCTAGTGGTTATTGGGGTTCTCTCTTAATTAAGAACAGATGTTGAGTTTGATGAATCGGTCGGTCGCATACTTAAAAAAATAAAAGGAAGAAAAAGAAAAAAGGTCCAACCCATACCACATCGATGGAGAATGGGGGGGGGGGGGGGGGGGGGTTGCGCCCGTTTGCGTTGATGCCTATGTGACTTTGTTACTCTATATGCCGACTAATAAGACAACGCATAGAATTTTTCGCCCATGACCGAAACCAAATGGACCCTATGTGACTTTGTTTCTCTATATGCCGACTTTTTATCCGATAAGGTGTAGAATTTGTCTAGGCAACACAATGCCACAATAAAAAATTCAATAAAGAGATTATTTACAGACGAACAAGGATTCGAAGCCATCCCTAGTTTTATTGATCGTGGATTGGTCGATGGTCATCAGTATGAGGGACAGGTCACATTCAGATCACTGTCGCAGACGGCGCGTCATAGCTATAATTTAGGCCGGGCTACTGATTGTAGATTGAGGGCATGATGGCATGACGAGATAGGAACTTCATGGAGTATGAGTAGACACCGTGTGGTCCTGAGGCGATCTGTACAATAAAAAGAAGAAGTAGCTGGAAGAACCTCCGTCAAACAAGGTATGCCGGAAATGTCATGATTGAGGTCACTGCTATGATAATCACACGCCATAGTACCCGATTGCTTCTCAATCCTACCTAGCTAGCTCCACGTACATAGAGATCAAAAGGCCATGGCAAAGCATGTTCTAGTAGCTAGCTATGTTCATATGGTTCTTTTCAGTTCCATGTATGTATGCGATGCATGATGCATCACTCAAAAGAAAACACCCTAGTTGGTCTATGCTAGCTTCTCAAAATCACCATCGTTGGTATACAATTTATAGAACCTTTTTTTTTTTGCGGGTGAAAAGAGGATTCTCATTACTCAAGGAGGCTTTTCAGCCAGAGCCAAGTTTACAATAAAGTCTAACCCCGAGTGCAACCAAACAGCGGTGCGAGGGGTGCGCCTACCATACTTGGCAAGCTCATGACTAACTTTGTTTTGCAAACGACAGCAAAGACTAAAAGAGACCTCCCTCCCCTCCATCGTTGCCAGTCTCCTGATTTCCTCAATGACGGTGCGATGAACCGACCGGTCCTGCTCACGAGCTGTGATCATTGTCACCGCCTCCGCACAATCAAGCTCGACTTTAATGGGCGCGTCCGTACGGAAAAGAGCTAGTTCCAAGCCCTCCTGACACGCCGCTAGCTCTGCCGTGAGCGCATTATCGCATGCGCGAATTTCTCTACAAGCACTGAAAATGATCTTGCCCTCAGAATCTCGAAGAACCATGCCCCCTCCAGCCAATCCTGTCGCCGGTATGAAGCTACCATCTGTATTAAGTTTAGTATTGCCTAGCTCTGGGGCAACCCATCCTCGCTCATCCTTGAGAGGAGCTGGCTCTCTAGTGAGTATCGGTGGTGCATTGAGTATCATCTTTCCCTTGACCACATCTCCACTTGGGTGTTGCTGCACGCACAAGAGTGAATTGATGTATCCATGAAGGAATCCTCCACATAATCATGAGCACAATCATCCGTGTCGCCTCATCCAGTGGCTCCAGAAGTGTGAAGAGCCATTCCGGCCCGACATTATGGATGTCGTCGACACTCGGTATAGGCCAGTCCAAGGCCATAGCATGCCATAGTTCCTTAGCTAGTGGACACCTGCAGAACGCATGGAACCCGTCCTCTCGTTCCACACCACAAAGGGGACAAACATCAGTAATCTCAAGGTGCCGAGAGAATTTGTTTGCCCAGGTAGCAAGTGAATTTGTAACAATCCTCCATGCAAACACGCGTATCTTCGGGGGAGCAGGGCACCCCCATATGATCTTCCAGATGGCGCGGCGACCATCCGGTGCCCTGCTCATGGCTGTGGCCGATGGACTCTCGCGCTCGTCCATGGAAAAGCGATAGGCGGATCGAACAGTGAAGATACCGTTCTTCTCTGGAGCCCATGCGATGATGTCGTCGGTGACACGGGATGAAGTGCGGATGCTGGCGATCGCGTCGACGTCTGCCGGAAGGAAGTAGCGCCGGAGTAGGTCCATGCGCCAAGTCCCGTCCGGGCCAAGAAGCTCGGCCACCCGCCGGAGCCGACATGTGCCCTGTTGGGAGACAGGCTGGCGCGATGGCTCCCGGGGGACCCACCGATCCCGCCATATGCGGATGTTCTGGCCATCCCCTACCCGCCACACAATGCCCTTCTTTAGTAGCTCTAGTCCATATTGTATGGCCTGCCACGTAGAAGAAGCATTTTCGGAGAAGACTGTGTCCTCTAGGCGTCCATCTGGGTAGTACCTAGCTTTCAGCACCTACGCACATAAACTGTTAGGCTTGATAAGCAGCCGCCACGCCTGGCGAGCAAGGAGAGCCTGGTTAAAAACACGGAAATCTCTGAAGCCCAGGCCGCCCTTCGTTTTATGAGCTAAGATTTTTGGCCATGCCAACCAATGAGTTTTCCTCTTGCCTTCAGCGGAGCCCCACCAAAAGTTCCTCACCATTCTGTTCAGGTCATCACAAACAGACATAGGTAATTTGAAAACTCCCATGATATATGTGGGAATAGCTTGGGCAATGGCTTTTATCATTATTTCTTTCCCTGCAAGCGAGAGGGTGTCGCCCCAAGCAATGATCCTCTTCAGCAGACGAGACTGTAAATTCTGAAATTTTCCCTTAGACATACGTCCTTCCGGTGTAGGTAACCCCAGGTACTTTTCCTCAAAAGTTACTGTTTTAATATGTAGGACATCACGCACCTTCTCTTGGTCCTCAATGGCACATGAATTTCCAAACAGAGCACTACACTTGGCTGGGTTGATGCACTGGCCTGTAGCTTTTTCATACGTATTTAGCACCTCTTGTACTTTCCTAGCTTGCTCCTCTTTAGCCTTAAAGAAAAGCAAAGTGTCGTCTGCAAACAATAAATGAGAAACACCCGGAGCTCTGCGGCAGATTTTTAACGGAGTATAATCACCTTTGCGCTCTCCATCCTTCAACAAAGCGGAGAGACCATCAGCCACAAGCAGGAATAGAAACGGGGAGACGGGATCACCTTGCCGTAGCCCGCGCGACGGTGCGAACGAATCCAAGAGGGTTCCATTAAATTTAACCGTGTATCTCACCGAGATGACGCATGCCATAATCCAGTTCACCCACCGACGAGCAAAACTCATCTTTTGCATCATTCGCTCCAAGAAGATCCAATCGATCCTATCATAAGCTTTAGACAAATCCAGCTTATAAGCACAGAAACTCTTATCAGGGTCCTTCTCTTGCTGAATATAGTGAATGCATTCAAACGCAATTAACGCATTATCTGTGATCATCCGGCCAGGAACAAATGCACTCTGTTCGGGGGAGATGATATCATCAAGGATAGGGCGCAAGCGATTTACCAGACATTTTGAGACCACCTTATAAATCACATTGCACAGACTGATAGGCCGAAACTCTGTCAGTTTCTCCGGGTTATCAACCTTGGGGATGAGAACTATGGCAGTGTCATTCACCCCTTTCGGCATTAGTCCCGTCCGGAAAAACTCTTTAACTCCTGCGATGACTTGGTCCCGCATCACAGCCCAGTTCCTCTGGAAGAAACGAGCGGGAAACCCGTCTGGTCCCGGAGCCTTCAAGGGTCCAATCTGGAACAAGGCGTCCGCAATTTCCTTGTCCGAGAAATCTACGCAGAGAGCATCATTCACGTGGTCAGTAACACGAGTATTAATGAGATCAATCACAGGGTCCACACATAATGAGTTATCAGCTGAAAAGAGATTTGCAAAATATGAAGTAACCATAGCCGCCATAGCCTCATGATCCCTGTGAATGACACCTGCAGCATCCATTAATGATTTAATGCGGTTTTTTCGGGCGCGCCAAACAGCTTTCCTATGGAAGAACTGTGTGTTCCTGTCGCCTTCCTTCAGCCATGCAACCTGTGATCTTTGCATCCACATCATCTCCTCACGATACAAGAGTTACAATTTATAGAACCTACATTGTTGCCGTTGTGTTCATCAATGCATGGTGGCTAATAGTTTATGGCGGAGAAATTATTATGGAGATTTGTTACTTTACTTTATATCTTGCTTGGTTGGAGACAACTATGGAGAGAATGGAAATCCAGAGATATAAAGTCACATGTTTGGAAGCAATAGATTTTTAGAAGGGAGTAAGTGTTAGAATTGAAAATCCAACATTTCACATTTTAGAGGGGAGGGCATGAGAGCTGTGAGGAGAATTGCTTTACCACAAACATTTTGACAATTCATCATAAATTATGTCATCCTTTCTTAGCAATTCTCTCATAAATCCTCAGTAACCAAATAAGGGAATAAACTCCCCTCGAATTCTCAGTGACCATTTCCATTTGATACCAATAGAAGATTGGGATTAAAACTAATAATCAACATCTATCCTCAACTCCCTCCTCTAAACCATCAGTGCACTTTCTGGTATATGCCAAATGTGTTGTTAGAATATTTCTACGATACTTGAAAAGTAGCCTAACAATCCAAACTACATGCATCCGGTCAATAAAATTGCAGAGTTGGCATACTTCATGATAAATATAGGTTGGAAGACAAGTCATGTAGGCTAATATTGATGATTACATTGCATACCTGGCCACATGTAATGCTAATTAGGGGTGGTCCAAGAAATGTACAAATGAGGGGACTGAGCGGGGCCTAGAGGTGCTAGATTGTCCATACTCCACTAATTTGGTAAAAAAAAAAGGTACATGCATATGAAGTGCCATGATTTGGCTGACGAGCATCAGGTAGCTTATCAATGTCATTCACACAGGTCTTGAGATGTCAGCATTATCCATTAATGATATTTAGTTGGTAGCAACGAGTGGCATACTAGCACCGTGGATTTGTGATAATCTGGCTTTCAATCAGACTTTTTCTTATTTTCTTGCTTGGTTCAAGTGACTTTGTTTCTATATGTTTGTTTTTTACGCGATAAGGTACATCATGTTTCTAGGCAACATAGTGAGACAACAAAAAAGTTCAATTAATATGTCATTTTTCACAATGGTAAGGATTTAAAGCCATCATCGGGTTTATCGATCGTGGATTACATTCATATCATTGCACAAGACCGGGGTGTGGCAGTACCTGCGCTTCAGGCCGAGCTTGTCATCGCAAGCTGTGGTGGTGGGCATCACGGCTTGACGAGATAGGCACGCCATGCAGCATGAGCAGCCACCACATCGTCGCGCGGCAATCCATGCAATGAAAAGAAGATGTAACTGGCTAGTTGGAAGAACCTCCGTCTAACGAGCCAACGAGGTATGCCAAACACGTGATCCCTGTTGTCATTGTTATGGTAATCGCACGCCTTAGTTCCCGGTTGCCCCTCAAGCCTACCTAGCTAGCACGAACGTGCAGCGAGAGATCAAAAGGCCATGCCAAAGCATGAGCGAGTAGCTGGCTATGTTCATACGGTTCTTTTCAGTACCATGTATGTATGCATCACTCAATAGAAAAATCATAGTTGTTCTATGCTAGCTTCTCAAAATCCCCATTGTTGGCATACATTTCATAGAACCTACAATGTTGTCGCTGTGTTCATCAATGCATGGTAGCTAATAGTTCACACAGGAGAAGTTATTATGAAGATTCCTTAGTTAGCTTTAGAGCATCTTCAGCCGCGCCCGAGGAGCCTTTTTTTAGTGCCGGCGTTAAAAAAAATGTCCAAGTCGCACTCCCAGAGGCTTGTTTTGCGCCGGATTTAATGAAAACTAGGGCCGGCGCTCGCAAGGCAATCCTAGGGAATCGGGGGGCAGATGGGGGCGCCGGCACTAGTTTTTGGCTGCAAAAGGCCCACCGCCAGCCTCTATTCTCTCTCTCCTTCCTTTTTCTGACTACTAGGCCCACCACGTGCAGTGCCCGCCGCCCGCATGCAAGAATCTCCTCTTTCTCCCCATGCCCGCCGCCCCTTCTCCTCCACGCTCCACCGGCCCTCATCCGCCGTCGCGGCCTGCACCGGCTCCGGAAAGGCGAGTGCGGCCGGCGAGCGGGCGCGGTCAGGGCTCCATCGCGCCACCCGAGCTTGCCTCTCCGGCCGGATCCCGCGGGTGCGGCCGGCTCACCTCGCTGATGCTCGATGCGGCAACCGGCCTCTGCCTCCTCACCGCTGCTGGTCGCGGCCGCCTCCTCGCCGCGCGCCGGCCTCTGCCTCCTCACCGCTTCACACTGCTCACCGCTAGCGGATGGCGGCAGTTCCGGCTGCTCTGCTCCGCTCTGTTTTTCTGGTGCGTCAAGGAAGGTCATTCCGGCTGCTCTGCCCCGCTTGTCCAGGAACGCGCCGTCGCCGTCGCCGGCCAGCCTGCCGGAGCCGCGCCCTATCTTGCTAGACAGGGACCCCCATGGCCGACGAGAGGCCCTTGAAGCTGCTGCTCCCCTCGTGGGACCTCCGCGACCACCTCCGGCTCAGCCGCGGCGATGTCGGCTTCTAGCGGCCTCGAGGCCGGCGCACGCGCACGCGACCGCGACGGCCTTGGCCTTGGAGTCGGCGACGAGGAGCCGGGAGATGCAGCTGCGGCAGAAGGGGCAGGCCGGCGGCTGCAGCGTGGCCGGGTTGGGCTTGTTGTGGCAGCAGAGCGCGAGCTGCACGCCTCTGACCTTGTATCGGCGAGGAGTCCGAGTACTTGCTTCCCTTGAGGATCTTCTTCTCCCGCTCCCTGTTGGCCTCGGCAAGGGCCGCCTCTAGGAGTCCGCCCGCAGCTCGCCGATGAACTTGAGCGGTGACGCCCACACCATGGGCTCCACCGCCGAAGGGTTCAGCAGCGCCGCGCACGCGCCATGGCCGTACTTCATCGCCACCGAGTAGGCGATCCGCTAGCCAGGGCAGTTCGCGTGGTGGTGGTGGCTGGGTACGAGCAACGAGTGGATAAATATCCACCCCCAGGCTTAATTTTTTGCCGGCAGCCCCCCAGGCGGCGAAAAAATGCCTCCTGGGGGGCTCAACGGCTAGAGATGCTCTTAGGACTGGACCAAAAGCTCGAAGCTCGCGAGCTTAATGAGCACTTGGTAGTTTGGCTCGTTAAACTCATAGATCGCTTCTTAATTAATAAACAGAGCCAAGCATTAATTTTAGCTTGTTAAACTTACCGATCTTAATGAATGAGCTAACGAGTTTCATGAGTAGCTCGTTAAGCTCATTAGTATAACACAACAAATACTTCTACTTTACGTAAACACATTTTGTAGCACGTCAACCTATGTGTTTAATATAATCAACCCAACCCAACTCATAGTAGACAATAAACTAGCGCACCTCCTATTATAGTCGCCATATTCCTTCATAAAAATTATAGACACACTCTCGTTCCATAGGCCATAACACATTATAGTCTCTTAACGAGGGCTCGCGAGCTTAACAGACTTTTAGTGAACAGAACCGAGCATGAATTTTGCTTGTTAAGCTTAAGGAGCTGAGCCCTAACGAACACGAGCTTAACGAGCCAAGCAACTCGTTAATCCACCCCTAGTTGGCTTCATATCATGTTTGGTCGGAGACAACTATGAAGAAGAATGAAAATCGAGAGATCATGAGATATTAAGTCACTTGTTTGGAAGGAAAAGATATTTAGGAGGGGAGTAGGTTTGAGAGTTGAGAATCCAGCTTCCCGCATTTTATATACCTAAGAGAGTCATCTTCACTAATTTATTTATCTCAACATGCACTAACTTATTTATCTCAACATGCAGGCATGTCACCTCATCGTATAATTATGAATGGGATAAAGTCCACCTCAACATGCAATCATGCATGGAAAAAGATCCGGTACAACATTCAATCATGCATGGGCAAATATTTCCCATTCGGTTGTTCTACTTATATTGAATAAATAATGTTACAGCTATATACAATCAAATATATTAATAAGTCATAAGTATTTTTAATTTTGGTTCGCATGTTATCAATCCATTTTCTTTCAACAACCAAATCCTGAAACAACGCGCGGGGCATCCTCTAGTTTTAATAAGAGGGGTGGGCATGAGTTTTGTGTGGGGAATTTCGTCACAACACACATTTTTTTACCATTCATCATAAATTGTGTTATAATTAGTTAGCCAGTCTCTCGTAATTTCTCACTAATCAAATAAGAGAAACCCCTCTATAATTCTCACACATAATATCCATTTGGTAACAACAGAATATTGAGACTTAATCAACGTCCATTCTCTTTACAAATCCCTCCTCTAAACTTCCATTGTACTTTCCGCTTTTTGACCAATGTGTTGTTAGAATATTTTGATGATACTTGAAGACTATCCTAACAATCAAAACTACGCTCATATGATGGATAAGAACACAGAGTTGACATTCTTCTTGATAAATTTATGTTGGAAGATAGGTCATGTTAGCTAAGACTAATGGTTATATGATTAATTAAATATTTTGCACTTTTATTGTGTACAATGAATCCTACTACAAGGTATGATAATTTTTGTACGATTTGTGTCTGACACCGGATACTGGTTATCCATTTATTAAATTTTACGGCTTGGATGTGTATCCTACGAACATCGGATGTGGTTCTATCGTACGCATATCAATTTTGGTGTACAATCCCTTTAGACATTATTGGGGTATCTTAAAGTTACTCTTAAAAGGGCACTTTTCATACTTTCACCATCATGTAATGATAATTGGGTGCGGGCCTAGAAATGTACAAGGGAGGGGGCTGAGCCAGGTCCAGGGGTGCTAGATTATCCATACTCCATCAATTTGGCAAAATAAAAAAAGAGAACACAAGCATGTCTCTTTGAGCACTTGGAATGTCTAAACACTAAAGCCCTTCTATCCCTGGCCCTAGGTGTGTTGACGCTAATAAGGTTACATGGAACAATAATGGTGACATATCGATTGGTGTCCATGTGTTTAGACAGATGAAGCCCTATCTCTCATCTTTTCAGGGGTTTAAGCTCCAATTTGCGAGTTACATACGTATCAGTGCCTTTTTCACATGGAGGTGGTGGATTGCATATGTCTCGATGCGGTCGGTGGCACTGTCGGATAATACCGAGCAACCGTCGTTGGCGATGGTCTGCATGCACTAAACCAACGAGACAAATACTCTATGTGTTGGACAGCGTGAGCAATACCTCGCGGTGTGGGATGATCATTGAAAAAGTCAAGAGAACATGTAACCAAAAAAGGTGGAACTGACTACCAAAACAAACTCCACAGAACAACCTGGCATATTCATTCCACCTACTGATTAAATATCCATCCAATGAGGTTGCTCTGATCATCATAGTGTGATGATCATAGTGTAGCTTAGTTCCCGGTTCCCTTCCAAGCCTAGATAGCTAGCTCCAACATACATGAAGAGATCTAAAGGCCATGCCAATAACGACCCATGAGCTAACTATGTTAATAAGATGCATGCATATCATGCATGATGCATCACTCATTTTTTTAAAGACCTAGTTGCTCTCTGCTTGTTTCCCCATACAACTCCATTGTTAGTTTACAATTTATAGAACCTCATTCTTGCCCGTGTTCTATTAATGCACGACACTAGCAGACAAACTATTACAAAGATTTGGTACTTGGTTGTATATCATGTTTGGTCGAGACAACGAAGGACATAATGGAATTAAAGAGAGGCTGCAAGATATAAAGCAAATATGGCATAGAAAAATGAAGATGGGTTTTTAGATCTTCAATTTGTACAGTAAACATTTGTAGTAGCCACAAAAAGTATATGTTCGGAAACTTCTTTCAATGAAAATCCAATGATGTATTGTTAGTGGCATATAAGACACATCTCATTAGATAAATTGACGACTTCAAAATTTGTGCCACCTTATAAGTCAGATAGAGCATGTCTGATGTGGCTCATGAATGAAGTTTACAAAGGTCTCATGAATGCAACACCTGGACGCCCGGTCTCTTCCCGAATGCAGCGATTGCGCAATATGAGAGTGGTTGCGTCGTTGAGCCCTCTTGAGGTACATCCCACACTAATATGTTATTCAACACACAAACACAAACACAAAAACAAAACATAGCACATGTCATTTGCTCTATGGGGCATCATGGCAATTTGAATTTCCACCACTTACATTTGGGCAATCTATACATTTGGACAAAGTTTATCCTATCCGAAATGAGCCTCACTAGTTGGGCCTCCATGCATGTCAGATATACATGGTTTTTTTGGGTAAAACTGTAAAATTGTTCTTAAGAGCAACTACAACGCGGCGACCCAAACGAACGCGCGTTTCATCTGCTTTTTGTCCGTTTGGGTCGGCCAGGTGCGTCCAATGGGAGGCGGACCCATATTTTCTCGCGTCCAAAAAAACGTATATGATAAAACACGTGGCCGAAATAAACTTAATAAAATATAATTAAACATAAATGGCCAGTCAACCGTCGGTCAAAGTACACTTAAACATTAGTTAAACAATAAAAAAACTCCTGACACACGCTGCCCTAGGCGTCTGCCTTGCCCTTGTCCTTAGGGTCGTCGTCATCGCCGGTGAGGTCGATAAAGACGAGAGACGTATCAGCCCACCCAAACACGGCTTGGTAGGCCACCAGGACAGCGTCCTCCGGCGACTGTTGCTGCAATGACATTGCAGCGAGGTGGGCGCGCTCCTCCTCCTCCTCAAGGCGCAGTGCCTCCTCATTGCAGCGCAACTCTTGCTCCCGGCGCATCTGCCGCTCGCCATCGACCTCCTCCTCGGCGAGTCAATGCGCCTTCCAGCGCTCAAGGTGGGCCGCCTCCTCATTTGGCATCACGGTGTAGTTGACAAGACGCTTGCTCACCCACTCGCGATACCCGCTGATCCACGAGTAGGACTCCTCGGGCCAAGTGGGCGCCGGCGGCGACTGCTTCCGTGTGGGCGTTGGCTTGGGCTCCGGCTCGGCCTTGGGCTCGACAAAGGGTGGCGGTGGCGGGACGGACAGTGTAGCGTGGACGAAGTCCCCCGCCACTGACAAGGCAAGGGCTTGGTCCAGCCCATTCCAATGGGTGTCTTCCTCAAGCCGGCTCGTCTCCAGCGCGTGCTCCAGGGCCTCCTTGAGGGCGGCTTGGTATACCGCCTCCGCCTCCTCCTCCTCTAGCAAAACCTCTGGGGCGGTGGAGGAACATCATGGACGCCACGACGGCGCTCTTCGTCATGCTCTAGCGCAAGCCAGCGCTCCCAGTTGGGGGAGTCTAGCGCGTAGGCACGCATCGTGCACTGCTCCAATGTAAGGATCTCGCGACGCCGACGAACCTCCTCAGCGTGCGCCCGCGCTGAGCGCGGCACCGCCGGGACGGGGATCCGGTGCAGATCCAGATGTCAGCCGTGCGGTGGGTTGACATCCAGATACTGCAGGGGCCGGCGGTACTACCAGTGCCACCCGCCTGGTGGACTGGTATGTACAGCCGCTCTGGCTCCCGCGGTCGCGACCCGCGTTTAGCCGGTGGAGGAGGAAGCGCGCGGGAAGAGCTCATGCCGGAGCTGAACCTCCCCTTTCCCTTCCCGCTGAAGAAACCCATGGTTGATGGCTGGCTGGCTAGTGATTTCTGGTCGACGACGAGGGAGCAAGCTTGACCAGATGCGGATGGGGAGATGAAAGTGGATGAGGCCGGCGCCGCCACACACTTCCATTTAAAAGGACGGGCACGAGGCCCTTCCATACATTGTCAGGCGGGCTCGAGGTAGGGGCTTCCATTAAATACGACCACGGGTGGTTGTTGAGCGGTCGGCATGTGGGACCGCGGCGGACACCGAGGGGACACACAGCGCGTCCGTCCATAAGTCGTCGCGGAGTCGAAGCGGACGCATTTTGGATTTGGGTCAGTGCGTTGGGCAGTCGTTTTTGTTCGCGACTACCCAAACCTGGCGGACAAAATGGGTTGTCCCGTTGAAGTTGCTCGAAGGGTAAAACCGTAAACTCGTTTGCGTAGTAGTACAGGTGTAGGGATGCCAAATGGTGTGAAGATGTCCTTTGTTGTTTCACGGTACTGCTGTGCTGCAAACCCACTTCACCTCTTGAGAGAGCCAGCGGCGTGGGCCGTCGTCGCCGGCGCCGGGGAGGCAGCGCACGACGGAGGGCCGTCTCGTCTTCCCAGCGTCAGGGCCGCGACTGGCACCAGCGAGTAGGGGAGATCTCGTCCTCGTCCCCCTCAGCGCCGTCTGCATCGACCAGCTCGCCGGCGGCCAGATCTCCTGTAAGTCGCAGCGTACCTCCTACAGCAGCTGTAGCTCGATGGTGAACATCCTTGCGGCGAGCCACGCCGGCGGCCATGGAGCAAGCCCGTCCTCCTAACTCTGCTCTCGTTATTTCCTATCCCAGGCTGCGCCGATCCGGTCTGGTAGGTGGTGAGCGGTGGCGACGCATTCTTCAGGCCAGGTGGAGCTATGAGCCGCCGCTTTCCCCCTGGAGCTATGAGCAGACGCATCTTGGAGCGGAAAATTCAAGACCGGTACCATGCCGGACACATTGGCACTCACAACGCACTCAACCTGTTCGACGAATTGATCCAGGTTGCTGGGCCTTCCTCGGTCCGCGCCATTAACTGCCTCCTCACCGTCGTCGGCCGTGATTGCCCTGTGCTGGGCGTCTCCCTCTTCAACCGTGTTGCAAGAGCCAAGGTGCCTCCCCACAATATCACCTATAGCATTCTAGTCGACTGCTGCTGCCGTGCTGGCTGCTTGGACCTTGGACACGCTGCCATGGGACACGTTATTAAGCTGGGATTTACAGAAGCTATCGTCAATTTCAGCCACCTACTCAAGGCCATCTGTGCGGAGAAGAAGACCAGCTATGCAATGGACATTGTACTCCGAATAATGCCCATGTTTAACTGTGTACCAAATATTTTCTCCTACAGCATTGTTTTCAAGGGTCTCTGCAACGAGAAGAGAAGCCAAGAGGCTCTTGAGCTGATTCAAATTATGGTTGAGGATGGAGGTTGCTGCCGACCTGATGTGGTGACCTATAGCACTGTAATTGATGGCTTGTTGAAAGAGGGTGAGGTGGACCAAGCTTACAACCTATTTTCTGAAATGCTGCGTCAGGGGGTATCGCCGAATGTTGTGACCTGTAGTTCAATCATCTCTGGCATGTGCAAAGCTCAATCAGTGGACAAGGCTAAGGAGGTTCTTCAACAGATGTTTGAGAGAGGAATTCTGCCAAATATTACCACATATAATAGTCTGATACAAGGCTATTATTCATTAGGACGGTGCAAAGAGGTGGATCAGATTTTCAAGGAGATGACTATAAATGGTGTCCAACCAGATATTATAACTTACAATATACAGATGGATTATCTTTGCAAGAGCGGTCAATGTGCAGAAGCTAGGAAGATTTTTGATTCTATGATCAGTTTGGGCCAAAACCCGACTGCTACTACCTACAGTATTCTGCTTCATGGGTATGCTATGGAAAAATCTTTTCATGATATGCATTGTCTTATTGATTTGATGGTAGAAAATGGCATTTCACCTGATCATTATGTCTACAACATACTCATATCTGCATACGCTAAAGAAGAAATGGTTGGTGAGGTAATGCATATATTTACAAAAATGCGGCAGCAAGGATTGAACCCTGATGCAGTGAGCTACGGAACAGTAATAGACTTACTTTCCAGGATTGGCTGAATGGATGATGCTATGTCCCTATTCAATCAAATGATAACTGAAGGATTAGCTCCTGGTACCATAGTTTTCAACCACCTTATTAGTGGTTTTTGTACTTGTGGCAAATGGGAGAAGGTTCATGAACTATTTTCTGAAATGTTGGATCGCGCATCTGTCCAGACACAGTGTTCTTCAACACAGTTATGGATCGCCTTTGCAAAAATGGAAGGGTTACGGAAGCCCAGGATCTCTTTGACCTGATGGTACACATGGGTGTGAAGCCTGACGTGTGTACTTATAACACACTGATGGGTGGATACTTGTTCGTTGGTAAGATGGATGAAGTGAGCAAGTTACTTGACAATATGGTCTCAATTGGCATGGAACCAGATGTTATCACATATAGCATACTGATTGATGGTTACTCTAAGAATGGAAGGATAGATGATGCATTGGTTGTTTTCAGGGAAATGTTGGACACGAAGGGTAAGCCGTCTGTTATCAGTTTTAATATTATGATTGGTGCATTGCTTAAATGTGGTAGGAAGGAAGAAGCCAAAGATTTGTTTGATGGTATCTGGGCCAATGGGTTAGTGCCTGACGTTATTACATATAGCTTAATGATACAAAAACTTATTGAAGAAGGTTCTCTACAAGAGTCTGATGATCTATTCCTTTCTACGGAGAAGAATGGATGTGCTGCCGACTCCCGTAGGCTAAATGCTATAGTTAGAAGCTTACTTCAGAAAGGGGAGATTCCTAGGGCTGGGACTTATCTGTCTAAAATTGATGAGAGGGGCTTCACCCTTGAAGCTTCCACAGCTAGCTTGTTGACTGCACTTGCTTCAGGGGGAAAAGGCCAGGAATACAAGGAGTTACTCCCTGAAAAATACCACTCTTTTCTGGAACAGGGCACTTTGAACTTCTAATCGATGCCTGAACTTTTCTTTGTGGGTTACATCTCCCAACATTTTCTTTTTATTGTACGTCTAAAATGAAGGTCACTTCTCTTACTAGTAATTCTGGGAGGAACTTGTACCGGTAGTAAATGTCTGACTGTGAACTATTCTGATGAACGACTATCTGTAATTCTATATGGCTGCCTTCTACTTCAATGGGGCTGTGCATTTGGCCTCAACTGAGCTGCAAATTATATTAGTTTTTTCAGTCTTCATTTGACCTAATAAATTAATCTCAACGCCTTTTTCCTTGTCTAAAATGTAGGCCACTTCTCTTACTAGTAATTCTGGGAGGAACTTGTACTAGTAGTGAATGTCTGACTGCACCATCCTGAAATGTAGGTCACTTCTCTTACTAGTAATTTTTGGAGAAACTTCGGCTAGTAGTAAACTTCTAACTGGCACCATTTTGGTGAACGACTGTGTTTCATCTATATGGCCGAGTACTACTTCTTCAATGGAGTTCAACATTTGGCCTGAACTAAGCTGCAAATTTTATTAGTTTTATCAGTATTCGATTTGACCTGATAAATTATCCTTGAATCTTTTTCCGTGTGCGCTGTGCTGCTTGACATACTAAATATTCACCATTTCATAATGCTGGGATAACCTTGGGACCAAACCCTTTGACAGCTATTGTCAATATCCAGCAAGTTGTTTATGATATGATGACCATTGGAGTTGTTAGCAGTAAGTTAGTTTATATATTGCGTAGCTCCTTTGCATCGAATGGAAACATGCAGTTCTCGAAGAATCATTGTTCCATCCACCACTTAGCATTCTATAATTTCCTTTGTTTTCTCGGTGTCATTATGTCCTTTAGTCTGAAGTCTTATTGTTCATTATTCGTATAACTTCTTTTCATGTCATTGTATATTTGCTGGCTATATGTTTTCTGAAAGACAGGAAAATCGGAGCTTTACTTTCTTGGGTTGTAATAAGTAGGCGCTGAGAATGAATTTCTCGTAGGTTCCGTAAATTCCAAGTACTGTATAGTTTTCTGTTTTGTTTTGAGAAAGAGGAAAAGCTTTGCGTCTCGTTGAATTGAAAAGGCAGGAACAAAGGATGTTCACCTATATTCTTTGCTAATGTACTGGGCAGACATGTTATCAGGTACAGCCAAGGATGTTCTTCTTCAAGGTGCAGACATGATGAATACTCAGGATAAAAGTACGGTACGTGCTTTAGGTTCTTACCACCCTTTGTTCAGTGTGGTTCAGTTTTTGCTTGCTGTGTGGTCTCTCACTTTGCAGCTTGCATCGAAATTCTTAGCGCATTTGGTGATAATGTTACTGTTATAGTTGTGCCACTAGGTTTTCCCCAAAGCCAGTAGTTGTTCGACAAAAATGGTGTGGGGTGGGTTTCCTGCTGCTGCTCTTAATTGAGAAGGGACTGGCTCGGTTTGAAAAACTAAATCAGTGATAATTAATATTGATCGGAGGGAGTAATATATTTTGGATGATCCAGAAATAAGAATTTATATCATTTAACCGCATAAACCTAGCATCCTGAGTGACCTATGGGCTACGAGTTACCAGTGAGAAAGAAAATACATATCATGTGTGCTCTGTTGGTGGTGTTCCTGATTCTTGAGTCCGGGGAGTAGCTAGCACTGAAAATAATTGACTTCAAGAGCGACCACAATGAATGCATGGTAAGTCATACTGTGAAAACTATTTATAACTGATAAGAGCTTATAGGCTGTTTAGTTTTAGAAACTGTTTATAACAGTTTCCTTCGCTTCTAGCTTGCCAACAATGACTTAAGGAGGACGGAAAAAGAAAAAGAGAAACAGTAATATGGTAGGTATATATCATCCTAAGCTGTGCATGATCAAGTTATTAACTAGATAAATATTGGTAACTCAATAATTATTACGACACTTGGAGAAGAAAATTCAGCAGGCAACAAAGCAGAGATATAAATACAGGGAATAATTAAAATGGGCTAGCTCTCGTTGGGCAGAAAGAATTTAGCTAGTACGTACCTGAATGAACATTGCTTAGCTACTACTCTAGATGACAAAATCTTGAAGAAATTGAATTGGCTGCTTAAAGGCTCTGACCTGCTTCAACGTCTCTAGTGCTGGCACCTTCTCAATTCCTCCTTCAGGAAATATAACAAACTCTCCAACCAATAGACACACCAATTTTTCCAGAGTAACTATAGAATATAGATGATGGTAACTTGGTTCCAAAATCTATAAAAAACTATTTATATCTACAATACCAAATATATACAATATGAAAGTATGTCTTGTGATGTATCTAAGGATATGTATTTGGTATTCTAGATCTATATGTAATTTTTCACAAAGTTGTTCAAAGTCTATAAAGTTTGACTTCTAAAAAAATCTATATACACTACATTGTGAAACGTAGGGAGTATAGGATAGCGTGCATAACCATGGCAGTACTAGTACACCTTTATAAATATCATGAGTAGTTTAGGAAGCTACATGAGAGCAACTAAGAGTTTTTTCTTTGCAATGATGCATGCATGGAACTTGATTCAGCATGATAACATAGCTAGCACTGGCATTTCTCTTGGAGCTAGTTGTACAATGGCATATGATGGAGGCCTGTACATGAATCTTTTCCTTATTCTCAATAATGGAGGGTGATGTGCGCCATTGTGTACAATAAGGCAGAGGACGGCGTACAACGGCATATATTTGGAGGATGCAGCCACTGACCACAATCAAGAGCTCAAACATTGTGTTGCCAACTATCACAACTTGGGGCTAAAGGCCTAGAGCATTCCTTTGGTGGCACTGTGGAGGTCGAGGACGTCGCTGCCACCTGGGGCTATAGAGGACCCTCATTTTTTTCCGGTTGTTGGGATCCCCTCTCCGGGTGCAGCATGTCAGGGTCATCGCTGGTTTGTTTGAGAAGACGGTGCCGGATTGTGCAGCACGGAGTGCCATGGAGCAGACCGTGGTGTGCAACTAGTGCCCTTGAGTGTGTGGGTGTGGGTGGCTGGTTTCCCACGCAACACAATCACGAGGTGTTGTGCTAGAATGTTAGAGGTCTTAACAATCCAGCTAAAAGGAGTGCGGTGAGAGAATTCATAGCGTCGGTTGGTGCTTCCATTGTTTGCTTGCTTCAATCAGAATTGGCAACGGTTGATAGGTACACGGTGGCTCAATGTGTGGGGCTGGATTTTGATGGTTTTTCTCATTTGCCGGCTCAGGATACTAGGGGCGGCATTATTCTTGCTTGGAAGTCGGTGTGTGTGCAAATTGATCACGTGGTGTCGCAGGGCTAGTCAGGTTGCTTAATGGCAGCCAGTGGTGGATTACGGTCGTCTATGGTCCCCAGGGTGACATGCTTAAGCTGCAATTTCGTGAGGAATTGCGTGCTCGTAGGTTTTATGCCTAGGGCACTGGTTACCCATTGGAGACTTCAACATGATACCGAGGGCCTCTAAAAAAAAGCAACGACAACCTGAATCGGGACATCATCATGAACCAGTTTAGGCGGTTTGTTGATGAGATTGAGCTTAGGGAGATGTATATGCACGGACGCCAGTTCACGTGGTATACCTCGCCATGGGCAGCCCGAACTGACCCGGCCTGGGCCCGAGCTTAGGCCTGAGCCCAGCCCGTGGTATACGTGGTATACCTGGCCATGGACGCCGTTGCGGGATTTTTCGGGCTCAGGCCTGGGGTTTCAGCACCGGGCTTTTTTTGGCCGGGCCTAAAGCCCGGCCCGGCCCAAGGTATGCCCAGGTATTATAACGTGGAACAATGAAAGGGAGGCTCCAACTTTCACCACGATCGACACAGCTCTGGTGTCTTCGGATTAGGACATGGCATACCCGGACTGTCTTCTTTAGGCCCTATACACCTCAGTCTCAGATCACGTGCCACTTCATATGGCCATGGGTGCACCTTTTTGTACCAAAAGGAGGTTCAGTTTCGAGCTCTTTTGGACCAAGCTAGAGGGGTTTGATGGTGACGTTAAGGAAGCTTGGGTGTGCAACTCAGCCATCGTGGACCCTTTCAAGTGACTGGATGTGTTGTTCAGAAACACTGCCTCCTTGCAAAATTGGGACAAAAGCGTGCCGGTAATATCAAGATTCAAATGACGATTGCAAATCTTATCATCAAGAAACTGGATGTGGCCAAAGAGGGACGAACAATATCTGTGGAGGAGACATGGTTGAGGAAAATGCTCAAGGTCACGGTTTTGGGTCTTGCTTCATTGGAGCGCACTATTCAGAGAAGAGGTCGAGGATTAAGTGGTTGAGAGAAGGGGAAGCGGATACCAAACTCTTCCATGCGGTTGCTAATCGATGTAGAGCCAGGAACTTTATTCCTTCAGTTCGGGTGGGTGATGAGTTGGTCGCAGACCAGGAGAGGAAAGCGCAGGTGTTCTTGGATGCATACGAACAGATACTCGGGGCCATCACCACTCGAGCCACCACTTTGGATCTTGATTTCCTAGACGTGGGCAAGGTAGATTTAAGTGAGTTGGATGCGATGTTCACGGAGGGAAGTGTGAAATGTGATAAATGAGATGGCTAATGAAGACATTCGATAGGTTGATGTTCCCGCATCGAATAGGGAAAATTGAGCTTTTGAAGAAGTTGGTGGTAGGCCTGTGACATCCATAACAATGTGCAAGATATTGGAAAGGTTGTCAATGTCACTCTTGATGGGAGCCATGAAGACCAGCTCATCGTTCGCGTAGACAGAGGTGCAAAGAACTGTGCCACATCCATAGGTCTTGTGAAGCAAACCCTCATGAGTTGCAACCTCAAAGATTCTTTGAAGGGTGTCAATGGCAATAGTAGAGACAAGGCGTCCCCCTGGCGCAGCCATGCCCCTGGTCAATGGGGCCACCAGCAACACCATTTAAGAGGATGGCGGATATCCAGTCCCGGAAGATGCTCGGGAAATCCCCTCCTTTATAGAAGGTCAAGTAGGTACTCCCACCTCACTGAATCAAAGGCCTTCCGGACATGAAATTATCATGTATGATCCGCGCCTTGATGAAAGCACTTTGGGAGTGTGAGACTAGGGCGTGCATATGGTGAGCAAGTCGAGTGGCGAGGATGTTTGCAATAATTTTGGCCACCGTATGGATGAGACTTATGGGGCAGTAGTCGGAAAATCCTCAGCTCCTCTTTCTTTGGCAGGATCACAACATTCGTGGAGTTGAGAGCCAATCGAGGTTGGCGATGTGGAGGTTAAAAAATAGAGAAATGACTTGCATGGTATCGCTTTTTATGGTATCCCACCATTTCTTGAAGAAGAGGCCGGTGAACCCGGTTGGACCGGGCACTTTGTCACATGGCATTTGGTTGATGGCCTCCTCCACCTCCTCCTCGGGGATAGGGTCTCCAAGGAATGCCAACTCTTGGGCCTGCAAGCCAAGCCCATCCCATGAAATCATTTGCCCTAGCATCACCTTTGCACATGACCTTAGAGAAGTGGCCATGGATGATATTTTCTTTGTGGGTGTGCTCTATGACCCATCCATGCATGGTTGTGCTTTGTCTGGTGGATATGATTCTTTGTACATCTTGCATTGAATCGTCGGTGGAAGAGCTTGGTGTTTGCATCTCCTTATTTAAGGCTGGCAAGCCTCACACATGGTATCTCATGAGCTCTCTCTCCAGAACTGCCAAGCTAATTGCTCTCCTTTTAAGACTTGCACAAAGGTCTTATTCCTCGTGCGAGATAGGTTGTTGTTCTTTAGCCATGTCAAGATGGAGAATGATCCAAAGTGTGGCATGGTGTTGGATTTTGCTTTTGAGAAAAATTTCTGGATCCACTCGGAAAGCTAGTTGCCAGTCTTCTTCAACTTGTGATGGAGAACTTGGTAGGCTTCTCCTCTCTTGCTGAACTGGGCGTCCCATTCCACACCCAGTTCGATGGGTCTTCTCCTCTCCGCCCACCATGGGGGCCATTACAAGCCATCCCCGACTCACCACGCTACAGTTGGCAGCAAGCCGTGCCCACGTCCACATCTGTGGCGTGCAACGACGGTTGTTCGATGGAATGCCTACCATGACGGAGATGCCATCTTGCTAGACCACACCCGTGAGCACACTTCTAACCGCGACACTAGCGAGATCGCTCTCACACATGTGTCTGTCCTTCCATAACATGCCTTGTTCGCCATGTCGACATTTACATCTGCGGCGATGGGGGGCATGGTGTATGCTGCCCGATGTAGACTCCACAACGGGTGACCGCAAGCTAGTTGCTAAACTCCCCATTTTGTAAAATGGGAAACTTAGGGTAGTAAGATATACTATGTTCGCTGAGTTTTTACCATCAACTTCCTACGCATAGTTTCCGCATTCCTTCCTCATTAGCTACCGGCAAGAACCACCAAGATTCTAGGCCTTGACTAGAAGATGTCTCCCTCAAGGCTCATGGCACATTGATTCCCTCGTGGCTAGAATCCACCTTGACTGAAAAGATAATTCATAACCTGGAGTCATCCGTAACCCCAAATCCACGAAATTTGGTCCCCTACACAAGAAGATCGTAGGCATGACCAGCCCAACGTAGATACGGTATGGACGGTGGCCTTCATCAATCAATTCCAGAGTGACTTTCGTTCCCCGTTGTCAGATTTTCCTACAAGCCATCCTAAAACAATATGGGATCAATGATATTACCCTAGGCAATCATGAGAGCTCATGATTCTTCTAGCCTCTGTGATGTGTTTCTTTTTTCAAGCTCCCAACTTCTGAATTAGAGACGACCCTAATGTTTCTGCTATGACCGTACCCTCGGAACAAATGGGCCGCACCCAACATCTTAGTCAGCGGCCTAAGACGGGACGTTGACGTTCACTGTAATACCCCCATGTTACTATCGTGGTATCATCGAGCGACATTATAACAAGAATAAGAATAGAAAATCCGAGACCTCGTCAAATTAGTATTTTTTTTAATTGTGCCTACAATCTACATATAATTTGCATGGTTTACTACTCTATTATATCCCTTCTTCTAACTGGTGTTATATGAGCGGGCCAGGATCTTTCTTAGTGGATTATGTTGTTTACCCTCCCAACATACTTCATATAAAAATTATATTGTGTGTTAGCATTTTCTAAAATACACCATTGCCCTAAATAGAATCTTAAATTGGTTATGCCCTAAGTAGAATCTTAAATTGGTTAACAGGAACAGATAATAGCACGGTTGGAAACTACGATTTTTTCTGATCAAATTACATATACAAATTATTTTAATTTGAGTTACGATTGCAAAGTTATAGCATTATCATGTTTAACATATTCTCTGTAAATAATAAAAAACCAGGAACCTAAATGGGCCGAAAATAGAGTGAGCTAGGCAAACACGGAATACTAACCAGCACCCAGAAGTGCAAGACATCGGCTACCGTAGTTGGGCCGAAGCCCAACTGAGAAAGGGCACTTAATGTTGGACCACGGGTTACTTAAAGAAAAAAATTAGTTTTTTTGTAAAACATAAACTTATGACAATGGATGGGAAGAAATACTCCGTATTTTATTAGTAGGTATAGATAAAAGGTAAAGGGTAAAAATACAAGAACGACGGACAACTCCCACCACTACCCAGTGAGTAACTAATCAACACCAACTCTATTTCAAATGCACACAATACAACCACAACGCAAAAAGCCAGAACTAAAATGGTCTTCAAGACCACGCCTCGGCCGACGCAGGTCACCTCCGAAGAGCAACAACTACAAAAGAACTATCTTTGCCGACGCACCAACCACCCTTAAGCGCCTAAAAGAAAAGTTGGTAGGTGGGTGCTCGTGCTCGAATAGAACTGAGGAAGCCACCATCTTGGATTCACCCACGATGGCATGCATAGTGCCCGTCAAAACAGCCGGCACCACCCACGTTGTGTCCACTACCGCTGCTAGCACCAACACCACGCGTGTCCATGTAGCCGCCAGCACCACCATGGCGCTTAGCGGTAGCAGATCCACGGCTTCACCATGCCTAACAGTGGCCTTCGTCCCGAGCCCTGCCACCCAGATCCGGTGGAACCAGAGCCCTGGGCCGCAGTCGCCGTTGAGGCAGCACCACCAGCCACGGACGCCTCGTCACCACCGGTGCCGAGTAGGGTCGCCACCGTATCTTCACCGCACCGCGCCGGCAAGATCATCAGTGCCCAGATCCGAGACGTCATCGGGGACCAAGGGGAGGGGGTGGGAGGAGGGTAGCCATGTCGGGGAGAGGCCGGCCGGGCTTTGCCCGGAAGCCGGCGGCGGGGCGCTAGATTTCCCCCATTGTGAGAGGGACGTGGGGGTCGGGAAGGGGCTCTTAAACACAGTCATAATAAGAACTGAAGTTCGAGCATAGCTGGACCTGCGGCGGTGGTGGCTCGTCTGCGTCCGCGCCGGGACAGAAGCCTGCGGCGAGGGCCGTCCTCACCGGCGTCGGGGACGCAACGCGCGGCGACGGAGGGTGGCCTAGTCTTTATCGGCCTCAGGGCCGCTGCAGTCGGCGCCCAGCGGCGGACATCTCGTCCTCCCACAGCAGCTGCAGCTCGACGGTGAGCATTTTTACCTCCTACAGCAGCTGCAGCTCGTCCTTCTTCCCCTGCTTTTCCTTCCTTCTAACCCTAGGTTCATGCCGGTGCTGTAGGTGGTGAACGGCGCGGCGAGGGATTCTTCAGGCCAGATGGAGAGCTATGAGGCGCCGCCTCGTCCCCGTCGGCAGCCGCCTCTTGGAGCGGAACATCGAGCACCGGTACCGCTCCAGAAACATTGGTACCGAGGACGCACTCAACCTGTTCGACGAATTGATCCAGGTCGCTGGGCCTTCCTCGGTCCGCGCCATAAACTACCTCACCGTCGTCGGCCGTGATTGCCCCGCAATCGGCGTCTCCCTGTTCAACCGTGTTGCAAGAGCCAAGGTGCCTCCCCACAATATCACCTATGGCATTCTAGTCGACTGCTGCTGCCGTGCTGGCCGCTTGGACCTTGGACATGCTGGCATGGGGCACGTCATTAAGTTGGGATTTGCAGCAGAAGCCATCGTCAATTTCAGCCACCTACTCAAGGCCATATGTGCGGAGAAGAAGACCAGCTATGCAATGGACATTGTACTCCGGATAATGCCTGAATTTAACTGCATCCCGAACATTTTCTCATACAGCATTCTTTTGAAGGGTCTTTGCAACGAGAAGAGGAGCCAAGAGGCTCTCGAGCTGATTCACATGATGATTGACCATGGAGGTAGCTGCCAACCTAATGTGGTGTCCTATAGCACCGTACTTGATGGCTTGTTGAAAGAGGGTGAGGTGGGCAAGGCCTACAGCCTATTTTGTGTCATGCTACAGAGGGGAATTTCGCCGAATGCTGTGACCTGCACTTCAATCATCTCTGGCATGTGCAAAGTTCATGTGATGGACAAGGCAGAGGAGGTTCTTCAACAGATGACTGATAGAGGTATTCTGCCAAATAGTGCCACATATAATAGTCTGATACATGGATATTATTCATTAGGATGGTGCAAAGAGGTGGATCGAATTTTGAAGGAAATGTCTAGAAATGGTGTCCAACCAAATGTTGTAACTTACAATATACAGTTGGATTATCTTTGCAAGAGCAGAAGATGCGCAGAAGCTAGGAAGATTTTTGATTCCATGGTCAGTTTGGGCCAAAAACCAGATGTTACTACCTACAGCATACTGCTTCATGGGTATGCTATGGAAAAATCTTTTCATGATATGCTTTGTCTCATTGATTTGATGGTAGGTAATGGTATTGCACCAAATCATTATGTCTACAACATACTCATATCTGCATATGCTAAAGAAGAAATGGTTGATGAAGTAATGCATATATTTACAAAAATGCGGCAGAAAGGATTGAACCCTGATGCAGTGAGCTATGGAACAGTAATAGACTTACTTTCCAGGATTGGTCGAATGGATGATGCTATGTCCCAGTTCGCTCAAATCATAACTGAAGGGTTAGCTCCTGATATCATAGTTTTCAACTCCCTTATTAGTGGTTTCTGTTCTTGTGGCAAATGGGAGAAGGTTCATGAACTATTTTCTGAGATGTTGGATCGCGGCATCTGTCCCGACAGAGTGTTCTTCAACACTGTTATGGATCACCTTTGCAAAAATGGAAGGGTTATGGAAGCCCAAGATGTGTTCGACCTGATGGTACACATGGGTGTGAAGCCTTTTGTCCGTGATTACAACACACTGATACATGGATACTGTTTAGTTGGTAAGATGGATGAAGGGAGGAAGTTACTTGACAATATGTTCTCAATTGGCTTGAAACCGGATGATTTCACCTATAGCATACTGATTGATGGTTACTCTAAGAAGGGAAGGATAGATGATGCATTGATTATTGTCAGGGAAATGTTGGACGGGAAGGTTAAGCCTTCTATTATCACTTTTAATATTATGATTGGTGCGTTGCTGAAAGGTGGCAGAAAGGAAGAAGCCAAAGATTTGTTTGATGGTATCTGGGCCAAAGGATTAGTGCCCGATGTTGTTACATATAGCTTAATGATACAAAAACTTATAGAAGAAGGTTCTCTACAAGAGTCTGATGATCTATTCATTTCTATGGAGAAGAATGGATGTGCTGCCGACTCCCAGATGCTAAATGCTATAGTTAGAAGCTTACTTCAGAAAGGGGAGGTGCCGAGGGCTGGGACTTATCTGTCTAAAATTGATGAGAGGAGGTTCACCCCTGAAGCTTCCACTGCTAGCTTGTTGACTGCACTAGTGTCAGAGGGGAAAGGCCAGGAATATAAGGAGTTACTCCCTGAAAAATATCACTCTTTTCTGGAACAGGGCACTGATTGAAACCTTTTCTATGGATTTTTCCTAGATGCCCTGGAGTGCTAATCGAGGGGTGAACTTCTCTTTGTAGGTTACTTCTTCCAACCTTTTCCTATTTTAGTACGTTTGAAATGTAATAATCGTTGGAGAAACTGTAGTAAACTTTCTGACTGTCAACCTTTTCTAAAGATTTTTTAGTACTTCTTCCAACAAGCTAGTAGTAAACTTTCTGACTATCACCATTTTGTTGATCCACTATATGTGTTTCATACATATGGATGGCTACTACTTCAAGGGAGTTGCACATTTGGCCTCAGCTACGCTGCAATTTTTAATTAGTTTTGTCAGTCCTGGATTTGTCCTAATAAGTTATCCTTGGCACCTTTTGCCTTACTTTTCTGCTGTACTGATGGTCATATGCTAGATATTCAGCCCTTCACAACTTGAGTAAACTTTGGAGTAAAGCTATGACATGTTGGCAACCATTAGACTTCAAGAACGACCACAATCGATGCATGGTAGGTTAAACTGTCAGAACTATTTATACTCCTAACTGATAAGGAGAAAGAATAAGCTGTAGTATGTATCCGAAGTAGGGCAGTCTCCGAATAAGCTGGGTGCTGTCTCCGCAGTCGTGAGACTGCAGGGGATGTTCTCGATTCCAAAATCAAAATGCCTAGTACCATTTAGACTACCAATACTGAATAGACACTCGTTCATTGTTGGGCTGAAACAAATCTAGAGCTTTTCTAACTTGAGCATTGATCCTGCTTCAAACATCATCTCCATCCCGTTCCTGTGTACCCATCACACATACAGTAAACGAAATCACTCAAGCATGGGAATCCCGTTTCACCACCAACAATGAGGTGTCCTTGTCCTTCAGACATTCTTTCTCCTATAGTGTCTGCACGAGGAGAGCAGGTAAGCTTCCAAGGATGCAGGGGTCTTTATACAGTTCAATCCATAATTGCTCAAGGTTGACGATGGAACCCATCAAATTCGGAACCCTTGGGGAGATTGACCACCAGGTCAACCAAGCCGAGCAGGGCACCATTCTTCTTCCGGTAATAATCTGCCATCACAATTCCAGATAGATAAAGAGTGAAGATTGTGTGTGCCTGGTTCATAGAGAGAAGATGCAATGGCTTTCATGCACTCCCCATTTGTATCTTTAGTGGCCTCTTGATCATCGCCAAGATCAAATTTCAGCTTCCACAAATTCTGTAGCTTGCCAAAATCTTGAAGAATTGAATTGGCTGCTTAAAGCTTCCGCAAATTACTGTCCAAGAGAGATTCAGGTACCTCAACAGGAATAACCTACCAATATTTACTATTTAGACGATTGTCTTCCAAACTATGGAAGGTCAAGTGAATCTGGGAGGTGTTTAGCATACGGCCACGTTGTGACTTTGTGTCTTCAAATCTTTTTTCTTGGGCCGATCAAGAACTCTTTATTGGTTACATATGTTTCCTAAAAGATAGGAAAATTTAAACTTTATACTCGCGGGAGCCCTGCTAGTTCCTCTACCTATGAATCGACTTATGACCGTGATGAAGGCTTAGAATGTGCAGATTACATGTGTAAGAGATGCTGGTGCTCTAGCGATCTGTGGAGAGTAGCACTGCAAATGACCACAAACAACGGTAAGTTAAACTGCCAAAACTATTTATAATTGATAAGAGCTCCTGAGAGGAACTGTTTAGAACAGTGGCACGGAAATTCCTTGATTTATAGTTTGCCAGACGGCTTTGTTCGAGGAAAATGACCAATAAATAATGGTCACTCTATAATTAATACGGCACTTGAAGAAAAACAATTGAGCAGACAACAAAGGGGAGCTATGGATATAGTGACAAAATCGAGAGTAGGGAACCTGGGGTTTGTGCTGAGTGCTCTCTCCAAGGCCGCCTTTTTTGTCCACAAGAGGAACTTACATGTGACAGTCGTGAGACCGCAGGGGAGGTTCTTGATTTCTGAAATCAAAGGACTTGTTCATTGTGGGAGGTACTACTTAGACTACTAGCATTAAATAAAGGGATGCTTGTTCATTGTGGGGCTTGAGCAAATCTCGAGCTTTTTAACTTGGGCATGGACCCTGATTCAAACATTGTTTCTATCCCGTACCCCTCACATATACAGTAGAAAAAATTACTCAGGCATGGAAATCTCATTTCACCGCTAACAATGAGCTGTCCTTCACACATTCTTTCTTCTATTAGTGTCTGAGCGAGGAGAGCAGGGATGCCTCCAAGGATGCAGAGGTCTTCATACCTGACTCTCTGCAGTTCAAACTGTAATTGCTGAAGGTTGATGAGGGAACCCATCCAATTTGGAACCTGTGGGAAGGTTGACCGCCTGGTCATAAGTTTTTAGAGCCAACCGGAGCAGGACACCATTCTTTCAGTAATAATCTGGAATCACAATGCCAGATAAATAAAGGGTGTGCCTAGTTGATAGAGAGAAGATGCAATCGCTTTCTTGCACTCCTCATCAGTATCTTCAGTGGCCTCTTGATCATTGTAAGATCAATATTCAGCCTCCACATATTCTGTAGCTTGCCAAAATCTTGAAGACATTGAATTGGCCGCTTAAAGGCTCTGACCTGTTTCAAGGTCTCTAGTGCTAATTGCATCTTCTCAATTCCTTCTTAAGGAAATTTAACAAACTCGCCAACCAATAGATGCACCAATTTTTCTAGATTAAAGATAGACGATGGTAAATTAGTCGCCTATGTGACATCTCTAAGCTATTGATAGATGTCCTATTCCTTCTGGGAGCTCGCATATTCCTGTCCAAGAGATGTTCAGGTACCTCAACTGGAATAACCTACCAATATTTACTATTTAGATAGATGATTGTCTTCCAAATTATGGAAGGCCAAGAGAATCTGGGAGGTGTTTAGCATACGGCCACGTTGTGACTTTGTGTCTTCAAATCTTTTTTCTTGGGCCGATCAAGCACTCTTTCTTACACCCACGCAGGCACACAGCACAGCTTCGTCCATGCGTCACACTAGAGCATGTCCGCACACTCCCTTGCTGTGCCCTACACATACATGGAGGCACACGCCGTGTAGCCCAAGCAACTCTCTAACCATAGCACGCATAGGACGGTAGCAAAGGTAGGAGAGCACACGAGTGACTTCTATATTTATGATGAAACAGAGTGTCAGCAAACACAGGAGTTTTGTCGACATTCATGATCAGCAATTAGCAAACACAGGAGTTTTACTGTCAATGTATGTATACCCTGAATTCCCAGTGCTTCCCAAGCCCCATAATAGACCGGTCGCTGGACCAGGTTCTCTTTGCCCTCCTCTCCGCGCTCTACCACAACAGCCGCACTGATGGCTCTGTTGTCGGCTGCGATGTATAGCAATATTGGTTCCTTCTTCTAAGGAGCTGCAAGAATGGGCGCTTCAGAGAGCTGCTTCTTGAGTGCTTCGAAAGCAGTATTGACCTCGTTGTACCAGTCAAAATTGTTAGATTTCTTTAAAAGCCGGTAAAGAGGTATGGTTTTCTCGCAGCCCCATAATCAAAATGTGACGTACGTAACCATGCACATTAGTGCTAGAAGACCCTCTTTGTTGTTAGTTCAAGTGAGAAGTAACAGCAAGACTATTGACTGATGTAACTAAGTACTCCCTCCGTAAACTAATATAAGAGCATTTAGATCACTTTTTTAGTTATCTAAACACTCTTATATTAGTTTACAGAGGGAGTACTATGCAGAGGCTGGGAGTTATCCTCCTTTTTAAAAATAAAGTAAACTAAGTACTAGAGATATTTCCCACCAAAAGCTAGCTCTCTCTCTCTCTCTCTCTCTCTCTGTGTGTGTGTGTGTGTGTGTGTGTGTGTGTGTGTGTGTGTGTGAGTGATGTACATATAAGCATCATATAATTAGAAAGCAGAAACTGCGGTAGTTGGGGGCAATCAAGTTATACTACCACAACACACGGATCTGGCTTCTTGAGTCGGCTGCAACAAAGCGTTGCATTAGTGCCACGTGTGTGCAGAGTTCAACTTGTTAATGCACAACTGTTGCATACATCCCTCTACTTACCAAGTTTGTGTATATTTTTAGAAAGTACTCCCTCCATCCCATAATATATGTTAGTTTGCAAAAAATGCCTTATATTGTGGGACGGAGGGGGTACGTACTATAAGCAGGTACTATCATTCCGAAATCAACATGTCATGCAACATACACCAAAGTAAGTCATAATGACCCCACAATGTAAGTAAAACAAAAGTAAGTCCCAATGAGAACACGAGAATAGAAGTTTCTTGTTTTGTCGTGCTGTCCCCTGCATTTTTTTTGAAGGAATAGAAAGACTGTTTATTCTGCACGACAATAATATATTCACATAATCACATGGTTGTAGTCAATAAACTTGGAATGAGGTGATTTGGAGATGGGCTAGAGTGAGCTCGAAATTTTGAAAAAATCACAGAAGAAAACATATTTAGAAGTTTGAAAACAAATTCCACATGTTCATTAAGATATAATTTAGCATGTGACTACATACAAAGGATATATTATTGTATTTGAAAATAGCAAAAAGTGCATGCACTGCATTTAGAACACTCTCAGTCATAGCATTATGTCGATCTGCAATTATCGAACAATGCAGTCAAAGAGATTCCGTTACCCATTTCTTAGAAATTGGAGGTAAGGAAAACTTGATAGAAGCACCGCGGATCAATATAGAGATGCGGACTGGTATCCTTTTTCCGTAGGGCTCTTAAGTATACTCGTCTTTTGCGTAAGACCGCATCTCGAAAAACTTCCAACCACATCTTCCTAGCTTGCACATTTCTCGTTATCAAGCTCCATCCGGTCCAAACATTTCCCTCTGGGCTGGTATAAAATTATTTTGTTCATGAGGGAGGATGGCTGATTCAAGCAAAGGTTGTGAGCCTATATAACTTAGATGGGCCAAGGAAGAAAAATGACCTACTACCCGTTAATTGCAATTCTCTTCGCTAAGGTTTCAATGTTTCACTCAATTTCATCCATTTTTAACATCCATGATGTGGAGAGAAGAAATCGAGATGACGGTATTTATATGTTGGAGAATATGGTTTATCGCCATTCTCGCCTTGCCTCCTCTCTTTCTTGCACTAAGGACATCCAAGGAGATATAGACAAGTGTGTGCAAAGCGGCGTCGGTATCCTGGAGCCTTCAGTGGGTGGAACACTAGCTCACACCACATATAGGTGGCTTTTTTTTTTCTATTTCTCTCATGTTTTCTTGGACATGATTGTGTTGTTGCCCCAGCCGTCGTTACTCTTATGTTGTCTGAATGCTGGTTGTAGATCGTTGCTTTATCTATAAAGCGAGGCGAAAGTCTATTTCGAGTGCCACAGCCCACAAGCGTGGAAGTGCAGCAGCCAGGGGAACTATGCGCGCAAGAGAGTTGCAGGGAATCTTGCAGGGGCGACCGGTACACGCAGGCGTCATAGAGCCAGTGCAGCTGCGGCGCGTCGACGCAGGGCGACACCGAAAGGGAGAAGTTGCCCCAGCGCGGCCGCGTGCGGACGAGTGCCTCGGCTCCTGCTGCTCCAATCAGTGCAGCTACTGCCCCAATCCGGTTTCCCAGAGCATTGTCAAGCAACGGATGAGAATTAACGCAGGTCCGCACCGCGTCATTCCATTGTGTCCTAGTCCGACAAACAATTACCATCGGAGGCGAAGACCACTGTGGCGTGGTCGCCGCGAACCTTCCCGGCCACCCCGTTGATGAAGGCGACCACATGCGATGACAACCGTGCTGCCCCGCTATATTTATCGACTCCGGCGAGCCATTGTGGACGGGAGAAACCACACCGGGCTCCCAAGACCACCACATCGTCTTCCCAGCGCATTTGCTTTGCTCCTGTGTGACAATTTGCCTCGTCGGTGGCAGCCGCCATGCGGCACTATGAGGACGATAATTGACGCGCTGTAGCTAGAAGTGCATCCATCATGAGGTTGAGACGGTCGCGATCACATTGCCTCGAGAGCGGGTGTCAGTACTGCAGAAAAGTAAGGAATTTGAAGGAGTCAGATGCCTTCCTCGGAAAGACCTCCTCAATCATCATTTTATTATGCGCCATCCAAAGTGTCCATGACAACGCCGCACAGATGAGCCAAACAAACGGCGATGTTGAGTATGTTGCGTAGCTCTATGTTGGAGGAACTCCGCGAGGTTCGGGGCCTTCCAGTTAGGCCCCAGCGCCTCACGAACGAACGTCCATAGGACCCGCGCCGCCGTGCAGGAGAATATATAGGATATGGGTCCAGGCCTTGGGTACCGCGCGCAGGGGGCACAAGTCATTAACTGGGCCGGGCCGTTTAAGTACCTATGTCCCTGAAGGGATGCGATCTCGTAATAGCTGCCACAAAAAAATCTTAGTCTTGAGGGGTAGTGGCCACCGGCGTTCAAACGCCGATAGCACCACTGCTAGATCTGCCCAGCTGTGTGATTAGCTTAAGGTAATTCCCGATTTATCCCATTCTCCTCTCTGCTAACGTATAGCTGACTCGTGGACCACACCTTAATTAACACACAGGAAAACAACATTTCACAAATTTTACGTCAGGAGTCAACATCGGTCAACACAGTAAAAAACAGTCAATACCAAGCCGGGGGTTGATTTGTGAACCGAGTTACAAGTTAAGGGTGCCGGGATAACCGTTTTCAAGTTGGGGGTTGAAATCTAAACCAAGTGGGCAAGTTGAGGGTTGTAATGTGGACTTTTCTCTTCCAAGGACGATGTTGGATTGACGACAGACTTGCTCATCACGGTTCGCCCCGCAACTCCTCGTGCATCCTCTGTGATCAAGAGACAGAGTGTATGCAACACTTGCTTAGCGGCTGCTCCTTCTCTCGCCAAGTTTGGCACGAGATCCTCTCCTGGTGTAGGCTCATGACAACCCTCCCCTCCGTCGACATCCCCTTCCTTGACTGGTGGGTGGCCTCCTTCCTCGATGTGCAAGGGATTCACCTCTATCGTCTCCCTCAATGACTGGTGGCTTTGGAAACAGTGCAATGGCTGCACCTTTGACGGTCTCTGTTCCTCCATCACCAGCGTCACTGAAACCATCCAAGACGAGGCGTGTCTCTTGGTCCAGGCCGAGGCCTCCAGATTACATATAACATCCTCACTACAAGCTAGCTTAGGGCTTTTTGCTTTAGGGCTGAGCACCCCCCCGTCTTCTTGTAATGCTCAGGTTTTGTGCATCACACCGCCACGCGTGTTTACGATCATGTGCCTAACCTAACCTGTATCAGTTCTTTCTAACTATCAAAGAAAAATACGCAAGATTTGCCGTATGCGCCAAAAAAAAGACATTAAGTAAGAGATGGATCAACTCTTCCTTGGACAGGACAACTAACGTTGGCAAGAGAAGAGGAGTATTTATGATATTCAACGAAAACATTAAGATAATGAATATATGAATATTGATGAAAATAAGTCGAATGCATGCATGGTCCTATAAGAATTTGCAGGTTTTATATATTTCTTAATGTTTTTCTAGTTCCACTGTTTTTTTGCAACAAGTAAAATTCCGACTTAGGAAATACTACGAGTACTTGGTGATGTTTTTGTAAAAAAAAACAGTGAAGGATGATACCGCGTACACGTAGGCGCCACATCACCAGATTTCCCGTTTTGACGTCCACAGGTGGCCAGCCACCGATTCAATCAGCTGCAGGCAACAAAGAAAAGTGCTCCCCGTCCATCTGCCCGCCGTGCCGGCAACACTCCGTCATCGCTCGCCGCTGCAGCCAACGGCCCATCCGGTCCGGCGGGCCTTCTCCTCTCCACCGACCATGGGGGACGCTCCAAGCCATCCCGACTCAGCGGTGCTTGCGTATGTAGACTTTCACAGGGAGGTGCGTGCACAAATGGAAGGAAGAAAGCCCCCCGAGTTTCAGAGCTTGCTCTGCAGCAAACAACAAATCAACTGTCCCTCAAAGCCCTCCTCCCACCAGAGCAAGCCCAGTCAATCTTTTGCTACCAATCCTAACAAAACCCAGAAATTTTCAGTAGGAGGTAGGGAGGACTGAGGAGCACCAAGGGTGCCAACAATGGAGTTGGTGGTAGGTGCTTCAGAGGCCACCATGAAATCGCTCTTGAGGAAGCTTGGAGGTCTGCTTGCTCAAGAGTATGCTCTCATCAGAGTTGTCCGCGGAGACATCCAGTACATGATATCAACGACGAAATGGCGAGCATGCAGGCCTTTCTCGTCGACCTCAGCAGCACTAGTCCCCAGGGCCATGACCACCGGATGAAAGACTGGATGAAGCAGATCCGCGATGTCACCTATGACATCGAGGACTGCGTGGACGACTTCGCGCACCGCCTCTCCCACGACCCTGGTGGCAAAGTCATCTGCACATTTGTCATGTCCAATGTCTATGAGGTTTGGACATGGCGATCTCGCCGCAACATCGCTTCCAACATCGCTGAGCTCAAGGTCCGCGCGCAGCAGATTGGCGAACGACGTAAAAGGTATGGTGTCGAGAATCCGAAGATCGAGTGGCGTCAGGGAGTCCGGTGCAGCTGCCACTGGAAGATTCCAGGCTGCCGAGAACCAACAGGCGAGCCTTGAGCTTGTTGGTACCAAGAAGCCTGTGGGAGTGGACAAGGACATGAAGAAACTCGGAGAGTGGGTGACCTTGCAACAACCAGCTGCAGCATGTCTCACAGACCCTTCCTCATCAGCTCCTACATCCCAAACCGGGGCTAAGAAGCAAGACCAAGGCATTCTGTCCATCCTCGGGTTCGGAGGGGTGGGCAAGACTACTATGGCCATGGCGTTATACCAGAAATTTGGTGAGCAATTTGACTGCCGAGCCATGGTCACGGTGTCGCAGAGCTCCGATATAGAAGCGATACTACGAAGCATACACAGTCAAGTCGTGCCACAATCCAAAGATGGTGACGGGCAGCAAGGCAGCAGCGGTGTCGGCACCTTGGAGAAAAAACGCCTCGTGGCTGCCATAGGCAGCATGTGGGATACTGTCATACCGAAGGGCCAGCAGGACGATGAGCAGTGTGGTGGTAGCACCTCAGATATTGCACGAGATCTCATGAAGCACTTGGAGGAACAAAGGTACAATATATTTTTCAAGTTGAGTTTGCATTGTGGTTAATTAGGTCATTGCAAAATTATAGAGTTGCATAGTATGCAGGAAAAAAACCCGGTAGATCCGCAAGTTGCTCTTCTTATGGATACAATAGACTCACATTAAAAGAAAAGAAAGAAAGAAAATGTGTGGCTAGTATCAGACCAATTTTTATTTGACCATAGGCACAAGCAACTTATTGGTCCTATACTCAAAATTGCAAAAGCGTTGCGTGCAAAAAAGTATATGCTAGTTTAATACTGCACTTTTTGGGTCATAAGTTATTAGTGTGTAGTTCATTTCCTTGCTGTTGATATTTCATTATTCTTAATAAAAATCAACATCTGGGACTCACATATTAAGATACTCCTATTTTTTAAAGAAATTTCATAGTATGGAGGACACATCTACATGCACATGTGAATATGCTGCTGATATTTGAGTATATGTAGTTCATTGTATGCAGCTCGCCCCTATAGAATATGCGGGTCTATATATACTCTATAATAGATTTGGGTGTTTGTATATATATGTCCACATTTTGTCTTTTTTGGGTAGCTTACATGTTAAAATATTTTCAATGAAATTTCGCATATATGTAGGACACATCTACATGCACATGTGAATGTTGTTTCAGCTGTATTTGAAATATTTCAATTTGATTCTGTAGTATGTGAAAATCTCGGACTCACTGGAGCCAGCGATGATCGTATTCCTCATATTTACCCCGTTACAGTGATAAGATAAAATAAACTACTGTAAAGAGCTTATTTAAAACGTACTACTCTTGATGAATCTTTCTTCTCATTGCAGTTACTTGCTCTTAGTTGATGATGTATGGTCTGCATCAATGTGGGATAAAATAAAAAGTCACTGCCAAACTGTAAGAGAGGCAGTAGAATAATAGTTACCACACGGTTTCAAGCGGTTGCCACTGCTTGCATCAGCGATGAAGGATCAGGTCTTGTTCATAAATTGGTCGGACTTAGCGATGACCAAGCTAAAGAACTATTCATGGCCGAATCCAATATGAGTGAAGAAAACCAGAAGAAAATTCCACCTGGACTCTGGAAAATGTGCGGGGGTCTGCCATTGGCCATAGTTATCATGGCTGGGCACGTAGCCTGCAACCCAGATAAAGTAGAGAATGACTGGAAGGAAGTTTGCACCAGGTTGGTACCGGACACAATGATACTAAGCCATTGCTACAATGATATGCCTGCTGAGATCAAGACATGCTCCTTGCATCTATGCATATTGCTACAATGGCTAGCAGAAGGCTTCGTCAGTGAGAAGGATGGGCTGAGTGCGGAGGATGTCGCAGAGACATACTTCAATCATCTCATAAAGAGGAAGATCATACGTGCTGTGGAGCACAGCAGCAATGGGAAGGTGAAGAGCTATCAAGTTCATGGCATGGTTCTCGAGTACATTGTGTCCAGGGCAAGCGAAGAGAACTTTGTCACTGTGGTTGGTGGCCACTGGCTCATGGCACCGCCTAGCAACAAAGTCCGTCGGCTGTCCCTCCAAGGTGGTGGCTCCAAATACAAGAAAGGAATGGATGGCATGAACTTTTCTCATGTCCGATCTCTGACCTTGTTTGGGAGCTTGACCCGACTGCCTTCCAATTCATTGAAGTTAGGAATTGTGCAAGTGCTAGACCTTGAAGGTTGCAATGATTTTAAAAAGCAACATGCCAAGGAGATATGCAAGATGCTTCTACTCAAGTACCTCAGTCTCCGGAGGACAGAGATTGACAAGATACCTAAGAAGATTGGAAAGCTCCAATATCTGGAGACTATTGACATAAGGGAGACCAATGTCACAGAGCTTCCAAGCACTATCTCCCAGCTTGAACGACTGGTCAACATACTTGGTGGAAACAAAAGAACACGGAAGGCACTGAAGCTTCCAGATGACCTGAAGAAGGAAACAATGAAATCCCTGCGCATCCTGTCAGGTATCGAGATTGATGAGCGGTCAGTAGTTGTTGTGGCAGACCTTCATCTTCTAACTGAACTGAGGAAGCTAGCCATTTACAAGCTCAACATCAGAAAGGGAAGTAAGATTTTCAAAGAATTAAGCTCAGCAATTGAGTATCTTGGTGGCTACTCTCTTCACACCCTGAAAATAGATGACGAGTCATCTGAGTTTCTAAAATCGTTGAGTGCTCTCTCTTTCCCTCCCAAGTTTCTCAATGCTCTTGAACTGTCTGGCAAGTTGGTTGAGCTCCCACAATGGATCACAAAACTTGATGCCTTGACGAAGTTGACCCTCTCGGTGACGGTGCTAACTACTGATGCTTTGCGCCAGTTGAGCAAGCTCAAGACACTGTTTTCTCTCACGTTTTCACTTACTTCAGGAAAGGTGGATTCTGAAACAGGTGCCACCACAGGGGAAAACAAGGCTGATGGGGAGATCATAGTTCCAGCTAGCGGATTTGAGGAGCTCAAGCTTCTTCACTTCTCGGCTCCATTGGTGCCACTGCTAACCTTCCAAAATAACGCGATGCCGAAGCTAGAACGGATCGAGCTAAGGTTCAGCAATTTTGGTGGAATGCATGACATGGAAAACCTTCAAGGTCTAAAAGAGGTGCATCTCAGAATGCATGACAAAGCAGGTGAGGTTACCAAGTTAATGGTAAACGAAATGGCAACTGCAGCTACGGAAGATGACAAAGGCCCCAGAATAATTGTTGATCAGTATCACGAGTGAGTGACCTGGTTTATTATTCTTTGATTTTTCTTCTATAAACTATTCTGTTGTATAATTCTATTCTTTGTGCAACTTCAGAACAGTATTTGCATGATCTATTTTTAATTATATCCTTGAGCTTCATCTGTAATGCTTTACAGTGCCCGAGCAAGCCCAATCTATACTTTTTTTTTCTCACATTTTCACTCACAGTGGCATAGCAGAATCCAAATGACATCTTAATCAATGTGTTTAGGCAAATTTTAATCAATGACATCTTCATCTATACATGTGTTTATCTAGCTTGCCTTGCCAAATTATACATGAATCAGTGCTCGAAGGGATTCATAGGCACCAAAGGAAATTCTTCTACCAAGGCTTGAGGTTGTCCAATAAGCAAGTTCATATTAGCTTGTAGGGCATTTTTGTTTCAAATGATCCTTAAAATTCAGGAATACGAGGAGAATGGCGGGACGCAATAGATGGTGGCACTTGGGAGGGGTGGCGGGACACAAAGGAGATGGGGAGGTGGCGAGCGACCGGACATAGAACCATGATGGGAGGTGGCAGTACAACAACGATGCGTCGACTAGAGGGGTTTTGGAAGCTTTCTTGTAACAAGTTTGGATAGTACGGATAATGTAAGTTTCCTACATGTGCAATATATGGTGAGAACAACCTATATGATGCAACAAGCAAACTAGCTAATTAGGAACAACACAAAGTAAAACATGTGGAAAAGATTAACGATAAATTTGAGAAGATGGTCTATCCTGAAGTTCACACTCTTGGTGATTGTTAATCTCCGTTAAAAATGTACTGGATCCAAAGCTAACAACTCACCCTATTCTCCTCCAGCGGATGAGCCTGAAATCAATCGTGGTTGGACTTGAAGGTGCCCACCAAATCTTTACAAACTTCTCCGGAGGACGCCACAACAAAGAATCTTCCGTAAGGACTCAAACCGTCTAAAGAGTCCCCAACAACTCCAAAAGTAACAAGATCCACTTTGCATCAAGAGGGATTCAGTATGGTGAAAGTGTAGACCGGTGTCTTCTCTTGCTCCATCTAAAGGATGGTGAAGTTTGGTTGCGTTGTCTAGACATTCCGGACTACTTCCTCGCAGTTAGAAGCTGCAACTCTCTGGAAACCCTGGAAGTTACCTGACCGGATGTTCAGGCCAACATTTATGCAGACACCGGGATTTCCAGAGAGCTGCAACTCAAAGTTGCACTTCTCTGCACACCCACGGAGGCTCTGGGCAAACCCTAGGATTTCGAGAGAGTCGCAACTCATTGTTGCACTTCTATGGACACCCCGAAGGTAGCACGGAGGCTCCCCCCGGTGGACGAGACTTGCCTGGTCCCTTCTGTAGGGTTTCGTAGTAATTTCAAAAAAATTCCTACGCACACGCAAGATCATGTGATGCATAGCAACGAGAGGGGAGAGTGTTGTCTAAGTACCCACGCAGACCGACTGCGGAAGCTTTGACACAACGTAGAGGAAGTAGTCGTACGTCTTCACGATCCAACCGATCAAGCACCGAAACTACGACACCTCCGAGTTCGAGCACACGTTCAGCTCGATGACGATCCCCGGACTCCGATCCAGCAAAGTGTCGGGGAAGAGTTCCGTCAACACGACGGCGTGGTGACGATCTTGATGTACTACAGCAGCAGGGCTTCGCCTAAACTCCGCTACAGTATTATTGAGGACTATGGTGGCCGGGGGCACCACACACGGCTAAGGAATAGATCACGTGGATCAACTTGTGTGTTTCTGGGGTGCCTCCCTCTCTCTCTTCCCCCCCAATCCTAGTTGGACTAGGATTCCCCGAGGGGGAAAGAGAGAGAGAGGGAGGCCGGCCACCTCTCCTAGTCCTAATAGGACTAGGGGAGGGAGGAGGCGCGCGGCCACCTTGGGCTGCCACTTTCTCCTTTCCACTAAAGCCCATCAAGGCCCATATGGCTCCCGGGGGGTTCCGGTAACCTCCCGGTACTCCGGTAAAATCCCGATTTCACCCGAAACACTTTCGATGACCATTTCGAGACTCCTCGTCATGTCCGTGATCACATCCGGGACTCCGAACAACCTTCAGTACATCAAAATGCATAAACTCATAATATAATTGTCATCGTAACCTTAAGCGTGCGGACCCTACGGGTTCGAGAACAATGTAGACATGACCGAGACACGTCTCCGGTCAATAACCAATAGCGGGACCTGTATGCCCATATTGGCCCCTACATATTCTACGAAGATCTTTATCGGTCAGACCGCACAACAACATACGTTGTTCCCTTTGTCATCGGTATGTCACTTGCCCGAGATTCGATCGTCAGTATTCCAATACCTAGTTCAATCTCGTTACCGGCAAGTCTCTTTACTCGTTCTGTAATACATCATCCCGCAACTAACTCATTTAGTTACTATGCTTGCAAGGCTTAAGTGATGTGCATTACCGAGAGGGCCCAGAGATACCTCTCCGACAATCGGAGTGACAAAACCTAATCTCGAAATACGCCAACCCAACATGTACCTTTGGAGACACCTGTAATACTCCTTTATAATCACCCAGTTACGTTGTGACGTTTGGTAGTACCCAAAGTGTTCCTCCGGTAAACGGGAGTTGCATAATCTCATAGTTATAGGAACATGTATAAGTCATGAAGAAAGCAATAGCAACATACTAAACGATCGGGTGCTAAGCTAATGGAATGGGTCATGTCAATCAGATCATTCTCTCAATGATGTGATCCCGTTAATCAAATAACAACTCATTGTTCATGGTTAGGAAACATAATCATCTTTGATTAACGAGCTAGTCAAGTAGAGGCATACTAGTGACACTTTGTTTGTCTATGTATTCACACATGTATTATGTTTCCGGTTAATACAATTCTAGCATGAATAATAAACATTTATCATGATTATAAGGAAATAAATAATAACTTTATTATTGCCTCTAGGGCATATTTCCTTCAGTCTCCCACTTGCACTAGAGTCAATAATCTTGATTACACCGTAATGATTCTAACACCCATGGAGCCTTGGTGCTGATCATGTTTTGCTCGTGGAAGAGGCTTAGTCAATGGGTCTGCAACATTCAGATCCGTAGGTATCTTGCAAATCTCTATGTCTCCCACCCGGACTAGATCCCGGATGGAATTGAAGCGTCTCTTGATGTGCTTGGTTCTCTTGTGAAATCTGGATTCCTTTGCCAAGGCAATTGCACCAGTATTGTGACAAAAGATTTTCATTGGACCCGATGCACTAGGTATGACACCTAGATCGGATATGAACTCCTTCATCCAGACTCCTTCATTTGCTGCTTCCGAAGCAGCTATGTACTCTGCTTCACATGTAGATCCCGCTACAACGCTTTGTTTAGAACTGCACCAACTGACAACTCCACCGTTTAATGTAAACAAGTATCCGGTTTGCGATTTAGAATCGTCCGGATCAGTGTCAAAGCTTGCATCAACGTAACCTTTTATGACGAGCTCTTTGTCACCTCCATATACGAGAAGCATATCCTTAGTCCTTTTCAGGTATTTCAGGATGTTCTTGACCGCTGTCCAGTGATCCACTCCTGGATTACTTTGGTACCTCCCTGCTAGACTTATAGCAAGGCACACATCAGGTTTGGTACACAGCATTGCATACATTATAGATCCTATGGCTGATGCATAGGGAACATCTTTCATATTCTCTCTATCTTCTGCAGTGGTCGGGCATTGAGTCTTACTCAATTTCACACCTTGTAACACAGGCAAGAATTCTTTCTTTGCTTGATCCATTTTGAACTTCTTCAAAATTTTGTCAAGGTATGTTGTTTGTGAAAGTCCAATTAAGTGTCTTGATCTATCTCTATAGATCTTAATGCCTAATATGTAAGCAGCTTCACCGAGGTCTTTCATTGAAAAACTCTTATTCAAGTATCCCTTTATGCTATCCAGAAATTCTATATCATTTCCAATTAATAATATGTCATCCACATATAATATCAGAAATGCTACAGAGCTCCCACTCACTTTCTTGTAAATACAGGCTTCTCCAAAAGTCTGTATAAAACCAAATGCTTTGATCACACTATCAAAACGTTTATTCCAACTCCGAGAGGCTTGCACCAGTCCATAAATGGATCGCTGGAGCTTGCACACTTTGTTAGCTCCCTTTGGATCGACAAAACCTTCTGGTTGCATCATATACAACTCTTCTTCCAGAAATCCATTCAGGAATGCAGTTTTGACATCCATCTGCCAAATTTCATAATCATAAAATGCGGCAATTGCTAACATGATTCGGACAGACTTTAAGCATCGCTACGGGTGAGAAGGTCTCATCGTAGTCAATCCCTTGAACTTGCCGAAAACCTTTCACGACAAGTCGAGCTTTGTAGACAGTAATATTACCGTCAGCGTCAGTCTTCTTCTTGAAGATCCACTTATTTTCAATTGCTTGCCGATCATCGGGCAAGTCAACCAAAGTCCATACTTTGTTCTCATACATGGATCCCATCTCAGATATCATGGCTTCAAGCCACTTTGCGGAATCTGGGCTCACCATCGCTTCTTCATAGTTCGTAGGTTCATCATGATCTAGTAGCATGACTTTCAGAACGGGATTACCGTACCACTCCGGTGCGGATCTTACTCTGGTTGATCTACGAGGTTCAGTAGTATCTTGTTCTGAAGTTTCATGATCATTATCATTAGCTTCCTCACTAACAGGTGTAGGTGTCATAGAAACAGTTTTCTGTGATGTACTACTTTCCAATAAGGGAGCAGGTACAGTTACCTCGTCAAGTTCTACTTTCCTCCCACTCACTTCCTTCGAGAGAAACTCCTTCTCCAGAAAGTTTCCGAATTTAGCAACAAAAGTCTTGCCTTCGGATCTGTGATAGAAGGTGTATCCAATAGTTTCCTTTGGATATCCTATGAAGACACATTTCTCCGATTTGGGTTCGAGCTTATCAGGTTGAAGCTTTTTCACATAAGCATCACAGCCCCAAACTTTCAGAAACGACAACTTTGGTTTCTTGCCAAACCACAGTTCATAAGGCGTCGTCTCAACGGATTTTGATGGTGCCCTATTTAACGTGAATGCGACCGTCTCTAGAGCGTATCCCCAAAACGATAGCGGTAAATCAGTAAGAGACATCATAGATCACACCATATCCAGTAAAGCACGATTACGATGTTCGGACACACCATTACGCTGAGGTGTTCCGGGTGGCGTGAGTTGCGAAACTATTCCACAATTTTTCAAATGTACACCAAACTCGTAACTCAAATATTCTCCTCCACGATCAGATCGTAGAAACTTTATTTTCTTGTTACGATGATTTTCAACTTCACTCTGAAATTCCTTGAACTTTTCAAATGTTTCAGACTTATGTTTCATTAAGTAGATATACCCATATCTGCTTAAATCATCTGTGAAGGTGAGAAAATAACGATATCCGCCACGAGCCTTAATATTCATCGGACCACATACATCTGTATGTATGATTTCCAACAAATCTGTTGCTCTCTCCATAGTACCGGAGAACGGCGTTTTGGTCATCTTGCCCATGAGGCACGGTTCACAAGTACCAAGTGATTCATAATCAAGTGGTTCCAAAAGTCCATCAGAATGGAGTTTCTTCATGCGCTTTACACCGATATGACCTAAACGACAGTGCCACAAATAAATTGCACTCTCATTATCAACTCTGCATCTTTTGGCTTCAACATTATGAATATGTGTGTTACTACTATCGAGATTCAACAAGAATAGTCCACTCTTCAAGGGTGCATGACCATAAAAGATATTACTCATATAAATAGAACAACCATTATTCTCTGATTTAAATGAATAACCGTCTCGCATCAAACAAGATCCAAATATAATGTTCATGCTTAACGCTGGCACCAAATAACAATTATTTAGGTCTAATACTAATCCCGAAGGTAGATGTAGAGATAGCGTGCCGACTGCGATCACATCGACTTTGGAACCGTTTCCCACGCGCATCGTCACCTTGTCCTTAACCAATCTTCGCTTGATCCGTAGTCCCTGTTTCGAGTTGCAAATATTAGCAACAGAACCAGTATCAAATACCCAGGTGCTACTGCGAGCATTAGTAAGGTACACATCAATAACATGTATATCACATATACCTTTGTTCACCTTGCCATCCTTCTTATCCGCCAAATACTTGGGGCAGTTCCGCTTCCAGTGACCAGTCTGCTTGCAATAGAAGCACTCAGTTTCAGACTTAGGTCCAGGTTTGGGTTTCTTCTCTTGAGTAGCAACTTGCTTGCCGTTCTTTTTGAAGTTCCCCTTCTTCTTCCCTTTGCCCTTTTTCTTGAAACTAGTGGTCTTGTTGACTATCAACACTTGATGCTCCTTCTTGATTTCTACCTCCGCAGCTTTCAGCATCGCGAAGAGCTCAGGAATAGTCTTGTTCATCCCTTGCATATTATAGTTCATCACGAAGCTCTTGTAGCTTGGTGGCAGTGATTGAAGAATTCTGTCAATGACGCAATCATCTGGAAGATTAACTCCCAATTAAATCAAGTGATTATTATACCCAGACATTTTGAGTATATGCTCACTGACAGAACTGTTCTCCTCCATCTTGCAGCTATAGAACTTATTGGAGACTTCATATCTCTCAATCCGGGCATTTGCTTGAAATATTAACTTCAACTCCTGGAACATCTTATATGCTCCATGACGTTCAAAACGTCGTTGAAGTCCCGATTCTAAGCCGTAAAGCATGGCACACTGAACTATCGAGTAGTCATCAGCTTTTCTCTGCCAGACGTTCATAACATCCGGCGTTGCTCCTACAGCAGGCCTGGCACCCAGCGGTGCTTTCAGGACGTAATTCTTCTGTGCAGCAATGAGGATAATCCTCAAGTTACGGACCCAGTCCGTGTAATTGCTACCATCATCTTTCAACTTTGCTTTCTCAAGGAACGCATTAAAATTCAATGGAACAACAGCACGAGCCATCTATCTACAATCAAACATAAACAAGCAAGATACTAATCATGTACTAAGTTTCATGATAAATTTAAGTTCACTTAATCAAATTAATTAAAAAACTCCCACTTAGATAGACATCCCTCTAATCCTGTAAGTTATTACGTGATCCAAATCAACTAAACCATAACCGATCATCACGTGATATGGAGTAGTTTTCAGTGGTGGACATCATTATGTTGATCATATCTACTATATGATTCACGCTCGACCTTTCGGTCTCCATGTTCCGAGGCCATATCTATATATGCTTGGCTCGTCAAGTATAACCTGAGTATTCCGCGTGTGCAACTGTTTTGCACCCGTTGTATTTGAACGTAGAACCTATCACACCCGATCATCACGTGGTGTCTCAGCACGAAGAACTTTCGCAACGGTGCATACTCAGGGAGAACACTTCTTGATAATTTAGTGAGAGATCATCTTATAATGCTACCGTCAATCAAAGCAAGATAATATGCATAAAAGGATAAACATCACATGCAATCAATATAAGTGATATGATGTGGCCATCATCATCTTGTGCTTGTGATCTCCATCTCCGAAGCACCATCGTGATCACCATCGTCACCGGCGTGACACCTTGATCTCCATCGTAGCATCATTGTCGTCTCGCCAAGCTTGTGCTTCTACGACTATCGCTACCGTTTAGTGATAAAAGTAAAGCATTACATCACGATTGCATTGCATACAATAAAACGACAACCATAAGGCTCCTGCCAGTTGCCGATAACTCGGTTACAAAACATGATCATCTCATACAATAAAATTCAGCATCATGCCTTGACCATATCACATCACAACATGCCCTGCAAAAACAAGTTAGACGTCCTCTACTTTGTTGTTGCAAGTTTTACGTGGCTGCTACAGGCTTAGGCAAGAACCAATCTCACCTACGCATCAAAACCACAACGATAGTTTGTCAAATAGACTCCGTTTTAACCTTCGCAAGGACCGGGCATAGCCATACTTGGTTCAACTAAAGTTGGAGAGACAGTCGCCCGCAAGCCACCTATGTGCAAAGCACGTCGGGGGAACCGGTCTCGCGTAAGCGTACGCGTAATGTTGGTACGGGTCGTCTTGTCCAACAATGCCGCCGAACCAAAGTATGACATGCTGGTAGGCAGTATGACTTATATCACCCACAACTCACTTGTGTTCTACTCGTGCATATAACATCAACATAAATAACCTAGGCTCGGATGCCACTGTAGGGTTTCGTAGTAATTTCAAAAAAATTCCTACGCACATGCAAGATCATGTGATGCATAGCAACGAGAGGGGAGAGTGTTGTCTACGTACCCACACAGACCGACTGCGGAAGCCTTGACACAACATAGAGGAAGTAGTCGTACGTCTTCACGATCCAACCGATCAAGCACCGAAACTACGACACCTCCGAGTTCGAGCACACGTTCAGCTCGATGACGATCCCCGGACTCCGATCCAGCAAATTGTCGGGGAAGAGTTCCGTCAGCACGACGGCGTGGTGATGAACTTGATGTACTACAGCAGCAGGGCTTCGCCTAAACTCCCCTACAGTATTATTGAGGACTATGGTGGTTGGGGGCACCGCACATGGCTAAGGAATAGATCACGTGGATCAACTTGTGTGTTTCTGGGGTGCCTCTGCCTCAGTATATAAAGGAGCCAAGGGGGAGGGGGCCGCCGGCCAGGAGGAGGGCGCAGGAGGAGTCCTACCCCTCCCGGGAGTAGGACTCCCCCCGCAATCCTAGTTGGACTAGGATTCCCCGAGGGGGAAAGAGAGAGAGGGAGGCCGGCCACCTCTCCTAGTCCTAATAGGACTAGGGGAGGGAGGAGGCGCGCGGCCACCTTGGGCTGCCCCTTTCTCCTTTCCACTAAAGCCCATCAAGGCCCATATGGCTCCCGGGGGGTTCCGGTAACCTCCCGGTACTCCGGTAAAATCCCGATTTCACCCGGAACACTTCCGATGTCCAAATATAGGCTTCCAATATATCAATCTTTATGTATCAACCATTTCGAGACTCCTCGTCATGTCTGTGATCTCATCCGGGACTCCGAACAACCTTCGGAACATCAAAATGCATAAACTCATAATATAACTGTCATCGTAACCTTAAGCGTGCGGACCCTACGGGTTCGAGAACAATGTAGACATGACCGAGACACGTCTCCAGTCAATAACCAATAGCGGGACCTGGATGCCCATATTGGCTCCTACATATTCTACGAAGATTTTTATCGGTCAGACCGCACAACAACATACGTTGTTCCCTTTGTCATCGGTATGTTGCTTGCCCGAGATTCGATCGTCGGTATTCCAATACCTAGTTCAATCTCGTTACCGGCAAGTCTCTTTACACGTTCTGTAATACATCATCCCGCAACTAACTCATTTAGTTACTATGCTTGCAAGGCTTAAGTGATGTGCATTACCGAGAGGGCCCAGAGATACCTCTCCGACAATCGGAGTGACAAAACCTAATCTCGAAATACGCCAACCCAACATGTACCTTTGGAGACACCTGTAATACTCCTTTATAATCACCCAGTTACGTTGTGACGTTTGGTAGTACCCAAAGTGTTCCTCCGGTAAACGGGAGTTGCACAATCTCATAGTTATAGGAACATGTATAAGTCATGAAGAAAGCAATAGCAACATACTAAACGATCGGGTGCTAAGCTAATGGAATGGGTCATGTCAATCAGATCATTCTCTCAATGATGTGATCCCGTTAATCAAATAACAACTCATTGTTCATGGTTAGGAAACATAATCATCTTTGATTAACGAGCTAGTCAAGTAGAGGCATACTAGTGACATTTTGTTTGTCTATGTATTCACACATGTATTATGTTTCCGGTTAATACAATTCTAGCATGAATAATAAACATTTATCATGATTATAAGGGAATAAATAATAACTTTATTATTGCCTCTAGGGCATATTTCCTTCACCTTCCCATGCTCCCATCCGTGCTCCCGCATATGTGGCTTAATTTGACTGGAACAAAATAAGGCCCGGTCCCACCCCCTTAAAATCAGGGGGGGGGGGATGATTAGATTAGAAAGGAAAAAGGAAAAAAAGACAGTCGTATCCCCCCCCCCCCCCCCCCCCGGTAAGTCTACGTGAAGTTAACTCCCACCTCATCTCGAAGATGCACTCCCTCTTTACAGTACAGGTTTCCTAATAACGACTCAAATAAAACGAAAAAAGCACCGAGATGGCATCTCTTTTCTCATTTGAAATTTGGGTTGGGGGGGGGGGGGGGGGGGCTGCTTCCAACCATCCTTGCTTATCTTTTAATCTCGCTGCCATGCAGTTTTTTTCCTTCAGTCTAATTATTTTCTTCAAGTGGGCTTAAATAGGGGTTTGCTGAAGGGACATGGATTTTCTGCTCCTGGGTTGAAACACACCTGGCTGGACTATAAAACCTGAGAAAAATAGTAAAAATATCCAATGTTTTTTTGGCATTAACATGTATTCTTCACTGACAAAAGACATCTGTGGTGTCTGTGTGCAAAAGAAATTGAGGATAACAAGTCGAGTTCATGTGATTTCCTTCCAATTTACTTTGTCTTTCTCCAGTCCTGTTTTCAGATTGCACAAAAATCAACCTCATCAAGATATGCAGGATTTTAGAATGTTTGGAAAGTCACAAGTAGCACTATCAAGTACTCCATCTGTTCCTAAATATAGGTCTTTTAAGAGATTCCACTATGAACTACATACAAAACAAAATGAGTTAATCTACGCTCTAAAATATTTCTATATCCATCCGTATGTAGTTTGTAGTGAAATCTCTAAAAAGAGTTATATTTAGGAAAGGAGGGAGTATATCAAATAGAATAACATGAAGAGTTCATATTAGAACCACAGCGCAGCGTTACAAAAATAACCCGATAGGCAAGTTCATAAACATAGGCGATACACGCATAATTAATAAGGGTTGCCGGAAATAAGTATAGATTTTTTTTTTAGAAAAGGAGGATGACCCCCAGCCTCTGCATCTGGGCGATGCATACGACCACTTTATTAATTATTCTTACAAGACCTTACAAAGAAATACAACAACAAGACTAAAGCCACCGTCTAAGCAACAACTGTCGCTACGCCTATCCAAATGATGAAGGGGCGCTGATAGTCTGGGCCTAATACCAAACAGACATCGCAGCCAAACCTAAACATCTAAGACCTGAGGTTCCAAACAGGACGCCTGCCTGGTATGGGGCACCTACCAGTCCGGCGCACTTCTCAACCAGGACGCCTGCCGGGTATGAGGCCGCCGCAGCCACCTGCCACGAGTCCATCTTTAGAGCTGTACTGTTGTATCTACCATGCCAGATCTCTCTGCCATCGACGTCACCACAACGCCAGACAGCGTCGTCCTCCTGCGCGAGTCCATCCTCCCACATCGAACTCCGAATCTGCACTGCGCCATGCCGTCAAGATCCGTCGCCATCAATGTATGGATGGAACACTGATCCACCAAAGAAACCGTCCGCTGGTCCCGCGAAGCAAGGCTCAGCACCAAGTAGAAGGCCGAAGCGCACCGCCACCACGCCACCAGCAGCCCCGCCACCAAGAGTTGTTCCCAGCCGCCGCCTTCAAGAAGGAGCACGACACCAGGGTGCCGTCGACGCTCAGACAAGGGGAACAAAAGCTTTCGCCATAGCTCGAGGAGGAGGCGGAAGGGAGAGGATCCACCCCAAAGCCTTCAGGAAGGGGATCGGCGCCAAAGGCGTCGACTTTGGGGAGGCTGCCGCGCCAGCTAGGGGTTTCCCCCGGAACCTCACCCGCACGCCAGATCCGCCAGGCCGGCCATAGGGGACGCCGAAGCCGCCGCCAAGGACCGGCGCCAGCACGGATCGGGACAGATCGAAGCAGAGGCGGATCTTCTACATGGAGCCATGACGGATTGCGAGGAACCGCCACTGCGCCAACGTCCGCAGCCCCCACGCCGCCTACTTGCTGAGTAAATGATCCGAGGGCCCGACCCCGACCCCCGCGTCGCCTAGGAGGCGAGTCGGAGGAATTTTTAACGCGGAGGAGTGTGGTTGAAACGTACTCTTAGTGGCGACGAAGCTAGCAGGATTCTTCGATTTCAGGACCAGCTATTGTTTCGTCCGAAACTTGCTGTTTCTTTTATTTTATTATTAGTAGGCCAAAACCAGGTCCACACGAACTTGAATCCAGATGGTGTGCGTTCAGCCCCCTGACCACTTCTCACAACCTCAGAGTCGCCATTGTCTGAAAGCTTGATCTGATTACCATGGCTGGCAGCCTGTTCTCTCATGGCAGCAACTACCTTCTTGACACCGCCATTGCTTGCATTGTGTGGAGAGTACCGGATGGTAATCTTCTCAAGCCTGCGGAGGTTGATGATACCTCAAGGAAATTTATCAGCTGGGCAGGCATAGAGCTTCAGGTGGAGGTTTTTCAGTTTCGGCATAGCTCCCTGCTCAAAGGTGACCCATGGCACATAAGAGTCGAAACTGAAAACCTCAACGCTCGGGAAACCTGGAGGAATTGTTTGTTCCGCTTTCTTCCTATAAATGCAAATCAGTGCAAGAGTACTCAGGGCCGGCAGACCTCCAAGTATCATAAGATCATCTTGGTCTAGCTTACAGACTCTGATATCCAGCTTCCTCAGAGTGGTAAGCCCTGCAAGCCACCGGGAACTTCCCCAAACCTTCCTGCCACTTTCAATCTCTCAAGTGAAGAAAAATTGTTGGATAAAGGAAGTTCGTCGCTTGGGATGTAATCACCATAAATAATCAGATATTCAAGATTCGCGCACTTGCCTATGGAAGACAGCAACTTATCATTTCGGTCCTTGTCGGAAGGTTGATCATACAACACTACTTCAAGCTCCGTTACTCCTGTCAGTCCACTGATCTCCTGCATGGCACTTTCCGACCATTCCCTTGGATCAACAGTGCCAAGCGCCTTCACTGAGTTCAACTGGTCACTTCCCACAGGCAACTTCACTCTTTGGCCGGAACTAGAATGACCAAAATAAAGATGTGCTAGTTTGGGAAGACGAACAATTTCCTTTGGCAGCTCTTTCACTTGTGTCTGTCTTACATCTAAGGTCTCCAGATTTTGCAATTTTCCGATTTCTGCAGGGAGACAACTGAGTTTCGTCTGCCTTGCATCTAGAGTCTTCAGCTGTTGCAGTTTACCGATTTCTGGTGGGAGATTGCTGATTTCAGTCTGCCTTAAATCCAGAGTCTCCAGATAGCTAGCACAATCTCCTGATTTCTGGTGGGATCTTCTTGACTGGAGTGTGCTGGAGACTCAAGTACTTCAACAGGGTCATTTGGCATATATGGTCCATAGCCGAGTTTTCCAAATCCTTGCAGCCATCTAGGTCTAACACCCGTAGATACACCAAATCATTGTTTAAATAAAACTCTGCAGGCCCAGCAATAGTCACGGAACGAATATTGCCATCAGGTTTCATCGCTTCCGTGTCAACTGAAAGTTCCGAACCAGAAGAACATTGGACTGACAAACGGAAATAATGAGCATATTCCCTTGAAATACCAACGTCAGACAAGACAGTTGCAAATTTTTTCTTTTCTGATATCTGCCTAAGAGCATAAAGTACCATTTGGTTAACTTCATACATCTCTTCCCTTGAATAGTTATCATATTCTGACAGCCGGATGAAATTTCTGTTGATGAGCTCATCAAAGTACCCGCTTGCTACTTCCTCTCGACTATGCCTCACATTTTCAGAGATGAATCCTTCAGCAATCCATTTCCTAACCATAGTAGTCCTATGGATTATTTGGTTCCTAGCATGAACAGCCATGTACAGCAAACAGTCCTTCAGAGCACAGGGAAGGTGAGCATAGATAAGTGATATAATCTCTCTGAAGAGTTCGAAACCAGTAATGTTCTCGGATTCAGAACCTAAAGAATGTGGCGTCTGCTTCCAAGAAAAATATACAGAATACATCATCTCTTGCCATGGCTTTGTTGGGGTTACCTTGGTTGTGAGTAACGAAGCAATACTTATTATTGCTGAAGGTGTACCACTGCACATCTTCAAGATCCCAAACAAAAAAATGTCTCCAGGTGCATTAGGCCAACTGGCCACATGGCGAAAATAATGCTTGAAGAACAACACTCTGGAATATTCGTATCCAAGATAATGAACTTCATATATCGACTCGTCACAGCCTGAGCAACATAACTTAGCTATGTCATTAACACGAGTAGTAGTAATTACTCTGCTACCATAGTCATTATTTGTCAAGCTAGATGAGATGATCTGCCAGTCATCTTCGTTCCATAAATCATCAATCGCGACCAGGTACCTATCAAAGTTTGATAATGAAAAGTCAAACTCGAGTAAGGCTTAATACTCACCTATGTGCATCTGCAAGGCCCTATATATAAAGATCGAGCCATCTAAGAAAACAGTGTGTTTTAAGAAATAGACGGTGCTCACATTGTGGTATCTAACAAATCAAATCTAAAGAGAGCTACCAAATTGCAATGCCGTATAACAATTAAAACACATGTATTTTGTATCTACTTGGTGCACTGATAAAGTTCATATTGTCTACAGGAAAAGAAAAAAAAACATGTTCACTAACTGATCCATACCTCTTGTTCAGAAGAAATTCTCTAATTTGAGAAACGAGCTGTCTTATATCATTTGCTTCTTCATTGATGTTCGTATGATTTTCCACGCCAATAAGTTGATGGAACATCTCCGTGAAAAACTTCACCATGTCAGCTGGTTCAAGGGGGACCCTAACAAAAGCCCCACAATCAAACTGCGGTTTAAGCTGATGGTACACAACTTGGGCAAGAGTTGTCTTGCCCAATCCCCCATGACCGACAATGGAGACTATTTTGTTTTGCTTCATTGAAATGTCATCTCCCTCTGTCAGCATCTTGATTAACACATCTCTTGGTTCGTCGATGCAGACGAGCTCATTCTCTTCCTCATTTTTGTGGCAAGCATCAAGACGTTTATGTGCGGCAAACACATCCAGAACATCCAATGTCATCGCTTTGATACCGGCAATCAGATCAGTAGGATCCGGGTGAGGAGGAGTCGGTGAATCTCTGGACCTTCTCAAGAGCCGCCCGGACACACCCAGGTTAGCGGCCGGCTCAGCGGGCACCAACAAGAGGTCGAGGATGTTCTCAGTCTGGCAGAACACCACGCTGATTTTGTATAGCCAAGCTCTGTCAAACTTGTCGAGCTGGTCCGGTGGCGCATCCGTCCGTCATACTGCAGAAGTAAGCTTGCAAGCGCTTCTGCTGTTGTGCAACATACTTGAGGTCCTCCTTGGCGCCGGAGGGCAGGTTGTACTCATCCTTGAGTAACTTGGGGTCAGCTACTCAGCTTGGAGAGGACGGAGCCCATGATCCCCTCCGTGATATCCATGCTAGCTAGCTCGGTCCCTCCCCTCCCCTCCCAATTACGATCTCTGGTGGTGGATATATAATCTGGCTAGCTAGTCTGTTGTTATAGGCCGGCCGTTGACTTACATAGCTGCGAGTCTGGAGTCTGGACCGGCAATGTGGTGAAGAAGAAGTAGGTGGTGTGGATCAGTGGATGGCAAGAAGCCTATGGAAATTCCTCCCAAGTCCCAAGGAGAGACTAATTATGGAGATGCTTAATTTCTCCCAATGGAAGCGGAGAAGGGGGCAGCTGCAAGGTAAAATCATGGGAGATGATGAGCATTATGATCCAGCACGAGCATAGACAAGACGAGTAGATTTCAGTTTGCAGCTTGTAGGTAGGATCAGTACAGAAGAAGCGGAAAACCAAAGGGAAGCTGCATGCGGTGGTCGGACTTACACTTACAGCGTGGTCGACCGGCCGGTCCGATAGGACACCGGCTGAAGCGGGGAGGCCGTGCTGCCGCGCGAGGGGAGGATCGACGGCGTGGTTGGGTGGGTTTGTGGGGGTGGTGGGTGAGCCGGTGGCTGGGACGAGAGGGAGGAAGCAGGGAGGGAGGGAGGGAGTCGACGGCGTGGAGGTGTGATGGGGAGTATTGGGGGCTTCAGGTCTCGAGCGATTTTTCGGTGGGGAGCAAATTTATTTTTTATAGGCTACACAAAATATATTTTTTTGAAAACCCCACCCATATATTAATTAACTTAGAATGTTAATACAATCGTTCATTACAGCATGTTCCACACAGGCCGGAACGCTATTAATAAGAACACCATCAGACTTATTATTAAAACTAAACTTAGCTATCTCGTGCGCCACCTTATTAGCTTTCCTGCTAATCTTGGAGATCTTCACATTCGGCAGCATCTTAGAAATACTGAATGCTTCCTTCTTTAAGTCAACAAGGGAAGATCTGTCAAACCTGTAATTTTCAAGAACACCAGCCACAAAAGAACAATCAGTTTCTAATATGATGGGTTGGTGAAGGGTGATACCGATATACAATCCAGAGATTGTCGCTCTAATTTCCGCTTCCTCAGCACTATAGCAGGCTCCAATATAATCCCAAGAGGAAATGATTACTTCTCCAATATGATTCCTGACAACGACCCCCACACTTGCGGCGGTGATTGCCTTCACAAAACTTGCATCGACGTTAATTTTGAAAAACTCCGCGTTGGGAGGTTTCCAACTAACATCCTTCCTCTCCCCATTATTCGAATCCTGAATGCCCTCCCCCAATTCCTTGCCTTTGTAACTGATCACTCCCTGCGTTTTTGAGTGGCAAGACGAAAAGGAAGCCCAGTAATTATGAACAAAATTTACAGAGGCTAATATGGATTCTTTACCTTTAGCAAAAATCAAATCATTCCTCAAGTGCCAAGCTCTCCATAACATGAAAATAGTTTGCTCACGCACTGTTGGACTTAATTGATCCAGTAAAATAAGAAACCAATCTGGCCCAGTATTTTTAAAAAGCACTTCGGCAGGCAAATTCCACACTTTTCTCAAAGCCAAACGAAGTGCACGTGCCTTTGGGCAACTCACCAAAGCATGAAAAGTGCATTCATCTTCGATGCCACAAATTGTGCAGATTCTCAGGATTGCTTGATGGTGTTTAACCCTATTAACTTGAACTGCCAAACTATTTGAAGCCACCCGCCAAGCAAAAATTCTAATCTTCTGAGGGACATTAGCTTTCCAGATAATATTCCAGATCCTCCTTTCCCCATTTATTGCTACACTAGAATTTCCCACATTAACCTTCGAGTCCATGAGGTTCTGAGCAAGCCTGTACGCACTCTTAACTGAAAACATGCCACTTTTCTCATGATGCCAGGCAATAAAATCTCCCTCACCCAAATTCAGCGTGCGCAGCTTTAAGATTTCTTCTGCATCATGAGGGTAAAAAAGATGCCTGATGAGATTCTCATCCCACCTCCTAGTATCTGACCTAAATAACTCGGACACCCATTTGATCCTTGTTCTGTTTTTCTTGGCAGTAATCTTCAGGCCAGACTCCCTAGGAATCCAATTGTCTCTCCATATGTTTATACTGGTCCCATCAACAACTCTCCAGATTACACCCTGTTTCAATAATTCGAGGACATGCATAATACCTTGCCACGGATGCGATGACGATTGCGGGAATACAGTATCAATAAGATGTCCATGCGGATAATATTTTGCTTTCATCACCTTAGCACACAAAGAGTCCGGAAAAACCAATAAACGCCATGCTTGTTTGGCCAGAAGTGCTTGATTAAATAGCCTGAGATCACGAAAGCCCATACCGGCCCCCTTCACCTTTTGGTCTTGTCATCTTATCCCAAGTCAACCAATGAGTTCTCCTTCTATTCTCGTCATCACCCCACGAAAAATTCTGAATAATTTGCGATAAATCATCACAGAGGGACACGGGAAATTTAAAAATACTCATGCCATAGACCGGAATGGCCTGAATAACGGATTTGATTTGAATTTCCTTTACCCCGTTGGAAGCATATTTTTCAACCCAGTCTTCCCCTCGCTTAATAGCTTTCTCTTTGGTAGATTGAAATTTGCCCGCCTTCATACGACCTTCCGGCACTGGTAAACCCAGGTACTTATCATCAAATCCTTCACTTGAGATCTGAAGGATAACCAAAATGGACACCTGATCTTCCAAAGCAACTTTTTTCCCAAACAAAATGGAACATTTTTCTGGGCTTAACAATTGACATGTACCCTCCTCATAAGCAGTCAAAATACCTTTGACGGCCAAAACATGCTCCACAGAACCCTTAAAAAACAAAAGGCTGTCGTCAGCAAATAATAAATGAGAGATACCTGGAGCATATCTGTTCAAACGAAAATCTTTAATCACCCCTCTTGCCGAAGCATCATTAAAAAGCAAAGAAAGCGCTTCAGCCACAAAGAGAAATAAGTATGGTGATAATGGATCTCCTTGCCTAAGCCCACACGACGGATGAAAAGACTCCAGTAACTGCCCATTAAATCTCACTGAAAATTTTACTGATGTAACACACGCCATAATCCACTTTATCCAAGTTGGTGCAAAGCCATACGCTCCAAGCATACTTTCCAGAAACTTCCAGTCCACACGATCATACGCTTTGACAAGATCCAACTTATATGCACAATATTCACCACGACTATCTTTCAAAGTATTCAACGAATGCATACATTCAAAAGCGATGAGAGCATTATCAGAGATTAATCTTCTAGGAATGAAGGCACTTTGAGTAGGAGAAATCATACCATCCAAGAGGGGTCTCATTCTATTTACGAGGCACTTGGAAATAATTTTATATATGACGTTGCAAAGGCTAATAGGTCGAAAATCCTTCATCTCTTGGGGATTCTTCACTTTAGGTATAAGAACAATGGTAGTATCATTAATCCCTTCGGGCATAATTCCTGAAAGAAAAAATTGCTGTACGGCACGAACGATATCTTCCTTTAACAAACCCCAGTTCCTCTGGAAGAATCTGGCTGAAACCCATCAGGTCCTGGCGCCTTCAAAGGCCCAATTTGGAAAAGTGCGTCACTAATTTCTTGCTTAGAAAATTGTTTGCACAACTCCTCATTCATTTCATCATTCACCAACGGTTTAACAAGTGGAATAATACGAGATGGGTTAACTGTATGATCACAACAGTACAGGTTCTTGAAAAATAAGTTAGCGATACCTTTGATTTCATCCATATCCTGAGACAGAGATCCATCGCTTCTTTTAATAGCAGAAATATTATTCTTCTTCGCTCGCCAAGTGGCTTTCCTATGAAAAAATTTAGTATTCCTATCCCCCCATCTCATTTTGTCCAAACATGATCTCTGCTTCCACATAATTTCTTCCTTTATTAGGAGCTCATCCATCTCTGATAGTATTTTCTTCCTCTCCTCTATTGCATTATGATCATTTCTCTTATATAGCACATTTAACCTGTTACACGCAGCTTCAAGCTTTTTTGGCAGATAGCCTATGTGAACCTTACTCCAACCATGAAGAGATTTCATCATCTTGTCCAAATTATTTGCCACATCTCCCAGATCATTGACGTGCAAACTTTTGTTCCAGCATGATTCAATATGTACTTTCAGTTCCGCTTCCTCTCTCTCCCAGTACGCTTCATATTTCAACTGTTTAACAAAAGGACTGGAGCGAGAGGCACCCATCAATTCAATAAGAATAGGACAATGATCAGATCTGGAACTAATAATATGAGAGACCTTGCAGTTGGGAAAAATAGAAGACCATTGAGGGCAAGCGACCGCACCGTTGAGCCTAACTTTCACGTTTTTATTGCCTTCCTGCTTATTATTGTAAGTCCAAGGAACTCCATGGAAACCCAGATCAAATAGGTTGCAATCAGAGAGAACTTCACGAAAATTAGCCATAAGTTTTTGCGCTCGCTTAATCCGAGAAAAGTGCTCATTCTGCCACATTGCCTCATTAAAATCCCCAACCATAAACCACGGCCCACGCCATTGAGTGCAGCGGTGGAAGAGACTTCATCGACAAGAACAAGGCTACACAAAATATAGCAGAAATTCCTAGGGGCGCGCACTGCGTGTTTAATCATTCAAACTTATGGTTTTTTTTCATCTGAAAATTCCGATTTCTCTGAGCCACAAGTATCAAGTTTCATACTCCCTCCATTCCCTTTTGTAGTGCGCATATTTATTTATTTTGCCAAGATTTTGAAATGTAGTGCATGCATGCAGCACAAACCTGATTTGGACGAGTTACCCTTGACTGGAATCAAGGGACACACACAGCAGGGCACGCACATGGGTGTGTGGCAGACAATGCATGCAGGGTTATTCTGGTAAAAATCACAGCTCCAGCTCATGCATTGGTATTAGAGCTAGCATCCATGCGCACTATAATATGAAACAGAGGGAGTAGTTGAAATTTTAAGGGGTTTTTTCGCCGGTCGCGGGTACAAAAATCATGATTTTATCACTCCCTCATACTAAGATTCATGATTTCAAATTTTAAGCAATTATTTTGGACCTCAATAAGTCCCGAACGTTCGGAATTTAAGCATTCTAATCCAAACTCTTTTCATGCCAACTTTAGTTAAGGCGATGTTGACAAACATGGCAATTTTCAGACAAAAAATCAAACTGAAACGAAGTTGCCATGTGTTAACAACTAAAGTTGCCATCACGCAGCAACTAAAGTAGCCATTAAAAAACGTTCGGAATGACATGCTTAAATTCCGAACGTTCGGGATTTATCTATTCCGATTATTTTTGCCGGTCGCAGGTCCTAAAATCGTGATTTTATCGGTCTCTCGTACTAATGGAACTTAACAATTATTTTCAAAATTCGTCAAAGATATTCAAAATGGATCTTATTTGAAAGTCCTCATACCGGAAAACGTGAATACAAAAACAAAACTTAATGTGAATTTTTCATTCAAAAAATATAAAAGTTTGAAAATCAAAAGCCAACAAAATAGCATGCGTGAAGGACTTGGTGCCCAGCACTTGCACGCCGCAAACTCTCTCCAAAATATAGTACTACTATAACTAAATATAAAACGTTTTGCCAGTTCAAAGCAAAGATGCATACATGCAAAACGAACAATCTTACGAAGGCTATGGCCTACAGGCATCCAAAAAACAATATGTGATTGACGCTATAACTATGTTGACGGATGTGGAGGGTCGATTCGAAAATTATACTGTCACCCATGTTAGATAGAAAACTCCCTAGCCACCCGCTCTAACGACATGCACACTGCTTTGAATAGTGATTCGTAATTTATTTGATGTAACATAGACCACATACAAAGCCAATGCGTATATCGGTATATAATCTGAATAGGAGAAGAAACTTTGGCACTAAAAACAAAATCAGTTATACACAGACAAAGCAATATAATAAGGCAGATGATTCCAATAAGTGTGCTAAATATATTTGGTATTCTTACAAGCCAGTATATCGGTGGCATTTGTGGGCAGATATTTTTTGTCGAAAAGGGGGAATTCCCTGGCCTCTGCATCAGAAAGATGCATACGACCATCTTATTAACCAAATAACGCAGTGCCAACATGGTTCCAAGGTCTCCAAAAGTAATAAGAAAAAAGGAAAAAAGCTCACACAGAGCCAAAGAAGGCTAGAAACACCCACTAGCCATGAACAGACGCCACAACCGGCTGGCTAAAACTAGATAGGTAAACTACATGCCTATCCTATTACATGACCGCCATCCAAACCGGTTGAAGATATCCCGAGCTACCATCTCTCATCGGAAAGACCCAGTAACCAAATGCTCCCTGGCCTCCGTCTGGGTGAGTAACGACCATGAACGGATCAGAGCCGTAGTGCGGAATAAAACCTGCAAAAAATGTATACATGATATTCTGTTAAAAATCAAATCATTTCTGCAAGTCCAGATAGTCCACAGCAAAGCACAAACTCCAACCCAAATGTGTCTCGCTAAGTCAGGCTCAATCCCATTAAGCCATGTCCCAAATAGCGCGTTAACATAATTCGGTGGATTGATATTAAAAGCAATGTGGACAGTCTGCCAAAGTACTTTGGCCAACGGGCAATCAAAAAAGAGATGTTTGATAGTCTCATCCTGATCACAGAAACTACACCTAGTAGGTCCTGTCCAATTACGTTTTATCAAGTTGTCATTTGTTAAAATAACTTGTTTATGGACAAACCACATAAACACTTTTATTTTCAAAGGAACTTTGACAGCCCAAACATGCTTAGAGGTAGGAATGGAGTTCGAATTAATAACATCAATGTACATTGATTTAACAGTGAATGCTCCAGACCTAGTCAATTTCCAGCGTAATTCATCGGGTTGTTGAGATAGTTGGATCTCCATCAGTCTCCTAACTAAACGGAGCCATTCTTCCCAACGATTGCCCGCTAGCGTCCGTCGGAACTGAATATTAAGGCGGATAGATTGAAATACCGAGGCGACGAACACTTCACGTCGTTGAACAATACGGTACAAAGACGGATATTGGATAGCCAAAGGTGTTTCGCCGAGCCAAGTATCCTCCCAGAAACATGTACTAGAGCCGTTTCCAATAGCAAACCTCATCCTATTAAAGAAAGCTTGTTTGACTTTCATCAAACCTTTCCAGAAGGGTGAATCAGTCGGCCTGACTGTAACCTGGGACAAAGTTTTTTTCTGGAGGTACTTGGCATGAAGGATTTGAGCCCACATGGCATCATTCTCCGTTGAGAGCTTCCACAGCCACTTGCTAAGAAGGCATCTATTCTTAATTTCTAGATTCTCAATACCGAGACCCCCTTGGTCTTTCGGTCTACAGATGATATCCCATTTAGCAAGCCGATATTTTCGTTTAAGCTCATCACCCTGCCAAAAGAAACGCGATCGATAGAAGTCCAGTCTCTTCCTAACACCAACTGGGACCTCAAAGAACGAGAGGAGAAACATAGGCATGCTCGTGAGCACCGAATTAATCAGGATTAGTCGGCCTCCGTATGACATGAGCTTACCCTTCCAACAACTTAGTTTCTTCTCAAATCGGTCCTCGATGCACTTCCACTCTTTGTTTGTGAGCCTACGATGGTGGATTGGAATCCCCAGGTAAGAGAAGGGCAACTCTCCCAACTCGCACCCAAACAATTGCCTATAAGCCTCATGTTCGTCTTTAGCTTTACCAAAACAGAACAGCTCGCTCTTATGAAAGTTAATCTTTAACCCGGTCAATTGTTCAAATAGGCATAACACAAGCTTCATATTTCTCGCCTTGGCCAAGTCATGCTCCATAAAGATAATTGTATCATCTGCGTACTGAAGGATGGATACACCTCCATCAACGAGATGAGGTATCAATCCACCTACTTGACCATTTTCCTTAGCCCTTCCTATCAAAACTGCTAACATACACCACAATGTTAAATAGGATAGGGGACATCGGATCTCCTTGTCTTAGGCCTTTATGTGTCTAGAAGTAATGACCTATGTCATCATTAACTTTAATTCCCACACTACCTTTTTGCGTAAATGATTCAACCTGTCGACGCCAGGCTTCATCAAAACCTTTCATACGCAATGGCTGTTGGAGGAATGGCCATTTGAGCTTATCGTACGCTTTCTCGAAATCCACCTTAAAAATTACTCCATCTAATTTTTTGAAATGGATTTCATGGAGCGTTTCATGCAGGACAACCACCCCTTCAAGGATGTTTCTGTCCGGCATGAAAGCAGTTTGGGACTGTTGCACCACAGAATGCGCAATCTGTGTGAGCCTATTAGTCCCTACCTTGGTGAAAATTTTGAAACTAACATTGAGGAGGCATATCGGCCTGAATTGCTCAATTCTCACAGCATCCGTTTTCTTAGGAAGCAATGTGATAGTTCCAAAATTCAAGTGAAATAACTAAAGTTGTCCAGAGAACAAGTCATGGAACATAGGTAGCAAATCCCCCTTAATAATGTGCCGGCACTTTTTATATAACTCGGCCGGGAATCCATCCGGACCGGGAGCCTTATTGTTTTTCATCTGTGCAATAGCATCAAACACCTCCTTCTCTGAGAACGGGGCAACCAGAATATCATTTTTGGCAGCCGTTAGCTGAGGCACATCCTCAGTCCTAGACTCATCGAGGGACACACAATTATCCTCCGGGGGTCCAAATAACTGCTTGTAATACTCGGTAATATACGTTTTTAGGCTGTCTTGTCCTAAAATAGTGCCCTCATCTTGTTCAAGCTGAAAGATGTGCTTCTTTCTGTGCTTCCCATTAGCTATCAAATGGAAGAATTGAGTATTTGCGTCCCCTTGGACCACTTTGCGCACTTTAGCACGCAAAGCCCACTTCAATTCTTCTTCGCGGAGCAGTTCTTTCAACCTCTTTTCTGCCTCATTTTTAACCTGAAGCTCAGCAGGCAGTAAGATAATGGATTCGGCCTTTATGTCCAGGGCTTGTATAAGAGAAAGGAGTCTATCCTTTTCAATCTTATACACACCACTGAGGTGCTTAGCCCATCCCCGTAAGAAACTTCTCAAATGCCTAATCTTATTCTGCCAACGCTCGATCGCAGTCACGCCTCCTGCACCTCTAGCCCATTCCCTGGCAATCAAATCCAAGAATCCCTCGCGTTCGAACCATGACATCTCGAAAGAAAAGGTGTTCTTGTTACCCACGTGGTTCGGCTCCCCTGAGTCCACAAACAAGGGTGTGTGATCGGATATTCCCCTCGAGAGAGCTTGCACCGTAACCAGAGGGAACTTTTGTTCCCACTCCACGCTTGCAAGAACTCGGTCAAGTTTTTCATAAGTCGGATTTGGCAGAACGTTAGCCCAGGTAAACTTTCTACCAGAAAGCTCAATCTCCCTCAGATCCAAGCTTTCAATAATGGTATTGAACATAAACGACCATCTGCCGTCAAAGTTATCATTGTTCTTCTCGTCTTTCCTTCTGATGATATTGAAATCACCTCCAACCAAAATTGGAAGCTGTTCTGACCCACAGATTCGAACAAGGTCCGCCAGAAACTCCGGTTTAAGCTCGGGCTGTGCGGCACCATAAACCGCCACCAAAGCCCAGTTAAAACCATCTATCTTGGACCTGACTCGAAACTTTACTGCGAAGTCACCCATCACTACACTTTGGACTTCAAGCGAATCGCATCTCACACCGAGTAAGATACCACCCGATCTACCTCGCGGAGGGAGGCAATGCCAATCAAAATCAATACCACCCACAAGGGAAGAAAGAAACTGGGGCGCAAAGTTTTCTCTACCAGTCTCCGATAGAGCGACAAAATCTAACTGCTGCTCTAAAGCTACCTCAGCAAGGAACCTTCTTTTAGCCAAGTCCTTCAGACCTCTGCTATTCCAGAAAATTCCTCTCATATTTCATCATGGAATTTTTTAGTAATACGAATCCTAGCACTCCTACGAACCGCGGAATCAGGATAGATCTTCCGGTTCCACTTACGTTTTGGTTTACTAGGCTCTGCCTCTCGGTCCTCATAACGGGTGGACTTAAATTATCAGCGTCAATCTCGATGGGTACATCATCATCCTCAACCATCTGACTGGGAGGTGCTAGATCCGCACACAGATTATCTAGCACTCTAAACCCTAACGCATCAATCTCATCATCATTCATCGGTTTAACTGCTGCAAGATTACGAATAGTGTCTAAGACACGTTCCGCCTCTAAATCTAACAGATCATTGACCGAATTATTGATCTCACTATCCGTGGCACCTAGTGAAACTCCTAACTGGTTTGCATTATTTATAATCTCCTCATTAGAAAAATGCAATAAAGAGTTAGAAACGTTGACGGACATACCAGAGGATGATGCAGCCTCGTGAAGCTTGGCCGCCCTCATAGCGCACCGCTGCTGCATATCATCCACCTCCGGGAGCTCGCGGATGCGAGCGCTCGTCCGTCTCCCCGTCGAGACAGGGTCCGGCATCCCGCCAAAAGCAACAACCTCCTCCCTAGTAAAACCTGGCGTTGAATCCCTGAAAGGGTCAACCTAGGTTACCAGAGGAGGCGGCTGCGGGCTCCCAAGCCCCACAGATGGGTGTCCAACGCCGGGGTCCTCTGCCACCGGTGTGAACGGGGAGGGGATGACGGGGGCCGCCTGCCCATGCTCTCCTCCCGCCCCATCCGCCGGTGCAGACGGAAGAGCTATCGGCGAAGGAGAGGCAGTCCTCCAGACCGCCGGGGAAGAAGGATGAGCCATGGCCTCCTGCCTTAGCCCCTCCCCCAACGCAGAAGATGGCGCAGGAGTCGCCGCCACCACCGGAGTAGCAGAAGCCGAGGCCACCTGCCTCGGGCTCCCTCCCCCAGCGCTGGCCGACCCCAACGTGACCGACGTCACCGGCGCCGGGATATGGAGGGGAGACATCAAGGCCTCCTGCCCCGACCCCCCCTCCCCCCAACACCAGCTCACAGGTAGCCATCCGCACCGGAGCCTCGACCACAGGAGAAGGAAGGGAGAGAGAAGCGACCTCCGGCTCCCCCACCCCAAAATTGAACTCTTTGATAACTAGCCACATATAATACAAAATTAGTTGTGAAAGAATAGGTGTTTTTTAACACAATACAGACGCAAACAGTTATAGATATGCGCATACACTTATCCCTATGAACGTAGACATGCACATCCTACCCCTATGAGCATCTCTGAAAGACTAGGTTGGTATATCATCTTGAGATTTAGGAAGTCAATGTAGGCGCCTTGTAGTCGACAGGAACGTATCCTTTCACTGAACTCGTGTCATCAAAAATCCTGAAATAAATTCAGAAAAATGCGAGCACCAAGACTTGAACACTGGCAGGCTGAGCATACAACTGTTTTTCTAACCATCCAATCACATGTTGGTTCAAGAATAAGTGTTTATTTGATTGTCGCATCATGCTACACTACTTACTTCCTTGCCAATTGGGACGATCGAAGTCATTTTTAGTTAGCATAACCCCCTTCCAAAGGTACCACATGACAATCTCAACTTTTAGTGGTATCTTTGACTTTCATATTTGTTTATTATTATCCACTAAAATCTCAGAGTGCGTGAGTACATGGTACATAGAGTCAGCTTTACAGGACCCAGATATAGAAAGATATTGCCCCTACCTTTATATACTCCCGAAATCCCAAAAAGTAATTATCAAGGATTTTGTTCCGCTACCACACTTCTTTGTTCCATGAGCCGGTACGTGTCACAGGTTCTTCGTCGCCGGTGACCAGAGCAACATTTCGAGGGGCGCAACCGGCCGCCGGAGATGGGCACGGTGGAGCCAAACGAGCTCTGCTTAGATTAGATTTCACGTTGCATGTAATAATATGGATTTAATGATTTGAAAATGAGGTATCTGATTGTGTAATTGACCTTTTGCGTCCTGTCTGGTCACTGACCGTGGACGTGCCCAAACTGGAATTAGGTACTTCCAGCTGTAGTGTGTACCAAAGATGCTCATGAACCAATTGCAAGTCAAAGGAACAGATGCTTACTTCCTCTGTAAAGAAATATATGAGTGTTTAAATAATGATCTAAACACTCATCTATTTCTTTACATAGGGACTACATTACTTCAACAACAGTGCGTTGAGTTCTTTAGAGAAGAAGATCAAAAAGAAAATATAAATCTATCCAGCGGTGCCACAAAGCTAGCTACTAGAAGCCAACTCACCTTGCATTTTATTTAAAGTCGCTTTACAGAGGATCAATTTTCTTGTACTAGCTAGATGCAGATCAATTTTCTTGAGATCTGCATAAGATAAAGCGACTTCAAATAGTACAGATACCAAGTCTTTTTAGACCGTCGTGTTTAGGTTTTATTTATCATTTTAAAGCCTTATCATGTACTGTGCAAGATCATGCAGATGCCGACTGGTGCATTATTTTGTCAGAGTAGGCAGCGAACGGAAGTTGCTCCTATTTATATGGAGCAATAATGGTTGGAGTTGACCGCATAAAACAGAGTTATACCAGAAGACCTCAAATCCCATGGTTGCTTATTTTCCTGTCCGGCCTTCCAAACTAATCTCTATGACGGGAACCTTCAACGCGTGAGGACATCTAAATTTAGTGACGAGTACTTGTGAAGAGACCTAAGAAAATATAGTTTTCCTGACATCTGCGGCTTAACCCATGACGTTCAGTTTCCCACTTATTTTCGAAAAAAGAGGGAAAGATCCCCAGCCTCTATTCCGACTGATTCACACAACCAATTTTCATTTTCCGAAAATGAGGTTAAAACTCCTGACCTCCAGTGCACACATCCATTTTTATTAATTATTAAACAGAGTACATAACAAAGTAAACCACGACCTAACTTCTACAAGATATTAAAAGACACCTACGATTAGGCCGACTTTTTCCGCAGCAGTGCCTTTAAGAAGGACAAATATATATACTCATGTCAGCGTTGCCATGTATGACCGTAGACGGCCTAGACAAGGATTATCATCCTGATTGCCCAAACCAATCAGTGACGAGCAACACAACAATAAGTAGACAACGCCTACAATAATGTAGAACGCAAGTTCGCCGTTGTTGAGCCCGACCAATAAAGGCAAGGACAAGATTTTTCACCCCAAAAAGTATTTTCAATGCACGAATAATCTGCATGAGATAATAAAACCATCATGCATGACAAACAGCAAAGACTCGTCAGTACTGATCAGTGGTGTTCATGACCCATATTGGTGAACACAACTGACGGGCCAGGATAAGAATGCGCATAGGAGGTAAAAATGTCACCACCGACAAGCATATGTTTGTTTATTCATTGTTTAATTTATTGGCTCGCGTCGACAGCTTCACTACCCGCTCCACAAATTAATGCATCGATGGTCCATTCAATGATTCGATGATGTCTTTAATGGACTGCACATGGCAGTAGGGTTGTTTGTTGGCGTTATCGTGGTGGATCTTGATGATTGATCCAAATTAACCAGAAAAGGAATACAATAACAACATGTAGTACAACAGCATCGTTGACATAATAAGGCGTGGATCTTGCTGACAATAAATTTAATCAACTCTTATTGAAAGTTAAATCTCTAGTTATGGCGTGATTCTTGATGATGAACCAGTCGATTAGTCCTTGCGAAATAAAACAAAGTGAAACTGAAAGAGGGTGCTTCGGTACACCCCTCTATTCTGATAAGTATTTCTTGCACGGAACCAACCGCAAACAGCCTTAGGGGGTGTTTGATTTAGGGACTTTTTAGTCCCAGAGACTAAAAAAAGTCCCTAGGAACCAAATAGGAGAGACTTTTTATACAGGGAGTAGAAAAAGACTCTATTGGAGAGTCTTTTTTGATTAGTCCATGAGACTAGAAAAAGTCCTAAAACTTCTGAACCAAACACCCCCTTATTTTGGGTTCTATATAGCTCCTCATCTCCGCCAGCATGCACACTGTTGAGAATAATAGCTGTTACAGTTGACGTACATCCCATTGCTAAGCTAATTTTTACTAGTTGGAGCCATCATTGGGTATAACAGAATCAATCATAGATGAGTACTTAGAATTCTTCATAGGCCTGTGACCGGCGCTGCGTCGCTGTCTTCAGCCTTTCAGCTTGCATCCTCTATGTTTTATTTAGTCCGCGAACTTTTAGTAGCTATGGCCTTGGTTGCCGGAACTTATAGGGCCTCCTCATCCTTATGGCCGGGCAAGCGCCCACTTTCTAAAATAAAGCTGAGTATTTAGAATTTCTAGAAGAAAAGAATAGAGTGCCGAGGAAATTTTTTCTTGGGGGAGCAGAAAATGACATTAAGGAGTGGATTTTTGATTCCTTTCGCACGAAAAACTAGTTCCTATTCCACTAGCAAGATTATCACTTGCGTGTTTTTACCAACATGTCAGAACTGAGTTAGTTTTCAATATGCATAAGAGTTCTATTTTACCAGGTTTGGTTCTATTTTACAGTAAAAAAAATTGACAACTATAAGAAATCACTTCTTTTTCATAAAAAACAAATCCCTCCGTCCCATAATATAAGAGCGTTTTTTACACTAGTGTGGTGTCAAAATCGCTCTTACATTATTGGACGGAGGGAGTACCTTTTATATTAATGAACACTTTTCAAATCCATGGACATTTTTTATATTAATGAACAATTTTCTAATTTATGAACATTTTCTGAATTCCCAACCATTTTACAAATTCATGGTTTATTTTTCAATTTGAACATTTTCAAGTTCACAAACATTTTGAAATTCATGATAATTTTCTGAATCAATCAACATTTTTGGATTCAGAACATTTTTCAAATTCGAGAATATTGTCAGATCACAACATGTTTTAGTTTGCAATTTTTTAAAATTAATGAAAAAAAATTACAAATTCGTGAACTGTTTTTCAAATTGTAGAGAACAACTTTTAAATTCACATCATTTTTTTCACATTCGTGATTTTTATTGAATTCATGATCATTTTTCCAAATTTGTGAATAGGTTTTTAATCCGTGAATATTTCTGGATGCACGAATATTGATCAAATTCCTGAACCTTTTTCAAATCATGAACAGTTTTTCAAATTCAAGAAAAAGTTTCAAACTTTTGAACTATTTTGCAATACCACATAAACAATTTCACATTCATGAACATTTTTTTAGTTCACCTCCTTTTTTCAAATTTAAAGATCAACTTGTAAATTCTAGACCATTTTTAAAATTTTCATTTTGAACCTAAATTTCTATTGTTTTTTAATAATAAAAGTAAACTCTTATTTTTAATACACACGGACACCCTTTTTGTATAAGAACACACGCACACCCCCTGTTACTAAGCCAATCACACTTCGTTTAACAGCAGACCTTCGACCTGGGAGCTCCTATAGGGCGCCTGATGCATCGGTTGAGCCCACAAGCGCTCACTACAGCACGCTAGTGGACCAGCCAACGAACACGCAAGGCGGTGGAAATTGTAACACGAAAAAACACCCTAAAGTGGCTCTGGTGAGGAAGCGAACCTGCCCAATCTAGCTCCATTGCGTGGTTGGCTAAGCACTAGACCCACTTAGGCCTTAGTGAAACATTACAACACGAACAGATTAAGAACAAAACTGTAGCCGTGCAATTTAGTAAAACGTGATTTCCTATGGAAAAAATGTGAACACAATTTCCAAAAAACATCACGAATTAGAAAAAAAAGTTAATTGAATTAGAAAAAAAGTTCATCGAATTTGAAAAAGATCATAAACAATGTTCATCAAATTTGAAAAAGTTCAACAATTTTGAAAGAAAATTCATTCAATTCTTCTAAAAATTTCATTGATTTTGAAATTTTCATAAAATCTGAAAAAGTTCACTGAATTTGAGAAAAATACGTTCATCGAATTGAAAAAAAAATCAAAGAATTTATTTTACAAACGTCATCAATTTTCTAAAAAGTTCACCAAAATTGAAAAATAGGTCATTCATTTGGAAAAACATTTCATCAAAATTGATAGAAGGTTTATCGAATTTGAAAAGGTCCACCATTTAAGGGAAAAAATAAAAAAACAGGAAAAAGGAAAACATGGAATATATAGGATGGCATTTTCTACAAGTAAAAATATAAAGAAAGAAGTTTTTTTTTCTTTATCTCCTCTGTTTTTATTTCCATTTTTTTCTCTATGTAAAATATTACACCTGGCCATTAATCTTTTCACTTGAAAACTATTATTCAATCATTTAAAGAAATGTTTAACATGTATAGGTAAAAACTTACCGTGTATTAAAAAATGTTAATCTTGTTTTTGGAAAATATTAATCAAGCATTTGAAAAATTACAATTTTTTAATTGGTATTGGAAAAATGTTAGGCGTGTATTAGAAAAATGTTTTTTGACATATACAAAAAAATATAGGTCAATAACCAAAAGAAGAAAGAAAACCGAAAAAAGAACCAAAATAAAGAAAAGAAAAAGAAAATGATAAAAGAACGAAGAAAAAATTAAAAAAAAGAATGAAAGATGGAACAAATGGAGAAGAAAAATAAAAGAAACAAAAGAAAACAAAAAACAAAAAAATGGCTTGAATAAACTCAAGTAGGACGCGCTCCTGCAACTATACCTAGCCGTCCATCGGGCCAGGCCAGGCTTCGGGCCGGGCCTACCAAAGCCCGACGTAGCAAACATAGACCTGAGCAACTATAACTACGTATGGGTGGGTACTGGGTGGGGTGGCAAGCAACGCACGCGCTGTCCGTGGAGACCAGGTATCGAGCCCTCCTTCTCCGCTTTTCTTAGGTTGCTACCCTCGCTTGAATCGGCTGGCCCAATACGCCGCGCGGGAAGGATAAACCTTCAATGAGACATCCCCGCGCTATTGCTTAAGAGCATGGTTAATAGCTGAGCCCGCTGCCGGCTCTATACGGAAGCCATGTCACTTGTAGCCTTCACAAAAAAAGTCTCATATAGTAAACTGGCTGTAAGTATTGGCTGTAGTGATTAATGTTGCATGCATGGAAGAGAAAAAAACTGCAACTGATTGGAGCGGAGGATGCAGCCCCCCTTGCATGCAGTACTTTTTCTTGGGTATGGTGCTATAGCCGGGCTGTAACTGAAGCGCCCGCTGTCCTCTCTCTCCTTCATTCTCTCTCATCTACGTGAGATTTTGCTGACATGGAACGGCTTACAGCCCGCTGAGTAGGACCTATTATACTTGCTCTAACACGATAAGTAGCGTTCGCGGGGAATGGGTCATGTTCAAGTTTTAGTTACGTTGGACCCGCCCTTCATTTTTGACTGCTTGCTGGGCTGCACACTAAATTCCTCTGCTTGCTGGGAATGGGTCCTTTGGAAATGCCCTTAGAGTTCAAGTTCATCCTAGTTCTTTTCTTGACCCCCACTCTAACTATATATGCGAGACTGAAACTAAAAATAGTTTTTTTAAAACTAAGACCGTTTTTTTCCAGACCAGTTTCAGTACCGCACCCATTTAAAGTAACGTGAGATTGAAATACAACTGGTATATAATGTGAGACTGAAATATGAAGTAGGAATTTCCAGACCGCATCCATTTCAAGTAATATGAGGCTGAAATATGAAATTTCGGACCACATCCATTTCAGTTTTCAGTCCATTTCCAGTACCGCATCCATTTCAAGTAATATGAGGCTGAACTATGAATGAAATCAAATTTACCAGATCACATCCTTCTCAATTTTCAGACCTGTACGACATCCATTTCATCTCTCAAATTATTTTAATTAATGGGAAACTGAAATATGGAACTGAATTTTCACATCACAACTCTGAAATAGTAAAAATTAAATGACTCTGAAATGTATCTGAATTTGGTGTTTTTGGAAGGTCTTGTCACCATGAATTCAAATGTATATATATAATTGAAAAAAATTGGTTTATAAGAGATGAATGTTTGAAAATATTACTTAGAAATAAAAGGGTTCCTTTTTATATGGGAGAGGAATAATATAAAGAATGCATGCACTATCCTTTCCTGACAAAAAGTTGATATGCACCAAACGTTCAGATGTATTCTCTTGTATTGCTTCCTTTAACACATAACACTCATATACATGCACACATCTCCAAATAGTGTTGAACAATGGATGCTTGCCCGGCACATTCAGCTTCCACTAGAAAATGCAATTCGTTGGAATTGGGATCTTTAGCGATTAGCTATTCATTTTTATGGGATAGAGGGAGGGAAGTGCTTATTACTGTCATTTGAGATGCTGGTATTAAAAATAAAGGGGAGAACAAATGTAAAGAGTTAACGTACAAATTTGTGAAAATTCTACATTTCTAAATTTATGATTTGTGTTGTACAAATTTGTGACAATGTATAATTGTGATCTTAGTGGCATTTTCACATTGTGAAATTGGCTTCCCAGCATAATTTATCTTATGCTTTAGAGTGTTTGACAAAAAACTACCACAATTGAGGTGCGCGTCCCACAGAACTACCACTTTTAAAAAAGTGACTTATAACTACCAAAAAATTGAAATCTCGTGACTAAAAACTACCACTTTCAGAAAATGGTCAGTTTAGAAGATTTAAATGTGTTTATGACATGCGGGGGCCGTCTGTCAGGGCTGACGTGGCAGGAAACTCAACTCCGTTTATTTTTTACCGTTAAGTTGACCGTTACGATAGGTGGACCCCACATGTCAGCATCACCTTCTTCCTCCTCCTCTCTCTCTCTTTGGCATTTCAACAAACACCTTACCAGCAGTAGAGCCGCCGTGCCCGGAGCCGGCGGTTGACACATACTAGAGAAATCCGCGACCCTGCGTGCTTGTTCCACCCTGCCACCGCCGCGCCGCACGCTCGCTGGCCACGTCCACGACACGCTCGTCTTCGCGGCGGGCGCCGTGTCGGCGTTGCTTGTGCTCCTCTGCTTCTCCTCGCTGCTCGCGCCCACGCCCATGCCCAACCTGGTCACGGGTCGCTGCCTCCCCTTCCCCACCTCCTTCTCGCAGCAGGAGGACACCGTCGGCGACGAGGAGGACCTGTACGCCAGAGACGCCGTGGGCCCGCGCACGCTCTACGACGATGCAAAGCTCTCGTACACCGTGGACCGGCTGGGCAGTGAGCAGTACCCACTCCCAAGGACTGCATCTCCCTGCTGCCGCTGATTCCTTGCCGGGTGGGGTTGCGTAGGAGCTGGCCCGCTACGGCGAGCGCGAGCAGCGGCCGCATGAAGACGGGGAGGGCGAGTCGCGATGACGCGAATTCGACCGAGCCGGCCATAGCTATCCGCCATGGCCAGCAACCACACCTCGCCGATGTCCTCGGCCGCCGACTGGTGCGACTATGAAGCTCACCTACTTCCCTCCATGCACTGAAAGTGTTTGTTAAAATGCCAGAGAGAGAGAGGAGGAAGAATAATGACGTGTGGGCCCCCCTATCATAACGGTCAACTTAACGGTCCGGAATAACGGAGTTGACTTTCCTGCCACATCAGCCCTGACAGACGGGCCCCGCGTGTCATAAACACATTTAAATCTTCTAAACTGGCCATTTTCGAAAAGTGGTAGTTTTTAGTCACGAGATTCCAATTTTTTGGTAGTTATCAGTCACTTTTTTAAAAGTGGTAGTTTTGTGGGACGCGAACCTTAATTGTGGTAGTTTTTTGTCAAATTATCTAAGATCTCTGTCCCATCTTGCATGACCAAGTTGAGGATGTGTGCACAACAACGAATATGAAAATATTGGCCTTCGAAGTCCTTACCTACAAAAGACAACTTTCATATGAGAAAAAATAGCAAGCATGTGAGCAAAAACAGCAAGCATATGAGCACAAACATCAAACATATGAGCACAAAGAGCTTCTATATGAGCATAGCAACAAGCATATGAGTAAAAACAGCAAGCATGTGAGCAAAAAAAGCAAGCATATGAGCACAAACATCAAACATGTGAGCACAAAGAGCTTCTATATGAGCATAGCAACAAGCATATGAGCAAAAACAGCAAGCATGTGAGCAAAAACAGCAAGCATATGAGCACAAACATCAAACATGTGAGCACAAAGAGCTTCTATATGAGCATAGCAACAAGCATATGAGCAAAAACAGCAAGCATATGTGTAAAAACAGAAGGCATACAAGCATACCTCTCCGAAACGAGAACTTGGCCTTCAAAGCATCGACCGCACCATCATTGTTTGAAGCATTGTCAAGTGTCACAGACATAATTTTCGTCTCAATATTCCATTCTGTCACACACGCATAGAGAGCATCCGCAATGACATTTCCAGAGTGAGGAGGATCCAACTCTGTGAAAGCAAGAACACGGGTTTGCATCTTCCAATTGACATCTATATAGTGTGCAACCACACACATGTAAGATAAGGTTTGGTTGCTTGTCCACATATATGTAGTTAGACATATGGAGCTCACACCCTTTAGGACAAATTTAAGCACCTCTTTTTCTTTCTTGCAGACCCTCATGCACTCGGCTCGTATTGCCTTCCTTCCAATGGGTTTATAATTTGGATTCATGCACTTCATTAGAATGTTGAACCACTCATGTTCAACCATTCTAAATGAATACTCATGCACACATATCATCTTAGCAATAAGCTCCTTGACGATTCCTTGGTCGTACTCAATAGAGGGGTGCATTGTTGGACCACTTGCTGTACCATTGATTTTGCACAATTCAAGAGTTGTTTGGATGGCATCCCTAGCCATCTTGGCCTTGTAACCCTTACATTTTAAATGATGCCTTCCAATAGTTGAGGTGCTGCCACCTTGCGTATATGCATACTTCTTGTCGATACAATAATTACAAACAGCCTTCAACGCAATCTCTCCAGTCTTCTCACATGGCTCCCTGACCTTGTGAAAATGGGCCCAAACATCGGATGACATCCTAACAGGAGCATTGGCTCTTGGCCTCTTGTTCTTTTTTCCTTTTCCTTTCTCTTGCCTCCTCCTCACTAGAGACAACATGCACAAGTGATTCCTCGGACATAGTGTCACCTTCTAGTTCATCAGCTGAATCCTTATACCCATCTGATGTATCATCATCCGACATATCAGCACCCGCTTGCAATGGCGGAACCACAAACAGATTCTGCTCCTCATATTCCTTGTCCTTGTCCTCATCCATGTCCTCGTCCTCGTCGTCCTCCTCCTTCTCCTCGTCCTCTACCACCTAACACACATGAGCGCACGAATAAGTAAAACAACACCTATATGGTTATATAGAAATATGGCTACATCAAGCATCAAGTAAAGCAATCATACAATAGTAGATGCATGAGGTAGCTCGGAGCCGGTTGCGGAGCCGGAGGCAGCGGCTTCCGCGGCACGCACGCCGGCACCGGTGCGGTCGGGGAGACGCGGAGGAGGTGTAGGGTGTTTTTTTAACCTACAAATCAACTCTCCCATTGGGGCATTGGGAAAGTCTTTCGCCTTCCTAATCTGCACCTTAGGTTTCTCTTCTTCCTCGGAACCGGCGGAGGCAATGCCAAATCTTGCCTAATTAGGTAATTCAAGCTCTTTTCCTTTGCCTTCGCCTTCCCATTCTCCTTACCAGCACCCTTCGCCTTCCCATTCTCCTTACCAGCACCCTTTCCCTTCTCATCCCCCTTCTCCTTCACCATTCTCTACAAAAAACAACACATAATATCCACAGTCAGTACATCAACCATCAAGTGCAAATAATTCATCTTCCTCTTGTTGTAGCATAGAAAACTTGTTCGACACATACTATTTACTCTCTAGAACTACATCTCCTGACCAAAGATGTTAAATCATCTAGTACTAGTGCAAACAAACATGGTCATCTAGCAATAGTGCGCAATCAAGCATTTTTTCAGAAACTATTGTCACTTGTCAGTATAATCTCCTGACTAAAGTTTGCTGTTGAAACACTACATCTCCTGAAACTCTTACATTTGTTCAAAAAATTTAGAAACTCTTAGTGGGACAAAAGTTTCTTGTTCAAACACTAGATCTCCAGATCTCCTATCTAAGTCTCTAGCACTGAATCATCTTAGTTCGGCGAGGGTTACAGGTTACAGCAAGGTTACCTCTTCCTCTTCGTGGCGCTAGGCGAGGAACCAGGGAAGGCGGGACCGATGGCGTGTTGGCCTTGCTGCGTCCCCGACGTACACGTGCTCCTCCAGCTCGTACTCAGACGAGATGGCGCCATCGATGAAGGGGAGAGGCCGCGGGCGACAGCGCCGTCACCTTAGGGTTAGGGTTAGGATTGGAGAGGAGGAGGCGATGTGAGGAGAGCGAGAAGGGAATCGACCCAGGAGGAGGGGGAATGGAACGAGTGGAGGGGGTCGCTCGGTCTGTCTAGCCGGATGGCCTTTTCATGGGCCTTGCGCCGTTGGTCCGCTCGGTCAGCCCGGTTAAAGACCGGACCGGACCGAACTTTTCGCGGTCTGTATTTCAGGTCCCGGACCGTCATGTTTTTCTACCGGGCCTGGACCGTACAGTCCGGTCCTGAACGGGCCACGAGCGGGCCACAAAGCTTGCTCGTGTCGTCCAGGCTGAACCCCAGCTCTGCCACTGCTTCGACATAGGCATAGTGTCGGTCGTATATGTATCTATTGTTGTCGATATACTGGTATTTTTATTTATCTTTTATTAGATTGTTTGTGTTTGGCTGTGTGCATCGTAGTTATGCAGAGGCAGAGTGTTGCTCATGATGCTTTGTATCCGCTTGATGCTACATTTTAAATTAATAAAAGTGCCCTTTATCGAAAAATGACCAGTTGAAACTATGCTGCTGAGGCCTTCCCGATCTTTTCTATGTACCTGAATTAATATGGCAGAACATTTCCATAAAAACTTGAAACTTCTGAAGCAAAATTCACATAAACCATTTTTCATGGTGATCTCCAATTTGGCTGCATGGAGTATCTGATCACATTTTGAGGGATATGAACGTAGTCTACTCGTCTTTGTAGATGGCGGAAATTTTTTGAGCAGGAGATTAATTTAATACTTCATATAGCACAACGAGGAAGTCCAGTAGCGAACTTGGTATGTAGCTGGTTGTCCAGCTCTATGTGGTTAGCCCTTTGTGGCATTTGTATGGGACCTACTTCAGTTTTAATATATTTACAGTAGCCTCCTATTTTCCTGTAAAATTAGACTAATTGTTAACTCTGTATGCTATGTCACTTGTCAAATATATATGTACATTGATTTGGACTACTACAACCTACTGCAAACTCAACGTTCTCGCCATGACCGTGTAGGAAAGCCATTGTTTACGCCTACTGACACCATACTTCGGTTGTAGAATCGCCATGACCGTGTGGCATGTCTAAGCTTAGGCATGGAAGGTATCATGAATCTCAACGTTCCAGAGATGATAGGTATTGCTGAGCAGGCAACACATTGTGCACGCCGGTGCATCTCTTTTGCAACAGACCAGTTTCTTATAAGTATTTGCATCATCTTGTTGCTAGTACTTGCATCGGCAACGATAGTGTTACACTATTGAGCGCATACGTTCGTGCCCCTTGTCCTTAGTCAGATTGCTCTATCCTGCACGTTTAGTCAGTTACCGCTAGTGGCTCATGCACGATAGCTATGAGTTGAGGTCTAGTTTCCACCAGTGTTCGCATTTTTCGCTGACACATGGGATCCACTCTTGAGCTTTCCGAAGGAAACTTGCAGATGACAAAAGAAATATTTATGTACACCTTGATACTGACACATGGCAAACTCTAATAAACAGTATGCTTTGTATATATTATATGTTTGCAGAGAATATAGGATGGAAAGTGAATAATATGGTACTCCCTCCGTAAACTAATATAAAAGCGTTTAGATCACTACTTTAGTAATCTAAACACTCTTATATTAGTTTACGGAGGGAGTACAAATTTTGGATTGTATTTCATGGTTTGAATCTTGTGACACATCACGAATGCATACTCCCAGAAGCAAGCAAAAAAAAAAAAACCCACACACCGAATACAATTACTATAGATGGGTGCGGCAACCATTCAGAAATAGCTACACTATGCTCGTTCAGAATTTTCCACAAGACCGGCATCGTCAAGAAGGTGAAAGCCTTTCTACCAGAACTTAATATTTGTCCACCAATATTTAACCGTGGTGGTGATTATCTAAAGATGCAGGTGCATGTCATGAAGCCCAAGTCATAGCTTCAACACATTCCATACTCTTGAGTGTATATCTACACTTGAAGAGGAGTCACACTGCTGATTCCAGAACTTGCTTACGAAGACCAAAATTTAGCCATTCACTTGCTTGCAAACGGACAAAGACCCAAATTTGTCCAACCACAGCGTGTTAGACGGTCAACTGCCCATATCCACTGTGGATGACCAACCAAGAGAAATTTACAATTTCTGAACTGTAGGATTGGTTGGGGTAGAAGTTAGCCCAGCTAATTGTGCATCCGACTAGTTACCGCCCGTAGTGAATTTCCACTTGATTGTGTTTTGGACTCCAGAAGAGATATGAAAATGGATTGTATTTTCACAAATTAATGGGGACAAATTGCTGAATGTGGTCTAAGGTAATTCCTGATTGATGTTGATTGAGAGATGAAACATCTTCAATTTCATACCACAAATAGAAGGAACAGTATCAAAACATGCTGATGCAAAAAATACAACATGATTTGTTCAATAGGGGCAGAGCTAGTCACCAAGCACTAAGAGATGGCAAGTTATAACTATAAGATAGATGGTGGATGTAGCTTCCAGAACATGAAGTTAGCAAATACCATCATCAAGAAGTTGCAATGAAGTACAACAAGCTAATTAAGCTGTCATATAGGAGTAGTTCTTACCTCCTCACTGACAAAATATACGCTGCACACATTGGATATGGGCATTATGCAGCTCCTTGGCCAAGCAACGACTCAGTTTCAGTCATACTAAGTTCAGCAGTATATGTCAGAACACCCAGTATTTCTACCTTGATGCAGAGAACATCATGGAGCAAAGTTTCGCCACATTAACAACCTTAAATTTCAGCACCAAAAAATTCTAGAAAAATGTATGTACACAACTAAGGCCGCTAGATAACTGGAACTGAATTCCATAGCAGCTTAAGTAGAATTCATGTAATCTGATGCTTAGAACAATAATGCAATCAGGTAATTCGGACCTACATGAGAAAGATTTGTAAACGAAAATTAAAAGTTGGATGACACAGTTAACTGGTTCAAGTTCAATAAACTTAGGGATGAACGTTCAGTCCAGGATTTCACTCTTGCCGCCCGCAAATAAAAAGTTCATGTGGAAATCTCAACAGTTTAGTCGCTGAAGTGCACAAACCCGCATTATCCACTGCAGACAGCGGCTCCGACACTTTAGGACACATTTGTGCTGGAACTCACAGACTGTTTGCATGGCAGCGTAGTTTGAGTCATCATTACGTCCCCAGGATATTAACGATATACAGGGTAAAGAAGGATAACGACGTGCCACTATAAATTTCAAATTCACATGTAAGATCTTGGGGAAAAGGTAAACCATGTGGGACGAACAATAAAAAAAACTCAGTCAATGTGTGATGTCGAAACAAAAACTCAGTCAATAGCACCTAACATCTTCGTTGTAATCATGTAGGGCACCATGAATCTGGAATTAAAGTCATGATGAATAGAATGTTAAGTGGTAATGGACTGATTCTAGCTGAGGGCATCATGCTTCCCATATAATGTAAAAGAGAAATGGAGTACAGGAACTAACTTACTGCTGACAACTTCAACGAGTGGTCGTGCACAAGACAGTCATGATGATCAGTACAATCTTTTTTTTTGCGAATACGCAAAGCTTCTAATTAGGAGGCCTGAGGTGTACAAAGTATTGGATCTGGCACAAAAGATGAGGCTTGAGGTGTACAAAGTAGGGCAGACCGCAAACCACGAGGGGGTGAGGCGACGGAGATCCTAGGACTGGAGGAATGCAGATCTACAATGGTTGCTGCCAATTATAACAGCATGGTTAATGGAGTACAATGGTTGCCAACTTGCCATAGCTTTACTTCAAAGTTTACTCAAGTTATGAAGGGCTGAATATCTAGCATATGACCATCCGTACAGCAGAAAAGTAAGGCAAAAGGTGCCAAGGTTAACTTATTAGGACAAATCCAGGACTGGCAAAACTAATAAAAAATTACAGCTTAGGTGAGGACAAATGTGCAACTCCCTTGAAGTAGTAGCCATCCATATGTATGAAACACATATAGTGGATCAACAAAATGGTGATAGTCAGAAAGTTTACTACTAGCTTGTTGGAAGAAGTAACCTAAAGAGAAGTTCAACCCTCGATTAGCACTCCAGAGCATCTAGGAAAAATCTCTAGAAAAGGTTTCAATCAGTGCCCTGTTCAAGAAAAGAGTGATATTTTTCAGGCAGTAACCCCTTATATTCCTGACATTTCCCCCCTGAAGCAAGTGCAGTCAACAAGCCAGCTGTGGAAGCTTCAAGGGTGAAGCTCCGATGCTGCTGCTCAAATGGCCTCCGATCTCGCTACCAACATCTCCTCCTTCCCGCAAACCTACCTCGGCCTCCCTCTCTCCCCCTACAAGCTTCCACCTTCGGCCTTTCAACCTGTCATTGACCGTTGCGATAGTTACCTCGCTGGTTGGTGCGCTCTGCTACTCTCTCGTGGTGGCAAACTTGTTCTCCTCTCGGCAGTCCTTGACAGTCTACCTACCTACTTTATGCTTTGCTTCTCCCTCCCTATCAAGGTTATCGAGGCGATCGACAAGCGTAGACGAACCTTCTTCTGGTCCAACGAAGATACGTGCTTAGGGGCAAAATGCCTGGTTGCATGGGATAAAGTCTGCTCCCCTAGGAATGCAGGTGGTCTGGGTGTCAAAAACCTTCGCACTCAAAAACTTTTGCTTACTGCTGAAATTTTCTTACAAATTCCTACACTCCTCTAACCTTCCCTGGAAGGACTGGGTCGTGCATCACTCACCACTCCACATAGGCCATGGTAAGAACAGCTCCTTTCTGGCCAAAACAATTTTTAAGCATTTGCATTGTTTGAGAGAGATTTCACAGTGTGTAGTCGGAGATGGTTGCTCCACCTTTTTTTGGTTAGATCGTTGGCTAAAGCCGGAGCCTCTGGCTATAGTCTTTCCTGCTCTTTTCTCCCACCATACAAACCCAAATGCCATGGTTGCCACCATACTGCAGGATGGGATCGAGCTTGCTCTTCGTAATCGGCTAACCTCTACTGCGGTCGCAGAACTTGCTTCTCTAAACTTGTTGTTGCAGGGATGTGTACTTCCTCAGGTCCCGGATAATCATTGCTTGCTCAACGGTACTGCCTTCTCCACTCGTGGAGCATATGCAGCTCTCTCTGGTCAGCTGGATGATCCGGCTCTTGCTGTCATTTGGGATTCGATGGTGCCCAAAAAAGTTATGATTTTTGGGTGGCTGTTCTACCTCGACCGCCTCAACACTCGGAAGAATCTGCACAAAAAACATATTTTGGACCATGTATCTTGCCCAAGGTGTGGGCATCTAGTGGAGGACCGCGACCACCTCTTCTTCTCCTGCCCGGCTGCCTGAAGAATCTGGCGCGCAACAGGTATCCGACCTAGGGCCACGCCGATCAGCGAGTTCTTCAACACTGCTCCCCCCGCTCTGCTCCCTTCTTCAGTTCGGCCCTTCATGCTCCTCCTCGTCCTCTGGAAAATCTGGGATGCAAGAAACAAAAAGGTTTTCCAAGGGCTGGATATTGATGCTTCTGTTTCTATTAGAGCTATCCTTGACGATTTGATACTCTGGATGCATCGGCTTAAGTCTGAAACTCTAAAGGGACATGCTAGCTTGTGGCGTGATTTCCTCTCCTCACACAATTTGTGAACTATGTAACTCTTGCTTGACTTTTGAAATATATTCAGGTGGGGAGTCTTTCCCCCCCGGTGACCATTTCAAAAAAAAAAAAAATTTAGACAGGTAAGTCCCAGCCCTGGGCACCTCCCCCTTCTGAAGTAAGCTTCTAACTATAGCATTTAGCATATGTGAGTTGGCAGTACACCCATTCTTCTCCATAGAAAGGAATAGATCATCAGACTCTTGTAGAGAACCTTCTTCAATAAGTTTTTGTATCATTAAGCTATCTGGCGATGGGTTTTGTGTACCTGACATGCGGGTCCAACTAGTAATAGGAAACCTTAAGTGATTACGTGATAATACAGTAGGGTAAAAGAACATGATGAGCACTGGAGAGCAAAATGTAGCAACAGAATTTAAACTGGAACTACCTAATTTGAAACTTCTCCCATTGATGTGTGATTTTTCAAAGTCTGAATGTCCCTCTGAATGTCTGACTGTCAGCAATTTATCCCAATGATTGGTGGTTGGTCCAGGATGCCTCTTGTGACTAACTTGAGCTGATCATGTTGTTCCTTCGACAGCTTTGTAAAACTCAGTGTGTTCATAGATAAATGTTATTCGTTAATGGTGTTCAACATACAACACTGTATGGAAAGATGGAAAACTCCCATTGCACGCAGCAATCCTATTCCCCACGTGCCGCCGGGATAGCGTGCAATCGGCAACCCTACCAAATGCGGGAGCTGCGGCGCTATGGGCCGGCCCTGTATATGTTTTTTTTCTGCACTGTTTTTAGGAAGGTTCTAGGGCCATTTCTAAACCAGGTTTTCTCAAAAATTCGTGAGCATTTTTTTAAAATTTAACACATTGCAAATTCATGAACATTTTTCTAATCATCACTGTTTTTCAAATAAGGGAACATTTTTCAAATTTATGAACATTTATTAAAATCTGGGAACTTTATTTCAAATTCGATAACATTGTTTCTAATTAAAAGCATTGTTTTTTAATTTGGGAAAAATCAAAGTCATGATTTTTTTATTTCGCAAATATTTTCCAAATTCATGAACAATTTTTTAAATTTAGAAACATTTTTAAAATTAGTGAATTTTTTTAAAATTATGCATATTTTTTAAAATTCATGAACATTTTCCAATTCATGAACGTTTTTAAAATTCCTACTTTTGAATCCCATGGACATATTTTCAAATTTCTAAACAATATTTGTAATTTGGGATCTTTTTCTAAAATTCATGAAAAAATTTAAATCCTGGAATTATCGTCAAATTCGTAATATTTTAAAAATCCAAAAACATTTTTAAATTTATAAAAAATCGTTAACATTTTTAAAGTAAAAAAACAAAAGAATAGAAAACGTGAAAAAAATAGCGGTGCCATGCGCCCGCACATGGATGGGCCCAGATGCAAAAGCTATAGAAGGGATTTACGTAGTAGAGTAGCACAACCGTACTAGAGTAGCACAACCACTTATCCAAGCTGGCTGCCAAATGAGTTACATGACTATTTAGTGACAAGGCATCAGACTGCCGACTAAAGATAATGTTGGAGGTGATTATGACTCCAGCAGCAACAACCACATAAAATTGACTCTACTCTAGCTCCAGTTGTGTCACCACTTGGTAGCAGCATCCTTTAGCTGCTATTGGACATGTATATGCTCTAACTCCTAGTTGTCAACTACGAAAATGAGTTATAGCTCAAGCCTATATTGGACCCTGCAACCTAAAAATATTTTAATGCATGTTCCTCATGTTCCTAATGCCTCCTACTTCGAGTGATTGTAATTTCAGTAGTTCTTCCATTCTTCTCTCATCTCCGAAAGCAACGAGCTCCTCCTTTGTGTTTCCTATGTACAATGTTTCAACACTAGCAAAAAAGGTACTCTTACTTAATTATTCTAGAGGTATAGAACTAGTTTACTTTTGTTTGTGTAAACATTGGGTAGAATATATATCCATGCAATGGGAAATACCTAGGACTAGAGCACATGGGTGCTACACTCCTCTCTTTTTATCCCAACCATACACATGGGAACCCATCCACCAAGCCTGCAAAAGAAAAAAGAAAAAAAGGGAACCCATGCACCAATATGTGTCGGTGTTGTATAATTGTTTTTTGGCGAGATGGTGTTGTATAATTGTTGTGCACCCACGATCAAAAACCATATTTCGATGGTAATTACTGACAAATGCACCCTGGCAGGCTTGTCACTTTCTTTTTTGGTACTTTCAGCTACTCAACCCTTATTTCTGCTTAACATCAACTCTACTCTTTCAACCCCTATGTCAATCTTGTTGTCCATCCAAATTATATCACTCGGACTCATACATCACAATGCATCACTAGTAGAAAAGGGGGTAAAGGTCCAGGCCGGGTCAGTCCATTAGTCCCGGTTCAGTCCAGAACCGGGACCAATGGGGGCATTGGACCCGGTTCGTGAGCCCAGGGGGCCAGCCGGGCCACGTGGGCCATTGGTCCCGGTTCGTCTGGACCTTTGGTCCCGGTTGGTGGGACGAACCGGGACCAATGGGCCTCGCTCCTGGCCCATCACCATTGGTCCCGGTTGGTGGCTTGAACCGGGACCAAAGGCTCCCCTTTAGTCCCGGTTCATGCCACCAACCGGGACCAATGAGGTGCCTATACCCTTTGGTCCCGGTTCAAGCCACCAACCGGGACCAATGAGGTGCCTATATATACCCCCTCGCGTAAGAGCAGAGCACACTGCTCTGTTTTTTCTAGCCAAGGGGGAGAGGGCTTGGTTGTGCTCTAGCTCACCTCCTATGCACACAAGGTGTTCGATGGAATGCCCGAGCCACACTACTTAAGCTTTCTCCTCTCCAAGCTCCATTTTTCTCAATATTTGTCTAGGTTTAGCGGTCCGTCACGCCCCGTCCCTGTCTTCATCGTCGTCGATCACCTGCGCCGAGCTCATCGCCGGCACCACCGTGGTGAGCCACTTATTCTTATCTTCTTTCTGAAAGGAAAAATGTTCTTAGATACTTATTTTCTTACTTTTATTATTGCATCTTATATAGTGCGATGGTTTTGGTATCCGCCCCCGTCGTCCCTCGTCCTGTTTATGATTCGGATGTGGTATATATTATCTTTATAACTATTGGTTCATTTATTGTTTATGAAAATTATGCCGACCAACGTGACATAGATTTTATTTATCTAGGAGGTATGTGAACCGGAAATTCCAACCGACCCTATAGTCGAGAGGTTAAATTTAGTTGAAGAAGAAAACAATTTCTTGAAGGAAAAAATAAAAAAAATTGAGGAGGAGAAGATGATATTGGAGTTGCATGTTGCGGATGTCGTCGATGATCACAAGATCAAGATGGATGCAATGCGTTTGAAGATTAGAAAGATTAGAAAATATGCCATTCATACCGAGGCTTGGTATCATTATGCCGTTGGATCAATTGTTACCTTGGTTGCGATTATGATCGCATTTGTTTCCGCATTGAAATGTTTTACATAGTTTCAATGTATGGTTTAATTAATTAGATGCTCTGGAGAGCTATATGTTGTTAGATGAGAACTATGCATGTACTTTGGTTTTAATGTGATGATGAACTTCTATTAATTTGGTCACTAATTATCTATTCATGATGTTCTGTAATGGTTTTTGACACACTTAATTATATATAATGCACGCAGATGAACCGGCAATGGATGTACGGTGACAGACACACCTCCGAGTACATTAAGGGCGTGCATGAGTTTCTCGATGTGGCTGAGGCAAACAAGCAGAATGGTTTTATGTGTTGTCCATGCACTAAATGTGGGAATACGATGTCTTACTCTAACCGGAAAATCCTTCACTCCCACCTGCTTTACAAGGGTTTCATGCCACACTATAATGTTTGGACGAGGCACGAAGAAATAGGGGTTATGATGGAAGACGGCGAAGAAGAAGAGTACGATGAAAACTATGTGCCCCCTGAATACGGTGATGCTGCAACGGGGGGAGCTGGTGAAGATCAAGAGGAACGAGACGATGTGCCCAATGATGCTGCAACGGGTGGAGCTGGTGAAGATCAAGAGGAACCAGACGATGTGCCCAATGATGATGATCTCCGCCGGGTTATTGTCGATGCAAGGACGCAATGCGAAAGTCAAAAGGAGAAGCTGAAGTTCGATCGCATGTTAGAGGATCACAAAAAAGGGTTGTACCCCAATTGCGAAGATGGCAACACAAAGCTCGGTACGTACTGAGATTGCTCCAGTGGAAGGCAGAGAATGTTGTGCCTGACAAAGGATTTGAGAAGCTACTGAAAATATTGAAGAAGAAGCTTCCAAAGGATAACGAATTGCCCGACAGTACATACGCAGCAAAGAAGGTCGTATGCCCTCTAGGATTGGAGGTGGAGAAGATACATGCATGCCCTAATGACTGCATCCTCTACCGCGATGCATACAAGGATCTAAACGCATGCCCGGTATGCGGTGCATTGCGGTATAAGATCAGACGAGATGACCCTGGTGATGTTGACGGCGAGCCCCCAGGAAGAGGGTTCCTGTGAAGGTGATATGGTATGCTCCTATAATACCACGGTTGAAACATCTGTTCAGAAACGGAGAGCATGCCAAGTTGATGCGATGGCACAGTGAGGACCGTAAGAAAGACGGGAAGTTGAGAGCACCCACTAACGGGTCGCAGTGGAGAAAAATTGAGAGAAAGTACTGGGATGAGTTTGCAAAGGACCCAAGGAACGTATGGTTTGCTTTAAGCGCGGATGGCATTAATCCTTTCGAGGAGCAGAGCAGCAATCACAGCACCTGGCCCGTGACTCTATGTATGTATAACCTTCCTCCTTGGATGTGCATGAAGCGGGAGTTCATTATGATGTCAGTTCTTATCCAAGGCCCTAAGCAACCTGGCAACGACATTGATGTGTACCTAAGGCCATTAGTTGAAGAACTTTTACAACTGTGGAATGGAAACGGTGTACGTACGTGGGATGAGCACAGACAGGAGGAATTTAACCTAAAGGCGTTGCTGTTCGTGACCATCAATGATTGACCCGCTCTCAGTAACCTTTCAGGACAGACAAACAAAGGATACCACGCATGCACACACTGTTTAGATGACACTGAAAGTATATACCTGGACAAATGCAGGAAGAATGTGTACCTGGGCCATCGTCAATTTCTTCCGACCAACCATCAATGTCGAAAGAAAGGCAAGCATTTCAAAGGCGAGGCAGATCACCGGAAGAAGCCTGCCATGCGTACCGGTGATCACGTACTTCCTATGGTCAATGATTTACACGTAATCTTTGGAAAGGGTCCCGACGCACTAGCTGTTCTGAATGACACTGAGGGACACACACCCATGTGGAAGAAGAAATCTATATTTTGGGACCTACCCTACTGGAAAGACCTAGAGGTCCGCTCTTCAATCGACGCGATGCACGTGATGAAGAACCTTTGCGTGAACCTGCTATGCTTCTTGGGCATGTATGGAAAGACAAAAGATACAGCTGAGGCACGGGAGGACCTGCAACGTTTGCACGAAAAAGACGGCATGCCTCTGAAGCAGTATGAAGGTCCTGCCAGCTACGCTCTTACGAAAGAAGAGAAAGAAATCTTCTTTGAATGCCTGCTCAGTATGAAGATCCCGACTGGCTTCTCGTCGAATATAAAGGGAATAATAAATATGCCAGAGAAAAAGTTTCAAAACCTAAAGTCTCATGACTGCCACGTGATTATGACGCAACTGCTTCCGGTTGCATTAAGGGGGCTTCTACCGGAAAACGTCCGATTAGCCATTGTGAAGCTATGTGCATTCCTCAATGCAATCTCTTAGAAGGTGATCGATCCAGAAATCGTACCAAGGCTAAGGAGTGATGTGGCACAATCTCTTGTCAGTTTTGAGCTGGTGTTCTCACCATCCTTCTTCAATATCATGACGCACGTCCTAGTTCATCTAGTCGACGAGATTGTCATTCGGGGGCCCGTATTTCTACACAGTATGTTCCCATTTGAGAGGTTCATGGGAGTCCTAAAGAAATATGTCCATAACCGTGCTAGGCCAGAAGGAAGCATCTCCATGGGCCATTAAACAGAGGATGTCATCGGGTTTTGTGTTGACTTCATTCCTGGCCTTAAGAAGATAGGTCTCCCTAAATCGCGGTATGAGGGGAGACTGACTGGAAAAGGCACGCTTGGAAAGAGACTCAATAATATGCAAGGACGGATATTCTTGGTCTCAAGCACACTACACAGTTCTACAGAACTCTACCTTGGTGACCCCGTATGTCGATGAACACAAGAACAGTCTGCGCTCCAAACACCCGGAGCAGTACGATGACTGGGTTACATGTGAACACATCAGGACTTTCAGCAGTTGGTTGGAAACACGTCTCAGAGGTGACAACACTATTTGTGATGAGTTGTACTTGTTGTCCAGGGGACCATCTTTGACTGTATTGATTTACAAAGGATACGAGATAAATGGGAATACATTTTACACGATTGACCAAGATCAAAAAAGCACCAACCTAAATAGCGGTGTCCGCTTTGATGCAACAACCGAGAGGGGAAAAACACATATTATGGTTACATAGTGGACATATGGGAACTTGACTACGGACATGATTTTAAGGTCCCTTTGTTTAAGTGTAAATGGGTCAATCTGTCAGGAGGCGGGGTACAGGTAGACCCACAGTACGGAATGACAACAGTGGATTTGAAAAATCTTGGATACACTAACGAACCGTTCGTCCTAGCCAATGATGTGGCACAGGTTATCTATGTGAAGGACATGTCTACCAGATCGAGAAAAAGAAAAGATAAGCAAACGAATACATCATACGATGAGCCAAAGTGCCACATAGTTCTTTCAGGAAAAAGGGACATCCTGGGAGTGGAGGGCAAGACAGACATGTCTGAAGATTATGAAAAGTTTCATGAAATTCCTCCCTTCAAAGTCAAGGCTGACCCAAGCATCCTGATAAACGATGAAGATTATCCATGGTTACGGCGCAATAAGCAAATGACACAAGCGAAGAAAAAGTGAAGACTTTCTCCCGCAACTATTATGATGACTTTGTAACAGACGAGTATGATACCATTGTCCGTTTTGTACATGCACATGCTATGCCAACTTTTTTAGAGTTCATTTGAAATGCTTTAATGTCTTATGGTTTGGCCCTCGTAATACCATTAATCCCGGTTCGCTCCTTGTCAACTATGTTCTCACCAAGAACACTCTCAAGAGGGCAGCCACGTGGGCCATTGGTCCCGGTACGTCTGGACCTTTTGGTCCCGGTTCCACGCACGAACCGGGACCAATGCCCCTGGCCCATGACCATTAGTCCCAATTTGTGCCACAAACCGGGACTAAACGGTTGGTCCTCGTTGCGCTCAGAGTTTAGTCGCACCTCGCCAACCGAAGGGCGCTCACACCAGTTTATAAGCCCGTCCCTCTCTGCCTTGTTCAGCTCCTCTCAAAGTGAAAATAGATGTCCCTATACAGGGAATTTGACCTAAATTCATAGTGAATTTCTCTGAAATTCATACAAATTGATTATGAATTTAGGTCGAATTTTCTCTATAGGCGCATCTATGTTCATTTTTTTAGTAAAGTTAATCACAAACTTGTGATTCACACAAATTTCAAAGAATTCAAATTTTAACTATTCAAATTTGAAAACTAATGGCACTAACAGAACGTTTATAATTTTTCTAAAACTAATGACACTAACAGAAAGTTTATAATTTTGCTGACCTAAAAGCAAAAAGAATTAAAAAATAAAGCAAAAAACAAAAGAAAATAAATAATGCAGAAAACAAAAAAACTGGAAAAAATAGCAACAATAAGTATTTCGTTGTAAGTAGAAACAAAATAACATAAATAAAGCAACAAAGAAAACAAAAAAAACAAAAAAATGTTTTCAAATCCGAAAACTAATGGCACTAACAGAAAGTTTATAATATTTCTAAAACTAAAAGCAAAAAGAATTAAAAAACTAAAGCAGAAAACAAAACAAAATAATTAATGCAGAAAACAAAACAAAAAACTGGGAAAAAATAAAAATAACAACAATAAGTATTTTTTTGTAAGTAGAAACAATATAAAATAAATAAAGCAACAAAGAAAACAAAAAAAAGTGTTTTCAAATTTGAAAACTAATGGCACTAACAGAAAGTTTATAATTTTTCTAAAACTAAAAGCAAAAAAGAACTAAAAAATAAAGCAAAAAACAAAAGAAAATAAATAATGCAGAAAACAAAACAAAAAACTAGGAAAAAAATAAAAATAGCAACAATAAGTATTTCGTTGTAAGTAGAAACAAAATAACATAAATAAAGCAACAAAGAAAACAAAAAAAACAAAAAATGTTTTCAAATTCGAAAACTAATGGCACTAACAGAAAGTTTATAATTTTTCTAAAACTAAAAGCAAAAAGAATTAAAAAAATAAAGCAAAAAACAAAAGAAAATAAATAATGCAGTAAACAAAACAAAAAAAACTAGAAAAAAATAAAAATAACAACAATAAGTATTTTGTTGTAAGTAGAAACAATATAAAATAAATAAAGCAACAAAGAAAACAAAAAGAGTGTTTTCAAATTTGAAAACTAATGGCACTAACAGAAAGTTTATAATTTTTTTAAAACTAAAAGCAAAAAAGAATTAAAAAATAAAGCAAAAAACAAAAGAAAATAAATAATGCAGAAAACAAAACAAAAAACTGGAAAAAAATAAAAATAGCAACAATAAGTATTTTGTTGTAAGTAGAAACAAAATAAAATAAAGAAAACAACAAAGAAAACAAAAAAACAAAAAAGTGTTTTCAAATTTGAAAACTAATGGCACTAACAGAAAGTTTATAATTTTTCTAAAACTAAAAGCAAAAAAGAATTAAAAAATAAAGCAAAAAACAAAAGAAAATAAATAATGCAGAAAACAAAACAAAAAACTGGAAAAAATAGCAACAATAAGTATTTTGTTGTAAGTAGAAACAAAATAAAATAAATAAAGCAAAAAAACAAAAAGTGCCACCTACTGGGCCCCCACGGCCTGAATACGACTAGAAACCCTACCATGGGCCAGGATTCAGGCCCGCAGGAGGCCCAGTAGGCCCACAGGCACACAGGGCAGGGTTTGGCCCGAAAGCCTGCAATTGAGAGGAGCTCGAGAGGGAAGGCACAGCAGCGCTTATAAACCACTCTCGAGCTCTCTCAGCTAGCGAGGTGGGACTAAAGTTTTGGCGCGGGGCAGCACAAGGCCTTTGGTCCCGGTTGGTGCCAGCAACCGGGACTAAAGGGGGCATTGGTCCCGGTTCATGGCACAAACCGGGACCAATGCCCCCCTTTAGTCCCGGTTGGTGCCATCAACCGGGACCAAAGGCCTCTTTTCAGAGGACTAAAGGGCGGGAAGCGGCGGCTTTTGGTCCCGGTTGATGGCACCAACCGGGACTAAAGGTGGGCATTGGTCCCGGTTTGTGCCACGAACCGGGACCAAAGCCGTTGGTATATAAGCAACACTTGGGAAATTTTCAGATTTCCCTCGCCAGTTGCCCCCGACGACGACGACCTCCTTGACGCCGCCAGGCTGCCCGTGCTCGCCGTCGCCGTCGCCCCGCGCCCTTGCCCCGTGCTCGCCGTCGCCGCCCGCTCCTCGTCGCCGTCGCCCTGCCCCTGCTCGTCCCGCCCCCGCGCGCCGGCGCCCTCGCCACCCCCGCCGTCGCCCCGCTCTTGCGCGCGCCGCCCCGGCGCCCCAAGCCTCTGCCACGGGCTCGCCGTCGCCGCCCGCTCCTCGTCGCCGTCGCCTTGCCCCTGCCCCGTCCCGCCCCTGCGCGTCGGCGCCCTCGCCTGCCCCCGCGCTGTGAGCCGCCGCCCGGCTCTGTTTTTTTATTAGTTTAATTTTTTTCATATATGTGTATGTATGTGGCTATATGTTTTTGTTCATATGTTGCTATATGTTTTTATTAGTTTAATTTTCTTGTTCATATGTGATGTATATGTGTATGTGGCTATAATGTATATGTGTATGTGATGTATATGTGTATATGTGGCTAGAATATGCTAAATATATATGTTAAAAACGTTTTTTTGTTCATAGAAAGTTTTTTGTTCATATATAGAAAGTTACAATTTTAGAAAAGTTTTATATATGCAAAAGTTACAATTTTAGAAAAAGAAGGATAGGAAAGAAGAAAATAATAAGAGGAAAGAAAGAAGAAGAGGAGAGGAAGAAGAGGAGAAATTAATAAGAAGAGGAAAAAAGAAGAAACGGAAGAGGAGAAGAAGAAAGGAATAGAGGAGAAGAAGAAAAAAATAGAAAAATGTCTATTTTTTCTTCTTCTCCTCTATTCCTTTCTTCTTCTCCTCTTTTTTTTTCTTCTTTTTTTTCTTCGATCTTCTCCTTTATTCCTTTCTTCTTCTCCTCTTTTTATTTCTTCTTCGTTTTCTTATGTTTTATCGGGTCTGTCGTCATCGATATACCCCTCCCGATAACTTCAACACGAGGGGGGGGGGGTCGATATACCCCCTCCCCGATAATATTAATTTCCCATGTACGTATGTTGTGTTGATATAAACTCCCGATAACTTCAACACGTGGGGGGGGGGGGTCGATATACCCCCTCCCAATAACTTCAACACGAGGGGGGGTCGATATACCCCCTCCCGATAACTTCAACACGTGGGGGGGGTCGATATACACCCCCTCCCGATAACTTCAACACGAGGGGGGTCGATATACCCCCTCCCGATAACTTCAACACGTGGGGGGGGGGTCGATATACCCCCTCCCCGATAATATTATTTTCCCATGTACGTATGTCGTCATTGTCGATATAAACCCCTCCCGATAACTTCAACACGTGGGGGGGGGGTCGATATACCCCCTCCCGATAACTTCAACACGTGGGGGGGTCGATATACCCCCTCCCCGATAACATTATTTTCCCATGTATGTATGTCGTCGTTGTCGATATTACCCCCTCCTTGAAGCATTCTCGAGGCCACCCCAAACCCTTGAAGCGTTGTCGAGGCCACCCCAAACCCTAGAGAAGCAGCATCGAGGCCACTAATTAATATGATTCCTTACTGTGATTAGCTAGCTAGTTCTACGTTTGCCACTAATATATCCATCTGTCATGTTTGAATAATAATTGCCATGTTGTAAATATTTGTAGAAACTATGGACACCCCCCGAGATGAAGCACAAGAAGAGTTGTTGGGGGACATAATCGCACGAGGAAGTGATGCCGTCTGCTTGTTGTTTCTCAATGACACCGATGGTTTGGAAGCAGCTGGCTATGATTATGATGGCTCCGGTGACCCATTGTCGGTGCAATAAGGAGACCGTGAGGACGGCTCCGGTGACCCAATGCCGGTGCAAGAAGGAGACCGTGATGACGGCTCCGGTAACCGAACCAAGTCCGGCCAGGTATATATATTAGTTAAGCCTGTGCTGACTAGCTAATTGATGCATTCATTATTTTGGTATGTACACATATTAATTAAGTCTTTGTTCTTTTTTCTAGCCCTCTGGATCGAGCACAACTTCGGTAAAGAGACGAGGCCCGTAGAAAAAGTTGAGCTCGGATGGAAGGTTTGAGATCATAGCAATCGCGCCCGACGGCCAACCGATTGAACCCATCCGGACAAAGAACGCATTTGTTGCTCAGTGCGGGGTTCTAGTTAGGGACAAGATCCCGATCAGCATCCAGCAATGGTTAAAGCCGGCTAAAGAAGACCCTGAGGTGTCTTATGTCAATGATATGCAGAAAAATGATCTTTGGACTGAGCTGAAGTCAAATTTCACCCTACCGCCAGAGGATGATCCGGAAAAGCCAATTAAAGAGCAATTAATCAAGTCTTTTGCTCTTAAGAAGATGGCAGACCTATTCAGGAGGTGGAAGAAAGACCTGAATAGGTTTGTTGACAAAAAAGAGACACCAGAATTCAAGGGCAAATATGAGAAGATCAGAGATGACTGGCCCGCATTTGTGGCCCACACGACATCGGAAACGAGTAAGAAGATGTCGGTGACAAACAAGCAAAATGCTGCGAAGAAGAAGCATCACCATCGCACGGGGTCAGGTGGCTACCTCGTAGCCCGGCCTAAGTGGGCCAAGGCTGAGAATGATCTGGTTGATAAAGGAATCGAACCAGAGACAATGAACTGGCCAGACCGTTGCCGGACTTGGTTCTTCGGGGCTGGCGGAACCTTGGACCCTGTATCAGGGAAGTGCATTTGGACGGACGAGCAAATGGAAATACCAGTTAAGAGGCTTCAGCACTATATCGATGCAGCGCAGCAAGGGACGTTCGTTCCAGACAGAGAGAACGACGAGCTCACAATGGCCCTCGGGAATCCTGAGCACCCTGGACGGACACGAGGCACGCCAGACTCCATTCCGTGGAAGGCTGGGTTTCCGGACGCAGGCGGTTACAAATGCCAGGAGAGGAGGAAGAAAGTGCAGCAGACCCAACTGTAGGCACTGCACGCAAGGGTACAAGCGATAGAGGAATGAGAAGCAAATCGCAGCAAACGAACTACCGAAGCTTCCCCCGAAGCTACCCCGCCATCTCAGCGGAGAAGCAGCGTGGCTTCCACCGAGCTGCTTCAGCCAGAGCATGTCTTGACGGCTCCTGCCAGCTATCCCGTGGATGCTATCACGGAGTCTCAAAATTGCCACCTTATGACGCAATGGATGAATTTGAAGGTCAAGGCGGCTGTTGGCTCTGTTTTTCCTACTGAACCCGGTGCAACTTTTCACTGCCGGCCGATTCCAGAAGGATATGCTAGGGTGATGGTGGATGAAATAACGGAGGGATTTGAGGACCTCCAGCTTGACCACCCTACCGGTGAAGGGGAGACTCGTTGGGTTCTTCTCTGAAGACTCCATGCCTATGGCGCAAGGAGCTCATCAACCTTTCGAACTGGACGCCTCCGCCTCCTCCTCCTCCTCCGGTGAGTCAGGGCACTCCGCCTCCTCCACCGCCTCCTCCTCCGGCGAGTGACGATCAGGGCACTCGGCTGGCTCCTTCTCCGGCGCGTGGCGGCACTCCGCCTCCTTCTCCGCCTGCGCTGGCGCGCCCGAGCAGCCAGCCTCCTCCTTCTCCGCCTCATCAGCAAGGGCGGAAGAGAACCGCCGCTGCTCCGGCGCGTCGTAGTCCTTCTCCTTCGCCTCGTAAGAAGACAGCCGCTCCGTCTGCTCTGCCGGCGTCTAGCAGTACAGCCAGAGGCAGGAGGAAATACAGATTCGGTCCTTCTCTGAAGACTCCAGAGAAGTTACCATACGAGATTACCCCGGAGGAGAACGTGAAGATCGCGCGAACCGAAGTGAAGGACTGGTTTTAAGGGTTGAAAGCACAGAGACATCCACCTCCGGAGGAGAAGGTAGATCCAGTGAAAGCGAAGCGCACTCTGGCTGCCCTGACAAAACCACCCAAGTCTCCGCCAAAAGGCAACTATGAGTGCATTATTGGAAAGACATTTGCCGAAGCGGAGCGGCCGGGAAGTACTATCAGTGATCAAAGGATGAAAGAATGACGAGCTGGGAAACAAATTTCCCAGCTCGGCGAACAAGCGAAGCAATCGTGCCCCCCGCTCAAGGTGCCTAGCGACATCGTCGCTAATGATCCGAGGATGGTGCCCGGTTATAGCAATCTTGGAGATTACCTGCCCGACGATGTACATTATGATTTCTTGGAGGTGCAGATAGACAGATACGAGTACGGGAAGCCTCTCGTCAAAGATGAAAGATCTCTAACAACGATGATGCGAAGATTGCATGATTGGTACATGAAAACCTGCAGAGAGTCTGGGGGGAGGAACACTTTGTATCTGTGAGTTAAAAAGGAGCATGACCTCGTTGGAATTGAACTGTTGCATGTTCCATTTGAGGAGTTCTTTCAGTTTTTCAATCAATTGGCCCACGATAAAGCAACGGTCACCTGCTACTGTCTCCACGATAAAGCAACGGCCACCTGCTACTGTCTGTAAGTAGTAGTACTTCTGTCATTAACTCTCTCTATATAGGTCAGCTCTTTCATTGCATGTATTTATAATTATCCTTACTATATTATGCAGATTGAAGATCATCGAATTGAAGAAAAGACAAGTCGGTGATATTGGGTTCATTAACACAAATCTCATAGATGCAACTGAGGTTAAATTTCATGCCGAAGATACCGAGGCCAACTTGCTACGATCATTGGTAATAAATGAAAACAAAGATATAATACTCTTTCTTTACAACTTCAAGTGAGTGTTCCGCGACTGCCGAAGAAGCTGGAATTTAGACACCCGAAAGTAAGTACTATAGTAGCATGTTCCGCGCATCTCCTAGTGATTCAAGCGCTAGTTTCATCAATACCATTTGGCATTCTTGCTTATCAGTTTGATTGACCTCTATTTCTTGTAAAGTGGTTGTGGCAAGAACAAGGGAATGATTTCTGTGGATACTACGTTTGCAAGTCCATCCGCCACACGACCTGTGAGCGGGACTACTCTGACAAACAATATGAAGTGCGTAAATAACAATATTCACAATTTTATTTTATTACCATCATTTGTGTTGAGTTTCATTCATTCATATATATATGTATTGACCCCTTCTTCAAATTAGATGTTTCGGATGCGGGATGAACTCCTAGCACCAGATCGCATGCGAGCAATTCAAGAGAAATTGGCGGCATTCTTTCTTGACCACGTGATCGCTGAAGACGGAGAATACTATGTGGACCATGCGTCCGTATATTTGGAGATTATATTTGTAAGAGATAATTATTGTATATATGTAGCCGGTAGTGTCGGATATATATACGAGAACTTGTTGTTCGACCAATCTCTCGGAGAAGGAGAGGTGGTCGATATCACTTCTCTCTGTATGCATATATGCTCATGACGATCTTCTGTTTCCTTCGTTTGCTTACTAGCTAGCTAGCGTGTCTAGTCCTCTCTATACGTATGTATAGTACGTAGCATCGACCAAGCACGGACATAAGAGAGGACACTTCTCTATATTAATTAGCTAGCTAACACAATATATGAAACACCTAAATTAAGACCCCAAAACCCCCAACCCCCCCCTCCTTTCAAAAACAAAAAAAAATCCAGCCACAGAAATGCTGACGCGTGGATGCCTATTGGTCCCGGTTGGTGCCACCAACCAGGACCAAAGGCCCTCCTGCCCGGGCTTGGCGCACATGCCACGTGAAGGCCCATCTGTCCTGGTTCTGGACTGAACCGGGACTAAAGGGCCAGGGCATTAGTAACGATCCTTTAGTCCCGGTTCAGGAACCAGGACAAAAGACCCTTACCAACCGGGACAAATGGGCCGTTTTCTACTAGTGCATGTTCACAAGAGTAAAAATGAAAAGAAAATACTCAGATAGATCGATACCATTACTAAGGCTCTGTTCAGAAAAAAGGAATGCAAAACCAAGTAACAACAAAATAAAATGAGTATGGGGTGAAGTACTGTAATGTGAAAAAGCACGGGCATTTAAAACGTTGGAACATGCTCTTCATTTGATCTTGGTTGCTTTGCTTGACATAAAAGCTTAATTTTCTGAAGTAAACGGTAAAGTCTCAGCAATAATATAATTCCGTAGAAAGGCATACCTTTACAATTCCTGTGGAAATCCCATGAGTGGGGCCTAAATGGTACAACATAATAGTTACCACCACTTTATTTGGCCTCCACGTGTCCACCTTCGTAGCAGCTAGCAAACCGGGTTCGCTGGGGGTAGCGAACGTGGGCAGGATCCTGTAACCCGCTAGCAGCCGTAGGTAGTTTTAAAAAATAATTATTGTTTGGTGATAATGCAATCCCTGATTTCTAGGTGAGAAGGTACGTCCAGCTTTTGAAGTAACTAGTAAGTTGGCACGTGCAACCCACGTGTAATCTTTAAAAGAATTCTGAGCCTCCCATCTTGGTTGCCATCCACATGACATATGACATCTTTGCTCTTTTGTAGTACTCCTCCGATCCAAAACAAGTGTCGTGGTAAACTAATATCACGACACTTATTTTGGATCAGAGGCAGTATATAACGGACATATGTGCCACAATTATCCCTGACATTTGCCAAATTGAGATAGTATTAATGAACGAATTAACGTCAACACTATATTTTATCCATGAATGGTTATTTATAACAGGTGATACCTAATATCACATGCTTATGGCTAATCCCGATCTTGACAAACTCACCATATGATACCACAAAAGAAAACCCAATCAATCAAAATAACATGAACGACAACTTCTGAAGTACACCCTCCGTTCCTTTATATAAGGTGTATTTGTTTTTTGATAAAATTTCATAATGTAAGGTGCATTTCTTATAAAACCTCATAATTCCTTTTTTAGCCCTTCAAAAAAAGGAAAGTATCTCTCTCCCGATTGCCTGTATCTCTATTTCTAGAAGAAGGAAAGCATCTCTTCCTTGATTATGTGTATCTTTTCATTTCCTAGCCTAACCGATTTACTTGCCACTAACCAACAAAATTTTAAAGTGTAATTTTGTTCTAAATTATCTATAGTTTGTTGCCTTGGTCACCGTGCCCAAAAAAATACACCTAACATAAAGGAACGGAGGGAGTATTTAATAACAGCAAAAGAAAACTACTAAATTAAACTTCACATCAGGGTAACTTATGGTTCTTCTCGAGAATTAGAATCTCTGAATCATAAAAATCGACGTGGCTTCCTTAGAGATATAGCTCAAGTTTGTTAATGTAGTTCAAAGCAATGGCCTATTGAAGAAGTTTGTACCGGAGCTCGTTTCAGCCAAGTTAAGTATGATTCCAGTGAAATCAATCATCTGATCCGCTATTGTGTGCATAATGGGATTATACATAGAAGATGAAATTAGTGAACGGTGAGTACACACCTTTTATTTCACTGGGGCGTCCAGATATATAACTTGTGCTCACACATCTTTCTTCACCTTGCATGTCATCTATATCAATATAAAAAGACCCAGTGAGGCAGATCCAATAAATCTCAGTACATCTTGATCGTACCTCGCTGGTAATTCAAATTAGCGCACATCCTGATCGTAGCGGAGAAGCACCCGAATGACTATTTTGCATCTGCGAGATGTGTGTACAAAATCAGTGAAATCAGTATAATATGCATGAACATGGATGAGCAAATTTCAGGCAATGCAAATCACACTGGTGATGAAGCTTAAGTGCTAAATGCCTGCATTCAAATCACCGATCAAAGAGTTTTAAACTCTGTTAACAAGCTTGATTTGCCTTCAGTTATCAAGTGTATACGGGGCTACTTTTCGGTTGATCGATCTTAGGTAAGTGAAATGTTAACCAGTACATCACGTATGCCAAAACAGATAGCACACGTGAACCAATCTATGAAATGTGAAGCAAAGGTGAACAAAAGACAATACAAATGAAAGACCTCTCCGGCCGTCAGGCCTAGCGGCGGTGTGTTTGAAGGTAGCACATCCCCTGACCGTGCGAGATGACGGGGAGATGTGAACTCACGGCGTGGCCGACGGCCCAGGCCAGGTGGTTTAGGCGGCGTCCCCGACGGCCGGCCAAGCAGTTTAGGCGGCGGCGCTGATGGCCGAGGCTAGGCGATCCGATGGGTGGGAGCGGCACGGAGCTGTGAGGGGCGGCGTCCCTGAAGGTGTGGCAGCTCGATCAAGGCGATGGGGGTGGCGTCCTGAATGGTGCGGCAGGTCGATGCGATGGCGGCGGCGTGCAGCGGCTCGAGGCTATTTGGGCGGCGCGAGGCGGCGTCCCCGACGCTGCGGTGGTTCCCTTCTATCCTGAACGTGCAGCGGTTTCCTTTCATGCGAAGTGTTAGTAAGGAAACAGACCAGGGAAGATAATCAGAAAAGAGAAAGTATTGCTTAGCGCTAAATGTGTTTAGTCGCTCACCTTCAGGACAATAAGGACGGTTGGATGAACGCAAAATGGATGACTGAGATTTATTGGATCTGCCTCACCGGGTCTTTTTATATTGGTATAGATGACGGGTGAAGCCGACTATAAAGGGGGCACTCGGGTTTCGTGTGAGACGGCAGAAGGGACATCTGAGACTAGCCACAATGGAGAGTAACATACACTAATAACATACACATATCCTTAGACTATGTTACTACCTTCATAGTGGATAGTAACATAAGTGTGGTAACATGCAAACATTCATTTATTAGGTTATAGACTCATATTGCTTTGGGACATGTGATGTTATAGTAACTAGCTAAGTTACTCTAACTATCTCTCTCCTCATTAACTCATTGCCACATAATCAAATTTGTTGAGGTGGACTCGATGTTACTGCTGAAGTTACTCCCACTGTGGCTAGTCTGAGTAGTTTATTCTTCTTTCACGGCATGGACAGTGGTGATAGATCTGAGGAGCCAGCCGGCCAAGAGAATCAACGCATCACTATTCCTCTAGAGTATGTGTTCTATTATTCTGAGATGTACTACTAGTTGGTTGTCGATTTTGATTAGCATTTGCTCCCTTTTTTTTGCAGCCAGTACAACCGTATGATGAAAGTAATTAACATGATCGACGGGTTGATCTCCATCACCGAGAGGCATGGGAGACTAATTGCTGCCATACGGCGACGGATGGAAGAACGACCACATGGTGCTCGTAATGGAGTGAGGCGGTGCACGGCTTGCGGCGCTCTGGGGTACAACCGGATTACTTGTGGTCGATCGAAGACGAAGTAGATGTGAACATGAATCTATGTAGTTTAGTTGAATTGGTATGTAGTATATATATCTCGAAACTAGTATGTAGTGCCTCTTGGAAGAAAGTAGGTAGTAACTCTCATAAATTGTACGTAAATACAACTAGTACGTAGTATAATGTAAAGAGAAAGCATCGTGTAATAGGTTTATAGTGTTTGCTTTGCTAGGTTGTAGTATCGAGTATGTAGTATCTCTCTGAACTAGTATGTACTCCCTCCGTTCCTAAATATAGGTTTTTCTAGAGATTTCAACAAGTGACTATATACGGAGCAAAATGAGTGAATCTACACTCTAAAATATGTCTATATACATCCGTATGTGGTTGTCTATTTGAAATCTCTAAAAAGACTTATATTTACGAACGGAGGGAGTAGTATATATCAGAAAAAAGTAGGTAGTATTACTCTGAACTTGTACGTAGTATCCTTGAAAGATAATATATTATCCAATAAAGAACTAGTAGTGGAAAGGTTTTGTAGTACTCCCTCTGTAAACTAATATAAGAGCATTTAGATTACTAAAATAGTGATCTAAACACTCTTATATTAGTTTACGGAGGGAATATATGATATGCTAGGTTGTAGTATGGAGTATGTAGTACGTTGTACCTTTAGTTTACCAAATGTCGGAAAAGGCAGTCGATTTTTCAGAATTATATCCCATTTGATCAGGTTACAGACCATGGCGTCGTTGTATGCAGCAAACCGGGGAAGAATGTGGTCGGGAGGAGAATCCTTCACTTGTCATTTCGCCTTTTGGTTTTGTTGTTACTATTTTCAAAAGGAAACTGATAGTGATTTCATCCCATGAGGATTTTTCGAAAACACCACAAAAGTATGCTTTCATAGAAATGACATCTTGTGGGCTTGGAGGTACTATGATCATGCCAGAACATGGGATTCCGCTCACACGATTTACGTCCTCGGGTGTCATCTTTAGCTCTCTGCTTGTCCCAGCAAAAAAAACTAACCAATTTGTATCGAATTTACTAAGCAGCCAGGCTCCTAATGGTTTATTTAGCTTGTGCAGCTTTAGGCTATGTAATCCCTGAAACCCCATCTCTTCTACAAGCTTTCTGGGCTGCTCGTCAAGGTCTTCCATGAGATCTACAATGATAGAAGGAGCACACCTGGAGTACAGTTTGTCTTTCCATCCTTTCCTTTTTATGGAACTCCTTTTCTTTGAGCGAGATCCACCTGAACGTTTTTGGCCGGATATTTGATCTCGGTTTTTAGTGCGCACTGCAGAAATAGCTCGCCTGAAATCAGAGTTGGATTTGCTGCCGCTGCCGCTCGGCTTGCCCATATCTATGACCAAGAAACAGTTGCATGTTAGTATGATGTTGTGAGTTCTAGGTAGTATTGGTACACACGTATTAGATAATTTCTACGGTTTGGGCCGCATGAATTCTTTTGAGATGGAAGGCTGATCAACCTATGATCTCGCTAATCATACTAACAAACAATAAAGAAAAGTATATTTGACTATACTAAGTTGTGGTACTGAAGAATTACGTCGGCCAGCCATGTTTCACTGCACCGGATGTGCTGTCCTGCCGGCGTGACCCACGGCGAGGGCGCCGATCCGCCGTCTACAACCATTGACGGAGGTGTCGCCCAGGCAGAACGGGAGGTCCAGAAAAAAGAACTGTTTTATTTCGTAACAAGAATATACTAACCCATCTATTTTTATGTAGAAAAGTTTGCTAAGTTGGTTAGTATCCGGATAAGTACGTACAAAGAGATATAGATGCATTCAAATTTTCTGGGATAAGCTCGGGCGATCAGCACGCATTGGATAACCATCAATTAAACTAATGAAAATAATTAATAATCAAACGGGTCGGGTGGAAGCTAGCCTAACCCGTTAAGATTCTGTAGCGATCTGAGAGAAAAAAAAGCAACCACGCTCGGATCTAAGTAGGGAAGATCCTAATGTTGCTTTACTTCCTATACTACTTATTTGTTATTGTGTCAACCATAGTTTTAGGTTTGTCGTCTAATCACATCGTTGGTTGAATAAGGAAACAACCATACATGTTTCGTCGGTGTGTCTATAATTGCGCCGTGTTGTGTACATTTCTAGCTACCGGTAGATTGAATTGACCAGCCCGTCGGAGAAGAATCAATCAGGCCAGCTTTTGCTAGCTCTAAGTAGGATTGTCTCGGAAGCAAATCAAACCAGCTCTTGCAGGACCTGCTCTCGCCACTAAGTACTCAGCGGCGTCAGGGTTGTGGCTACAACCGACTCTGCTACACTTTCTTGAACTCAAGTGTACTCCAGCACCAAGTTGTCATAACTCGTAGTGTCTTGTGTACCTTTCGGTCATTTGCAGCGGTAGCGTGTTCTAACTACTGGTTGTCAGCAGCGAGGGCGTGCTCAAGCTCGCTGTTGAGTTATTGCCTACATTGGGCCCTGCAACCTGCACACATTTAGGTGGATGTTCCTCTTGTTCCCGATACCTCTTACTCCCAAATGGTTGTTGTTTCACAATTCTCATCCCTCTAGGCTTCTAGCGCCTTTGCATTTCCTATCTACAATCTTTTAACACTAGCAAAATGTACTCATGTTATTCTAGAACTGGCCAGTATGCTTTTGGTTGTGTGGAATATATATCCATGGCTCGGGAAATACATTAATTGGATCAAAGCACATGGGTGCTACACTCCCTCTTTCTGTCCCAAGTCCCAACCACAGACATGGAGATCCGGGCGGTAGTATGTATCAGTGTTGTTAACTGTTGTACACCCACAATTACAAACCATTATAATTCCTTGTAAATGCACCATGCCTATACCTGGCCATCCGTCGGGCCAGGCCTAACAAAGCCCGAGGCAGAATACCTAGCCCGGGCCTAGTTTCCCGGCCCAAGCCTAGCCCGTCAGTGAAAAAGCCCGCCAGGCCTCGGGCTGGGCCACTTCCCTAAAATGAAAAAAAGCCAAGCCAAGTCCTGGCCCGACATGTCTTTTGGGCTCAAAACTCAGGCCCAACCCCAGCCCGCGGGAAAGACTGGGCTGGATCAGGTTGGGCTTTTTCGGTCCGGGTTGGGCCGGCTAGGCCGGGTATCCCATGGCCAGGTATAACTATAGCATAGGCATTCCACGCCCTTATTGCTGCTTAATTGACAGCTACTCTACCCTCTACCACAAAAAAACATCTACTCTACTCGTGCACCTGCTATATATGCCCATCTTTTTTTTTGAAGCTTATATATGCCCATCTTGTTCGTTCAAGTATTGTGCACATATCAAGATGCATCTTCTCAGAAACAAAACAAAAATCCACACGGTATATAATCAAACATGCATGGGGAAGCGAATGGTGCTTTTCTTCCGGTACTTTATGTTATTGCATCGACATTGCATAGACTGAAGTTAAGTAACTATGAGAAAGAGAAACCGGTTTTAGTGTAAGGTCTGGGAGGCAATGGGAAAACCACCGCAACTTCCCCGTGATGTACTCTGTACTCCCCTGGATAAAACTTTGACCAATAATTACTCCATTAACATGCGGTTTATGTGACACAAAAGCGATATGACCAAATCCATGTCCTGACTTATGATTATGGTTTGTCACTTAAGAGTAATTGTAAGTCAAAAACTTTCCCTAGCAAATCAAAATGCGCCATAAATTTTGGACTGGATAGAGTAGTGGCCAAAGTTATAATTAGAAACCTTGCAAATGTAGAAAATAACATCATCGCAAAGATTGGAGGCATTAATACAGTGGCCCTGTCATGCCTTATGCCATTTAATCACTAGTGTCACATTCCTTACTGACGGTACTTTGTCAAGAAGAACAGTGTTTTCTTATTTCACATCATGTACATTGTCAAGAATAACAAATGTATTTATTTTATTTTCAGTTTTTTCTATTCACATTAAAGCCACAGTGATATCACTCATAAATCCATGTGCACCTACGTAATTGGCATTGATGTTATATGCCAAAGAGAAATATGTTATGTTATTACGCATACAATTCTCAATGACCAATTTTGGCAAAATAATCACCACTGCCACATGTGAAGATGTGGCTGACTCATGTGGGTCATCATCCAATGGTCATATTTACAATGCAAGACCATAGATGCATTCCAGAAAAATATTCCATCGACGTTTTTTCAACTCTAAAGACAGCTGCCATTCACTCTGAAGATTTTGATCAAATATTAGAAAAATGTGATGGCTTACCTTTAGCGATCTTAGCCATATCTAGTGTGGTTTGCTAACATGGACAAAATAAAGCATCTATGGAATTAAAGAGCAGATTCAGTTGGTTGTGCACTGGAAACAAGAGACACCACAGAAAAGATGATGATGATTTTGTCACTTTGTTACTGTGATCTTCATACTCTTCTGAAAACATATCTGTTTATACCTCAGTATGTTCACAGAAGGAACTACTTTTAAGATGAAGGACCCGATAAGGAGTTGGGTTCCTGGAAGATACTTTCATGGAGAAGGAAGATATGTAGTACATGAGTTAGGATAGAGGTGTTCTTAATGAACTCGTGAATTGAGGTTTGATCCAGCCTATGAAGAGAGACCAATACAGTAATGCTTAAAGTTGTCAAGTTCATGATACAGTCATGGACTTCATCATATCCAATTCAATCAAAGAGAACTTTGTTACACCATATTGTTCCCGGTCCAATTATTGATCAGATATGAAGCACAATTCATCGATTCTCCCTCCAAGCTACAGAGGAAAGCAGTTCTTTTCCAGAGATTCGCCTTCTCATGCCCGATCACTTCAAGTATCGGGATTATTGTGGGGAATCCCCTCTCTAGATGAGTTCAAGCATTTGCGACTTTGCTAAATTTCCTGAAGGAGGAATTGGGGAGATGCAAGCACTAGAGATGCTGTCAGAGCCGTTAAGCAGCCAATTTAATTTCTTCAAGATTTTGGCAGCTAAAGAATCTGAGGAAGGTGAATATCGATCTTAGCGATGATCAAAATCCACTGAAGATACAAAGGTGTGCATGAAAGCTATTTCATCTTCTCTATCACCTAGGCACAGATAATCTTCGTCCTTGATCTATCTAGAATTGTGATTGCAGCTTATTACTGGAAGAATGGTGCCCTGCTCCGCTTGGCCTCTAAAATTGGATGTTACAGTCAACCTTCCCGCGTGTTCCAAATTGGATGAGCTCCCTCGTCAACCTTAAGCAGTTACAGTTCGAATTGCAGAGGGTCAAGCATGAAGACCTCTGCATCCTTGGAGGCTTACCTGCTCTCCTAATTCAGACACTAATAGGTGAAATGGGATTCCCATGCTTGAGGAATTCTGCTTACAGCATGAACGGGGGGTTAGAAATCGAGAACCTCCCCTGCGGTTTCATGACCGCCACATGCAAGTGTGGAGCATATAAAGAAGATTGCACTGCACTCTTGAGGCCACAATGGCGCCCGTGGAGGGAGCACTCAGCACAAACCCCAGGTTCCCCATATAAGCTCTAATCTAACCTCATCATCAATGTACATACTTAGCTAATTCTTTGTGCCTATATATATAGTTCTCCTTTGTTGCCTGCTCAAGTGTTTTTCTTCAAGTGAAGTGAAGTACTAATTATTGAGTGACCGTTATTTATCTTTTTATTGGTCATTTTCCTCGAAGAAAACTGTCTGACAAGCTGTAAACCAATGAATTTTCGTGCCACTGTTCTAAACAGTTTCTCAAGCTAAACAACTCAGAAGCTCTTATCAGTTATACATAGTTTTGATAGTTTGACTTACCATCGCTTGTGGTCATTTGCAGTACTACTCACCGCAGATCGCTAGAGCACCAGCATCTCTTACACCTGTAGTCTGCACATTCTAAGCCTTCATCACCACATAAGTTGATTCAGAAACTTGTCTGCCCAATCAGCAAAGCACATATGGTGCACATGTCAAAAAAGGGGAGTTAGCAGCTGATGTATAACTTATATGTTAGAGCAAGTAATACTCTACATATGAAACCTAATGAATTTATTACATCATGGGAAGAGGAACTAGCAGGACTCCCACGAAAATAAAGTTCCAATTTTACTGTCTTTCATGAAACATATGTAGCCATAAATATGCATGACATGACAGAAAAAAAGGATGGACGCAATTTTCTCTGACCAAATTTCAACATCACTCTGTTCAAAAGATACTGCTATATTTCTGACCGCCGTTCAAATTATCAGGCATATTTTGGCTCATGTGCTCACAACCTTCTGGAAAACATGGAGGCAGATGTGTCGATTCCATGGTCAATCATTACGGTTTGATGGATAGCAACAGGCAGAGCCACAGAGGGTCACCAGCAACTGTCGTAACACGGTTAGTTTCAGCACCATTCATTTGTGTTAGTTATGCTGTTCATAAAGATCTCCTAGATAGCCGGAAGTGGCAACAGTTCTAGAAGAGTGTGAGAAAAAGCCAAGCATCATCCTTCCTCTCCATGCATGGGAATTCGTATTATGGTGCTATCCCAATATTGCATCAAAAGAACTTATTATTGCTCTTTTACAGTATAATGTGGTGCTGAATTGCTAGGAGAGCAAACTCAGCAAGAAACTTGCTAATTCATATTAGAGATTGAGATTTTCAGCCAACCAAGGATGAATGATGAAGCTATGAGCATGCTACCAAACTGTAGACTTCATTAGAGAATGATTACCATGGAAAAGAGCACACAAGTATGAAATTAAGAGCAGGTACCTAATACACCAGCAACGTTTATACATATATAATGTAATAAAACAGAGCAACACCCCAGTGTCATCTGAATAATGGTGGACTGTGAGTTGCACCAAAGATGTACAAACTGAAATAAAAGTATTGAATATGACACCAAAGATTTAAAACTGAGTTGTAAATGGCATGAGAAAATCACACAAACATGACTTTTATTGCCACTGCAAATTTTTCTCGTTGAATTGCTGTACAATAATACAATCAGACAGATCTAAATTTCTTCAAAAAATTGAAGAAACATCACCTCCCATGAGTCGAAAGTATTTAACACCCAAAAGTCCTAGTAAAACCACACAAAAATTGAACAGAAACAAGCAAGAATAATGATGCGAGCATCTGATAACTCAGTTTGTGTCTCTGTACCTGAAGACCAGTTCACAAGAAGAGAAGTTGGACAAGTTAATACTTATACGTCATTAAAGAGAGACAACCTTGTTTGCACATATTGTACATACTTCTCGATATATAGATAGAAATAAAATGGTCTATATGACCTTTGATCAGTTCACCAAAAAATATAGTTGATAACATATCCAATGGACTCGATGAATAATCATGTGACAGATATGTGGATCAATGTTCACCCAAAAATGGTCTATACTACATGTTTCCATTCAAATGTAAAGAAGAAAGGGAATATAGAAACTAACTTGCTGCTAGCAACTTCAGTGAGTCCACGGGCACAACGCCGTCATCATACCATGATCAGCGGTAAACATCATGGTTGGTGGCTATTGCCAAAGGTCTTCTCACATTATAAAGTGGTGAATATCTCGTATATGTCCATCATTAGAGCAGACAAGGAAAAAGGCGTTGAGATTAATTTATTAGGTCAAATCAAGACTGAAAAAACTAATATAATTTGCAGCTTAGTTGAGGCCAAATGCACAGCCCCATTGAAAAAGAAGGCAGCCATATAGAAACACAGATAGTCGTTCATCAGAATAGCGCACAGTCAGACATTTACTACGGGTACAAGTTCCTCCCAGAATTACTAGTAAGAGAAGTGACCTTCATTTTAGACGTACTGCAAATAGAAAAGATTGGGAGATGTGTCCGACAAACAAAAGTTCAGGCCTCGATTAGCAGTTCAGAGTATTTTTCAGGGAGTAACCCCTTATATTCTTGGCCTTTCCCCCCTGAAGCAAGTGGAAGCTTCAAGGGTGAACACCCTCTCATCAATTTTAGATAGATAAGTCCCAGCCCTGGGCACCTCCCCTTTCCGAAGTAAGCTTCTAACTATAGCATTTAGCATATGGGAGTCGGCAACACATCCATTCTTCTCCATAGAAAGGAATAGATCATCAGACTCTTGTAGAGAACCTTCTTCAATAAGTTTTTGTATCATTAAGCTATATGTAATAACGTCGGGCACTAATCCGTTGGCCCAGATACCATCAAACAAATCTTTGGTTTCTGCCTTCCTGCCACATTTAAGCAATGCACCAATCATAATATTAAAAGTGATAACACAAGGCTTAACCTTCCCGGCCAACATTTCCCTGGAAAAAACCAATGCATCATCTATCCTTCCATTCTTAGAGTAACCATCAATCAGTATGCTATATGTGATAACATCTGGTTTCAAGCCAATTGAGACCATATTGTCAAGTAACTTCCTTACTTCATCCATCTTACCAACGAACAAGTATCCACCTATCAGTGTGTTATAAGTACACACATCAGGCTTCACACCCATGTGTACCATCAGGTCGAAGAGATCCTGGGCTTCCATAACCCTTCCATTTTTGCAAAGGCGATCCATAATTGTGTTGAAGAACACTGTGTTGGGACAGATGCCGCGATCCAACATCTCAGAAAATAGTTCAGGAACCTTCTCCCATTTGCCACAAGAACAGAAACCACTAATAAGGGGGGTGAAAACAATGATACCAGGGAGTAATCCTTCAGTTATCATTTGATTGTATTGGGACATAGCATCATCCATTCGGCCAATACTAGAAAGCAAGTTTATTACCGCTCCATAGTTCGCAACATCAGGGTTCAATCCTTCCTGCCGCATTTTTGTAAATATATGCATTACCTCACCAACCGTTTCTTCTTGAGCATATGCAGATATGAGTATGTTGTAGACAAAATGATTTGGCGCCATGGGAGAGAGGGAGAGGTATGGTACAGGGCGATCCACGGCGGTGGGGGTGAGAAGAGGACGGTAGGATTCCCGCCAGAGGTTGCCAGGATCGGGCGCCAGAGGTGGCGGCGGCAAGGGGGAGGAGTGCAGCGCTAGGGTTCGCACGAGAGAGAGAGGGGTTGGGTGGGGTTCGCGCGAGAGAGGGGGGTTTTGCTGCCGTGGGATGGGATGGGTGGATGGATGGATGGACTGATGTTTGCCAAGTCATCGATCCAAGCCACAAGTGATTCCACCAATCAGAAATAAGCTTAGGTAGTTTTTTTTCTTTTGTTTCTCTTATAATTTTCACCCTCTAATTCAGGGTAAACATTCAACATATTAACCACTTATAGTTTGCTAAAATGAACCAATAGTGTGCACACGTGTATATCTTGGGATGACAAACAATGTTGATTTGGGGGATTTTCACTTTCATTGCACAAAAGAGCCATTTTCCATTTTTTGAGTGCCCAAAATGAGTTTTTTTGTTAAGGACCTACCATATATTTGTTGCAAAATTGGACCAAATCATTTTTTTAAAAACATTCGACCATATTTAATGCACAATTGACCTAATGGGTGGGTGTCAAAAGCTTTGATGCAACTCTCGTGAAACAGATAAATTTCTGCCAATTCAGTTGGAAGCGGGTCAAATTTGAACTACAACTACCTCATAGTTTGTTGTTTAATTTCTAGGTACATAAGTATCTATTTAATCAGAGAAACACCAAAAAAATCCAAGATTCAACCACTAGCTAGGAACGGTCATGCCCGCTGTTTTGACCGCATTTTGAAACGGGCATAAAAAATTCAAAAAAAAATTTGGAAAACATTCGCATTGTGTCATTACATATGACCAAGTTGTCAGGAAAAATAATAAAATTGTAATACGGCAATTATTTCAAAAAAATGTTTTTAGAAACGAGCTATCATGTGTGGAGATTAATGGCTTTCAAGCCATATGATCAATCTTATGGTCATATTCATGGCATAGTTTGTTCAAATGGTCTCATATTGTGCAAAAGGGTGCATCTTGGAATGGCAAATAATATTGCCTAAAGAAGTTTTCATTTTCTTTGGACGAAAAAACCATTTTACATTTTTCGAGTGCCCAAAAGGCGGGTTTTTTGTGAAGAACCTACCAAATAATTGTTGCAAAATTGGACCAACTCATTTTCTAAAATACTAGGCCATATTTAATGCACAATTGACCAAATGGTTGGGTGTAAAAAGTTTTGATCCACCTCTCGTGAGAAAGATAAATTTCCGCTGATTCAGTTGGAAGCGGGTCAAATTTGAACTGTAGCTGCCTTGTAGTTTGCTCTTTATTTTTTTCAAAAATCATTTATAGGTACATAAGTATCTATTTAATTAGAAAAACACCAAAAAATTTCCAAGATTCAACCACTAGCTAGGAACGGTCATTCCCACCATTTTGACCGTATTTTGAAACGACCATAAAAAATTCAAAAAATTGGCAAAACTTCGCATTGTGTCATTATATGTGGCCAAGTTCCCAGGAAAAATAACAAACTTGTAATACGACAATTATTTTAAAAAATTGTTCTCAGAAACGAGCTATCACGTGTGGAGATCAGTGACTTTCAAGCCAAATGATCAATCTTATGGCCACATTCATGGCATAGTTTGTTCAAATGATCTCATATTGTGCACAAGGGTGCATATTGGAATGGCAAACAATATTGCATAAGAAACTTTTCATTTTCTTTGGACGAAAAAACCATTTTCCATTTTTCGAGTGCCAAAAAGGAGGTTTTTTTTGTGAAGGACCTCCCAAATAATTGTTGCAAAATTGGACCAAATCATTTTTCTAAAATACTAGGACATATTTAATGCACAATTGACAAAATGTTTGGGCGTAAAAAGTTTTGATTCACCTCTTGTGAAAAAGACAAATTTCCGCCGATTCAGCAGGAAGCGGGTCAAATTTGAACTGCAGCTGCCTATAGTTTTCTATTTATTTTTTCCAAAAATCATTTCTAGTTACATAAGTACCTATTTAATCATAAATAAATGGTTTGGTGGCGATACGTCGAGGTTTGGGCGGTGGCCGAGGCCCCCAACTCTAGAGCGCGTAAACTCGCATGCCCGCCGCGTGGTCACCGCGTGACCATGGCGTTGCCTTGTGTTCTGGGCAGCCCAGGCATGTCTAGTGGGTTGGGCATCCCCAGGTAGGTGCTAGGAAGAAAATTACAACATAAGATTCTCAGGAGGAGACCGATTGATGCTCAAACATGAATTAGCAGACAAGTGTTTGATTAGCGGTACGGGAAATGTACATGGCTAATGGGCGTGAGTTTTGCTAAGGATGATCAGTTACTAAGAATACCGTCTTCACAAATTTTCAGCTCAAAAGGAGGAGCCTAGGTGGTACTTGCTTTGCAAAGTACCACACTGGACATAAATACGAATGTTGAAGCTGTGCTCAAAATAATGAATGGATTGAGGTGGCATTTGGTGGAGGATGGTTATTTGGGCATATGAAAGAACCGTAGAAAATGGATACTATTTGGACATGCCAAAGTGGTACTTCCTTCATAAAGTGTTGTTTTGAATAGAATAGGAAAATGAATATTGTTGAATTATTTTTGAACTAGGCAAGGAAGGTTTTGGAGCCCCCCCCCCCAACAGCTTTTGACCAATTAGTCTGAAATGGTCATAGATCTATGACCAATTCTTCCAGGGTCACTTACAGAAGGTCACTAATTGACATATTTCTTGTAGTGCTACAACCCTTTAATGCTAGCAAAATACAGTCATGTTATTCTAGAACTAGCTAGTTTGCTTTTGTTTGTGTGCACATTGTGTAGAATATATATCCATGCCATGGGAAATGCACTTTATCAGAGCACCTGGGTGCTACACTCAGGCCCGGTCCTGATGGGGGGACAGGGGGGCGACCGCCCCGGGCCCCCAGAACAGAGGGGCGCCCCAGGTACGTGCACTTAATATAGATTAAGCCTGTTAGAGAAGAAAAATAATGCAATGTTGTATGTGTTGTCGTGTTGAATCTGGCCTGGTCAAAATAGCAATTGGATATAACTGAACTGAACGTCCAAGATTCCAGCCCCCATCACGCGCGTATGAGTCGCACGATGCTCGCAGATGGCACGGGACAGAATGATTTCTCGCCTGATTGGTCTGATTGCCTTCTGTTTTACCTAATCCTAGATCACCTAGCGACGCCATCGCCTTTGACAACCGCATGGACTTATCCCTAAGCTTGACTCCATCACCTCTCGTCCTCGTAGCGCCTACAGCCGCTGCGGCCGCTAGGAACAGATTGAACAGCAGCGAGGAGGGCACGGGAACGGCCAGTGGCAATCGGCAGTCTCCGCTGTCCACGCGGCCACACACGAATCCAGCAGAAAAGGTAGCCTACAAGCCTATGCCTTAGTGATTTCTACAAAGTTACAGATCATGACCGTGTTATGATTATTACAATAGGACATTGACGATCGTCGACTGACTGGACACTGTTAAGTGACATATTATTGGGCTTTATGCACTTGTAATTTGTGAGCGCTCGACTTTACAATCGGTAAGATTTTATTAACTGATTTAGTATTTTTGTATGTTCCAGCTCGTTTTGAATTACCAATTATTTCTTTAAATTTCAGCACCTCATGTCACCTAGTAAAAGGCATGCATCCAGCAACTACAATTACTAGATGAGATTGATAATGATGCATCGCAGAATGTTGTAAGAAATTTCTAAGATGTGCATATGTAATTTGATATGAGTACTGCCTTTCAGTGCACATGAAATAATGTTTGGTACATCTCATATATAGACATATTGATTATTATGTCCCTGTTGATACTAAAGGGCCCCGAGTTCTAGATTCGCCCCGGGCCCCCGAAACCTCAGGACCGGCCCTGGCTACACTCCCTCTTTCTGTCCCACCATACAATTGATCAGAGCACATAGAGCTTGCAGATCTCTGTGGCGATATGTATCAGGAGTACATATCTGATGGAAACCATATATTCAGTGGAAGCATGGAAACTTGACCGTTGGATAAGGAGTGTACGTTGTGAGATGAAAAGATGGAGGAATCGCAAAAGAACCCCCGTAATCTTCCTATACCTCGGTACAACATCCCTGATGGAAGATGAGCCATCCCGTGCCTTTCCCCTTGGAGCTACCCCGATTCAATTTTTCCCCATCAACAACTAGGGTTAGGAGATGACACCTGCGGCCGGCGGCCGCAGCTAATTCCCTCTCTCCTCTCCGGCGGCTGGCCCATCGCGCCAACCCAGCACAACGCCCTCGTTCCGCGCAGGGCCGGCGACTGACGCGACTAATTCTTCATCGGCCTTCTCTCCTCTCCGGCAGCTGGCCCAGCGAGCCAATCGTCCTCTGGGCATTCCCCATCGGGTTGGTACTGGATCTAGGTCTGAAGGTATGGACCTTTCTATTACATTGTTCATCTTCTGTGTTATGTTTTGCCACGTTCTTCTTATCGTAGCTCAACTAGTGTTTTTATCTGTCGGTTGGGCTAGGTTTGCAAAGCAAAAGAGATGACAAGGTCGTGGGTTCTGGTTGTCTCCTCCAAGACTAGCACTTCTAGTTGGGATAGGTATGCAAAGCAAAGCAAATAGAGTAGGGGAGGGAATGAGGTAGTAGTATCTTGGCTGGAACTGCTGATTGCTGCTAACTCTACTGTCCAGATTTTGGTCTTCAAGAAGTTGGTAAAGACTAATGCATTGCATAAGTAAGTTTTATATTAATGCAGCAACATGGAGACCCCATCATGCTAATTTGACAATATTGTTTACCATATTGGTGGTTCTAGGCATATTTGTTACTGTATAGTTGTTAAATGAAGGAAACTATCAGGCTTAGTTTGGCAGCACAATTTTTACAAAACTGTGGTAATCCAAAACCGCAGTATTCCAATGCCTAGGCAAGAAATACTAAATGTTCTTGAAATTGTAGTTTTCCTCAGTTTTACCAAAAATATCAAGGTGTTTGGATGTTGTTTTACCATGGTTTTGACCAGCACAACTGGCATGAAATTGCTTAATTAATCTAACCTGGAGGTACATGATTGATCAAGGTTCACCAATCAACTAGATCAAAAGTAATTGTGACGACAGCTGGAAGAAAATGGATCCGAGAGCACAACTTAAGCAACCCAAAATGGCTAATAAGCAAGAGATATATTACAACTAATTTACCATATAACAGAATGAGGAGAAATCAAAGGTAGAGATCACATCTATTCTTATCTGGTCATGGATAGGGACATAAACAATTTCGTCTCATTTGGTTTAGAAAAAATGGGCCGGGACCTCTTTTCTAGACACACAAAAAAACCCCACGGTTTTGAGAATACTACAGGTTCTAAAACTTCAGCCTTACTTCTTGTAGACTTGTGTGTAGTATGATGGGCATAAGAAAGGAGTTGAAACTGGTTGAGCATAGAAAAATTGTAGAAATTATTTTAGCTGTCAGTTTCAATTTATATTGCAATTGATCGGTGAAGTGAGCTGAGATTAGGTACTGCTAACACTTGAATGTTCTTTCTAGCAGTTTATTTTATTCTATGTTATTCTGGAAGGCACATATTGGCTGGCTCCTATGAGAGTGTGCTTTCAACTTACAAACTGTATTTCTTCTCTTTGTGGAGTAATTATGGAATGCCACGGTGAAGTGAGCAAGGGACCACCTTTGGCTATTTGCAACTCCCAGTCTGATGCAGAATAAGCCATCCACACTAGACCAAGCCCGGAAATTGTATTTGCCACACAACAAAAATTGTATAGCGCACCTTTCTGTGTAAGTACTTGTCTAACTAATATGTGCATGCTTATAATTTCTTGTATTCCAGCATGTTAAACCATTGTGCTTTTCATCCACATTTCATGGCTCATCTTGTACCCCGGAGTGTGATGATGACATCAGGCCGGCCATAGGGATGACTTTTACAGATTTGAACGCAGCCAAGGATTTCTATGAAGCTTATGCACATCATGAGGTAGAATAAAAGGACTAAAGGGATATAAGGATAAGGGTGGAAAGCGAAGACAGAAAGACAAGAACAAGAACAAGGAAGTGCAGCAAACATGATGGCGGTACATTCCTCTGGACTTAGTTTGAGAATATTTCTAAAATTTTGCTTCCTAATAAATACACATGCACTGATGTATCTATGTTCATAGATTAGGATTAAAAATTGATTTAAAAAATTAGGTATAAATTCTTGCAATTTTCCTACTGCTTGACCAATTAATTTTTTTGTTTCAGATTGCTTGGTGGCCCTACCAACCTCTGCAAGTTTTTAGGACTAATAGTATTACATTATTATGTTCTTCTCTAGTGTAATGGAGCTATTAGCTATTGGCGCCGAACTTCTTCAAGTTGTTAGCTAGTGTACTGGAGGTATTATCTGTTGGGGCCGGGCATCTGCAAGTTGTTAGCTAGTGTACTAGAGCTATGTGTTCAATGACTGATGTATAAAGGTGTAGATTTGCCATCACTGTTAATGATGCATCTATTTTGTAACCGTGTATTGGAGTGTGGGCATTATTTAAGTGACTGAATCAGATGCATGAGTTTTGCTTTACTTAAATATATTCTAGGAAATTGTTTCAATTGCTGGAAATGTGCTATGTGAGGTGCATGAGTTCTTCAACTGGGCAATGGTTTTGGTTGTGGTTTCGTCATTTATCTGGGCAATGATTTTAGCTAATGTATTTTATTGTTTGTTCTACTTAAATTTACAAGGGAACTGGGTAGTACCCATCGTTCAATTTTTGTCTTCGTTCAATTTCACGCAATCAACACAAATAGGTGGGGACATGTGCCGAAGCCCCACACGTGACGGGGTAGCTAGCTGTAATACTTGTATGCGTCAGAGGTCGTGTGCAGAACAACATTGCTGGGGCGGGCGTTTTTCTGCAAAACTGCATGTAGCAGTTATGGATGGATCTAGTCCATACATACAAGATCCAACAGCCTGTGGTAAAGTTTCCAACCTTTCACTGAAGATGTGGTTTTCACCTAATATTGTCTCATGTATCAGTGTTGTTGATTGTCGTACACCCTCAATAAAATTAAGCCATTATATATTTTGACGCCAAGTAAATGCACGGTGGAAAATGTTGGCCATGCCTTTTTTGGTACTCTCGATTCCTATATAGTGTTGCTTAATTAGAGACCCAACAAATGTTGAAAATACCATCATCTAAAAAATTGGAGGCATTAATATGGTGGCCCTCTCATGCGTTATGCCATTTAATCATCTGTCCCTCCTTTTCTTATTGACGCTAGTTTGTCAAGAAGAACTATGTATCTTTAATTGTATTTCAGTGTTTTTTGTCCACAGTAAAGCCACACTAATATCACTCATAAATCACATAGCAGATTCAGTTGGTTGTGCACTTGAAACAAGTGACGTCGCAGAAAAAATGATGATGATTTTGTCACTTTGTTAATGTGGTTTTCATCCTCATCTAAAAACACATCTCTTATACCTCAATATGTTCAGAAAATGATCTACTATTAAGATGAAAGACCCAATAAGAAGTTCGATTCCTGAAGGATACTTTCATGGAGAAGGAAGATACGCAGTACATGAGTTAGGATAGAGGTGTTTTTACTGAGCTCGTGAATAGAAGTTTGATCCAACCTATGGAGACAGACAAGTTCATGATACAGGCTACCAAGGAGAGCGATTCTTTTCTAGAGATTCGCCTACTATTGTCTCATTCCCGATCACTTCAAGTATCTGGATTGTTGTGGGAAATCCCTTCTCTAGATGAGTTCAAATTTCCGGAAGGAGGAATTGGGGAGATGCAAGCTCTAGAGATGTTGAAACAGGTCAGAGCATTTTAAGCAGCCAATTTAATTTCTTCTATATTTTGGCCAGCTACAAAATCTGAGGAAGCTGAATATCGATGTTAGCGATGATACAAAGAAGTGCATGAAAGCTATTGGATGGGCTCCCTTGTCAACCTTTGTACTGCAGAGGGTCAAGCATGAAGACCTTTGTTAGGAATAGCTTCATACTGCAGAGGGACAGCGTTTTTCTTTTTTCTTTTTTTGTCCTCCTTTTTGGTCGTTGTTGGCAAGCTAGAAAGTAAACCAAGGAATCTCTGTTATAAACTGTTTCTCAAACTAAACAGACCATGCGCTCTTATCAGTTATAAATAGTTTTGACAGCTTAGCCTACAATCAGCAGGAAACCCACCCCACACCATTTTTGTCAAACAGCTACTGGCTTAGCACGGAAACCTAGTGGCACGGTAACATTATCACCAAACGCGCTAAGAATTTCGATGAAAGCTGCAAACGTGTTGTAAGAACGTCCCCTTCTTACAACTATAACAGCAAGCCAAAACAGAACCACACGTACTGGACAAAGGGTGGTAAGAGCCTAAAGCACTTCTATCCTGAGAATTCATCATGTCTGCACCTTGAAGAAGAACATCCTTGGATAAGGGCTGTACCTGATAACATGTCTGCCCAGTACATTAGACACAACATATTTCCCTTTCTTTACTCTGTTTCTTGTTCCCTTTCTTTGCTCTGTTTCATGTCTGCACCTTGAGATAGCAGCAAGTAGTGTACATCCTGCTGGCCCCTCTTTCCTTTGCCCTGTTTCTTGTTCTGTACCTGCCCACTTAGGCATGTACATTAGCACAGAACGTAGCTTTGTTCATGCCTTTTCAATACAATAGAAACTGCATGTTTCCATTTGATGCAAAGGAGATATGCAATATAGAAACTAACTTACTGCTAACAACTTCAATGGATGTAAAGGCACAGCATGGTCATCATATCATGAACAGCTTGCTGGATATTGACAATAGTTGTCAAAGGTTTGGTCCCACGGTTTTCCCAGCATTATGAAATGGTGAATATCTAGTATACGTCCAGCAGCACAGCGCACAAAGGAAAACTTTCAAGGATAATATATCAGGTCAAATCCAATACTGACAAAACTAATAGAAATTGCAGCTTAGTTCAGGCCAAATGTTCAACTCTATTGAAGAAGTAGTACTCAGCCATATAGATGAAACACACAGTCGTTCATCAAAATGGTGCCAGTCAGAAGTTTACTACTAGCCCAAGTTTCTCCAACAATTACTAGTAAGAGAAATGACCACATTTCAGAATGGTAAAGGTAAGAAACCTCCGAGCATCTCACTACTAGTACAAGTTCCTCCCAGAATTACTAGTAAGAAAAGTGACCTACATTTTAGACAAGGAAAAAGGTGATGAGATTAATTTATTAGGTCAAATCAAGACTGAGAAAACTAATATAATTTGCAGCTTAGTTGAGGCCAAATGCACAGCCCCATTGAAATATAATCACAGATAGTCGTTCATCAGAATAGTGCAGTCAGACATTTATTACTGGTACAAGTTCCTCCCAGAATTACTAGTAAGAGAAGTGACCTTCATTTTAGACGTACTACGAAAAGAAAAGGTTGGGAGATGTAACCCACAAAGAAAAGTTCAGGCCTCGATTAGCAGTCCAGAATATGTAGGCAAAATCTCTAGAAATGGTTTCAACCAGTGCCCTGTTCCAGAAAAGAGTGGTATTCTTCAGGGAGTAACTCCTTATATTCCTGGCCTTTCCCCCCTGACGCAAGTGAAGTCAATAAGCTAGCAGTGGAAGCTTCAAAGGTGAACCTCCTCTCATCAATTTTAGACAGATAAGTCCCAGCCCTCGGCACGTCCCCTTTCTGAAGTAAGCTTCTAACTATAGCATTTAGCATACGGGAGTCGGCAACACATCCATTCTTCTCCATAGAAAGGAATAGATCATCAGAATCTTGTAGAGAACCTTCTTCTATAAGCTTTTGTATCATTAATCTATATGTAACAACGTCAGGCACTAATCCTTTGGCCCAGATACCATCAAACAAATCTTTGGCTTCTTCCTTTCTGCCACCTTTAAGCAACGCACCAATCATAATATTAAAAGTGATAATAGAAGGTTTAACCTTCCTGTCCAACATTTCCCTGACAACAATCAATGCATCACCTATCCTTCCCTTCATAGAGTAACCATCAATCAGTATGCTATAGGTGAAATCATCCGGTTTCAAGCCAATTGAGCACATATTGTCAAGTAACTTCCTCCCTTCATCCATCTTACCAACTAAACAGTATCCATGTATCAGTGTGTTGTAATCACGGACAAAAGGCTTCACACCCATGTGTACCATCAGGTCGAAGAGATCCTGGGCTTCTATAACCCTTCCATTTTTGCAAAGGTGATCCATAACAGTGTTGAAGAACACTGTGTCGGGACAGATGCCGCGATCCAACATCTCAGAAAATAGTTCATCAACCTTCTCCCATTTGCCACAAGAACAAAAACCACTAATAAGGGGGGTGAAAACTATGATACCAGGGAGTAATCCTTCAGTTATCATTTGATTGTATTGGGACATAGCATCATCCATTCGGCCAATACTAGAAAGCAAGTTTATTACCGCTCCATAGTTCGCAACATCAGGGTTCAATCCTTCCTGCCGCATTTTTGTAAATATATGCATTACCTCACCAACCGTTTCTTCTTGAGCATATGCAGATATGAGTATGTTGTAGACAAAATGATTTGGCGCAATACCATTTCCCACCATCAAATCAATGAGACAATGCATCTCATGAAAAGATTGCTCCATAGCATACCCATGGAGCAAAATGCTGTAGGTAGTAACGGTCGGTTTTTGGCCCAGACTTACCATGGAATCAAAATCTTCCTAGCTTCTGCACACCTTCCGCTCTTGCAAAGATAATCCATCTGTATACTATAAGTTACAACATTTGGTTGGACACCATTTCTAGTCATCTCCTTGAAAATCCGATCCACCTCTTTGCACTGTCCTAATGAATAATATCCATGTATGAGACTGGTATATGTGGCAACATCAGGCAGAATACCTCAATCAGTCATCTGTTGAAGAACCTCCTCTGCCTTGTCCATCGCATGAACTTTGCACATGCCAGAGATGATTGAATTGCAGGTCACAACATTCGGCGAAATTCCCCTCTGTAGCATGACACAAAATAGGCTGTAGGCCTTGCCCACCTCACCATCTTTCAACAAGCCATCAAGTACGGTGCTATAGGACACCACATTAGGTTGGCAGCTACCTCCATGGTCAATCATCATGTGAATCAGCTCGAGAGCCTCTTGGCTCCTCTTCTCGTTGCAAAGACCCTTCAAAAGAATGCTGTATGAGAAAATGTTCGGGATGCAGTTAAATTCAGGCATTATCCGGAGTACGATTTCCATTGCATAGCTGGTCTTCTCCTCGGCGCAGATGGCCTTGAGTAGGTGGCTGAAATTGACGATGGCTTCTGCTGCAAATCCCAACTTAATGACGTGCCCCATGCCAGCATGTCCAAGGTCCAAGCGGCCAGCACGGCAGCAGCAGTCGACTAGAATGCCATAGGTGATATTGTGGGGAGGCACCTTGGCTCTTGCAACACGGTTGAAGAGGGAGACGCCGAGCGCGGGGCAATCACGGCCGACAACGGTGAGGAGGCAGTTGATGGCGAGGACTGAGGAAGGCCCAGCAACCTGGATCAATTCGTCGAACAGGTTGAGTGCATCCTCGGTGCCAATGTCTCCAGCGTGGTACCGAGCCTTGATGTTCCGCTCCAAGATGCGTCTGTCGACGGGGACAAAGCGGCGGCTCATAGTTCCACCTGGCCTGAAGAATCCCTCGCCGCCGCCGTTCACCACCTACAGAACCTGGGGTTAAAACTTAAAAGGAAGGAAAGGAGAGGAAGAAGGACGAGCTGCAGCTGCTGTAGGAGGTAAAAATGGTCCATGGTCATCAGGATGCTCACCGTCGAGCTGCAGCTGCTGTGGGAGGTAAATGCGATGTACTAAAGGAGATCTGGCTGCCGGCGAGCTGATCGACACGGTCACAGCGTTGAGGGGGGCGAGGACGAGATCTCCGCCGCTGCAGCAGCCCTGAGGCCGATAAAGACGAGGCGACCCTCCGCGCGCTGGCCATACATGACGCCCAGGCCCTAATCTTAATGCATGCTTCGCTAGATTGTGAGCCTCCTTGTTGAAGCTCCTAAACTCATGAATTACGTTACATGAAATAAAAGAAGTGATAGATAATTTAATTTCCTCTTTCATAGCACCATAAGCCGATCCACTCCCATATTTGATCTCTGCCACCATGCCCTGGCAATCCGACGCTAGATATATTCGGTGCACATTCAACTCTTGGGCTAACGCCAGACCTTCTCTGATCGCCATTGCTTCGAGAGTAGCCGGATCGCCTTGGTTTGTGAATACTATCGTTGATGCGCCTGAAAAAGAGCCATCGTTGCTTCTACAAATTGCCGCAACTGCTCCGTGGCATCCTCCTCTGCCCACTGCAGCATCCACATTAATTTTCGTATAGAGCTCCGGTGGAGCAAGCTATCTCGTGCCTCTGGTGGCCGCGATCCCACGATTCTCCTCCTTCGGTGACGAGTCCTGGATCTCCCCCAGGTATGTGTTGACAAAACCATGGATTGCATACGGGCTTTTGAATATATCTTCATATAGCGCCTTCCGCCTTGCACCCCATATCGCCCATAGCGTTCTCGCACATCTGACGAACTCCATTGATGAAAGAGCTTTTTCCATGGCAAAGATCCACTCCTTGGCACTATCATGTTGATTGACACTTAGCTGATCCAAAATGGCGTCAGTTGATAGAGCCTAGGTGCTCTGAGACACAGGGCAGTCCAATAACGCGTGCGTCCATGAATCATGTACTCCACATAATTTGCAAGATGATGATGTAGCCATATTTTGCCTATGTAATACAGCAGCCGACGGGACATAATTTCTTGCCAAACGCCACAGAAAAACCCTGAATTTCGAGGGAACTTGCACCTTCCACAAAGACTTCAATTCAGCTCCTTCTGCTTCTATATTTGATGTGCCTCCCTGCCTTCGAGCCAAGCCTCTCTGTTTCGTTTAGTTCGATCTAGCACACGGTAAGCCGAGCTTACCGAGAAATGACCTCTTGGTTCCTCGCTCCAAGCCCAAAAGTCTGACACCCGTCTAGTGCATAACGGGATCTGAAGAATTGGCTCTACATCAAAAGGTGTGAACACCGTACGCACAAGCTGTTCATTCCACACCGCCATCGATGTTTCTATTAGTTCTGCCACACGTCGAGGGGGGTCCGGAACCAGTGAAGTAATTGGCCTTTTGTAACTCTCCCTTGGTATCCAGTTATGAGCCCAGATGTCCGTATTTTCTCCATCTCCTATCCGTCGAATGATGCCTTGCGCTACTACATCTCTCCCATCAAGAATGCCTCTCCAAATTTGTGATGGACGGGAACCCAGTTTTGCCTCCAATAGAGATCGATCCGGAAAATATATAGCCTTCAGTATTCTAGCGCTCAACGACTCCGGATCATCCATTACCCTCCATACTTGCCAAAAGCGACAAGTTAAAAATTTCCATATCTCTAAACCCCATGCCCCCATATATTTTGGCATTGTCATTGTATCCCACGATACCCATGCTGGTTTCCTTCTGCTTTCCTTGCAACCCCACCAGAACTGACGGATTATTGATGTGACACTCTCGCACAGCCCTCTCGGGGGCCGAAAGCAAGACATAGAGTATACTGGGATCTCCTGGGCTACTGATTTTAACAGAACTTCATTGCCTGATGCAGACAATAATTTTCCCATCCATCCTTTCACCTTCTCCCACACTCTGTCCCTCAAATACTTGAAGGTACCATTTTTTGAGTGTCCCACTTCCGTTGGCATGCCCAAGTAACGATCACTGCGAGACACATTATGCACCTGGATTTTATTCTTCACCCCATCTCTGATTGTTTGAGAGCAGCCCTTCCTGAAGAATATAGATGACTTTGCATTGTTTACCTTCTGAGCCGAAGCCTGACAATAAGTATCCAACAAGTTTGATATCCTCTCTGCCCCCTCCACACTTGCCTTGAAAAGCAACAGACTGTCATCTGCAAATAAAAGATGGTTAACGGCGGGTGCCATGGGTGCCACCTTAATACCTGCCAACAATGACGACTGAGAACTAGATTTCAGGAGGCACGAAAGGCCCTCTGCTGCTATCAAGAAAAGGTAAGGGGAGATGGGGTCTCACTGTCGTAGCCCTCTGGATGGTTTGAATTTCTCAAGCTTCGCCGTTAAAAAGAACTGAAAAAGAGACACTGGAGATCATAGACATAACTTTGTTAATCCAAACCTGTGCAAATCCCAACTTGCCCAAGATGGCTCTCAAGTAGTCCCACTCCAGCCTATCATAAGCCTTCATCATATCCAGCTTTAGAGCACAAAAGCTGTTATTTTTAGACTTCTTACGCTTCATGAAGTGTAAATACTCATAAGCACATATGATATTATCCGTTATCAATCTCCCAGGCACAAACGCTGACTGTTCTTGAGATATGATGTCTGGTAAAACTTGCTTCAATCTGTTGGCCACCACCTTTGATGCTATTTTATACAAAACGTTGCATAAACTTATCGGTCTAAACTGTGAAAGGAGAGTGGGGTTATTCACCTTCGGGATAAGTACCAAGACTGTCTCATTAATGCGCTCGGGGCTTTCCTCCCCTCTCACTGTCCTTAGAACAATATTAGTCACATCATCACCGCAAGTGTCCCAATGTTTCTGATAGAACTGCGCAGGGAAACCATCAGGGCCAGGAGCCTTAGTTGGGAACATCTGAAAGAGTGCCTGTTTAACCTCTTCTTTTGTATATGGAGCACAAAGCTCATCGTTCATCGCTGTTGTTACCTTACAAGGGACATGTTCCATCACCTCCTCAACTCCTTGCACCCCTTCGGACATATAGAGGTCCTGGTAAAAACTATTCACCATCGTCCTCAACTCAACTGGGTCGTTTTCCAACACACCCAGCGCATTCTCAAGAGCCCTAATCATATTCTTCTTCCTTTGTAGGCTAGCCCGAAGATGGAAAAAATTTGTATTCTTGTCGCCCGAGGAAAGCCATTCAATCCTGGCCCGCTGCCTCCACATGATCTCTTCGCGATGATATAGCTCCACCAATCTTTCATTTATCTTGATCTCCACATGCGATGGTGCCGTGCGCAGCGGATCCACCCGTAGTTCCTCGAGTTTCTTCTTTAGATCTTTGATCTCCCGTCTCACACTTCCAAAAGACTTATTGCTCCATCTGGTAATCCCCTTGGAAACAGCCTCCAACTTATCATGCAGCTCCCGAACACTTACACAAGGCCCCAATGCCGACCATTCCTTGCTCACCGCACCACCAAAACCTTCATGTTTTTCCCACATGGCCTCATATTGAAAACTCCGTGGTGGTATTGCATCTCTTGCTCGGCCAAGGTCTAGAAGAATGGGACCATGGTCTGAAGTAGCAGCCACATGGTGGTCCAAACCTGCTGAAGGGAAACGAGCCAACCACTGGGGGTTAACCAATGCCCTGTCTAATCTGCACCTTGTGTAAGTCCCTCCAGACACCTTCTTCTCAAACGTCCAAGATCTCCCCTTGTATCCAATATCCATCAACATGCAAACATCTGTGGTTTCACGAAAAGCCTGGATCTGTGCATTACTATGTTGTCCAATCCCAACATGCTCGCTTGGACGTAGAACTTCGTTGAAATCTCCTATACACAGCCAAGGCAGCTGTTGACACCAGATTTTGGCATGGTCATGAATCAGGGTTCGTATGCAAAAGTTAGAGGCAACACTTCGCTGGCCGGCCCTGAGTGAGAAAGTATTCGGCCTTTGCCGGCTGAATGAAACCTTGCCGGGGTAAAACCTTGCCGATGTGAGGGCTTACCGGCATGGAAAGCTTGCTGGCGGAGAAGCTTGCCGGCGTGGAAAGCTTGCCAGCGAAGAAGCTTGCCGGTGTGAAATCTTGCCGAGGGAGAAACCCTGCCGAAGAGGAACTCTTGCCGGGGTAGAAACCTTGCCGAGGAGGATCTCTTGCCGGGGTAGAAACCTTGCCGAGCTAGGGAGAACCCTTGCCGGTGTAAAAACCTTGCCGGGGTGAAACCTTGTCGGTGCGGAAAGCTTACCCGGGTGGAAGGCCTGCCGGGGTGGAGGTTGTGATAGTCAATCCGACCAGAAGCTGAAGATGGGCTCAAATGATTATCTAGATGGACTCAAATGGAGAAGTGGTCTACATGAAAGAGTTCCGTATTATTGATATGAACATCTTTGAAATTTGGGTCATCGCCGTCCGATTTCATCTCGAAGGCCGAAACTATGCTCAAAGTACCAAGATCTTATATTCAAAGTACAGTTTAGCCGATTAAGCCCCCAAGACGACCTCAAATAAAAAAATAATCTACACGGGTTGTCTTCGCCTCGTCGAAACGATCGATTTTGATATAAAAATCATTCAAATCCGAGTTCTTATGCAAAAGTTAGAGCAATCGGAGTGCAGCCCTGTCACGAGGCGAGATGTGGCGCCCCCCACCAGACACATGTCTGACGGGTAGCGCGAGGAGATAGCCTGTGTTGCGAGACCGATCTGACCCTCAAGATGATCTTTGATCAAAAAACCTTCAACATGAAAGTTGTTCATCTCGTCAAAACGATCAAGATTGCTTTTGGGCTTGTTTTCATCCGAGATCGTTTACCACCGCAAAAAGGACCCGCAAGGTGCAGCCAGTTTAAACCAAACAGTTTTGGAAAGTTCGGATAAAACCAGTCCGAATTTGACTAGGGTTTTGGACGTGAATTGATGTAGTTTATTGTAAGGAAAGCCTAGATAAATCCTTTGCTTGTACGGGAAGTCCAGCCGCCTCTTATATATGTTGGGGGTGACGGCCGATTGAAACAACACACAATCGAACAAATCAATATACTACTTTTTCATCTACGTTTTATCTCTCCACCGTTTTTCTCTCTCGTTCTTCGCTGTTCTTCGTGTTTGAGAGCTGCGAATTCCGAGGCTCTAGGGGCGAGCGAATCGACCTAGGGCAGCCCATAGCCGCCGCACTCCCTGACGGGGTCCCTCCCGGGGTGCGCGGGGTTTCGGGTCTGCAAAAGCGCCCGCCGACTGTCTTGCGTATCGCGCTGTCGGTCGGGTCTCCTTCGACGTGAGCTGCGGTGCATCACCCCCGGCGTCGAGGGTACACGTGACGTGTTCGTGTGTCAACACACTTTTTGGCGACTCCGCTGGGGAACGAAGATCAATCGTCATCATCCACCATGTCTGATATTCCCAAGCCATCTGAGGTAGACGCCGATAACATCATTAAGCCCAGTCTTGATGAGATATCGGCCGATCATCGCCAAGTTTATGAGGAGTACAAGAAGGCACGCGAGGAGAAGGACTTGCAGGAGTTCCTTGCAAAATTCAAGAAGGATCGCCAAGGCAACATCACTCCGATTGAAGAAATCAAGTTCCCTCCTCTTCAAGCCGAGCAGGTTAAACCCTCTGTAAGTACTGCCTTTTCTCCTGAGCAGTGGGCTGAGATTGAAAGTCGTATTGCTGATGGTAACAATCTAGTCTACCAAACTTTCATAGAAAATACTAATGCTCAGAAGAATACATCTCAATCATCTAGTGGTAATGATGGTGTAGCTGCTAGTGTGCAAAACCCTAATCTGGCTTTACCTATTGCATCGGCGCCTCCCGTGCCGATGGCTTATTATCCTACCCAAACAAATCAGATTGTGACTGCACCCATTAATCCTATTATGAGCATGCCAGGTTCGGTGGCAACGCCGAACCAAACCCTACCTACAGCTACAACCACTCGGCCATTACCGAACTATAGTTCGGCATACATGCCACAGTTCTTACCTACTGCTAGTAGTCCTACTCCTCCTATGCCGCTGCCACAAGTTGCATCGTCCACTGTGGATGATGGTCTAGCTAATCTTAGAGAGGAGATGGCTAAGATGCTTCGAGAGAATTTTGGAGTTGAGTTACCTCGGAATCGGATTTACCAAAAGCCGTACCCCGAGTACTTTGATGCCATCCAGTGCCCTCCAGGATATAAAATTCCAGATTTTGTTAAGTTTAATGGAGAAGGCACAAAAACCACATGGGAGCATGTTAGTCAATATTTAGCACAATTAGGTGAGGCAGGCTCATTGAATGAATTGAAAGTGCGTTTATTTCCTTTATCATTAACTGGTACCGCATTTTCATGGTTTTCTTCTTTACCACATGGTTCCATTCGGGTTTGGTCGCAGCTAGAGCAGAAGTTTCATGATCACTTTTATAGCGGCGACAATGAACTCAAGTTGTCACATCTAACATCGGTTAAACAGAAGCATGATGAATCGGTCTCCGATTACGTCAAGAGATTCAGAGAAACAAAAAACCGGTGTTTTAGTTTGGTGATAACCGAGAGGGACTTGGCAGACCTAGTGCTGAGTGGTTTGAGAACTCCCATTAGAGAAAAGCTAGAAGGCTACGAGTTCTTAAATATCAACCAAGTCTTACAAAGGGCTTTGGCTCAGGAAAGCCGAAGCAAAGACCTCAAAGAAGTGCATAGATACAAAGCCGATCGTCCAAAGATGAATATGGTGGAATATGATAGTGATCACTCGGACGATGAGGGTGATGTTTTTTCTACTGAATTTGTTTGGCCATCTAAGGCCAAACCCTTTACTTGCAATGATCTGAAACCGATTCATAAGAATCGTGATGAAGAGATGAAGTTTACTTTTAACATTGCTAAGTGTGATAGAATATTTGATGCTTTGCTGCAGGCTAAGATTATTAGAATATCTCATACATTACCGCCGTTTGAAGAGCTGAAACGGCGCGCTTATTGCAAGTATCATAATTCTTTTTCTCATGCTACTAATGATTGCAATGTTTTTCGACGACAGATACAATCGGCCATTAATGACGGACGATTGAACTTTTCTGAGATGCAAGTTGATAAACAGCCTTTTCCAATGAATACCATGGATTTGGAGGGAAAGAAGCTACTCATTCGGCCGGAGGTTGCCGAATCTGCTAATAAAGCTAATGTCATTGTTGGTGAGCCCAGGAAAGACAAGGAGGGCGACAAGGTCTTGGGGAGACAGGTTGTGCTTGACAAGCAACCCTGTGGCAAGGAGACAATCAAAATCACCATCAAGAATCCTACACTCGGGGGGCAACCGCAAGTGCAAGAAAATACTCGAGTTAAATTTGTCAAACCCAAGAGTCCAGAAGTTGGCAAGTGGAAGAGGAATGAGGCAAAAGTGCAGCACAAGAAAATCAAGCCAACTTTTGATATGTTGTTGTCCAAGTATGCCAATCATGCGGCCGGTTCTAGCTCTAATCGGTCATCAAATTGGAAGCGCTCAAGGTCACCTCCTCGGGAAGAATTTCAGCATCATGCAAGGCCATATGGGTCGTGGGCGCCAGGACCATGGATGCCGCCACTCCCCTATGTACCATACTACATGGGGGACTTCAATGGAGGATGGTGGCAGCCCCCAATGGCCCCTTATGCTTTTCATCCGGGTTGGGCAGAACAAAGGAGGCCCGTTCATGAGAGGCTTTCTTATCCCACACGAGGCCGTTTGAACAATAGTGTCAATCGGCCAGTGCAAGATAATCAAAAAAGGGTCGGCAAGCAAGAATGGCGTGTCAAGTCGCCGAGTGCTGTAACGGTCGAGTCAAGCAAAGGCAAGGAAAAAACCGATGCCGACTCACTCATCTTGGGCACCGAAACATTCACCATACAACAGCCGATTATGCATAGCAATCCGACTGAGCTGATACTTGCTATCGCGCCAAAGTACTCGGCTAATGACCTTGAAGGAAACACCAGCCAAGTAAAGATGAGAGATCCTAAATACACTCAGCCAAAGTGGTGTCCTCCAGGGCTGACAAAAACACAAAAGAGGAAATTACAGAGGTTAAGGAGTCAAGAGATGACAAAACAAGAAGCCGAGAAGCAAAGGGATAAGTTGTTCAATGACACTCGGCCCATGGTGCCTACAAAACAAGTGCGGAGGCCTAAGAAAATACAAGATGCAGTTGCTTCTACACCTATCACAGCAGCACCTGCGCCACCAAAGGAGGACGATGCGACAACTATTACATCGTCTGCGACACTTCTTACTTCTCCTTCACTTGGACAAATTCCTGAATCGGTGGATGCACTTGAAGAAGAGGATGATATGTTGGACTATGAGTCTATGCCGGTTCATGAAGGTATGGATATCAATATGGTGTATTACTTACCTGCTGAGTTTCGAGCTATAGATGAGGAAGGGGAGGTGGCTCAGCTGGATTTTGGCCCTAAAAATGCAATATTCGAGAAGCCAAAAGACCCAGTAACGCATCTGAAACCGTTATATCTTAGAGGTCATATCAATGGATCATCGCTCACTCGGATGCTTGTTGATGGTGGTGATGTGGTGAATCTTATGCCGTATTCGGTATTCAAAAAATTGGGGCTGCATGATGAAGAGTTGATAAAGACCAACATGGTGCTCAATGGATTTGAAGGCAAAGAGAAAACTGAAGCCAAAGGTGTGATGTATGTGGAGCTCACGGTGGGAAGTAAAACTTTGGCTACCGCATTCTTTGTCGCTGAGGTGCAAGGTAACTACAATGTCATACTAGGCCGTGATTGGGTTCATGCAAACCAGTGCGTGCCATCCACTATGCACCAGTTTTTGATCCAGTGGGTTGATGATGAAGTGGAAGTCATTCATGCGGATAACTCGGCCTGTGTTGCTTTGGCCGAGGCATCAGTGGATTGGCAACACCCAAATGCTACTTGCTTGACGGGACGTGACTTGTCAGAGTTTGATTTTCTCAGCGCAACCAAGAATGGTTTCGTGCCCGTCTCTTTAAAGCCGACTGAATGCAATCGGCTCCAAGGTATGATATGTTTAAATGGATCCTAACTCAGAGTGGTTACAAAAGCGACTTGTAGAATATCGGTCCAATGAGAACGATATGTATGAGTCCATAGAAGAGTTAGATGATATGGATAAATTAGGACAAGGTTTTACATCGGCCGATCCATTAGAAGAGATAGATATAGGAGATGGTTCAACTCCTAGGCCGACATTTGTAAATGCAAATTTAAGAGCCGATCATAAAGCTAAGTTGATCGAGCTATTGAAAGAATATGTTTGTTGCTTTGCATGGGAATATCATGAGATGCCAGGTTTAAGCCGAGAGCTAGTGGAGCATCGGTTACCTATAAAGGCTGGTTTTAGACCATATAAACAATCGGCCAGAAAGTTTAATCCAAAAACATATGACCGGATCAAGGAAGAGATCGGTCGTTTGCTTAAAGCTAATTTTATTAGACCTTGCAGGTATGCCGAGTGGATTTCTAACATTGTCCCAGTGGAAAAGAAAGGATCCGGCAAGTTGAGGGTGTGCATTGACTTCAGAGATCTGAATAGGGCTACACCCAAAGATGAGTATCCCATGCCAATAGCCGATATGCTTATTAATGATGCTTCTGGACATAAAGTTATTAGCTTTCTAGATGGTAATGCCGGATACAATCAAATTTTTATGGCCGAAGAGGACATGTCCAAGACAGCTTTTCGTTGCCCTGGTTTTCTTGGTTTATTCGAGTGGACAGTGATGACATTCGGATTAAAAAATGCTGGCGCCACATATCAAAGGGCTATGAATTTGATTTTTCATGATTTACTCGGTGTCATACTTGAAGTCTATATTGATGATATTGTTGTCAAATCGGACGCTTTTGAATCTCACTTGGCCGATTTGCGTTTAGCTTTTGAAAGAATGAAAAACTATGGACTAAAGATGAATCCTTTGAAGTGTGCATTCGGTGTGTCAGCTGGTAAGTTTTTGGGCTTCATTATCCATGAAGATGGCATAGAGATTGATCCCAAAAAGATAGAGGCCATACAGAAAGTGGAAGCTCCAACATGCAAGAGAGATATGCAAAAGTTCCTTGGCAAGGTCAATTACTTGAGGAGGTTCATAGCTAATCTGTCAGGGAAGGTTGATGCGTTTACTCCTATCCTTCGGTTAAAGAATGATGTTGATTTCACTTGGGGGGCAAAACAGCAAGAAGCATTTGATATGATCAAGAATTATTTGTGCACTCCTCCGGTGATGAAAGCACCCAAGCATAGGGAACCCTTCAGGCTTTACATTGCAGCAGAAGAAGGAGTTATTGGTGCTGTTTTGACTCAAGAAACCGAAAGAAAAGAGCATGCTATTACATATTTGAGCAGGCGCTTATTGGACGCCGAGACAAGGTATACATTTATTGAAAAATTATGTCTATGCTTATATTATGCTTGCACAAAATTGAGACATTATTTAGTGCCGAGTGCTTGCGTAGTAGCTTGTCAGACCGATGTCATTAAATACATGTTGCATAGGCCAATTCTTAGTGGTAGAGTTGGCAAGTGGGCTTATGCTTTGATTGAATATGATTTGGCGTATGAATCTCTAAAATCCATGAAAGGCCAAATTGTTGCTAATTTCATTGTTGAACATCGGATTAATGACAAGCATGATATTGATATGAACCTTGTTTCAGTAGTACCATGGAGATTATACTTTGATGGTTCAGTTTGTAGCAATGGCCAAGGTGTTGGTATTGTTTATATATCTCCTCATGGTGCTGTTTTTGAAGCCTCGTGCCGCCTAGAATATTTTTGCACAAACAATCAAGCCGAATATGAAGCATTGTTATTCGGCCTAGAGATGTTACTTGCTATAGGTGTTACACATATTGAGGCTTACGGTGATTCGTTACTAGTAGTGCAGCAAGTATCCAAAGTCTTTCAGTGTTTGGACGAATCACTTAATGTTTATCTTGATAAATGTCTGGATATAATTTCTACATTGGATTGTTTTAGCATTACTCATATATCTAGGCATGACAATTGGAGAGCAAATGAGTTGGCACAGCAAGCATCCGGCTATCATGTTGATCATGGCATGTTTCATATTTCTCAAAGACCGATGTCTTGTCTTGCCAATTTAGGAGAGGCCGAACCAGAACCCACTGATTCGGCCCTTAACAAAAAATCTAGTGCAGGTGACAATACCGACTGGAGGAAGCCCATTGTTGATTACTTGTGCAATCCGAGTGAAAGGGTGGACAGGTCTGTTCGGCGTATGGCTTTCAAGTATACAGTGAGAGATGACGGTCTTTATCGCCGAACAGTCGATGATGTTCTTCTAAAGTGCTTGGACGAAGACCAGGCAAGAGTTGCTATGGGAGAGGTACATGAAGGCATTTGTGGCACTCATCAGTCGGCTCCCAAGATGAAATGGTTATTGCGACGTGCTGGGTTTTATTGGCCGACTATGATTAATGATTGCTTCAGATATTATAAGGGGTGTGAAGCTTGTCAAAAATTTGGTGATATTCAATTGGCTCCTGCTGCTATGTTACATCCTATTATCAAGCCGTGGCCTTTCAGAGGTTGGGGTTTAGACTTCATTGGACAAATCCATCCATCTTCCTCAAAAGGGCATCGGTTCGTATTAGTGGCAACTGATTATTTCACTAAATGGTCTGAAGCAGTACCTCTCAAGAACATGACACATACGGAGGTAATTCAATTCATAACTGAGCACATTATTCATAGATTCGGTATTCCTCAAACGTTAACTACAGATCAAGGTTCATCTTTTATGTCACACCAAGTCAGAGAGTTTGCCGAATCTTATAATATAAAGTTGCTCAATTCCTCTCCGTATTATGCCCAAGCTAATGGACAAGCTGAGTCTAGCAATAAAATTTTAATCAAGCTCATCAAGAAGAAGATTGAGGATAATCCAAGGAGATGGCATGAGTTGTTGTCTGAAGCTTTGTGGGCACATAGGATCTCAAGACATGGTGCTACAAAGGTGACTCCATATGAGCTAGTATACGGCCAAGAGGCTGTTTTACCGGTGGAAGTGAATTTGAATGCTTTGAGAATAGCCAAACAAAATGATTTATCGGCAGTGGACTTTTATAACTTGATGATGGACAATATTGATGAGGTTGCCGATAAACGTTTGGCTGCTTTGAAGGCCATAGAGAAGGACAAGTTGAGGGTAGCAAGGGCTTACAATAAGAAAGTTAAGTTGAAGAATTTTCAAGTTGGCGATCTCGTCTGGAAAGTAATTCTCCCGATTGGTTCAAGAGACAGAAAATTCGGGAAGTGGTCTCCAAGTTGGGAAGGTCCTTTTAGAATTGCAAGAATAGTTCCCGGAAACTCTTATTTGGTGGAATCCGCACAGGGCACTGTTACCTTGAGCTCTTAATGGAAAGTACTTGAAGAAATACCACCCAAGTGTGTGGCAAGAAGCCTGAGTGGGCAATGGCCGATATATGATTATCGCCCTTAGCACAAACATGGTTGATACCTGATTATCGTCCCGAGGAAAATAAATGGCCGATGGAGTGTTGACATTGTCCTTAGAACAAACACAATAAAAGTTATTTTTCGGCACACAAGCTTTGCCGAAAAACAGGGGGACATGTGTTGACACCAGATTTTGGCATGGTCACGAATCAGGGTTCGTATGCAAAAGTTAGAGGCAACACTTCGCTGGCCAGCCCTGAGTGAGAAAGTATTCGGCTTTTGCCGGCTGAATGAAACCTTGCCGGGGTAAAACCTTGCCGATGTGAGGGCTTACCGGCGTGGAAAGCTTGCTGGCGGAGAAGCTTGCCGGCGTGGAAAGCTTGCCGGTGGAGAAGCTTGCCGGTGTGAAATCTTGCCGAGGGAGAAACCTTGCCGAAGAGGAACTCTTGCCGGGTAGAAACCTTGCCGAGGAGGAACTCTTGCCGGGGTAGAAACCTTGCCGAGCTAGGGAGAACCCTTGCCGGTGTAAAAACCTTGCCGGGGTGAAACCTTGTCGGTGCGGAAAGCTTACCCGGGTGGAAGGCCTGCCGGGGTGGAGGTTGTGATAGTCAATCCGACCAGAAGCTGAAGATGGGCTCAAATGATTATCTAGATGGACTCAAATGGAGAAGTGATCTACATGAAAGAGTTCCGTATTATTGATATGAACATCTTTGAAATTTGGGTCATCGCCGTCCGATTTCATCTCGAAGGCCGAAACTATGCTCGAAGTACCAAGATCTTATATTCAAAGTATAGTTTAGCCGATTAAGCCCCCAAGACGACCTCAAATGAAAAAAATGATCTACACGGGTTGTCTTCGTCTCGTCGAAACGATCGATTTTGATATAAAAATCGTTCAAATCCGAGTTCGTATGCAAAAGTTAGAGCAATCGGAGTGCAGCCCTGTCACGAGGCGAGATGTGGCGCGCCCCACCAGACACATGTCTGACGGGTAGCGCGAGGAGATAGCCTGTGTTGCGAGACCGATCTGACCCTCAAGATGATCTCTGATCAAAAAACCTTCAACATGAAAGTTGTTCGTCTCGTCGAAACGGTCAAGATTGCTTTTGGGCTTGTTTTCATCCGAGATCGTTTACCACCGCAAAAAGGACCCGCAAGGTGCAGCCAGTTTAAACCGAACAGTTTTGGAAAGTTCGGATAAAACCAGTCCGAATTTGACTAGGGTTTTGGACGTGAATTGATGTAATTTTCTTGTAAGGAAAGCCTAGATAAATCCTTTGCTTGTACGGGAAGTCCAGCCGCCTCTTATATATGTTGGGGGTGACGGCCGATTGAAACAACACACAATCGAACAAATCAATATACTACTTTTTCATCTACGTTTTATCTCTCCACCGTTTTTCTCTCTCGTTCTTCGCTGTTCTTCGTGTTTGAGAGCTGCGAATCTCGTCGCTCTAGGGGCGAGCGAATCGACCTAGGGCAGCCCATAGCCGCCGCAATCCCTGACGGGGTCCCTCCCGGGTGCGCGGGGTTTCGGGTCTGCAAAAGCGCCCGCCGACTGTTTTGCGTATCGCGCTGTCGGTCGGGTCTCCTTCGACGTGAGCTGCGGTGCATCACCCCCGGCGTCGAGGGTACACGTGACGTGTTCGTGTGTCAACAGCAGCGGGATCAAAGTGCTTATGTTTTTTAACACAGTCCATGTTTGATGCCGCAGGTGAGTCTGGGCCTCACCATATATGCACGTCATTCTCCATAAATCCTCTCCGGGTTCCTCAACAGAAACATCAAGGTGATAACAAGAGTAACCCAAAACAGCAATCTTTATTTCGTTTTTCCGAAACAAACCTAAGGCACCACTTCTACCTTGACTATCAATTGCATAAGCTTGATCATAACCCAAAGTACTTGCTAAAGCTTCTACCCTAGATCCTTCAATCTGTGTTTCAACAATACATAAAAGGGTAGGGGAAAATTTCCTCGCTAACTTGCGAAGTTCTTGGACTGTCGCGGCGTTGCCCGCCCCGCGACAGTTCCAACATAAGACACTCATTGGGCCTGGCGGTGCTCCTCAAAGGAGCCCGCCAAATTCTTCACAATCTTGTTCTGAGCTTCTTCCTCAGCTTCCTCCATCTTTGTGCGCTTCGAGTCTCTTGTCGGTGGTGGACTGATCACACTGTTGCCAGTTGCAACTATAGCCAGCTCATTACCACGTAGCATACTTGTTTGCTCTTCAAGCCTCAGACTTGTGGTGGGACTAAACTCGGGCCTTTCCCCCCTCTTCCTGCATGACTCTTTCCCAATCTCTCAAACAATTGAACTGCAAGGTGTACAGATTTGATTCTAGTGGTTTGAAATTCACCGGATGAGCGAGATCCCAAGAAGCTCGCATGTTCCGGAAGAACCATCCTTGGCTGTACTCCCTATCGATGTGCACTCGGGAAATTGCCATCCATCTTGCGGCATCCTTAGGAACAGCAGTCTCGTCGACCACTATGTCATCCATGTCCTCCTCCTAGAGCCCTAGCTCCTCCATCAACTTCTCTAGCTCTGTCGCGGACGTAGAGCCGCCGGCCGTGGCCGACTTGCCCCAAGGTTCCGCAGCCATCTTTGATCTCTTACCCGATCTCGTCAGCACCGGGTATAACAGTAGGGAAACCCTAATCCTAGCCACCTGAGACGAGGAGAACACAATCAAGGCCGGGCAGTGCTACGATGAGCACCCCTTGATCAGCCCGAATCGGTTCCCTAGACCAGATCGGCCGAGAGGGAAGAAGCGATCTCAATGACGGCTAGAAGCGCCGCCGAGAGGAGAAAACCCTAACGAGAGGGGAAAATCGTATCCCCCTAATACGCACGAGTGTGTACATATTACACGAACCCAACTCCACCCGTGTACGTTGGCTAGTCTAACTCCTCGCCATAGCCCACGATGATAACGCTCCCAGGAAGGAGGCAACATCTCCTTTGATGAGCCCGGCCTGCTTCCACGTCTGCCCTTCTCCTTCTATCCTATCGATTACATGGTTTATCGATGGCACTACACCATCAAATACAATTGCATTTCGGTGCTTCCATACTTCGCATAGAACAAAGGTGAGTATAGCTCTGGCGTCCTTGCCGTTGCGTCCGGTGCCGGTCTTGCTTTGGCACCACTCCTGAAGCTTCTCTCCCCTTGATGGTATCCAGTCTTGCTTCTAGAGAGCGTGGCAGACAACCGTCCATACCTCGCGCGTGAACACACAATCTAGCAGGAGATGGTTTATCGTCTCCTCTTCCTGGTCGCAAAATGGGCACGCCTCTTGATGACCTAGCCCCCTCCGAGCTAGGTGGTCTGAAGTCCAGCACCTATTCTGGAGAGCAAGTCAGGCGAAGAATCTACATTATAGGGGGGGGCCCTGGACTTCCACGTATTGTTTGTCTGACTCGCACGTAGAGGCTCGGTGCAAGCTCTTGTATCCGCTGTCCCTGCAACCATCTATCCTCACAAAATAACGTATTCCTTCCATTCCCAACTTTTGACAGGGCCGCAGCCCTGCACAGCTGCAGTGATTCCTTTAGCATTGTAATGTTGAACTCCGCCCATGGCCTGGAGGTGTCAGATCTTTGTAGCCACGGTCATCTTGATGCGTCGCGATATTTAGCCATTCGAGGTTCAGGATGTCGAGACCTCCAGCCCACATGGGCGTACAGACCGTCTCCCAAACCACAAAGCATTCCAAACCATTTGCCTCAGCCCTAGCACACCAATGGAAGCCCCTGCCGAGATCGTCTTTTGTGGAATGTCCAGTGCAAGCATGGCGTGAAGTGGGACCGATTTGACCTAAAGGGGTCACCACTATTGGGCATGTTGGCCGCCTTCCATCAGGGCAAAGCGGCAGTGAGTTGATCTAATAGTCCCGAAAGCAGAGCAGCCGATTGTTTGCGGCTGCCGGCTGGTGAGAGAAAAGTCAAGATATTTTCAAGGAAAGGTGCCGCTCGGGTAGCCGATTGTGGCCACCAATCTTCCCCAAGTATCCGGGGGGCAACAAATTGGGTAGGTCGCGCTTTTTGTTGTCAACCATCAGCATGAACTTTGCCGGAGCTTGCCCAACCATCTCTGCAAGTAGACAACTAAGCCAAACTCCCTGACAAGCACCACTCACCGCCGCAACCTTTTGCTTTTGCGAGCTCCATGTGACAGTGTTCTTCCCAAGCATAAAAAGGACACCCGAGGTGCTCTTTCTGTCATCCAAGTCACCGGCGAGATCACTGTCAGTATAGCCTGTTAACACAGCCCCTTCCTCATCTCGTTTGTAACAGCAACCATATCCAAGTGTGCCCTGAATGTACCTTAGTATCTGCTTGACCATTGTCCAATGGTTCTTGCTTGAGGCCTCCATATACCGGCTGGCAATGCCTACTGCAAAAGCAATGTCCGGCCTGGTATTGACCAGGTAGCGAAGGCTGCCAATCACACTCCTGTAGTGTGATGCATCAATGGCCTCACTCCCGTCCTTTTTCTTGATCTTGAGACGACTCTCCATTGGCGTGGCAGAAGGGTTGCAGCCACTCATTCCTGCCATCTCCAAGATCTTCTTTGCATAGCTGCACTGACTCAGCTTGATCTCGCCATTGCGCTGCTCTACCTCGATGCCCAAATAGTATGACAAGAGCCCAAGGTCACTCATCTTGAACAGCCGCTGCATCTCTGCCTTGAAGAGCTCGATGTCACTTGTGCTTGTACCAGTAATGATCAGGTCGTCTACATAGACACCTATGAGCAGGAACGACTTAGCATCTCCTCTCCGATACACAGCATGTTCTAGAGGGCTTCTCCTGAACCCCAAAGCAATCAATGATGCGTCAAGCTTCGCATACCAGGCCCGAGGTGCCTGTTTCAATCCATACAGCGCCTTGCGAAGACGCAGAACCTTCTGTTCATTGCCATCATGGATAAAACCCGGAGGTTGCTGCACATATACTTCCTCTGCAAGATCACCATTCAGAAAAGCGGATTTAACATCCATGTGGTGTACCTGCCATCCACCGTGCGCGGCGAGAGTGAGGAGCAGCCGCACAGTCTCCATGCGAGCCACTGGAGCGAAAACTTCTTCAAAGTCCACCCCCTGTCGCTGAGAGTACCCCTTTGCCACCAGTCGTGCTTTATGCTTCAGGATGTTGCCGGCAGGATCTCTTTTCACCTTGAAAACCCACTTTAACCCGATGGCGCGGTGCCCAGCAGGAAGAGATGTGAGTTCCCAGGTTTGATTGTCGACGATTGAGCCCATTTCCTCCTCCATCGCCTTGCGCCAAGCGTGATGAGAGAGTGCTGCCTCGACACTCGCCGGCTCCTCGGCGGCCAGAAAACAGAGGCCCACATGCTACTGCTCGTCGTCGTCGTCGAACAAGTTGCTGTAGTCAATCGGCGTTGTGATCTCCTTGGTGGTGTCGTAGACGTCAGACACACGCCAGTATCGCGGGTGCCCGCTATCCGTGGGAGAAGCTAGTTAAGGTCTAATTAGCTAGGAATTGTAAAAAAATATCAAGTGACAATCCTGGGAGAAGCTGGAGAGGGGGTCAATTCTGGGAGAATTGCCCAAAAGAACTGGCCCTTAACCTTCTGAGCTATTCTCTCGGTTTGGGTTTATAAGGCTATAAGAACAACTGACCAATAATTTGATCAATAGATTATTAGTTCAATACCAGAAAATATAATAGTGCAGTGATTGCAAGATCATGAAGATATTAAATTATTGGATTCGCATTGAAAAGTAGTTGTCACTGGTCTTCCACCTTGTTTGCTGATTAGGGAGGCCACAAGTGTCGTCCATAAACTCAGCGTCTCCCGCCATAACTGAATTACCGCAGTTCAAAAGACAAGGATGATGTACTTATAGCTTCAAGCAAAACCAATGAAGATTCCGATTCCATGTCATCCTCTCGTTGCCGCAAAAAAAAGGAGAGAAACTAACAAGGGAGCTGACATAAAAAGTACTCCCTCCGTCCATAATATATAAAAAAACATTTTTTACACTAGTGTAGTGTGAAAAACGTTCTTATATTTTGGAACAACGCGAGTACATACTAATACATTTAACCTCTTTGGAAATTATCAATAACCTCCAGAGTTGCCTCCTCTTTTATTATCTCGAACTAAAGCGATAGGACAAGTACCATGTATTTATAACTTCTTTGAGAAATTGGATGCTCCGTGTGTATTATTGAAACACAAGGTGTCGCTCTATAAATTGCGAATGCCGGGAGTTGTTTTGGCAAGCTAGGGAGAGCAACTAGTATTTTTTGCTTTGTTTTGAGTAATGCATCACACATGGCTTTTTCTCTCTATCCTTTCATGTTGGAGCTAACTAGGTAGGCTTGAGAGGCAATCAGGAACTAAGGCACACTTTCAACTCAACCATAGCGGGCGTCCTACTGTCTGAACCAAGCTTTATATTGACTCAAAGTAGGATTCCCTTGATTTGTTTGGGTTAGTTGATGCTCAGTTGATGGGGGCTCTTCTCGATCGCAAGACGGGACTGTCCAAGCAGTTTAGGGACACCGGCATGCAGTCGCTAGAGACTTACCTGAGACTGATTACTGGACTGGCGGGCATGGTTAGCATCTACTGCCGTGGAGCTGCAACGAGGCCTTCGAACTTGTCCGCTGATTAGCAAAGGTCTTTAGCGTCCATGGTAATTTTATCTCCTGCAACGTGGGGGGTGGAATTTTTTTTTTGTGCGGCAACGAGAAACTACCAGACAAAATTTTCAAATGAAACATTAATTTAATTTGTTTTCCAGATAAAATAGATAGAAAGCTATGTATTTAGACCCTAACCAGAAATCACATCGATGACATAATAGGATATGAGTTTACGGAGCTTATCCTTTACATTGCCATACCGGTTGTGATTTTGAGCATGTACTTTTTTTTTTCGCTCCACTTGCGAGCTGTAAGATTTTTATGACTTTGTGCTACTTCAAGACTCTTTAATAAGATGGCTGCATGCATCATTATGATGCAGAGGCCGGAGGTACGCCTCCATTTCCAAAAAAAAACACAGTACCTAACACCGCACACCCTTAATCCTATCTAGTTATCTTCAAAAGAATTTCATGAATATTCGATGGTGTGGTTTGGCATCGTTGGTGAGGGAGATTAATAAGCATGCGAGCATAATTTGACAAAAAATCCCAACAGTAAAATGAGAATGACAATACGAGTTAAGGTAGAAGAATGAGCAATTCTAACATTTGTATATTCCATGCTCAAACGTGAATTGCTGATTACAATGGTCTCATGAGTGTTGGGTAGAAGCCCTAACCCTTGCTCTCCCTCGCTCTCTCTATCGCCTCTCTTTCTGTCCCAAACCAAGGAGGAAGAAGAAACAAGAGAAGGACGCGGTGGACACAGGAGGTTTCCGGCGCAGATACGCCCGCTACACGAACAGCGTTTTCTTTCCCAGAGCTCGAACTCTGTCACCCCGGCAATTACAACAATCATCACAGGTGTTTTATACATGGCCCGACACTGGGGCACGATCCCCACGCCTCCTACCAAACCGCACGCCCGATCGGCCCGCTCTGGCCGCGCCCTCTCAGCGCACATACACGGCCGGGTCGTGTTAGCGCTAATCATGTCATGATGTATCTGCATGTTTGGTTTTGAGCATGCATATAGCTTAGTTGGTCTAGGGAGTAGCTAGTCGTCCAAGCTTCAGTTGAGACACGTGAAGAAGGAGAATGAGGAGAAGGCGCTGCTGGCCGGCTACGGCAGCGACGGACCAGCTCTTCTTTGAAGTTTCTGCATGAAGAATGGACATCAAGATTAGGAGGTTGAATGTTAGATATAATCTTGATGTCCTGTGTATCTGCATGTTTACTTTTGTATTTGCATGTAGTAGTGTGTCTGTGCAGAGGTACATGCGAGGCGTACACCTGATGGTTCAGTTTGAAGAGCATGCATGGTGAGACTTCAAGGTGCAGTGAGAAGCTGCTGCATGCAAGGATCTGAAGCCAACGGGCTGCACAAGTTATTTAGGAAGTTGTTATGCATGGGTGTGTTAGTGCCATAAGAATAGGTGATGGATTAGTTGGTTAGTAGAGCAGCTCGTGTGCACAAGAGCCGGGCACGTTGTGGCCTAGCAGCGCGTGTGAGCTAGCTACTTAAAGCATTGTAATTCAGTTTGTCTGGTTAAGAGAAATACAGAAAGGTTGTGTGATACAGCGGTCACCAAAACCAGAGTTCTTCTGTTCCTTGAAAGTTCTATGTGAGGTAGAAGAGAGGAAGAAGAAGGGGCTGAGCGATTCAGCTCCAACAGGTCGCAGCGAGCCCGCAGCAATCTCCACGCGCGCGCCGTGCGGATCCACAAACTGCCTAGACCTAGTCCTACACACACTCGCGTACACACACACACACGCTATCTGGACACGCACCAGATAATGGCCATACCCACGTCGGACCATGCCCAGATGATGGCCAGACAATGGTCAGACACACACGCACGCACGCCACGGGCTCGGCGTGGCCACGGAGCGGCGCCCCACACGCTCACCGCACACACACACACGCCCATCGTGGCTTATTTCCTAACAATGAGTAATGACTAGCGACTTAGGCCTAGATAAACAAAATGAACTGCCTATGTATTGGAGATAGGTGTTGACAAGCAATACCCGTGTTGCGAGTAAATTAGTTAACTAGCATTGTCTAAAAAAATTCGCCTGGATCCATTTGACTTCGGTCACCTTTGTTTCACGGCTCCGAGGTCTCTTGTCACCTAATGCATGAAATGTACAGTTGATCAGCAAGGTAGAAAGCAGAGTTTATGCACAATAGCCTTGCTCTCTGGTCCTACTATGATCGAATTTGATTTGCTGCAGCTTGGTGGAGCCATAGAAGGGGACGATGTATTTGTAGGCACTATAGTGAATCCAATGAGGACTCCGAATCCTTGTCAGTGGTAGGATTACCATACGTTGATTATTAAAAGGAAGGAAGACCATTGTAATAAGTAAGTTCAGATCTTGAAACTATGTTGAAAGTTTGAAACTCGACAATATATGCTACTCTGGAATTTTTTTCTATTTAGTTTCATTTTGCAAAAAGGAGATCTGGATCTGGTAGTTTTTTCGATACAGGGCATTTTATTGAATTGAGTTATCCAGGTGATACAGTCGCATCAAAAGAACGCCCGGCTTTTGCATAACCAGATGCACACATCCAATAAATCCAAGGTCCGACAAAACAACAAAATGAAACAGAGCTAAAAGAATTGTAAATCCAGCCTAAGACGTGGCAGATCCTATCCCAAGATCACACCGCCATCCATGGGGGTAGAAAACCTCCCTGGCTTAACGCTCCAGTCGCGTAGACGCCATCATAATAAGGTCTCTGTCCTCCGGCCTCTGCAGGATAGACCAAGAGCGGAGCCATCGCGTACATATATCAATAACCTACATGGGAGATGAAACACATTTATTATGAAAAAACACATCATTCCTGGTAAGCCATAATGCCCAGCATAAGGCAGCTGCCCCCACAAGAATGTGTGCCGAAAATTGTTTTTGAATTCCTCTCGACCAGTTGCCAAACATATTATGTGCACTTCGTGGGGGGTATAGATTTGAAGCAATTTGAACTATGGCCCAAACTGACCGAGCAAACTTACACTCAAAAAATAAGTGCCTAATAGACTCGTCATGTTGGTAGAAGACACATTTTGTACTATCCTGCCAGTTGCGTCATGCCAAATTATCTCTAGTTAAGATGACCCCTTTATTTAGAAACCAGAGGAATATCCTCACTCTTAGAGGTATTTTGAGCATCCATAATTTCCTGTTATCAACCGGAACCTCGCTGTGAACCAGTGCATCATACATGGACTTGACTGAAAACTTGCCATTCTGATGCAATCTCCATCGAAAAATGTCCGGTTCACCTGACAGCTGAATGACCTTCAGTCGTATGAGTAATTCATTCGATGCTGCTAGGCGAGGTCCTAAAAGATCCCTGCGGAAAGACATATCTGGGTTTTCTTGTCCCAAACTTGTTTGATCGTGACGAATTTATGTCTGACAATCCTGTACAAGCTGGGGTATTGCACATTCAGAGGGCTGGTACCTAGCCAGGTGTCCTCCTAGAATCGGACCTGTGAACCGTCTCTAACCGAGAACGTTCCAAATTGGAAAAAGAATTCCTTAGCCTTCATCTCCCCACTCCAAAATGTGAATCGCCAGGTCTCTAATAAACTTGAGAAATGGCTTTGGATCCCACGTACTTGTTATGAATGATTTCGTGCCACACTCCATTCTCAGTGAGTAGTTTGTACACCCATTTACTGAGAAGAGCAATGTTTTTAATCTCAAGGTCTTGGATTCCAAGTCCCCCTTGACTTTTAGGTCGACATAATACATTCCACCTAGCCAGTCGATATTTCTTTGTTTCATTAGCACTCTGCCAGAAAAATCTGGATCTGAAGTAATCTAGGCGCTGAAGAACCCCTTTTGGGAGGTGGAAGAATGACAACATGTATAAAACCATATTACTGAGGACGGAATTAATCAAAAGTAACCGACCTCCATAAGACAAGATTTTGGCCTTCCAACTGGCTAGGCATTTCTCAAGTCTCTCTTCCACATACTTCCACTCAGCTATAGTTAAGCACCGATACTGTACGGGTATCCCCAGATACCGAATTGGGAATTGCCTGAGTTGGCAGCCAAAAATGTCAGCATACTCAGATTCTGCAGCATCGCCGAAGCAAAAAAGTTCACTCTTATGAAAATTAATTTTGAGACCAGAAAGTTCCTCAAAAGCAAATGAAAGCAACTTCAGGTTTCTTGCTTTCTCTAGATCATGATCCAAGAACAAAATCATGTCATCCGCATATTGTAAAATAGATAGACCTTATTCTACTAGATGAGGAATAGCACCTCTGACTTGGCCAGCCATCTTAGCACTCTCAACAAGGGTAGCTAACATATCGTCCACAATGTTAAACAAATTAGGGGATGCGGGGTCCCCTTGGCGAAGCCCCTTCCTAACCTTGATGGCCACGCTACCTCCAGACAGAAAACTCTCTACCCATCGACACCATTTTTGCAAAAACCCCTTCATACGCAAGGTTTGCAACAAAAAGGGCATTTAACTTTATCGTAGGTTTTTTTGGAGTCTATTTTAAAGATAACTCCATTCAACTTTTTACGGTGAAATTTAATATGATATTCCCCCTTTGAAGTGGACAAGAGTTCCAATTATGTGGAATGAATGCCTAGCAAAATACCGCCTGACCTCCCAGACGGCGGTAAGATGTGCCATTGATAATCATAACCGCATGAAAGGTGGTCAAGATCGCGTGTTGGGAAGTCACGTTTGCTAGACTCAGTGATGGCTACAAAATACAACTCATGATCCTTTACGCAGTCGGCAATGTGTTTGTGTTTAGCCAAGTCACCAAGACCTCTGCTATTCCAAAACATGCCTCTCATGACAAACCAACTTTTTGTTTGGAGACCTTTGCCATTTTAGACTTGCGCCCCCTTTTGTTTGCTGAATTAGACTTGTTCTTTCGTACCAACGGGACAAACTCATATAGTGTAGTGTCATGCGTAGTATCGTCCAAGTCTACTTCAGTCGTGTCTTTAACCAGATGGGAGAGAAGCTTGCCTTCCCGATTGGCATAAGCATCTTCATCCTCCTCATCTCACAGGAGGGGGTCCACTAACATGGGCAACCTAGGAGCAACCATAAGTCGGTCGAACTCCACTTGTTTAAGAGCCCTAACAGAAAAATATACCGCTTTGTCATTACGTCCTAATGAAACTCCAAGGATAGTCATACTTGAAGATACTTTGGATTTATCAAAAGACAAAAAAGACTTTTGCGATGATGTACCTTCGAAGTCGAGGTTGCGAGAAGCTGTCCTACGCATGGCCTTCATCAACGAATCCTCGTCAGTAGGTGTGGTGCCATCAGCACTGGCGGAGTGCCGCCCACGGCGCCTCAGCAGTGTGGGAGTGGAGTCAGCCACCACAGCTGACCCGGAGACCACTAGCGACGGACTAGATGGATGATGCGAAGTAGAAGAAGAAGACCGCGAGAGATACTTGTCACCCTCCATCTCCGCGAACTCCCCTGGTGCTGACACCCCTCCTGGTGTCGAAGGCGCCAAGGAAAGGGCCCGCAACTCCGCAATCGCGAACTCATGGTCGACCCAAACTGACGGAGAGAAAATCACTCCCCGCTGGGTAGGAGACTCAGGTGCGGGCGAAGAGGATGGCCACGAGGCGCTCACAGATGTTTTTGTCGGTGCCACCCTGATAACCCACAAGTATAGGGGATCGCAATAGTTTTCGAGGGTAGAGTATTCAACCCAAATTTATTGATTCGACACAAGGGGAGCCAAAGAATATTCTCAAGTGTCAGCAGTTGAGTTGTCAATTCAACCACACCTGAAAGACTTAATATCTGCAGCAAAGTATTTAGTAGCAAAGTAGTATAGAAGTAACGGTAACGGTGGCAAAAGTAACAATAGCAGTTTTGTAGTAATCGTAACAGTGGCAACGGAAAAGTAAATAAGCAAAGATCAATATGTGAAAAGCTCATAGGCAATGGATCAATGATGGATAATTATGTCGGATGCGATTCCTCATGCAACAGTTATAACATAGGGTGACACAGAACTAGCTCCAGTTCATCAATGTAATGTAGGCATGTATTCCGAATATAGTCATACGTGCTTATGGAAAAGACCTTGCATGACATCTTTTGTCCTACCCTCCTGTGGCAGTGGGGTCCTATTGGAAACTAAGGGATATTAAGGCCTCCTTTTAATAGAGTAGCAGACCAAAGCATTAACACTTAGTGAATACATGAACACCTCAAACTACGGTCATCACTGAGAGTGGTCCCGATTATTGTCACTTCGGGGTTGCCGGATCATAACACATAGTAGGTGACTATTGACTTGCAAGATAGGATCAAGAACTCACATATATTCATGAAAACATAATAGGTTCAGATCTGAATTCATGGCACTCGGGCCCTAGTGACAAGCATTAAGCATAGCAAATTCATAGCAACATCAATCTCAGAACATAATGGTTACTAGGGATCAAACCCTAACAAAACTAACTCAATTACATGGTAAATCTCATCCAACCCATCACTGTCCAGCAAGCCTACGATGGGATTACTCACGCACGGCGGTGAGCATCATGAAATTGGTGATGGAGGATGGTTAATGATGACGATGGCGACGGATTCCCCTCTCCGGAGCCCCGAACGGACTCCAGATCAGCCCTCCCGAGGAAGATTAGGGCTTGGCGGCGGCTCCATATCGTAAAACATGATGAATCCTTCTCTCTGGTTTTTTCTCCCCGAAAGTGAATATATGGAGTCGGGGTTGAGGTCGATGGAGTCCCAGGGGGACCACGAGGTTGGGGGCGCGCCCCCGGGGGGGCGCCCTACACCCTCGTGGACAGGGTGTGGGGCCCCTGATGCTGATTCTTTCGCCAGTATTTTTAATAAATTCCAAAACGTGTCTCCTTGGATTTTCAGGTCATTCCGAGAACTTTTATTTCTGCACAAAAATAACACCATGGCAATTGTGCTGAAAACAGCGTCAGTCCGGGTTAGTTCCATTCAGATCATGCAAGTTAGAGTCCAAAACAATGGCAAAAGTGTTTGGAAAAGTAGATACGTTGGAGACGTATCAACTCCCCCAAGCTTAAACCTTTGCTTGTCCTCACGCAATTCAGTTGAAAAACTGAAAGTGATAAAGAAAAACTTTTACAAACTCTGTTTGATCTTGTTGTTACAAAGATGTAAAGCCAACATTCAAATTTTCAGCAAAGACTATGAACTAACCATATTCACAATAACATTTAGGTCTCATGTTTACTCATATTGATGGCATAATCAACTAGCGAGCAATAATAATAAATCTCGGATGACAACACTTTCTCAAAACAATCATAACATGATATAACAAGATGGTATCTCGCTAGCCCTTTTTGAGACCGCAAAACATAAATGCAGAGCACCCATGAAGATCAAGGACTGACTAGACATTGTAATTCATGGTAAAAGAGATCCAGTCACAGTCATACTCAATGTAAATTAATAGCAATGCATGCGAATGACAGCGGTGCTCTTCAACTGGTGCTTTTTAATAAGAGGATGATGACTCAACATAAAAGTAAATAGATAGGCCCTTCGCAGAGGGAAGCGGGGATTTGCAGAGGTGACAGAGCTCGAGTTTTGAAACAGAGATAAATAATATTTTGAGTGGCATACTTTCATTGTCAACATAACAACCAAGAGATCTCGATATCTTCCATGCGACACACATTATAGGCGGTTCCCAAACAGAATGGTAAAGTTTATACTCCCCCACCACCACCAAGCATCAATCCATGGCTTGCCTGAAACAATGGGTGCCTCCAACTAACAACAATCCTGGAGGTGTTTTGTTTGCAATTATTTTGATTTGAGCATGGGACTGGGCATCCCAGTTACCAGCCATTTTCTTGTGAGTGATGAGCGGAGTCCACTCATCATGAGAATAACCCACCTACCATGGAAGATATAGATAGCCCTAGTTGATACATGAGCTATTCGAGCATACAAAACAAAATTTTATTTGAAGGTTTAGAGTTTGGCACATACAAATTTACTTGGAACGACAGATAAATACCGCATATAGGAAGGTATGGTGGACTCATATGGAATAACTTTGGGGTTTTATGGAAGTGGATGCACAAGCAGTATTCCCGCTTAGTACAAGTGAAGGCTAGAAAGAGATTAGGAAGCAACCAACTAGAGAGCGACAACAGTCATGCACATGCATTAAGATTAATCAACAATGAGTGCGAGCATGAGTAGGATATAAACCACCATGAACATAATATCGTGGAGGCTATGTTGATTTTGTTTCAACTACATGTGTTAACATGTGCCAAGTCAAGCTACTCGAATCGTTCAAAGGAGGATACCACCCTATCATACCACATCACAACCATTTAAATAGCATGTTGGCACGCAAGGTAAACCATTATAAACAGCATGGCATGAGCAACTATAATCTCTAATTGTAATTGCAAACATGTTTCATTCAAAATAGGCTGAATCAGGAACGATGAACTAATCATATTTACAAAAACAAGATAGGTCGAGTTCATACAAGCTTCTCTTATCTCAGTCAGTCCATCATATATCGTCATTATTGCCTTTCACTCGCAAGACCGAACGGTGTGGATAATAATAATAGTGCACGTGCATTGGACTAAGCTGGAATCTCCAAGCATTTAATACAAAGAAGACAAGGTAATATAGGCTCTTGGTTAAATAAACAATAATGCATATGACAGCCACTCAACATTTTCATCATGGTCTTCTCCTCTTGACCTCCAAAGAAAAAAATAAAATAAAACTATTTACACGGGAAAGCTCCCAACAAGCAAAAGAAGAACGATAAATCTTTTTGGGGTTTTCTTTTAATTACTACTAGCCTTAAGAAAAACCAAACAAAATTTAGCCTGTTGGGAGCTTTCCCGTGTAAATAGGCATGGAAAATAACCTAGCTTAAGGCTACAACTAAATTTTGTTTGGTTTTTCTTAAGGTTTTTCAAACACACAAGAAGAAGGCTTAGAAAAGAAAATAAACTAGCATGGATAGTACAATGAAAAAAGTATGAGCACTGACAACTGGCATGAGTGTGTGAACATGAATGTAATGTCGGTGAGAAATATGTACTCCCCCAAGCTTAGGCTTTTGGCCTAAGTTGGTGTATGCCCACGGATCGAAGCTACTCTCTCCGGTGTACTGAGGAGGGTCCTCAGGGTGCCACTGGTTGGCGATCTCCCCCGGATCCCACTGATAAACAGACTGTCGATAAGGGTCAAGTGGTGGCTCAGGCTCAGGCTCCAGAACATGTGTCAGCCTCCAGTATGCATAAATGGCCTCGGGCAAGATGAGGTACGTGCTGTTCACGCTGGTCGTGGAGGAAGTCAGTGAGGCCTGCATCCTCAGCCAAGTAATAAAAGTCGTCGTAAATTCTGGTGGCTCTCAAGAACGCATCAAAAGGCCATTCGGACGGCCGAACCTCCGCAGTGCGAGGAAGATTGTATTTGGGCTTTTTATTCTCCTCATTCTGCTTATCCTTCGAGTTTCAGCTCGAAGAGCCCCTCAATAATCTCTTCATCGTTTTCTTTCTCTGAAAAATTCTGAAAATTTTAGTGACTCAAAATAAAAGTGAAAAAGAAAAAACCAACAAGATTGATAGCAACTACTCCCACAAGTGCCTAGAGACTATATCATGCATTAGAACTACTTTGGACCAAATAAATTTGACATGCAAGTTCAATAGCAGGGTCACCTAAGCAGCAAAAATTTGTAATAAATAAAGCACTAGAACAAAAACTAATTGGACCAATGGAGGAGTCACATACCGTAGAACAACCCCCCAAAACAGTTTTATGAATGGAGCTTTGAGCAAAGAGATCGAAAATGGCAGCAAGATGAGCTAGAACACGAGTTTGAGCTATGGGAGGATTTTTTCTGGAGGAAGACGAAGTGAGTGTGTGCTGGAATAAGTGGAGGGGGTCCACGTGGGGCCCACGAGGCAGGGGGGCACCCTAGGGGGTGGGTGCGCCCTGTGCCCTCGTGGCCAAATGGTTGGGCCCCCCTGGTGTGTGCTCAGTGCCAGAAATTCTAACATATTCTATAAAAAGTCATATTTCATTTTCAGGACATTTGGAGAACTTTTATCTTCGGGGTATTTTTATTGCAAGGATAATTCAGAAAGCAGACAGAAAATACTATTTTTGCTTTATTTAATCTAAATAAGAGAAAGTAAAAGGAAGTTACAAAGAGTTGTGCTTTCTAACTTCATCCATCTCATGCTCATCAAAAGGAATCCACTAACAAGGTTGATCAAGTCTTGTTAAAAAACTCTTTCCGAATAACACGAAAGCGGAGAATTTTCGAATAACACTAAATTATCTCAACGGGGATATGCATGTCCCCAACAATAAGAATATCATATTTCTTCTTGACAGTTGGAAGAGGGAATTCAAAACCTCCAATAGTAATCGTTGAGCTTTTTTCAATAGAATTGATACTGTGAACTTGAAGTTGTTTCCTCGGAAAGTGTACGTGTGCCCACCATTAACATGAAAAGTGACATTGCCTTTGTTGCAATCAATAACAGCCCCTGCAATATTCAAAAAGGCTCTACCAAGGATAATCGACATACTGTCGTCCTCGGGAATATCAAGAATAACAAAGTCCGTTAAAATAGTATCGTTTGCAACCACAACAGGCACATCCTCACAAATACCGACAGGTATAGCAGTTGATTTATCGGCCATTTACAAAGATATTTCAGTAGGTGTCAACTTATTCAAATCAAGTTTACGATATAAAGAGAGAGGCATGACACTAACACCGGCTCCAAGATCACATAAAGCAGTTTTAACATAGTTTCTTTTAATGGAGCATGGTATAGTTGCTACTCCCGGATCTCCTAATTTCTTAGGTATTCCACCTTTAAAAGTATAATTGGCAAGCATAGTGGAAATTTCAACTTCGGGTATCTTTCTTTTATTGGTAACAATATATTTCATATACTTAGCATAAGGATTCATTTTAAGCATATCAGTCAAACGCATACGCAAAAAGATAAGTCTAATCATTTCAGCAACGCGCTCAAAATCCTCATCATCTTTTTTCTTGGATGGTTTAAGAGGAAAAGGCATGGGTTTCTGAACCCATGGTTCTCTTTCTTTACCATGCTTCCTAGCAACGAAGTCTCTCTTATCATAACATTGATTCTTTGATTGTGGGTTATCAAGATCAACAGCAGGTTCAATCTCTACATCATTGTTATTGCTAGGTTGAGCATCATCATGAACATCATCATTAACATTATCACTAGGTTCATGTTCATTACCAGATTGTGTTTCAGCATCAGAAATACAAATATCATTGGGATTTTCAGGTATGTCAACAACAGGTTCACTAGAAGCATGCAAAGTCCTATCATTTTTCTTTTTCTTCTTCTTAGAAGGACTAGGTGCATCAACATTAGTTTTCTGAGAATCTTGCTCAACTCTCTTAGGGTGGCCCTAAGGATACAAAGGTTCCCGAGTCATTTTACCCCCTCTAGTCATAACTCTAACAACATTATCATTTTTCTTATTATTTAATTCACTAAGCAAATCATCTTGTGCTTTAAGCACTTGTTCTACCTGAGTGGTAACCATAGAAGCATGTTTACTAATAAGTTTAAGGTCACCTTTAACTCTAACATATAATCACTGAAATGTTCAACCATATACGCATTACGTTTCAATTGTCTACCAACATAAGCATTGAAGTTTTCCTGTTTAACAATAAAATTATCAAACTCATCCAAGCATTGGCTAGGAGACTTATTACGAGGAATATCACCTTCATCAAATCTATAGATAGAATTTACCTTTACTACCTGTGTCGGGTTATCAAGACCATATATTTCTTCAATAGGTGGTAAATTCTTAACATCTTCAGCTTTAATACCCTTTTCTTTCATAGATTTCTTTGCCTCTTGTATATCTTCAGGACTGAGAAATAGAATACCCCTTTTCTTCGGAGTTGGCTTAGCAGTTGGTTCAGGAAGTGTCCAATCATTATCATTATTCATTATATTATTCAATAGCAATTCACCTTGCTCAACCGTTCTTTGCCTGAAAACACAACCAACACAATTATCCAGGTGATCTCTGGAAGCATCGGTTAGTCCATTATAAAAGATGTCAAGTATTTTAATTTTTCTTGAGAAGATGATCAGGCAAAGCATTAAGTAATCGGAGAAGCCTCCCCCAAGCTTGTGGGAGACTCTCTTCTTCAATTTGCACAAAATTATATATTTCCCTTAAGACAGCTTGTTTCTTATGAGCGGGGAAATATTTAGCAGAGAAGTAATAAATCATATCCTGGGGACTACGCACACAACCATGAGCAAGAGAATTAAACCATGTTTTAGCATCACCCTTTAATGAGAACGGGAATAACTTAAGGATATAGTAGTAACGATTTTTTTCCTCATGAGTGAATAGTGTGTCTATATCATTTAATTTAGTAAGATGTGCCACAATAGTTTCACATTCATAGCCATAAAAAGGATCGGATTCAACCAAAGTAATTAACTCAGGATTGATAGATAAATCATAATCCTTATCAAAAATACAGATAGGTGAAGTAGTAAAAGCAGGGTCATATTTCATTCTAGTATTCAGAGACCTTTTTTTAGCTTAGCTAACAGTTTCCTAAGATCATACCTATCTTTGCAAGCAAAAAGGTCTCTAGCAGTTTCTTCATCCATAATATAACCCTCAGGCACATCAGGCAATTCATATCTAGGTGGAGAATTTTCATCATCACTTTCATCAATATTATCTATTTCAATAATTTCATTCTCTGTAGCCCTAGCAAGTTGTTCATCAAGAAATTCACCTAATGGCACAGTATTTTCAAGCATAGAAGTAGTTTCATCATAAGCATCATGCATAGCAGAAGTGGCATCATCAATAACATGCGACATATCAAAATCAATAATAGGTGTAGGTGTCACAAATTTACTCATAACAGAAGGTGAATCAAGTGCAGAGCTAGATGGCAGTTCCTTACCTCCCCTCGTAGTTGAGGGAAAAATCTTGGTTCTTTCATCTTTCAAGTTCCTCATAGTGATCAACAGATATAAATCCCAAGTGACTCAAAGAATAGAGTTATGCTCCTCGGCAACGGCGCCAGAAAATAGTCTTGATAACCCACAAGTATAGGGGACCACAACAGTTTTCGAGGGTAGAGTATTCATCGAAAATTTATTGATTAGACACAAGGGGAGCTAAAGAATATTCTCAAATATTAGCAGTTGAGTTGTCAATTCAACCACACCTGAAAGACTTAATATCTGCAGCAAAGTATTTAGTACCAAAGTAGTATGGAAGTAACGATAATGGTGGCAAAAGTAACAATAGCAGTTTTGTAGTAATCGTAACAGTGGCAATAGAAAAGTAACTAAGCAAAGATCAATATGTGAAAATCTCGTAGGCAATGGATCAATGATGGATAATTATGTCGGATGCGATTCCTCATGCAACCGTTATAACATAGGGTGACACAGAACTAGCTCCAGTTCATCAATGTAATGTAGGCATGTATTCTGAATATAGTCATACATGCTTATGGAAAAGACCTTGCATGACATCTTTTGTCCTACCGTCCCCTGGCAGCGTGGTCCTATTGGAAACTAAGGGATATTAAGGCCTCCTTTTAATAGAGTAACGGACCAAAGCATTAACACTTAGTGAATACATGAACTCCTCAAACTAGACGGTCATCACCGGGAGTGGTCCCAATTATTGTCACTTCAGGGTTGCCGGATCATAACACATAGTAGGTGACTATTGACTTGCAAGATAGGATCAAGAACTCATATATTCATGAAAACATAATAGGTTTAGATCTGAATTCATGGCACTCGGGCCCTAGTGACAAGCATTAAGCATAGCAAAGTCATAGCAACATCAATCTCAGAACATAATGGATACTAGGGATCATACCCTAACAAAACTAACTCGATTACATGGTAAATCTCATCCAACCCATCACCGTCCAGCAAGCCTACGATGGTATTACTCACGCACGGCGGTGAGCATCATGAAATTGGTGATGGAGGATGGTTGATGATGACGATGGCGATGGATTCCCCTCTCCAGAGCCCCGAACGGACTCCAGATCAGCCCTCCCGAGGAAGATTAGGGCTTGGTGGCGGCTCCGTATCGTAGAACGCGATGAATCCTTCTCTTTGGTTTTTTCTCCCAGAAAGTGAATATATGGAGTCAGGGTTGAGGTTGGTGGAGTCCCATGGGACGCACGAGGCTGGGGGCGCGCCCCAGGGGGGCGCCCTGCACCCTCGTGGACAGGGTGTGGGTCCCCCTGATGCTGATTCTTTCGCCAGTATTTTTCATAAATTCCAAAACGTGTCTCCGTGGATTTTCAGTTCATTCCCAGAACTTTTATTTCTGCACAAAAATAACACCATGGCAATTCTGCTGAAAACAGCGTCAGTCCGGGTTAGTTCCATTCAAATCATGCAAGTTAGAGTCCAAAACAAGGGCAAAAGTTGGAGACGTATCACACCCCGAGTAGCTGAGGTCGCACCAGACCACCACCCCCATCGCCACAAGGCAGCGCCATAGGATGAGATGTATGAGGCGGCTCGAGGATGGGGTTACAGACTCCGTGGCAGGAGCCGGCTTGGCGATGACCGGCGGTGCCGCGACCGTAGGTGCAAGTGATTCTGTGGCCAACGTTGAAGGCCCCTGTAGAGATGGAGAAACTGTCTTGGTAGGCAAACGTCGATGTGAGTTGGGAGGTGTACCAGCGTTGATAATTTTTTCTGGCATCGCTGTCCGCCCGAGCCAGGTGCAGGTGTGGCAAGCTGCATGGGAACCACCCCACCCATGGTAGGAGGAGCCACAGAGGCATTGGACGACGAAATCGGTTTGGACCTCTTACTTGGATCATTGGCCCTTGAAGCGTCCTCCCTGTCATACCCCTTGTCACCCCCAGGATCATCTCCGTGCTCCCAAACTCGAGGTACGAAGTCATCATCAACGCGAAAATCTGATTTCTCCAGAGTGTACCGAAATTCGTATCCCTTCCTTTGAACAACCACATCAGATGAGAGGGAATCAGTTGTGCTCCTCTTGAAAGCATCGAGGTTCAGTACTGCCACCTGAATACGAACGATTCCTATATGACACAAACAGAGAAGGTCAACGTCTAGAGCAGCGCCAATCACCGAGCCTACCGCCCAAAGACCCAAGAAGTGACGAAGAGCGTGAGGCACCCCATGCACATGCACCCAGATAGGTAGAAGCTCGAAACGATGTGGTATCTCCTCTGACTTCCAGGCCTTGAACTCTAGAGTGGTGTTATGAGATTTGATGAAACCTATAAACCCGGTGACCCTCTGTAAAACATCCTCGCTTGGAAAAGGCATAAGAAAAGTATTCTGGCCATGCAGAATAGCCTCCCAAGTCCATTTGTGTTGATATTAAGCAATCTTAGCAACCTCTGCCTCCACAATACTGGGAGTGATAGAGCCTCCAGAAATCGTGACCAACGCCGTTGGTTAGTCTTGTGGTGAACGATCCTCCCTACAGACATTGTCAGGCATCTGAAAGAATGCCATAGTTTCAGTTCCATATCCACAAAGCATCGCTGCTGGCTTCGGCATCTTAAGAGCAGGACACCGACGCATGGTCATTGGGTGGTTCATCTTGTTACAAATAAAACAATAGTGCCGCGTCTCACAATCATCAGATAAGTGTCCTGCAGACTGACACTTAGTGCACCATAACTTTCTTGGCGCCGCTGCAACTCCAGCTGTCCCGGCAGACTGAGCCGGAAGAGTTGGTTGGTTCTGCATAAGAGCCACCTGCCCTTATCCCATTGGCAGATTTGGTGTGGAGGCAAAGACGGGCAGTGCTCCCTGTTGCAGTGGTGGAGACATCAACGGTGTGGCTAGCAGAGAAGTAGCAGGTGCAAGTGCTTCTCCCTGTTGAGCTTTAGTGCAACCTCCTTTGGCGCCCTTTGGTTTGCGAGGACGAGCAGTGGCAGTGGACCCAGCGGGAGCAGCATTGTACGCCGGCCTGACATTGAAAGTGGCCGCCGGCCTGACATTGAAAGTGGCCGCCGGCATGCCGGCGGGTTGGCACTGCTGCTGCAAATGACTCCCTGATGGCTGATAAGCGATCACAGCCGGCTGTTGTTGGTGCTGGACGTAGCCACCCGAGGGTTGAACGAGATATGGCTGCTGTTGCATGAACTGACCCGAGATCCGGTGAACCGCTGCTGGAACGGCCCCTGATACATCTGTTGTGGCTGCTGCATTGGCGACTGATACACCAACAGCGGATGAGGCGGTGCAAAAGAACCTGACGGCGCATAGGACTGCATCGACTGCACCGGCTGGTATACCCTGGGGGCGAAGCCCGGAGCACCTCCCGACGTAGAAGGATCAAGTGGCTGGGCGGCTCTTCTAGTTGGTTGAGGTTGGTGGCCAGCGGTGAGACCGGGAGGCGCTGCCGGATCGCCTCGTGTCATGGCAGGAGAGCGAACGACGGCCGCAAAGGAACGAGTGAAATTAGGGTTCGCAGCCAGCCTCGTTCGGTTCCACAAATGACCAAGCCAATGATTGAGATTAACCATGCGAAGTGGACATCCAGGATTTGTCCGATCACGAGTCAGGTCTGGCCCTGCCGCAAACGTTGGATCGGACATGAGATTTGCACTCGGGGAGGCGCTCCGTCCTGGCAAGCCTGATGATGTCGCCGGCAAACTGGACCTCTGTGCAACCTCCTCGTCGCGGTGACAGGCCTGCGGTAGATGATCACCGAGCGTCCTAGGAGACGAAATCCGAGGAGGCGGGATCGGGCCGATCCAAGGCTTAATGAGCGCCCTAGACTGTGCCGGTACCCCGAAGACACCGCGTCGACATACGTGGTGAGACCTCCGTCGCGATCGATCTTGAAAACGCCGCATCCTCCTCTGCGTTCTTCGACGATGATTCCCCATACGCCTCCAACCTACACACAGGACACACCTCACCAGCCCGTCGAGACGCCGGTCTTTCCCACACCCTTGATGCCGGCGTAGGGTAGCCAATGTCCGCCTAGAACTCGTTGGCCAGCTCCTCATCGGAATTCCTCCGTCGAACCGCAGAAGGTAGCGTAGAGTTGCCGTTGAGCACCAGACCTTCACCCACCTGCGTGGCGTCCACAGCCTCGTCCGTCTCAAGGCATGAAAACCTGGATCCGGATGCTGCCGATGTCGCCGGCGACCAGCACGGTGCCAACGTCAGTCGCCGCCTGGAGGCGATCCGCACTTTTACTCCACTAGGAAATGTAGATCTCCTAACTTCAAGTATGAAAGCACGGTTCAAAGTATTGTGGTTGCCAGAGCAATATTATTCCTTCTTATAAATAGTTGTAGAACAATGGCACAGCCAGAGCTCTATATAGACTTCTGCTAATCGAGACACATCCTGTTGGCGGTATTGAAAAGCTCTAGATAGGAAATAAAATAAGGAGTTAGCTAGCGGCCTGGATAGGATGTGAGGAAAGTAGAAAAGAAATCGTGAAACCAAAACCATTTGGGAGTAGGAGGGATCAGGTAAAGGAGTACCATTAGTCTATCACGCACTCTCGACGATCTCCCGAAAAGCTCAAACCCCAAATTTTGAGAAAAAGGATGCCCTCGTGCGTATCCCAAATTCCTGTTGGCTGACTCAGGGTATAGAAGGTGCATCAGATCAACCACGAGCACGTCCTCAGTCAGTATCAGACAGGACGTACCGCCGCTGTAGAACGCTCGTTGGATCGGAGGCCCCCATAGGAACGAACTCCACAATCTCCCCGACCCAGTAGCCAGCGACGAAGGCATCACATCCGAGCCCGTCTATAGCTCGCCAACATTGCAGGGCACATGAGCCAGCCCAGCAGGAAAGTTGTCCGTGCATTGTTCATCGTTGTGTGCGCTTGTCTTTATTTTCTCTCGTATTGTACCTGAGTTGCTGGCTGTGTTCTGTCTCTATTATTTTCAGGAAAAAAAACACAATATATTTTAAACATACATGATTACTAATTAAGAAATATAAACATTTTTATGAATTATTCATTAGTTTTTAAAAAACATCACTGTGCATTAAAATGTTTGTGGAATATAAAAGAATTTTTGTGTGGTTTAAAAAATGTGTGTACGGTTAATTTTTTGACATTTAAAAATGTTCACACATTTAGAAGTATGTTCAAGAATTTTTTTTGATAAGTTAATGAAAATGCAATGTTTTAGATACTGTAATTTGTAAAATGCTCACATCATTCAAAAAATTGTTCACAACATTTGAAAAAAAATCACATGTGTAGTTATTTAAAAAAATGTTCATGATATCTGAAAAAATATTCATGCAGTTTTTAGAAAATGTTCATTACATATAAAATAAATTGGTGTGGCATTTAAAATAATTATAATAGTTAAATAAAATGCAGATGTATTACAAAATTTTCCTGAAAATGTAAAAAGTTGTTTAGGCATGTTTTAGATAACGTTCATGACATATAAAAAATGTTTGTATAGTATAATTAGTAGGATTGAAAAGTTGGATAATTCAAAAAGGAAAAATAGGAGAAGAAAAATTGAAATAGTAAAGAAATACTCCCTCCATTCCATACATAAGGAATATTTTTTATGATAAAATTCCGGAATGTAAGGTGCATTTCTTTCAATTCTTTATAATTACCTTTTTAACCCTCGAGAAGAAAGGAATGTATCTCTCTCAAGATTTTCTGTATCACTTCTCTCTCAAGATTTATTTACAGTTAACCAAGAAATTGACCAAGGGTAATTTTGTCCTAAATTCATTAAATTTCCATGCCTTGGTCATCATGCCAGAAAAAATACACTTTACATAAAGGAACGGAGAGAGTAACCAAAAAGAATAGAAATGAACAACCCATAAAAACGGCAAAGAAAACATTGAAAAATAACCAGATGGAGAACCTCTGATGGGAAGGCCCACTCAGGCAAGCATTGTAGGTGAGAGCTTGTCCCGTAATAAAGGAGATGCGACCTCGTGTTCCGCGCTTTACCCACTTTATACTGAGCAATTGTGCACCTTCCAGATTGCCGAGTAAAACAAAAACACAACCAAAGCTCCATAAAGACGAGTGGCGCTACCATACATTTCTCCGTATCCTCGACCGAGCATTCACCATATAATCTCACCATACATTTCTCCATACCTTTTTGCTGGTATTGAAAAGTTGTAAAGCTGTAGATATAGGAAATACTAAGAAGCTATAGCTAGAGGCCCAGATAGGGAGTAAAGAAGAAAAAAATTATGAAAGTAAAATCATTTGGGAGTAGGAGGCATCAGGTAAATGAGAACCCTTCATCCATGAGAACCGTCACGTATGCTAGATGACCCCCCAAAATGCTCCAACTACAGTTTTTTGGGGCAAGGCTGTGTGGATCAGCACGAGGCCCACGTGCTTGTCCCACGTCCCTGTCGTCTGATTTAGGATTTACAATGCGGACAAGATCAACCTTGAGCGCCTTAGGCACGCCGGCCAACCGCTACAAAATCCTGCCCGATCAGAAACTACCACTGGTACTCACCATCGATGTAACATTCCGGATGTAACTTTCCCAATTTGTACTCCAACTCTTGCTGTTTCCGGCGTTAAGTTATATTTATTTTCTCGGGTTCGGGTTTTGTCTCCGTTTGTTGTTACCGTTGTTATGCATCTCATATCATGTTATCTTGTACATTGCATTTGTATACGTGTTTGTCTCATGCATTCGAGATTTTTCCCCGTTGTCCGTTTTGCATTCCGGCGCTTCGTTCTCCTCCGGTGGTCATTTCTAGCTTTGTTTCGTGTGTGCGGATTAAACACTTCCGGATTGGACCGAGACTTGCCAAGCGGCCTTGGTTTACTACCGGCAGACCGCCTGTCAAGTTCTGTACCATTTGGTCTTCGTTTGATACTCCAACGGTTAACCGAGGGACCGAAAAGGCCTCGTGTGTGTTGCAGCCCAACACCCCTCCAATTTGGCCCAAAACCCACCTAACCCTGCTCCATGTTCTACAGCGTTCGATCACGATCGCGTGGCCGAAAACCGCACCTCATTTCGACTCTCCTAGCTCCCTCTATGCCTATTTAAACACCCCCCGATTTCGGATCTCCTCCTACCTCCGAAACCCTAGAAATCCACCTCGCGCCGCGCCGGACGTGTCCGTTTCGACCGGACACGCCGCCGCCGCCGCCCGCAGCCAGTGGCAGAGCGCCACATGGCCGCCGACGCGCCACTCCCACCGCGGCCCGCGGGAGCCCGGAGCCGGCCCCCCCGGCCCGCGCGCGCGCCCGCTTCGCCCGCCTCCCCGCGCCGCCTTCTTCTCCCGAGCCGGCGCCGCGCTCCGCCGTCCTAGCCGGCCGGAGCTCGCCCGGCCGCCGCAGCCGCTCGCCGCCGCGCGCCTCCTCGCCGGTCGCCGCGCCATCACCGCCACTCCGCCGCCCGGCCGCGCGCCCCCACGCCGCCGCCTTCGGCGCTCCGGTGGCCGCCGCCCGGAGCCGGCCTCGCCTCCCCTCCGTCCGGCAAGGCCCCGGCACCGGCGAACCTCGAAGGGCGCGCCCCGGTGAACAGTGTCCCGGGCCGATCCAGATCTGGAAAAAAAACCCTAATCCGGAGGTTGAATTTTTCCTAAGTCCTCAAATCTCAGATTCAAGTGCTCCTGTTCACGGCTCCGTAACTTTGCATCCGTAGCTTCGATTCATGCATATAGCATATCAAAATGTTCACCTCAGAGAGTACATCATTTCATTCCATTGCATCATTTTCATTTAAGGTCATCTTGATGCCCGAAATTCTGTTAGAAGAGGGCTACTTGAGTTAATTGTCAGATCTGTTACTCCGTTTAGCACTTTTGACATTTTTGCCATGATTATTGTGTGCATGATATGCCCATGAGTTCTATATATGTTTTGTTAAGGGTTTTGTCATATTTCTAGAGGTGAAACCCATGTATTTTTAGAATGTGTGTGGTGACTTGTGCAAGCTTGCAAAGTGATGCACTTGCTAAGTCTGTTTTCAGGGACTTAGTAATTTCACTAAGTCCTGGAGCTGTTTATCTCATGATGCCATATGTTCTTGTTGTTTCCTAGTGATCCGTGCCTATTTTGAGGATGATCAGTGAGGGAGTTTTGTTAATATTGTAGTTCTCTATCCATCCATGTCTTTGTTTGCAATTATGGAGCACCCTAGCTTGAGTCAATCGAGCTCTACTTTTGCTACTTTGTGAATGTGGATAGATTGTCAACTTGTTTGCAGTTTTGCCGATGATGTTGTAGTTGATCCGTGCATGCTATGCTATTGTTCTTGCCATGTCTAGCTTGCATTTTGTGCCTTCTTTATGGTTGTATGCTTTTCTTGCCATGACTTGCACCGTAGTGAGTGCATCGAGCTCGTAAACATGCCTACTTGAGTTATATTTCAGCATGTGCCAGTTTTCACTAAGTCTGAAACTGATTATGTTTTTGCTATGTTCACATGCTTGCAATTGTATTTTCTGATCCCTTTTGGCTCAAGGTTACTAAGGGACTTTTGTTAAGCTCTTTGAGTAGCTCCATGCCATGCTTTACTTTGCCATGTTCAGGTCCTGTAGCATGTAGTTTTGTTCCTCCGAAGAGGGCTACCTGATCTAAAATTCCAGACACGTGTTAATTTCAGTAAGTCTGAGATCTGTTTGCCATATGCATTTTTGCCATGCTTGTTTGAACCTGTTAATGGATGATTTGGCCATAGCTCAGTGCTAGACTTTTGTTAAGAATTTTGTGGGCATCCCTGCCATGTATTTTTTTTGTCATGTTTGAGTCCTGTAGAATGTTCATCTCATTGCATTTAGATGCCTACTTGCTGTAAATCGCAGACCGGTGTCATTTTTGAATCGCTTGCCATTTCCAAACCGTAACTCTGATTCCGGCGTTCTTTATATCGTTTTCAAGCGATTTCATCTCATATTTTCAGTGGCACACTTAGATTTCCAAGTTGAGGCCAGGTTCATGCATTTCCTGTCATATCTTGCATTTGGCATCCCGCATCGCATCCCGCATAGCATATCATCATTTCATCATATTGCTTGTTCTTGCACGTGGTTGATTGTATCCTTGTTGTTTGTTTGTCTTGTTTGGGTAGAGCCGGGAGACGAGTTCGCTAACGAGGAGCCCGTTGAGTTTGCTTTCGAGGATCCAGTCAACTCTGACAACTGTACAGGCAAGATGATCATACCCTCGAAATCACTACTATCTTTGCTATGCTAGTTTGCTCGCTTTTTTGTTATGTCAATGCTACGATGCCTACCACTTGCTTGCAAGCCTCCCAAATTGCCATGTCAAACCTCTAACCCACTATGTCCTAGCAAACTGTTGATTGGCTATGTTACCGCTTTGCTCAGCCCCTCTTATAGCGTTGCTAGTTGCAGGTGAAGTTTGGAGGCCGTTCCTTGTTGGATCATCTTTTATTACTTGTTGGGATATCATTATATTGCCATGTTATCTTAATACATCTATATACTTGGTAAAGGGTGGAAGGCTCGGCATCTCGCCTAGTGTTTTGTTCCACTCTTGCCGCCCTAGTTTCCGTCATATCGGTGTTATGTTCCCGGATTTTGCGTTCCTTACGCGGTTGGGTTATAATGGGAGCCCCTTGATAGTTCGCCTTGATTAAAACTTTTCCAGCAATGCCCAATATTGGTTTTACCATTCGCCACCTAGCCTTTTCTTTCCCTTGGGTTCTGCAGACTCAAGGGTCATCTTATTTTACCCCCCCCCCCCCTCGGGGCCAGTGCTCCTCTGAGTGTTGGTCCAACCGAGCGATGTCCGGGGCTACCAGGGGCAACTCTGGGCTGGCCTACCCGACGTCTGGCTCATCTGAGTGTGCCCTGAGAAAGAGATATGTGCAGCTCCTATCAGGATTTGTCGGCACATTCGGGCGGTGTTGCTGGTCTTGTTTTAACCTGTCGAAGTGCCTTGAATTACCGAGATACCGAGTCTGATTGGAACGTCTTGGGAGGAGGTCTATTCCTTCATTGACCGTGAGAGCTTGTCATGGGCTAAGTTGGGACTCCCCTGCAGGGATTTGAACTTTCGAAAGCCGTGCCCACGGTTATGGCCAGATGGAAATTTATTAATGTCCGGTTGTAGATAACTGGAACCTTAATTAATTAAAATAAATCAACCGAGTGTGTTACCGTGATGGCCTCTTCTCGACGGAGTCCGGGAAGTGGACAAGGTGTTGGAGTAATGTTTGCGCAGGTTGCTCTCTAGTTTCTCGCTAGCGCTTTGCCTCCTCTTCTCGCTCTCCTTTGCGAATAAGTTAGCCACCATACTTGCTAGTCGCTTGCTGCAGCTCCACTCATATTTTACCTTGCCTTACCTATAAGCTTAAATAGTCTTGATCGCGAGGGTGCGAGATTGCTGAGTCCCTGTGGCTCACAGATTACTATTACACCAGATGCAGGGCCTGATGATTCCGCTCCAGGTGACGCGTATGAGCTCAAGTGGGAGTTTGACGAAGACTCTCAATGTTACTACGTTTCCTTTCCCGATGATCAGTAGTGGTGCCCAGTTGGGGGTGATTGGGACCGTGTCGCATGTTGGGTTCTCTTTTATTTTGGCGCCGTAGTCGGGCCATGAGTGTTTGGATGATGTAATGTTATTTATGTACCTGATTGACATGGCGAGTGTAAGCCAACTATGTTATCCCCCCTTTCATTATTATATTACATGGGATGTTGTGAAGATTGCCTAACTTGCGACATATGCCTTCAATGCGATTATGTCTCTAAGTCGTGCCTCGACACTTGGAAGCTATAGTCGCATCGAGGGTGTTATAATCGAATACCTCATGGAGGGCATCCAACATGGATCGAGCCATTCATCCATGAGAACCATCGCGCACTCTTGACGGTCTTCCCAAATGCTCCAACTCCAAATTTTGAGAGTGAGAAGGCCATTGTGCCTATCACAAGTCCCTGTTAGCCGACTCGGGGTGTAGGAGGCAGATGATATCAACCGCAAGCACCTCTTGATAGTACCAGGCAGGGCGTCCCCCCGTCGAAGAAAATCCCATGCAATTTTCAGAAAGTGTTCATAACATATACATAAACTCTTTGTGGCATTTAAAAAACATAATAGTGAAATAATGTTCACATGTTTACAAAAATATTCATGAAATTGTAAATTTTCGTTCAATCAATTTTTAGAAAATGTTCATAACATGTAAAAAAAATGTTAAAACACTAAAATCAGGAGGATAAAGTTTGGTGAATTTGAAAAGGATATGGAAAAATGGAAAAGAAAACAAATAACAAGCATAAAAATAGAAAATAGAAAATAGAAAATGAAAAATGGTAAACCGGTAATAAAAACATAGAAATAAGGAAATTATAAAAACGAGACGAGGCAATCTTCAAGGATTGGCTCTACTGTACATAAAAGCTTCCTAGAACCACTGATGGGCAGGCCCACTCGGGCGAGCGTTATAGATGAGAGCTCGATCGGTCTCCTAATAAGCAAGATGAGACCTCATATCCCACGTACAATCCGCGGTACAGTGAGGAATCCCACACCTTCGAGCTCACCGAGTAAACAAACACACAACAAGAGCTCCATAAAGATGAGTAGCAATGCCATACAATTCTCCATATACTCTTACCTTGCATTAACCATATAAACCCACCTAGTACTGCTATTCGAGACACATCTTTTTGCTGGTACTAAAAAGCCGTAAAGCTGTGGAATAGGAAATACAAAGGAGCTAGCTAGCGGCCTGGATAAGAGATGAGAGAAGAAGAAGAATTTGTGAAAAGCATTTGGGAGTAGGAGACATCAGGTAAATTGTAACCATTCATCAATGAGAGCCATATGCTCGACGATCCCCCAACTGGAGCAAGGCGGAGAGGATCAGCACAAGGCTCACGTGCTTATCCCACGTCAAGTCGACTGACTCAGGATTTACGAGCGCCTCATGCACACCGGCCAGCCGCTGCAGAACTCTTGTCCGATCGGAAGCCGCCACTGAGATGAACTCGACATCGCATACCATCAAGCAAGGGGCGCGATACTGATCGAGCCGCACGGGGTCCTAACAATTGGGATCCTCGTCATCGTTCGAGTCAACGGGCACCCAAGTGATTATATTATTGATGTGATTTTCTGCAACTTCTTCAGATTTCTTTGATGTTCTGACCGTATCTGGACAATCATTTCTACCTTACAGGTCAGGATCGCACTTTATTCTGCTAGTGATAAGGCTTCGTGCTGCACAGAAGTTTGCTGTGATAGATGGTGCTGAGCTCCTTCCTCACAGATAATTTTATTGTTTTAAGTTTTTTTTGGCGTGCTTATTTTGTATTGAGCTGTACGTTCCTTGTTTGAAGATCCAAGATAAAACTTGGGGAGATAACAACTAGGATCATGGGTTGTGTTGTAATTTGACATTTAAGTTGGGGTTGCTTACAAATTTAAAATGAATTTACAATTAAAAACTAGTTGGGTTTCTTATGCGGGTCGGCAAACTGCCAGTGGGACAATAGTTTGCGACGTTTTCTTGTTGCACACGCTACAAAATTATGGGTCCCACACTTGTGTCAAAGAGCGGAGCTGACTAAGCGATGTACAGTGTAAAAATGCACACTCGTAGATGGTGGCCAAATTTCGTGTTTTGACCCTTTTTGCAAACAAAATCGGGATCTGACCCTAGTTCGGAAAAATTTCGGGATCTGACCCTTTTGCCTACCGCCAGCCCTCCTGGCGGTAGGGTTGCGCATCCTACCGCCGTCCACTCTGGCGGTAGGTCCTTTGACGGCGACTGACGACCGTTGGCAGGTGCTGACGTGGAAAAGGGCCTACCGCCATCAGATACGGCGGTAGGTTACTGAAGCCTACCGCCGTACCCTCTGGCGGTAGGGTCCTGTGTTGTGGATAAGGTGGGGAGGGGCTGGATATGCCCCCCCCCCTCCTCAACCACTCATTCAGCCCACATCACCTCTCCACCGAGCTCAACTCTCCCCCCCCCCTCTTTCTTTGAAGCACAAGAGCCTCCCAAATCTCTCTCATTTGTTTGAGATTTCTCCGGTGGATTCTTACCATTTTCATCACTCAAGGTGGATCTCTCATTTCCCCTCATTTTGATTGTTGATATCTTTGTTTACTTTGCATTTGCTCATTTGATTGCAAACCCTAACTCATCATTTTGGTGTGGTCAAATCATTTACTATGATCCATTTAGGTTTATGTTTGTGATTTCCTTATGTATGATGTGCTTAGAATTGCTTGTAGAAAAGTATGTGTGCCTAGATCTAGTGCTAATCTTAATGTACATAATGGGGATTAGGTTAGGCTTAAGAAAGCAATTAAAGCTAAGTTACTTTAATAGCAACTTTTCGAATTGTAGGATGGCACCGTTCGTTTTCTTTGAAACTTCTGCTGAGGCGGCGGCGAACCGTGAACGCGAATTGATTGAGGAAAAGATGAACCTGTGGATCGAAGCCATTGATGCGTTGAATGCGGAGCGTAGGGCCTTTTCATATAATTATTTCAAAAAAGACCATTCCGAAAAATTTATAACAAAAAAGGAGAGGCTGATTAAGAAGCTCAAGACGGCGGAAAAAAAATTGTAGGCGTGATCTTGGAATGCAAATTACATTGTGTGCGACAACGGCAGAATATGCTGAGATAGACATGGGCAATCATGGTCAGGTCATTGATTGGTTAGTTCGCCAACCATTCTCGTCGGATGAGAACCGGGCATCTCGTTGGGCATGGGTCAAAGAAAGAAATGATGTTATTTGTTGCAACTCAGGACCGTACGCCGCATAGAATTGCATGAGGCTATGTAATCTTTGTCATTTGGACTGTAATGACATGTACCCTATGCTTGGTCGTCGTTTGAACTACTATGACTTGTACCCTTAACATTTGAACTCATTAAGAACTTGGTGTTGTATGTCATATCAAGTAACCAAGTGTTGTACTCTACTTAATTTATTTTATATTTTTGTTTATGTCATCTTAAACCCGTATATTCATGTAGGATGGACAGTCGATCCATGACTATGAACATAGCGTGTGAGAAGATCATGGCGGAGCGACACCGTTGCTTGAAGAAGGAATGTGAAGCATGGTTGAAGAGTTGTGATGAGGCAAATGCGGCCATGAAGGATTTCAGCAAGTATCACTTTATCGAGGAACCTTCTGATGCTAAGGAGAAAAAAGCATTCCGAAAGCTTGTGAAGGAGAAAAAGAGGATGCTTGATCAGCTGCAAGACCGGGAATATGCTTGCAGACACGCTTTGGCAGTTGAGATTGCGTTCACTACAAGCAAAGAAGAATTCCGTGAGATGGACTTGAGGAAACCCGGGCAGGTCATAGGATGGGCAATCAAACAGGGCGTGTCAGAGAATCCCGCTCGCCATGCTGCATGGGCTTGGTTCCGTGAAACGAATGGTGTGTTGGGTCATTGGGCAGGATCCACAGACTTTCAACTGAAGCGTAATCAAGCGCGTGACGATCAAATTGAACGTCTGATAAGTATGAGACATATGTTACCTGTTTAGAAAATGTGTCGTTGAGCATGAGTTATTAGTTTCAACCGATGTCATCTGAACCGGGTCATGTTTTAATAAGTTTGAACATGTGTTATTCGTGAATGTAATGAACTATGTTAAGTTGAGTTATGTATGTGCTTGCGAAATGATCATTCTAATATTTGACATAATTGGGTATATTATGCTAACATTCGACAAATGGGGCAAAACAGAGGGGAAAGGAGAGAAGAGGGACCAAACCCTACCACCACGGGTCCTGGCGGTAGGCTGCTGGACCCTACCGCCAGTCCACACGGCGGTAGGGTGGGCAAAGTTTCTATGACGGTAAACACCAGCGCCCTGGCGGTAGGGTCCACCCTACCGCCACAGCCAATGGCGGTAGGGTGAACCCTACCGCCAGGGCGCTGGTGTTTACCGTCACAGAAACTTTGCCCCCTGCCGCCGTGTCGACTGGCGGTAGGGTCCAGCAGCCTATCGCCAGGACCTGTGGCAGTAGGGTTTGGTCCTACCGCCAACGGATTTGGTTTCTTCGTCACAGCAGGTTGGCCCTCCCACCGCCACTGGCTCTAGCGGTAGGGTCCAGCAGCCTACCGCCGGGGCCTGTGGCGGTAGGGTTGTAAACTCTGGAAACAGAGCACTCTGTTATGTTTTGTCCCTATTATCTTCCCAGCACAACAGTTTTTCAAAGAATATGCTGACAAACTGAATTCATTCACGATACCTTGCAAACATCTTCACACCAAATTCAATACAAATGGCAAATTCATTCACGACAAGTTGACGACACATGGCTTTTTGCCTTAGTACTACATAGTTCATGATAAATTTGGCATGGCTTCATCCAGTTACATGATGAGTCCACCGAAGCGAAGGCTTTACTGAGTCATACGGGGCCATTTCCCCTTCTTGTCACATGCCTCATCCTCCTCTTGTGCCTTGCGAGCTTTTGCAAGCTTTCTTGCCCTCTCCTCCTCATGAGCTAGTTTCGCTTGGCATGCCCTCTCCTCCTCGCGTTGCTTCCGCTCCATCCTCTCTTTCTGACGACGCTCTTCCTCCAAGCCTCTTTGAAACCTTTCTTCGAACAGCCGCTGGCGCCTAAAACAATCTTCTAATTGGTCCTTTTGGATATCTTTTGGCACTTCATGATCTATCCAGCTGAAGTACTTGCATAGAGGAGGCAGTGACTGCATATAAAACAGATGTTAGTGCTGACACACATTTGAGAGTAACATGTTACTTCTCTAGCATACCAGTGGAAGGTCATAGGCGTTAGTTGGAAGCACACGATCGTAAGCATAATTGGGGCAAACAAAATATTTCCTTCCTTCGGTCCATGACTTCTTTCGGTCGGTGGACTCCTTCACCTTGCAAACATCTCCACACCAACATGGCGGAATCTTCACATATTTCTCCTTCACCTTGTCCAAAGATGTGTCCTTCCACTTGTGTGGCATGTCTTCATGGTGAGCACACGGTGGCCTCGTCATGGAACCGGATGAAGCCATGCCCTACAACAAATAAAGATGTTAAGTCTAAATATGAACACATTGACATGTAAAGGGGCAAATACATCAACAAATGCATGAACATATTGAAAGTAGTACCATTCACATTATTTCAACCATCCGGATTGAGCAATACGTCGATAGGCCTTCCCCTATCAACCCGACGTGTCCTAGAACCACCGGATACACGGCCAGGGGCCCCTACAAGGCTAGTCCTTCCTCCACGGCCACGGCTCCCTCCAAGGCTAGTCCTTCCTTCACGGCCACGACCCCCCACCAAGGCTAGCCCTTCCTCCACGGCCACGGCCCCCTCCAAGGCTAGTGCTCCGTCCACATGTTTGCCTAGTGTCCGTGTTGGTTCTTGGTTTCTTTCATGTCCTAACGTTGTGTCCTGTGTCATTGTATTCTCCACAATTGTTGTTTTCCGGTGGCTCCATGAAATGACCACTACCAAATTGCTTCATTCCGGTGTATCCAGCTAGATCATCCATGTCACTCCGGAATCTCTTCTTTCTTCTTCTTCCCCTCATAGGCACCATGAGTACGGGATCTGGCACAATGTCTGGCCCAACTTACTCAGGCCACTGTGAGGCATCAAGGAAAGGATTGAACCGAGGCGACCATGTCAACCTTGTTCGTTCCAATGTGAACTCGTGCAACCACACCGTTGTGCCATCGGATATGTTCATGTTTCTCGCCCGTGCTGCGGTCATCAAATGCGAGCAAGGCCAATGATACTTGTGTGGCCTCTCACACTGGCACCAACGGTTTTTTAGGTGCACCTCGTAAGCAACTCCACCATAAGACCTACTGTCCCTTGTTGTCCCACCCGGCTCATGATAGATCATTTCTTTTTCATTATATGTGATCACTTGTTGTTTGGCAGACTTGCGTGCTTGATGCAACAACCAATCATGAACCTTTAATGGATAGTCCATCTTTTCCCCAATCCACTTGGTCGTGCTTGCAGAATGCTATAGGAAGTACTCATTGAGCTTGATGAAAGTGTACTTGAGTATTGCGGTCACCGGTAAGGAACGGACACCCTTCAACACATTGTTGAAGCATTCCACCATGTTGCTTGTCATGTCTCCATATCGCATACTGTCGTGGTTCTAAGCCTGACAGTAGAGTGGGGGGTAGGTATGGAGAGGCAAGGTCCTAGCTATGGAGAGGTTGTAAGCACAAAGGATGTACGAGTTCAGGCCCTTCTCGGAAGAAGTAACAGCCCTACGTCTCGGAGCCCGGAGGCGGTCGAGTGGATTATGAATGTATGGATTACAAGGTGCCGAACCCCTCTGCCTGTGGAGGGGGGTGGCTTATATAGAGTGCGCCAGGACCCCAGCCAGCCCACGTAGGAGAGGGTTTAAGGTGAGTTAAGTCTGGGGCGTTACTGGTAACGCCCCACATAAAGTGCCTTTATTATCATAAAGTCTACTTAATTACAGGCCGTTGCGGTGCAGAGTGCCTCTTGACCTCCTGGTGGTCGAGTGAGTCTTCGTGGTCGAGTCCTTCAGGCCAGTCGAGTGAATCCTCGTTGGTCGACTGGAAGGCGACCTCTTCTAGGGATGTCCTAGGGTAAGTTACTTGGAACAGGTCCATGACCCTACCCTAGGTACATAACCCCATCATTAGCCCCCGAATGGATTGAGGCTTCGAATGAAGAAGGAGTTGATGTCGTTTTCGATTAACCTTTGCGCTCTAGTTGTGCGCTGTTCTGGATCAAAGAATCTCTTCGTTGACAGGGAGTAATTTGTCTTCGGTCGACTCGATCCATTCTATTTTTGCGTCGAGTGATCTTTCGAGCTTCGACGATCTCCGAGCGACGGATCGCCGGAAACACCGCGTCTGACAGACTGATTTGTTGCTTGCGGATTCCGCGGGATGCGAAATTTGGGGGCGCGCGCGAAGCGGGGCAGACCGCGGCGTTCAGATGGGACGGGGCATGGACGCCTCGATCTCCGCGCCGCCTTTTTCGCCACGTATCCAGTCCCCATAACTGCTCCCAGATATGATTAGATCGACCGGGCCCACATGTCAGGCACTCGGAAGAGACCTTATAAATGCGCCCGGCGAGGATTTCTGTGCTGCGCCTCAGCATTCTCCCTTTCTCCCTCTGCTTCCTTCCTCCCTGCTCAGCGCGCTCGCTCTCGCCCCCGCACCACTTCCCTTCGTGCATCTCACCGGCGACCATGGCCAAGGAGAAGACGGCGGCGCTGGAGCGTGCCAAGAAGGCGTCGGCATCGGAGAAGGCGAAGGGGAGATCCACCAGCCGCAGAGGGTCCTCGTCCAGATCCCGCCTGCCGAAAGGCTGGGTCCAAGGAGACTGGATCCAGTCGACCATCACGGAGAAGGACCTCCTCGACATGGCCAACGAGGGCTTGATCCCTCACGGAGCTGCGAGGTTGCCGGGGAAGGAGTGGCAGCCACAGCCAGAAGAGGGTGAGTGTGTGCTTCTGGCCACTCATGTTGATCGCGGGTTTTCCTTGCCCCCAAGCATTTTCTTCCGTGGCTTCTTGAATTTCTTTGGAGCGCAGCTCCACCACTTTACCCCAAACTCCATTGCCTATCTTGCTGCATTCGTGTCCATGTGTGAGGGTTTCTTGGGCTGTCGACCGCACTGGGGTTTGTTCAAACGTATCTTCACGTGTCGCTCTCAGACCGTGAAGAAGGCGAGCCCAGGTGATGAGAAGACCCGAGTCGTCCAAATGTGTGGGGGCCTGGGGATTCAGGTGAGGAACAATAGTACCTTCCCGCCCATGAGCTTTCCCGAGTCCGTCAGAGGCTGGCAGTCGACTTGGTTCTACTGCCAGGTCCAGTCGACGCCAGGGCAGTCGAGTGGACTCCCTCCGTTTACCATGGACCGAGTGAACAAGCCCTCCCCTCTGAAGCTGATTCCGGAGGAGAAAGCCGACGTGAAGATGTTGATGGAGCGCGTGGTGCAGTTGGTTCGGGAGGGGGTGACGGGCATGGATCTTCTGGAGGTCTTCCTCAGGCGTCGCATCCAACCCCTTCAATTCTGGAGCCACTGCATGTGGTTGTACTGTGGGCCCGAAGACGAGACTAGAGTCCATCCAGAAGAAGTCGACGATGTCACTCTGGAAAGATGGATGGTAGCCGTTACCGGAAACAGGGACAACCCGCGCGGAGCCAGAAGGATCCCTCCACTCGACCACAACAGCAACCCACACAAGGTACACTTGCTCTGCCCTCCACTGAGTCCTTGTCATATTCATTTCTGTTAACCCTGCCGACTGGTCGACTGATCCTTGTTTGGGCATCTGCTAGGCCCTCACCGAGCTGTACTCGATGCCCAATGGGGCACAAGCCTCGACTGAGGAAGGCGAGGCGAGCGGTGGCGAGGCGAGCGGGGGCGAGGCGAGCGGTGGCGAGGCGAGCGGGGGCGAGGCGAGCGGGGGCGAGAGCCAGGAAGAGGAGGAATGGGACTCGGATGCTGCAGGGGATGATGACGACGATGATGATGATGAAGGTGATGAAGATGACATCGAGGACGAGGAACAAGAGGAGGAGGAGGTCGTTCCACCGCGCTCAGAAAGGCGGTCGAAGCTTGTCCACGACCCTTCAACCGAACGTGGTAAGGGGGTTGCGACCACCACTCAGTCAACCAAGCGCCCTCGGACCACCTCTCCGGCGCCGACTGAAAAGGCGCCGAAGCAGCCCAGGGCGGCCTCATCGAAGCCGACCAATCTCCTGCCGAAGATGAAGGTGTCCATCCCCACCATATCAGGGTAATTGTGTTGCTCATATTCTCTTATTCTGTGTGAACTTTATCTCTGGTCGACGCTGAGGTTAGTCGACTGATCCTTTGGAATTGCAGTGCTGCTACTTCTGAGACCTCGGCCCGGGCCGATGACCACGAGATGGAGGATGCAGCAACTTCGAATCCAGGTACTGTGTACTTAATACCATTCTTAGTCGACTGACTCGCGATCTCTGATCCTGATCCTTCTCCGCAGCTCCACCCAACACTGTTATCGATCTTCCTGATGATGATGAGGATGAAGAGCCGCTGAAGCACAGGAGGAGTCGGAAAGCGTCCTCCAGTAAGGTGCCTCAGGATGTGCCGGCGCCTGAAATTCTGACTGTGGAGGAAGAGAACACCACTCGACACACGGTGTCCTTCGCGAATCCACTGACGAGTGTTCAGCAGCCTTCCCTCTTCACGACGCACCACGTCCCAGAGGACCAAGCTGGTGCAGCGAAGGAGGCAATACGCCAGGCGGGACTCATGATGGAGCAGCTGAAGACCATCCGGGATGCGAGCCAGGCAGCTTATGACGCCAGCTCTGCCCTCCAAAGCAATGTCCAGGTCAGTCGACTGCTGTTTGTTCTGTTGGATATGCTACCAGAAACTTTTCTTTTCCGGGATTTATATTAGTCACTCACTGGGTGTGTCGAATAAACTCCGTGTCAGCGGGGGCACGCTGAGTGCACCCGCTGGGTGTAGTCCCCAAGGCTAAGGTCGACTGCTGGCAGTCGGCCTTAGGCTTTATAATGTAAGTCTTTCTAACAGTCGACTGGTCGACTGGATTTCACAAACCGGTGGGGGCACGCTGAGTGCACCCACTGGGTGTAGTCCCCGAGACTGTGGTCGACTGCTTGCAGTTGATCACAGTCTTAGAGAATGCATCTCGCACACTTTTTTTTTTGAGGTCGACTGGTCGACTTTGTCTTCAACAGGATTAGTGGGGGCACGCTGAGTGCACCCACTGGGTGTAGTCCCCGAGACTACGGTCGAATGCTTGTGCTCGGCTGTAGTCTTAGAAACGTGTGTTTTTCCCTTTTTCACTCGGAAGTGAATTACACTTGACGTTTAGTCGATTGGTTCTTCGCAGAACTCCTGTGATCTTGTGGCTCGCTACTCAGAGCTGGAACAAAAACATACTCAAGTCGAGCTGAGCTTGAAGCTGGTTCAGGAGAAGCTGACAAAGGCAAAGGAGGAGACTGAAGGTATGTTTGGTGAGACCTTGACGACTGCTTTTCCCCTTGCTTGTTTCAGCATCTGATCTTGCTGTGACTTGCAGGTAAGGTAAGGGAGGCCCAGCAGAAGAAAGACCTTGAGCTAGCTTAGAAGATCAAGCTTGCTGACGAGAAGTTAGCTTCAGTCACCAAGCTCGAGCAAGACAATACCAATCTGAAAACCGCTCTTGGGATTGCCAACAAGGAAGTCAGTCGACTGAGAACTGACAAAGCTGCCTTGACCGACCAAGTCAGCAAATTGACTGAGAAGAAAACTGAACTGGAGGCCTTCCTGAGTGGCTTTGCCAAGAAGCTGTTTCTTATGCTTGAAGGTAAACCTCCATGTTTGGCAAATATTTCCAACTGTGGCTTCTTCCACTCGACTATCCCCTTGACTTAGTGATCACCCTTGCAGAATTTTGTCAACACTTTGAAGAGGAAACCAGCCGACTGGAGCCAAACCTTGACCCCGTCAATTCTCCGGTGAACGACGAAGTTGCTATGGATGTTTTCCGACTGGAGTCTCGTGTCGCAGCTGTCGTGGACTATCTCGCAAGGTTGAAGGCCGCCACATCTCGCATCGACTCGACGCTCTGGCCTGAGGAGACACTTCAGAATGACCTTGAGTCGCTGATGGCCCGCTTGAACACGATCCCTGGTCGAGTGCAGGAGTGGAAGAAGTCCTCGGCTCGGTGTGGCGCAGATGTCGCTCTGTGTCTGGCCCGAGTCCACTGCAAAGATGCACGAGAGGAGAAGCTGGCGGCCCTTCGGGTGGCCAATACCAAGAAGCACGACTTCAGGTCCTTTATGGAGACTTTTCTTGCCGCTGCCACTTGGATCGCCGACGGAATTGACCTTGATGAATTCGTTGCACCTTCCAGCCCTCCACAGGAGGGGTAAAAAACTTCTTCTGGCTCGACTCTTTAAATTTGCCTCGGTATGCCGAGTGGAATTGTAACCGACAAACTTTAACAGGCTTGACGCCTGAGCACTTTTGGTTCCTTTAGATATCAATTCAAACTTGAATTTGGCGCTTGAATATGATTGCCTTCGGCTCAAAATGTCTTTTGCAGGTTCAAAGCAAGGCGCCTTTTCTGCAATCGACCTATTCTTTGGTCCACTTAGGCGAGCACTGGGCTGCAGCTAAGCTTCCGAGTGAGAGGGTCGCTCTTCACTCGGTAGGTTTTTTGCAACTTAGGCGAGCACGAGGCTGCAGCTAAGCCTCCGAGTGGAAGGCTGGCTTACCACTCGGTAGGATTTTGATAACTTAGGCGAGCACGAGGCTGCAGCTAAGCCTCCGAGTGGGAGGATTGCTCTTCACTCGGTAGGATTTTGATAAACTTAGGCGAGCACGAAGCTGCAGCTAAGCCCCCGAGTGAGAGGATTGCTCTTCACTCGGTAGGATTTTTATAACTTAGGCGAGCACGAGGTCGCAGCTAAGCCTCCGAGTGGAAGGCTGGCTTACCACTCGGTAGGATTTTTATAACTTAGGCGAGCACGAGGTCGCAGCTAAGCCTCCGAGTGGAAGGCTGGCTTACCACTCGGTAGGATTTTGATAAACTTAGGCGAGTCCTTGGACTGCAGCTAAGCCCCCGAGTGGAAGACTGGCTTACCACTCGGTAGGATTTTGATAAACTTAGGCGAGCACGAAGCTGCAGCTAAGCCCCCGAGTGGAAGGCTGGCTTACCACTCGGTAGGATTTTCACGACTTAGGCGAGTGCTTGGATTGCAGCTAAGCCTCCGAGTGGAAGGCTGGCTTACCACTCGGTAGGATTTTCACAACTTAGGCGAGTGCTTGGACTGCAGCTAAGCCTCCGAGTGGAAGGCTGGCTTACCACTCGGTAGGATTTTGATAAACTTAGGCGAGCACGAAGCTGCAGCTAAGCCCCCGAGTGAGAGGATTGCTCTCAACTCGGTAGGATTTTTATAACTTAGGCGAGCACGAGGTCGCAGCTAAGCCTCCGAGTGGAAGGCTGGCTTACCACTCGGTAGGATTTTGATAAACTTAGGCGAGTCCTTGGACTGCAGCTAAGCCCCCGAGTGGAAGACTGGCTTACCACTCGGTAGGATTTTGATAAACTTAGGCGAAACGGATTCGCAGCTAAGCCTCCGAGTGGGAGTCTGGCTCACCACTCGATAGGATTTTTACAAACTTAGGCGAAACGGATTCGCGGCTAAGCCACCCACTGAGGGGGAGTTTTTATATGGACAAAAATAAAAAGTGATGACACTATTATTTCTAAACCCATGAACTACAGAAGTACTTTATTGCAACTCATCCGAGTGATAAAACTTAAGTGTAAAACGGGCGGAGTAGCTCCGCGTTCCAAGCTCGGGGCTCGTCGATATTATGCTCGACGTTGTAAAGACGGTACGCCCCGTTGTGGAGAACCTTGGTGACGATGAAGGGGCCTTCCCAAGAAGGAGCAAGCTTGTGTGGTTTGTGCTGATCCACTCGGAGAACCAAATCCCCTTCCTGGAAGGCTCGACCTCTCACATTTCGGGCGTGGAAACGGCGCAGATCTTGTTGGTAGATGGTCGACCGGATCAGAGCCATCTCCCTTTCTTCCTCTAAAAGGTCGACTGCGTCCTGCCGCGCTTGTTCAGCTTCTGCTTCGTTGTAGATTTCGACTCGAGGGGCATTGTGGAGAAGATCACTCGGCAAGACTGCTTCGGCTCCATAGACCAAGAAGAATGGAGTTCTTCCGGTCGACCGATTGGGCGTGGTCCGCAGTCCCCAGAGTACAGATGGAAGTTCGTCGACCCAAGCTCCAGCCGCGTGTTTGAGATCACGCATCAGTCGCGGCTTCAGTCCCTTGAGAATCAGTCCATTAGCACGCTCTGCTTGTCCATTCGACTGCGGATGGGCGACTGATGCGTAGTCGACCCGTGTGCCCTGGGAGTTGCAGAAGGTTCTGAATTCCTCTGAGTCAAAGTTCGACCCATTATCCGTAATGATGCTGTGCGGGACTCCATATCTGAATATTAGTTCCCTGATGAAGCTAACGGCAGCACCGGTGTCGAGGCTCTTGATTGGTTTAGCCTCGATCCACTTGGTGAACTTGTCGACTGCCACCAGTACATGCGTGAAGCCACTTCGTCCTGTTCTCAAAGGGCCGACCATGTCCAGCCCCCAAACTGCAAAAGGCCAGACGAGTGGGATGGTCTTCAAAGCTGACGCAGGCTTGTGCGACATATTCGAGTAGAACTGACATCCCTCGCACTTATCCACTATCTCCTTTGCCATCTCATTCGCCTTGGGCCAGTAAAATCCGGCTCGGTATGCTTTGGCCACGATGGTCCGAGAGGACGCATGGTGACCGCAGGTCCCTGAGTGAATATCATTGAGGATGAGTCGACCTTCTTCTAGCGTTATGCACTTCTGGCCGACTCCAGTCGCACTTTCTCTGTATAATTGTCCTTTGATTACGGTAAAGGCCTTAGATCGACGTACGATCTGTCGAGCCTCTTCCTCATCCTCCGGAAGCTCTTTCCTCAAGATATATGCGACATACGGAATCGTCCAGTCGGGAATGACCACCAAAACCTCCATGATCAAGTCGACCACTGCTGGGACTTCTACTTCAGTCGGATCTGTGGCGCTCTTAGGCTGTGGAGTTTCTTCGGTGAAAGGGTCTTCTTTGACTGACGGAGTATGTATATGCTCCAAGAACACACCACTCGGAATGGCTTCTCTCTTGGAACCTATCTTTGCTAGATCATCAGCTGCTTGATTCTTCAGTCGGGGTATATGATGGAGCTCCAACCCCTCGAACTTTTTCTCCAGCTTCCTCACTGCACTGCAGTATCCAGTCATGGCTGGGCTTCTCACGTCCCACTCTTTCATCACCTGATTGACCACTAAATCCGAGTCGCCATAGACCATTAGGCGACGGACGCCGAGTGAAATGGCCATGCGCAACCCATATAGGAGGGCCTCATATTCTGCCTCATTGTTGGAGGAATCAAAGTGAATCTGGAGCACATATCTGAGCTTATCTCCTCTGGGGGAAACCAGGACAACCCCAGCACCGGAACCATTCAACATCTTAGAACCATCGAAAAACATGGTCCAATGCTCCGAGTGAACTTCAGTCGGCTGCTGCTGTTCGATCCACTCGGCGAGGAAATCTGCAATTGCCTGGGACTTAATGGCTTTCTTTGCCTCAAACTTGATATCAAGGGGAAGAAGTTCAATCGCCCATTTGGCCACTCGACCAGTTGCATCTCTGTTGTGCAAAATCTCTGATAGTGGAGCGTCGCTGACGACTGTGATTGAATGGTCAGAGAAATAATGAGCAACCTTCTTTGTGGTCATGTATATTCCATACACAAGCTTCTGATAATGAGGATATCTCTGCTTGGATGGAGTCAAGACTTCAGACAAATAATACACTGGGCGCTGAACTTTGAGAGCTTTTCCTTCTTCTTCCCGCTCGACCGTTAGCACAGTACTGACGACTTGTCCTGTGGCTGCGATGTAGAGCAACAGAGGCTCTTTGCTGATTGGAGCAGCAAGCACCGGCTGGGTGGAGAGCAGAGCTTTTAGCTCGGCAAACGCTGCATCAGCTTCTGGAGTCCACTCGAACTTGTCAGCCTTCTTCATCAGTCGGTAAAGAGGCAATGCCTTTTCACCGAGTCGTGAGATGAATCGACTTAATGCGGCCAAGCATCCAGTAAGCTTCTGGACATCGTGCACTCACACAGGGCGTTTCATTCGGAGAATAGTGCCAATCTTTTCTGGGTTGGCGTCGATTCCCCGTTCGGAAACGAGAAAACCGAGTAACTTGCCACTAGGAACTCCAAATGTGCACTTTGATGGATTGAGCTTGATATCATACCTTCTGAGGTTGGCAAATGTTTCGGCGAGGTCAGCGAGCAGGTCGGAACCTTTTCGTGACTTGACAACAATATCATCCATATAAGCTTCCACATTCCGATTGATTTGAGTGAGTAGACACTTCTGGATCATTCGCATAAATGTGGCTCCGGCATTCTTGAGGCCGAATGGCATGGTGATATAGCAGAAGCACCCGAATGGAGTGATGAAAGCTGTTTTTACTTCATCGGGCCCATACAGACGGATCTGGTGGTACCCGGAGTAAGCATCTAAAAAAGACAACCTCTCGCATCCCGCGGTCGAGTCAACAATTTGATCTATGCGAGGGAGAGGAAAGTGATCTTTCGGGCAGGCCCGGTTGATGTGCTTGAAATCAATGCACATTCGGAGCGATTTGTCCTTCTTAGGAACCATGACGACATTAGCGAGCCACTCGGAGTGGAATATCTCTCGGATAAATCCTGCCGCCAACAGTCGAGCCACTTCTTCACCGATGGCCTTTCTCTTCTGGACGGCGGACCGTCGAAGATGTTCTTTGACTAGCTTTGCAGACGAGTCGACTCTTAGGCGATGCTCAGCCAGTCCCCTGGGTACACCTGGCATGTCAGCGGGCTTCCATGCAAAAATGTCCCAGTTCTCACGGAGGAACTGGATGAGCGCTTCTTCCTATTTTGGGTCGAGTGTTGTGGAGATGCGGGTCGGAGCTGCTTCGGGGTCGGTCGGGTGAATGTGAACAGGCTTCGTCTCTCCGGACGACTGGAATGCAGGTTCTGTGGCGGGCTTCTTGGATCGCAGCAAGTCACTCGGATCTGCGTTTTGCTTGTATTCTTCGAACTCGACCGCTGTCACTTGGGAATCGGCAATTTTGGAGCCCTTCTGAAAGCACTCCTCTGCCTTTTTCCTATCACCGGTGACAGTGATCACACCTTTGGGACCGGGCATCTTCAATTTGAGGTACACGTAACATGGTCGAGCCATGAACCGTGCATAGGCTGGTCTCCCCAAAATGGCATGATATGCACTTTGAAAATCCACGACCTCAAACGTCAACTTTTCTTTGCGAAAATGCTTTGAATCGCCAAACACTACGTCCAAAGCTATCTGGCCGAGTGACTCGGCCTTCTTCCCTGGTATAACTCCATGGAAGCTCATGTTACTAGTGCTCAGTCGGGACATCGGAATGCCCATACCTTTCAACGTGTCTGCATATAACAGATTCAGCCCACTTCCACCGTCCATCAGCACCTTTGTCAGTCGAGTGCCTTCGACAACTGGATCGACCACCAAAGCTTGCCTCCCAGGGGTGGCAATATGAGTCGGGTGATCAGATTGGTCGAATGTGATGGGTGTTTGAGACCACTTCAGATAATTTGCCTTTGCTGGGGCGACCATGTTAACCTCTCGGTTAATCACTTTCAGTCGACTTCTGCTTTCCACATCTGCGAAGATCATCAGAGTGGAGTTGATATGCGGATATCCTCCCTCACTGTCCTCTTTGTCTTCGGCCTTGTCCGACTCCTTCTCCTTGTCCTTAGACTGTTTTCCCTGAAACTGCTGGATCAGGAGTCGACATTGGCGAGTGGTGTGCTTTGGGTAAATGATATTCCCCTCTTCATCTTTCTTCGTGTGGATGTGGCACGGCATATCCATCACGTCGTTCCCTTCTTTATCCTTCACCTTCTTGGGGTTCCAGGATCCTTTTGGTTTCCCCTTAGACTTTCCTTGAGTCACGGCCAGAGCCTCTCCAGGAGCTGCCGGTTCAGCCTTCCGCTTCTGTTTCCGACTGGTGTTTCCTTTTTCCGACTGACTCGGCTTGTGCTTGCCGCTTCGGAGTCGGTCTTCTTCTTCGCCGTTGGCGTACTTGGTAGCAATCTCCATCATCCGACTCAAGGTCATGTCACCGGTTCGACCAAATTTCAAACTCAGTTCTCTGTTCTTGACGCCATCTTTGAAGGCGCATACTGCCTGATGGTCAGAGACATTTTCCACAGTGTGGTGCAAAGTGATCCACCTCTGAATATACTCTCTTAGAGTCTCATTGGTTTTCTGCACACAGACTTGCAACTCTGTCAATCCCGCTGGTCGCTTGCAAGTCCCTTCAAACGTTCTGACGAACACTCGGGACAGATCTTCCCAAGTGTAAATGCTGCTAGGAGGTAATTGAGTCAACCATGCCCTGGCAGAACCTTCCAACATGAGGGGCAAATGCTTCATGGCCACCTCGTCGTTCCCACCACCGATCTGAACTGCCACTCGGTAGTCTTCAAGCCAAGTTTCAGGCTTAGACTCACCTGTGAACTTGCTGACTCCTGTTGCCAGCCTGAAATTGGGGGGGATAACAGCGGCTCTGATAGCTCTGCTGAAACATTCAGGACCAGAAACATGTACTCGACTGCTTGTGGGCACATCTCTGTCGAGTGCGCCTCGATGGGCTCTGTTCCGGTCGACCAACCCTTGCACGATAATGGATCGCGCGTCGAAGCCTGGCTCTCTGGGGTCAGCTGGAACCCTACGCCCTGTACTGTACTGACGCCTATTATCTGGCTGCCGAGGAGCGTAAGACCCACCCCTCGGAGGGGAATAGGGCACTCGACGCCTATCATCTCGGTCGAGTCTGTCGCCATATTGATCTCGCCGATTCTCACGCCCTTCGCGCCGCGGAGGCGATCTGGGACTGTGAGCCGACTGAACCGTATTCACAGTGACAGATCGACTGTGAATTCTGTTGCGCGACTGAGACACGGCTGAATTCTGATCTCCTGCTGCCCGGAGCAGATCCCTGATCTGCAGCAAACCTCTGCCAGCTTCTGACTGCGAAGGCTGAATGGACTCTGCTATACGGGTCGCAGCTGCTAAATTCTGAATTGGGGTTCGATATACCTGAGTCGGCGGGAAGAGTTGACGTCGACTGGTGTCGGGAACTCGTTGCCGCGCGCGCTCGTCGAGTGCTCGCTGAAGGTTCTCCAGTCGAGTGCGCTCGGCCAAATTGGCCAGACGCGCCTCCTCCAAGGCACGAGCCTCGGGGGTTTCTCCTGCGATGGGAATACGCAGGGGATCCTCGTTCCTGCGGCGAAGCTCTTCTCTTTGCAGAGAGTCGAGTGGCTCGGGCTGGTACTCTTCGTAGCCTCGAGCAGGGTCGCCGCCGTCGCCTGCTCCACCACCGCGGGCGAAGCCAGGAGGGCTATGGGGCCCGTCGACCATCAAGATTTCCGCCGCTGGATCACTGCTTCCGCACTCGGATGCAGTCTCTCCGGAGCCAGTCGACTGATCGAACAAGCCGTAGAGAGATTCGTTGGGCTCGATTGCCGCAACTTGTGTAGTGGTCGACTGGCGAGCCACCGCGTGACTCACCCATCGCTGAAGCCTCGACCGGCCTGAGCGCTTGCGCTGGCGGGAGACCGGGAGGGTGGAAGATGGAGGAGCCGACCGATACTGGGTCGATGGTTGCCGCAGCAGAACGCCGCGGACACATGCGCGAAAATGCGTCGCACCGCGGACGGGGAGCGCATCTACGTCAAGCGGAGCCTCCTGGAGCCATGCGGAGTCGTCGGCGATGAAGGTGAGAGTGTCGAGACGGATCTCTTGACCCTCGATCAAAACTCCAGCAGACACCATGATGAAAATACTCGGAAGAATCACAACTTCTCCACAAAATCGCTAAGACACCTGCCCCACGGTGGGCGCCAACTGTCGTGGTTCTAAGCCTGACAGTAGAGTGGGGGGTAGGTATGGAGAGGCAAGGTCCTAGCTATGGAGAGGTTGTAAGCACAAAGGATGTACGAGTTCAGGCCCTTCTCGGAAGAAGTAACAGCCCTACGTCTCGGAGCCCGGAGGCGGTCGAGTGGATTATGAATGTATGGATTACAAGGTGCCGAACCCCTCTGCCTGTGGAGGGGGGTGGCTTATATAGAGTGCGCCAGGACCCCAGCCAGCCCACGTAGGAGAGGGTTTAAGGTGAGTTAAGTCTGGGGCGTTACTGGTAACGCCCCACATAAAGTGCCTTTATTATCATAAAGTCTACTTAATTACAGGCCGTTGCGGTGCAGAGTGCCTCTTGACCTCCTGGTGGTCGAGTGAGTCTTCGTGGTCGAGTCCTTCAGGCCAGTCGAGTGAATCCTCGTTGGTCGACTGGAAGGCGACCTCTTCTAGGGATGTCCTAGGGTAAGTTACTTGGAACAGGTCCATGACCCTACCCTAGGTACATAACCCCATCACATACCTCCTTCATCGTAAGCGTGTGACCACTTTTCCTTATCCGGAAAGTGCCTAACCAAGAATTCTTTCCCCCCTTTGTTCTTCTCCAAAGCCTTGAGGAGTTTATCATATCGGGTCTTGAATGTGGCGGTGTTGAATGCAACGCAAACAAGGGTAAGGTCTTTGCAAAACTCCTTGCTCTTGCATTCCCGGTAAAAGTTTGCAACAAAGTGTCTCATGCACCAACGGTGTTGAAGCTTTGGAAGATCGAGAATATCAGCGTCTATTGCTTTGAGAATCCCATGATGGCGATCCGATATAATGCATACCTCTCGCTTGCCTATCACCTTGGTTCTCACATGCCCCATGAACCACTCCCAACTATCATCGTGCTCCAAAGGCACCAAGGCAAATGCCAGCGGCAACACGTTATCATTTGAAGAGTGTGTCATCGCCACCAACAATGTGCCCTTGTATTTGTCGGTCAAGAATGTACCATCTATAGACAACACCGGGCGACAATACGTGAATGCCTCAATGCATTGTCCAAAGCTCCAGAAGGCACGACGAAACACTCCGTCAATTGACTCCACCCGATGGCGCATTCCCAGGTTTCGATGAGCAATGGCTGCCAACATCTTGGGCAGAATGTTATATGCGGCCTCATAATCACCATGCAACATCCTAATAGCGTTTGCCTTCTCCATCCATGCCTTCCCGTACTTGACCGGGTGTCCGAATTGTTCCTCAATCAAAGACATGAGAAACTTGACCTTCACGGTTGGATCATGTGCTATTTGATGCAACAATTTGTATCCTAGATACTCCGACGTGAGTTGACGATGTCCTTTGCTTTGGTTGGCCTTGTCCGGGGGTACGCACGTGTGAGTGCCAACATGACTCTTCAAGACCCATTGCCCGGTTTCTTTGATTTTTCTACCGCGGACCATCCATTTGCAACCTTCTTTGTCACATTTGACCGTGTACCGAAGTTTTTGATTTGAATGACCAACAACAAACGGCCTATGGTTCCTAATGGCATAGTCGCACAACCATATCTTGAACTCTACCAAAGAACCAAACTTGATGCCTTTCTTCAAATGAGCATTCTCATCCTCATTTTCTGGTCGAGGATCACTGAATTTGGGGCATGGCGTTGGCTCAGACAACCAGAATCTCATCCCACCATCAACGACGGCATTGTCCGCAAGACTCACATCCCTAAACAAAGGCGGCCCTCTCTCCTTGCCGGTCACCTTGTAGATTTCATTTTCTTGCGCAGTTAACCCATCCTCATCCAACTCTTCCTCCGGACCCTCGTCATCCGAGTTATACCCACACATACGGTTATAAGGGAGGGTACGGTCCATGTCTTGTTGCCGCACAATGACATCCAAGTTACCAATTGGATTGTAATGGATCTCTTCATTCTCCGAGTAAACATCCTCCTCTAGAGCAACAATAGCATCATCATCATCAACATGACCACTAGCATCTTCTTCAACGTGAGGAATAACATCTTGTTCAACATGAGGAATAGCATCATGACGGAGTACTATGGCGCTAGCATTGATATGATCTTCATTGGGTTGGCTACTTGGTGGTTGGCTAGAAGAATTGGGGGCATACACCTCGGCACTATCATCATGCATGGTGGAGGATGCATTGCGGTTGAGATCAATTTGCAAAGGAGGAGGAGGATCAACCTTTGTGGCAAAGATCTCAAGAGACTTGTCTTGTGATGCGTCTAATTTTTCCTTGTACACATTCCAATGCAATTGGGAGGTGATGGGCATACTCTTTAATCGGGACTTTACTCTCAATCCAACGTCATACCTCCCAATAAGCTTAACCTCGGCATTTGGGTCATTCCAATGTAGGACGCTTCTCACTTGAACTACAAGATCATCAAAGCTTGGACTTGTGTCAAAAACCATAGCCTCTTCCCCTTCATCGTCATTTCCAAGCATAAAAGTCGACTTGTCCAAATAATGAACGTTTACGAGCTTATGCATCTAAGAAATTGGAAACAATATAATCAATCCATATATGTCATCCAACCAACACAAATGGACAAATGAACGAAATTTTGCATAATTACTATTCATACTAAAGTTAACTAACCATTAACCACTAACCCTAACCATAACCCCTAACATAACCACTATAACCCTAACCCCCAACATAACCACCAACATAACCCTCAACATCCCTAACCCTAGCCCTAACACTAACCCCTAACATAACCATAACCCTAGCCATAAATGCATCATAAATGCACACAATAACATCAACACCTAGGGTTTGCAATAAATTGACCAAATCAACACAAAACAAAGATCTCAACCAATCAAAAGAAGGGGGAATGGGGGAGGTACCTTGGGTGATGAAAATGCTCCGGATCCACCGATGAAATCTCAAGCAAATGGAGTGGATCTAGGGGGGTTTGTGAGGGGGAGAGAGGGGGAAGAGGAGCTGAGCACGGAGAAGAAGATGAGTGGGGAAGAAGAGTGGTGGTGGGGCCCACAAACCAGCCCCTCCCCACCTTATCCACAACACAGGACCCTACCGCCAGAGGATATGTCGGTAGGCTTCAGTAACCTACCGCCGTATCTCATGGCGGTAGGCCCTTTTCCACGCCAGCACCTGCCAACGGCCGTCAGTCGCCGTCAAAGGACCTACCGCCGGAGGGGACGGCGGTAGGATGCGCAACCCTACCGCCGGGAGGGCTGGCGGTAGGCGAAAGGGTCAGATCCCGAAATTTTTCCGAACTGGGGTCAGATCCCGATTTTGTTTGCAAAAAGGGTCAAAACACGAAATTTGGCCGTAGATGGTACTAACAGTAGCAGCGTGGCCGCGACCTGGATACCCCCAAATCAGTCTGGCCCGAGGGCTGCTTGGGTTTGACAAAGTAGCTGAGTTTTCTTTAGTGGCACGCCGCAAGTTTCTTTAGTAGCTGAGTTTTCTTTAGCGTCCTGCCAATTAACTGGATGCTACAGGTATCTAGGTTAGGTAGATGCGGCCTTTTTGTTTCTCTGGACGTCGGTAGTATTATAATCCTACAAGGGGTTTTCCTACTAGTGTGAGCATGAGTATAAAATGGGCTACTAACTGGCTGACGGTATCTATGATTAATGGGCTATCTTTGTCAACAACATCTCAAACTCAATTGATCAGAAAAAGTCTCACTTTGCCCAAAGACAAGAAGCAACTAGAAAGAATGTTGCGAGGGCATTTGAAGTTCCGCAGGCACGTTTTGCAGTTGTTTGTGGACATGCTAAACAATGAGATTCGGAGACCCTGTGAGAGGTGAGAACCTGTTGTGCAGTATATGATCGTGGAGGATGAGGATGCTGTTGAAACTCTTGAAATTAAGACAAACTAGCTGGGTAACCCGCGCATTTGCGTGGCTAGGATCAATACATATTGTTTTGTCTTGATGATGTTACCAAAGTCCGTGCATACTATTGTAATTACATTCTTTTGAAGCTATTTTGTTCTTGTGATTAATCATCACTTAAAAATATGTCCATAATATATGTCTTGTGGAAACATGATTGCATTTTAATATAAATCTTGCGATGACTGTTTAGTGTTTTTGGCAAGGACGATGATTAAAATTGATGATATTTGAGTTTGTGACCTACCATGTGAAAGCATTTACTTTGATATTGATCTCTAACTTCCCTCATCCACTCCTTGCATGCAATTGAATTGCAAATCATATAAAGACTCCTATTCAACTGGACTTACTGCTCCAGACTGCTTCTATCGATTCCCCTTTATTCCAATCCAAATTTGTATTTTTATATGCCTAGAATTGATTTTAGGGTCCATCAACCATCATGTACTTAACGGGGCAGATAATCCAGTTTATCTGGATGAATATGCTCGTTCGTGCACATATGTGGCATGTTGGAATTAATCTTCTATTTTGCTTGCTGATATCGTACATTGAATGTTCACATCTTATAACATTTTATCCTTTTTAGTTAAGCATGTCTCTATTTCTCCCTAATAATCATGAAATCCGGTAATTTCCATTGATTCATCCAGACCTTTGTTTGTCTTTGTTGTACTCTGCCAGCACATATCAATCTATTTTGTATTTTACATATTTGTTATTGCTCTAAGTTGTTAGTGTGTCATTAGTTTGACATTCAAAATTATGGAAAACTTTCTAAAAAAATTACAAATTGGAAAGAAATAAAAAACTGAGTTATTTCTATGCTAACCATTTGCCACAATGCCAAATTTATTTTACTATAGCATCAAGATATAGAAAAATAGCGCTTCTAACATATGCACACTTAGATATATGTTAGGCACCAAATCCAAGCATTTGATTTCCTTCTGTTGGTTGGCATATAAAATTAGAGACATGGCCATTGGATATGGCCTCAATTATTTTTGAGAAGAAAAATATGGCCTCAAGATACACACTTTTCATCTTTTGCCAAAAACATCTGCAAATTAAGTTGACCTGTGGATCTGAAATATGGATTTTGTCTTCGCGAACAACTAAAATCTTCTCGATAGAAAAATACAAAACATATATGGGGTTGGAAAACAACTATATACCCATAATTCAGGTCCATGATTTTCTCAGAAGTAAGAAAAAACAAATTTGTGGGTCAAGAAAATTCTGAGAAGGCGGAAAGAGAAACACATATCTAGAGTTAGAGACCATCCATATACTCATTTAGCGGGCCTACAATTTTCAATACTAAAGAGAGACATATTTGTAGATTTCAGGACATTATAAAAAAAATAGCACGTGTACTTCTAGATGTGCTCTACACGCATGAGTAATTTCAACGGTATTAAATATATTTATTTCTGTAATAGTAAATAGTACGTGCATTGTATCAATACATTTTTGCCTTTTTAGCTTATAGAGAGATAAATATGCTTATTTAGTTTCCCACAAAATAATATATTTATTTAGAAAATTTTACCTACCCCTCAAAATATATTAGCAACTATATGTACATACAGAATAACTATTTGGTTTTTTATTTAACGGAAAACTGTGACTTCTAATTTTTTTTTAAGAGGGCTACGTTAGTTCATTAGTAATATACATGCGTGTGCTAGTTTTTTTTCAGGGCGCTTCTGATTAGACTACACGCTAGCATGCAGCCACTTTTTTTTCCTTCGGGCCTCTTTAGGAAATTGAATCAGTAAAGGAAGCAAGCACCGTGCGTGACCAAAACTGTGGGGTAACGTGCCTCGTTTTTACATCGTTATCTGCCATCGGAGCTTTAAGTGTATATATATTAGAAATATTTATGTAAAGACGTGACAGTCCAATATGTTCGTACATACATGTTTATATGTTACGTAATACTATTAAATCTCAGCCGTTATTTTTTTGATCGGACGATGTAAATAATATTAGCATATGTGAACGAACATGATGGCTTGTTTGACTTCTGTATTATGTACTCCATATAATAGGTAGATGCTGCATTTAAACATTTAAACTAATTTAAACTATATATGTGGTTATTTGAACGTGCAGACTTTAGAAAAATGGGATCAAATGTATACGGATTTGGATGTTTGTCCATGAATGGATGCCAGAGTGAATTTGTGGGCCAACGTTGAAGATGCCCATACCGGATCTATTATTTTCCATCTTTTGTACTCCCTCCGTCCGAAAATACTTATCATCGAAATGGATAAAAGAACATGTATTTATAACTAAAATACATCTAGATATATCCTTTTTTATCCATTTTGATAACAAGTATTTCCGGACGGAGGGAGTAGGAAGGTTGAGTTGTATAAATGTTTGAATATGTACCTATCGGAGGACTGGGATGTAAAAGGACCATGTCTACAGAATGCAGAATGCGAAGGAGACTCGAGATGGCTCTCCAGACATTTCCCCATTCTAGTTCTTCCTTGTACGGTCTTCTGACCAACATTTCTTGAATATTTCTCTGATTTTACACTATCTCCACTCCTCACCGACCCCTCCTCTCGTCCGGCGGGACTCCTCCTCTCCAGTCTCCGATGCTCAGGGCCCGTCGAACACTCACCCAATCCATCGCGAATTCCCGACGGGCGGCAGGTGTTGGACGGAATACCAGACCTGCCTCGCCACGAGCTGTTCGGCAGCCGTGCGCAGGCCTTTAACCGCTTATGCCTCCAACAGAGGCGGCCCGCTCCACGACGCAGTGGCGAGTCCCCTCCTACCCACCTCAGTGACCCGCTGAGATTCTCCTCCCCCACTCCGGATTTTTCCACTGCGTGCGCAGGCCTTTCCTTCTCTGATGTCAGCCGGCGACCGGCGGGGAGAGGTGAGCGGCAGCGCGAAGAGCGAACGGCATGGTGAGCAGTATTTTTTTCCCCGCATGTTTTCTTATTTCCGCAGCTACTCCACAAATTTGTGAGATCCAGTAAATTAGCAGCAATTTTCGACTCTGTTCATAGAGCCCCATTCTGCATTATTTTTTCACGAAGGGATCTGCTCCCCCCTCCACATACACACGCGCGCGCACACACACACAATAGTAATAATCTTTCTGTTCTCCACGCACCACAAAAGCTGACGATGTGTCATGAAAACAGGTGAAGACCCTGAAGCCCAGAAGACTCAAGTGGAGCCCAGTCGGCCCAGACGGCTGGCCCAGCCCAACTCACGCTACGCTGGGCCGACCTGGACTAAGTGAGCGGGTGTATATGTAGCTCGCAATAGAGAGTGTGAAGGCATCGAGAAAGATCAGAACCCTAGACCCGGCCGTCTGTGGCGGATTCCCCTCTCCCACCTCCAGGCTCTCCTCTCGAATCCTCCTTCTTGCTGCCCGAGATTTCTTTATCCACTTGTACCTGAGCTTGGATCTATGTAAGAGAGTGTTAAGCCTGTGACACGATGGATGCAGATCTGCCGGCTTTTGTGGTGCGTGCACAGCAGACACAGCAGAGCTTCAACTATCTTATTCCAACTATGGCCACTGCTCCAAGCTCAACCATCTTGATCCAAATCGATAGTACCAAGTAAATAACAATCCGTCTCCAAATTAACCCGGTCAAGTCTTCCCAGAAGCCAGCTCTTACTGAATCCACCAATGTCAGCTCATGCTCTCAATTCGGTCAAGAGCAATTTGTGTCATTCTCTGTTCAGTCTTATCTGCAGATTAAATATTTTGTTCAACCCAACAGCCTAGCTATACATATATCTAACCCCATCAGGAGTTCTGACATGTTTAGAGTTGAATTAATCTTTATACATGTTGCAGGTGCAGGCGTGCAGCAGGTACCATGCATGCAATCATATAAGGAGCTAGACAAGGCATATCACTAATTAAAGAGATGGTAGGAATCATGATGAGCGCTTCTACTGGCGCCATGAACTCCCTCCTGGGAAAGCTGGCCACCCTCATGGGGGAGGAGTTTGCCAAGCTTAAAAACCTACGCAAGCAAGTGAAGTTCATCAGGGATGAGCTCGCTGGCATGGAGGGCACTCTCGAGATGCTCGGGGATGTGGACAAGCTAGACCCCCAGACCAAGACCTGGAGGGACACACTAAGGGAGATGTCTTATGACATTGAAGACATCATCGATGACTTTATGCATCACATTGGGAAGAAAAGTGAATCCGAAAACCATGGGTTTGCCAAGAAGACTGTTCGGCTCCTAAAAAAGTTGAGTCCGCCATCAGATTGCCGGTCGGATCAAGGAGATCAAGGCACTTGTGCTTGAAATAAGTGCGCGGCGCCAACGGTACAAGCTTGATATTCCCCCATCAAGAACTATGGAAATTGACCCACGAGTTTCCCTACTCTATGAAAATGCAGCCAATCTTGTTGGTGTGGAAGGGCCAGCGGAGGAGCTTGAGGACTTGCTAAAAGATGAGGATGAGAAATTCAAGGTGGTGTCCATTGTGGGATTTGGAGGTCTAGGCAAAACAACACTTGCCAATGTGGTATATGGTAAGCTCAAGAATGGATTTCTGCGCTGTGCTTTTGTGCTAGTCTCTCAGAAGCCAGACATCACAAAACTTCTCCATGCTTTAATGTCCCAACTTGGGTGTGCACCATCTTCTCATCATCGTGAGTTAAATGTCCTTCTCGACCAACTTAGGGAACATCTACAGAATAAGAGGTATCTGTTTCGTGTGCATGAAGTAAATTGCACAAAACCACCACTTTGAAGGCTAGGTTTGCGAAAAACACTACAATACATTTTTTTTTGCAAAAAACACCGTGTCTTCGGTAATCTTTTTGCAGAAAGCACTGATCGGCGGAACTTGCGCTGTTAAGTAAGATTATGACAGATGGGTCCCATTTTTGGCTGATGTGGCATACATTTTTCACATGCACCCCTCTCTTCTTCTCCATTCTTCTCCACCTCTCTCCCCTGTCTGTAAAAATTAGACACCACCACCGCCCGCCGCCCGCACTCCCTGCCGCCCTCAAGCATCCGGCGGCCCGCCGCGCACGTCGCCCCGCAGTCCCTGCCGCCCGCCACCGCCGCACGGGGCCCCGCACTCCCTGCCGCCTACCACCGCCGCCCGTTGACCCGCACTCCCTGCCGCCCGCCGCATGTCGCCCCGCGCTCGCTGCTGCCGCCGCCGCTCGCAGCTGCGACTGATGCTCGTTGTCCAGTTCGGCATCGCCCTCGGTACGGCCCACACTCGTGCGAGCGAGGCAACACTCCGGCCGCCACTGCAACGCCCCGGCAGTAGGATGAGGCCGCGGCGAGCAACAACACAGGGCGGCAGCGAGCAACAACACAGGGCGGCGGCGAGCAGCAACACAAGGCGGCGGCAAGCAGCGGTCCTCGAGTGGCGACGGTGAGCAGACAGAAGAGGATCAGCAACACCGGAGATTAGCCAAGGGGATGACGTGCGCGTGCAGGTGCTTACCCTGGTCGTGGCCGAGATCCAGATCGGGGTCAACGCCGGCGAGGTCAATCCGCCGTCCAAGCCACCAGAGAGAAGAGGAGGTGCTCTACCTCGACGCCGGCGAGGTCCATCCGCCGCCCAAGCCGCCATGGCGCTGCCCCAAGCCAGCGACCAGAGCCATGGGCGCCATGCTACCGGTTCTATGCACACGGGGGCCTAATTGCGTTTTTTTCTTTTTAATTCAAGGGTGTTTATATAAAATTTCAGGGACTCGTTTGTAAATTTAGATTAAGACCCATTTGGCACGAAACGTTACGCCACGTCAATAAAAAACAGACCCACCTGTCACAAACGCGCTCAAATGAGCTTAATCCGCTGATCAGTGTTATTTGCAAAAAGATTACCGTAGACATGGTGTTTTCTGCAAAAAAAAATGTATTGTAGTGGTTTTCGCAAACCTTGCCTTCAAAGTGGTGGTTTTCTGCAATTTACTCCGTGTGCATGCTGTTGTTTGTTAGTGTTTTCAATTTCTTAAAACACAATGTATTTATCTTCTTCCGTTAACTTTAATAAAACTGTATTTCTTCTGAGTATTAGAACCCCATAGAAAAAATAAATGCTCCTAATGATATGCAAACAAGAAAAGAAAATGTGAAGAGGAATATGGATGCACAGTAGTTCTGTTTGCTATAAACTTTGCCCTGTAAGAGTAGATCGTCTTAATTTGAACTGCTCCTAAGTATCTTATGGCTGGCACAGTTCTTACACAGAACAGTGTAAATTTGGCTCCTAAGTCTCAAATACAATGTACTTAGCTTTCTCTATTAATTTGGACAAAATTTTATGTTCTGCAAGTATTAGAACTCCAAAGGAGGTATTAAATGTTCCTAAAGAAATGCAAACATGTAAAAAAGTGAAGAAGAATGTACCTACATACTAGGTTCATTTGTTGTAAACTTGTCCCATAAGAGTAAATTGTCTTCATTTCAACATAGGAGTGTTAAGTACCTTTTGTTCATGTATTATGATTTTTACATAAATAATAACTTAAATATATACTTTAATTTTGTTTCTTTTGGCTTGTATGTTTGGGTGGATTTTGGTTGAAATTGAACGGGGTTGTGGGGGAGGAGAGCCCGCCATTGGCCTGATTTGTAATCATGAACTATTTTTTTACCATATCTTGCCATGTTGAATCCTCTTTTGAAGAATACGTTCTCATGTCAAATCCTTTTTCTTGAAAAAATATTTTTGTATGGTAAGGAGTAACCCATTTTTCCTCAGACAAAACCCCTTTTAAGTATAAACCAATGTGAGAGTAAGTATAGAAGAAATGAGGCATCACATGACATAGAGTATATGGTAGAGCGCTCAGATAAAGAGAAGGAAGAAATTCATCAAATAAATATTGATATAGAACCTCAGACAAAAAGAACCAAGTAATTCATCAGGATATTGCTGGAGGTAGAGCTGGTATCTTTGCTAAATGAACACTTCTTGTAGAGAAAATCATCTCAAGCACGGATCAAAGCTCAACCTTGGGGAATTTTAGTCACGCCAATTAATGAGTCTGTTTTCTTATTCAATTGCAACTACTATTTGACTGAACAAAGTTATTTTTTTCTGATTTGACCTTTTAAGATTAATATTTGATAAGTTCTCTGCTACTTGACTTAACATTGTGCTAAATGTTTGGCAGGTACTTGATAATAATTGATGATATATGGGATGTATCAGCCTGGGAATTTATTAAGTATGCTTTCCCAGAAAATTATCTTGGCAGTAGAGTAATAGTAACTACAAGAAGTCAAGAAGTTGCTACGGCGTGTTGCTCTCCTCACTGTGATTACATTTTACAAATGAAACCCCTTGGCAACGAAGATTCAAGAAGGCTATTTTTTGGCAGGATATTTGGCTCTGAACACGCTTGCCCTGACCAGCTCAGAGATGTTTTGGTTGAAATTCTCAAAAAATGTGGTGGTTTGCCTCTTGCTATTATTAGCATAGCAGGCCTGCTAGCGAGTGAAGGTCCCAACAGAGAGGAGTGGGAACATGTACGGAAATCTTTGGGCTCAATTTATGGGACAAAACTCACACTGGATGGGATGAGACAAATCTTAAATCTCAGCTACAAAGACCTTCCATGTCATCTGAAGACTTGCTTGCTATATCTTGGTATGTACCCGGAGGACTGCACAATACCGAGGTCTACTCTGGAACGCCAATGGATGGCAGAAGGTTTTGTTAGTAAAGAAAATGGACAAGATATGGAGAAAATTGCAAATAACTATTTCAATGAGCTTGCCAATAGGAGCCTTGTTCAACCCGTGCATTTTGACGACAGTGGGTTGGTGATAACATGCAAAGTACATGATATGATGCTCGATCTTATCCTGCTGAAGTGTGTAGAAGAGAATTTTCTCACTGTAGTGGATGATTCACAAGCCAATACAACACAGGAATACAAGGTTCGTTGGCTGTCTGTTCGTTTCACTGATGCATGTAATGGAACATCATTACTGGGGAAGATTAGTTTGTTACAGGTTTGGTCCGTTATGATCTTTGGAAGCTCTGAGAATATACCTCTGTCAAAATTCAAGTTCCTCCGAGTTCTTTTTGTCCCGGATTACAGAACAGGCGCCCTCACTGGGATGAGCGAACTGTATCAGCTAAGATATGTAGAGATTGATGGCAGACTCACTTGTGATGATGTGCTGCTACCAACACAGATTAGAGGGCTCCAACAATTACAAACATTTGATATATTTGATAGATGGAACGGTGTCAGTGTTCCATCAGATATAGTTCATCTGCCACACTTGTTGCATCTGAGTATTGGAAAGCATAGAGGGCTGCCTGATGGGATCGGCAAAATGAAATCCCTGAGATCTCTTTGTGGGTTTAATTTAATAGTAAACTCACTGGATAACTTCATGGGCCTTGCAGAGCTGACCAATATGAGAAATCTAACCCTCACAGGTACCATGGTGAGACACATGGATGTTCTATGCTCTTCTTTGAGAAAACTTGGTAGCCTCGAGGACCTACACATATATACGGAAGGGTGCATGGATAGCTTGTGTCCTCCCCGGAGCCTCCAAAGACTCGCCACAGGCGATTTAAGTTGCGATTGCTGGTTTTCCAGGGTCCCTAACTGGACGAGGGAATTACATAACCTGCGTGCGTTGCGATCACTAGTGCAGAACCGGGCAATAGCACCGGTTCGTAAGGCACTTTAGTGCCGGTTCCATAACCGGCACTAAAGTGTGGGCACTAAAGCCCCCCCCTTTAGTACCGGTTCAGCACGAACCGGTGCTAAAGGAAAACCACGTGGCACGAGCCAGCTCCGGGGGTCGGGAGCCCTTTAGTACCGGTTGGTAACACCAAGCAGTACTAAATGTTTGTGGGTTTTTGTTTTATTTTGTATTTTTCAATTGTGTTATCAATTTAATTTAGGATTGTTTTACGTTATAATGAGTTGTAGTCGTCGTCGTCATCATCATCATCATCATCATCGTCGTATATTAATAAATAAATAAACTCTAGCTAGCTAAAAACCATCGTAGTCGTCTAATTACCACTATTTAATCATCATAGTCATTACCGCTAGCTATCTAATCATCACCAACACTGGCTAGCTTAAAGAGAAAACATTCACTTTGTAACAGAAGCAAAGATATCATCGAGGTCAACATAATCATCACCAACATCGAAGTTCAGGACACGGACATGAGACACTAATTAAGAGCATGAACTAGTGCTGCTCCCTCTCAGGTAAAATAGCATAGAACATGTATAGCTTTCCTGATTCATCATACTGGAGCATGCAGATGAATCTGTCTTCTAATCTTGGGTTGCGCTTCTCCTTGCTGTTCCCTAGTACTTCTCTGCGATCGTTAACAATTTTGCTCCAATCTTTCACTATTAAGCATTCTTCGCTTTCAGAAATCCTGAATGCACTCATGTGCAATGTAGGATATCTTGGCCGTAAGCTAACCATTGACATGTCACCTTTAGTCTCGATCCACTGAGGCACAACTGTCATCGGAAGTCCCTGTTGAAGAAGATCGTATAGTAATTAATATACTAAGTAATGAAAGTTTAGCTTCAAAAATAATGTATGCAAAAGATGCACTAATTAAGGACAAATAGTTAAAATCTTACCATCTTTCGATTATAGATGTGACCGTAGTTCAATACGATCACCATTGGTCGCACGTTTTGAGTACTAACATTTCTAAGTTCAGGAAAAAATTTGTCTTGACAGTATTAAGATCCTCAAGCCATGAAACATAATGACTTATCTCCTCGCAGTTTAGTTGAGCCCCGGGGCAGTAGTAGGTCCTGTCTACCAAGCGCCGGACATGTTTGCTTGAACCGAAATAAGCTGACAATACAAATTAGTTGTCAACTATTTTTGAATAAACTGTATCAAAGACATAAACATATGCATGCATGGTTGAGAAAAACTCACATAATGGTAGAACTGGAGGCGTTTGCACATCGACCCAGATGTCTATATTACCTTCAATATCATCTTCCGGACGAATATCAAAGGTGACAACCATACCAGGCTCAAATGCATAAGCCTTGCATAGTGCTTGCCAAGTTTTGCATTCAAAATGGGTGTATGTGTCTCCATTATATAATTTGACATTGAAAGTATACCCATGCTCCGTCTTCAAGTAAACTCTCTTTACCTCCATATCATCTATAGCACTAAAACCTATCTTATCCAAGACAAAATTCTTGCATGGCAGGGGATGCGCTAGTAGAATAGTGAAAATTTAAAATTATAAATTGAAGTAAATGAAGCATAAGTTTTGCATTCAAATAATAATTGACAAAGTGACTTACTGTATCAACTTCGAATGTCTCATCCAGCTTGATGCTGAAGCGCCTACCATCAACAAGGAAATTTCTGTCGCACAGGCCACACTGATCTTCACAGTGTTCGCACATAATAAAAAAAAAATTCGTCGTCAGATGACATTTCCTATGTTCATATAGATGAAACATTAAACAACTATTACTATCTAACATTAATTAATATCTAGCCAAATATATATTCATCTAACATTTGACATTAATATATCTAACTATATATTCATCTCTAACAATTGACATTACTATATATTTAACTTTTCTATCTACTTCATCTAACATTCGACATTAATCTAAAATTTATATAAACTCAAAATCTATAAAAAATTAAATAAACAAAAAAACTCATTAGTAAAAATAATATTTTAATTAGATCATCAAATCTCAGATACCTAAATTGTCTTACTAAAAATAAACTAGTTATATTAATTATTGAACTAGTTCAAATCTCATATACCTAAATAAACTAATTCGACAATTTTCTTACTAAAAATAAACTAGTTATATTAATTATTGAACTAGTTCAAATCTCATATACCTAAATAAACTAGTTCGATAATTTTCTTACTAAAAATAAACTAGTTATATTAATTATTCAACTAGTTCAAATCTCTAGTTCGACAATTTTCTATCTATCTAACATTCGACATTAATCAAACATTCGACGTGTGTGTATGTGTGTGTGTAGTGTGTACGTATATATGTGTGTGCATGTGTGTATGTGTGCGGCCCCGTACGCCGCCGCCCTGTATGTACGAGCGGGGGCGCCGGCGTATGGGGCGGGGGCGGCGGCGTACGTACGGGCCGGGTGCGACAACGACGGACGGCGACGCGGCGGGTATACGCGAGAGCGAGAGACGAAAGGACCGCGGCGGGACGACGACGGACGGCGGCGTGCGGCGTTCGGGGTGGCGGCGCGAGACGGCGACGACGACGGGCGGCGGCGGGGACAGCGACGACGACGACGACGGACGACGGGCGACGGGCGGCGAGGACGGGTTCGAGCGGCGCGCGAGAGGTTGGAGACGAAAGAAGTGGGAAGATCTACTGAATTTTCGTAAGTGTTGTATATATAGGAGAGGCCTTTAGTACCGGTTGGAGCCACCAACCGGTACTAAAGGCCAACTTTGGCCAGGCCAAGAGGCGGGAAGAGCAGGCCTTTAGTACCGGTTGGTGGCTCCAACCGGTACTAAAGGGTGGTCTTTAGTACTGGTTAGTACCGGTTGGAGCCACCAACCGGTACTAAAGGCCTCGCGCTGCCACCCCAAAGTTTAGTCCCACCTCGCCGGGCGAAGGGCAGCCGCACTGGTTTATAAACCCAGCCGCGGCTACCTCTTCGAACTTCTCTATATAGCAGGCTTGTGGGCCTAAACTCTGCGCGCTGCTCTGTGAGTCTGCTGGGCCTTTAAGGCCTATAATTGCACGCCTGTGGCCTAGCAGGCCCACAGGCCAGCGCCCCAATTTTTTTATAGTTTTTTTCTTTTCTGCTTTATTTTCTTCTATTTATTTCTGCGTAGTTTTTGTATAGTTTTTATTTTTCTGTTACATTTATTTTCTTCTATTTATTTGTGAGTAGTTTTATTCATCTAATTTGCCAAAATTCAACATTTTCAGAGTTCATTTTGTAATGATTTTCAATTTTACGGTTATTTTGTGAACGATTGAAAAATAGCAAATATTTTTTTTCTTTTCTGCTTTATTTTTTCTTCTATTTATTTCTGAGTAGTTTTTTCTTTTCTGCTATATTTATTTTCTTCTATTTATTTCTGAGTAGTTTTTTTATATAGTTTTTTTTTCATCTATAGTTTTTTTTCTTTTCTGCTATTTTTTCTTTTCTGCTATTTTTTCTTTTCTGCAAAACTTGATGGTCAAAGTCTGGAGTTATAACCAAAGTTTTAAAAAAAATGCCGACGTGCAATTAGTTTTTGCCATAACAGAAAAAGTCCGGATTTGTAATAAGTTATTAAAAATAAAAAAGAGGTGCAATGCTCGTTAATTTGCTTCAAGCCTTTCGGAATAGTGTAAACTGCACTGCGCGTAGCTCCGTGCAATCTACCATATTTCTGAAGGCTTGAAGCTAAGCAACGTGAGCATTGAGCCTCTTCTTCATCGTCTCTGCACTCAGGGCTTATAAACCGCTCCTAGTCCTCTCTCTTGGCGAGGTGGGACTAAAAACAGCTTGCCATAATCTTATTAGTACCGGTTCGTATGGTGATGGTGGGGCCATAGCCTAACCGCAGGCTGACACAGCCTTTTTAGTACCGGTTCGTGGTATGAACCGGTACTAAAGGTTCGCCACGAACCGGTGTTATTGATCGCCGCCACGAACCGGTGCTATTGTACACATTAGTGCCGGCTGAAATTCAAACCGGCACTATTGTGCTTTACGTTTGACCCTTTTTCTACTAGTGGATTCAAAATTGACGAGCTGCCCACGGACGATGTTGGTATTGTTGCAGAGTTGCCCTCTCTCACCGACCTTGATTTACATGTCCGAAGACCCCCAAAAGAAATGATTGTCATCTATGGAAGAGGAACGTTCGCTGCTCTAAAGCGGTTTACACTCGCCTTGAGCAGCGTATCATACCTTACCTTCCAGGCTGCGGCGATGCCGATGCTCCAGTCCCTCAAACTATGTTTCAGCATTGTGAGGATGAGTGTGGTTTTGTGTAGTTTGAGCTCTACGGTACCCCTTATCTTAGCCATCTATTTTGGCATCAAGATCCGTGCAGGCACATTTGTCATTTTTGTTTCTCTCAAACGAAACAACGCATAAACTTCAAACTTTGCAGAACAACAAAACATTCTAATTACTACTCCCTCCGTAAATTAATATAAGAGCGTTTAGATTACTACTTTAGTTATCTAAACGTTTTTATATTAGTTTACAGAGGGAGTACGTGGGAAAAAACTTTCAGATTTTTTTCATGCATTTAAAATGCTAAAATTTATTTTTTTAATTAAAAAAAATCCTCATTTTGTATATTTATGTTGGTCCAAAAAATCTGAAAGGTCAGATCGCCCCGCCGCCACCTTCCTAGGGCCCGGCCGGCCCTATGGCGGCGGCGATGCGGGGATGGGCGCCGGAGGTGGCCGCTTGTTGCGGCGGCTAGGGTTGGGGGCTGTCGATGCCAAAGCTATCATGCCTCCAGATTGTGGTTTCAGCTGGTGTGCTTGCTTATTTTCTAGTTGATGCATTTTTCTTTACGAGCTAGTCTCTCCCTGGTCGATGCCAACCACACCTCCGCCCGCTCCTGTGCCAGTTAGTCTTACCACATTTCATTGAACTGTTTCTTCTCCTTTGTGAATCTGATTCATCCACATTCCATCAACCTGTTTCTTCACCTTTTCTATGGCATGTAGTTGCACAGAGAGATTTCGTAACAGGTATAAATCATTACCTGGTGTTGGTTGTTAGTATTAACAATCCTGTATATTTGTTTAAGAATCTGTCAAGCTTGTCGTAACGATAATCAGGGGGCATAGGGCATGAGTTGAAGGCCGTATGCAGAACAATTGGTTGCCCCCCTGACTTGCTATGCATAAGAGTCAACAGACAAAGGATGGGAGGCAGAGTGGGTGAATTGGCCAAGAGTTTATACTAGTGCCAAGACCTCAGTCTCCTCTATTTTTGGGTGTTGTTTGCTGTTTACTCTGCCTCGGGTGTTGGAGTAGCTATACGCACCCAACCTTTTCGACCAATTGACAAGTACTCATTCTTGGCGAAATCGAATTTGCCACGGTGTCCACTCCACCCTCAGGCCCTGTTCGTTTAATCCCCTTGCCGCAGGAATTGGAGGGGATTGGGGGGGGGGGGGGGGGGGGGGGGGGGTTGAGATGAATTTTAACTTGCAAGGGATTTAATCCCCTCCAATCCCTTTCAAACCTCTTCAAACCCTGTCTAACCAAACAAGGCCTCATAGTGATGGCTGAGGGGGATGCGGTGCTCAACATTGGTGGTGTGGTGCTGTGTGCTTGCTTGGTTTCTGGTTTCATGGTGTTCCCGATGAGCTATGTCAGTTACACCCGTAATACACCCATTAGTCTTGCTGCTCCTCGGCTACGATGTCCTTATCTACTTTTTTTATCGGCGCTGTGGTGGTCCTATGCCTGCCTGATCTTTTCATTGACGGTAATAGGACAAGACATCATACAAGGTTGAAATACAAATATGGTAGAAAATAAAGTGAACAGGGAAACAAGCGGCTAGATGAAACAACATCGTGCTCTAGTCTCCAAGAAGAGCCTGGCGGACCAAATTATTAAACCAGGACCAGCTTGTGGAGGGTCCTCGATTATGATTTGCTTAATTATTGTGTTGTTAAAATCTGATCTGTGGTGATTACTCCTTCTATGACAAAATCGATTTGTTCGTTTTTTTTTCTTCCTTTTTTTCAAGAAAACTTGTTATTTTGATTGCCTATGTACTTCGGCTAAAGGCAAGCCCAAAGTAGTGAGACTTGGTGGAATGCATAACCACCACCAAAATATATTCAGCCAAAATACAACTTACGAGCAAAATACAGCGTGGTGGAATGCATAACCACCACTAACAGGAGCTCGGACTAACGCCAAAATATATTCATCCCCTTATTAGTCGTAGAACAGCCAAAATACAACTTACGAGCCTCGACATACAGCACAAATTCAACCACTTCAACGTACATGGCAATGAACATGTCCTTCCTCTCCAACATGGCCAAGCGTTTTTAATATACTTTTCATGTCTTGCCAGATATATTAATTTGGAATCACCCCAGTGTTCAACGTGTGTCTGCATGCAAGAAAAGAAAAAGAAAAAAACTAACAAAGCAATATTATTCCTTCTTAGAAATAGCAGTAAAACAATGGCACAACCTGAGCTCCATAAAGACTTCTGCTAATCGAGACACATCCTTTTGATGGTGTTGGAAAGCTCTAAATAGGAAATAAAATAAGGAGTTAGCTAGCAGCGTGGATGGGATGATTTTTCTGACAAAGGACATTTTTTTGAATTGATTTATCAAGGTGATACAACCGCATTTAAAGAATGCCCGGCCTCTGCATAATATGATGCACACAGCCAACAAGTCCAAACGACTAAAAAAAACATAGTTTTGCAGACAAAATAAATCAATCCAGCCTAGGGTGGGGCAGATCCTATACGGAGATTACACCGCCATCCATGAAGGGAGAAAACCTCCCTGGCCGTACACTCCAGCCGTGTAGACGCCATTATAAAAAGGATTTTGTCCTCCGACTTCTACAGGATAGACCAAGTACGGAGCCATCGCGTACATGCATGAATAACCAGCACAGGAGAAGAACCACATTTATTATTAAAAACCACATCATTCCTGATAAGCCATAATGCCCAGCATAAGGCAGCCGCCCCAACAAGAATATGTGCAGAAAATTGTTTATCAATACCCCGCAACCAATTGCCGAACATGTTAAGCACACTACATGGGGGTACAGATTTGAAGCTACTTGAACTATGGCCCATACTGCACGAGCAAATCTACACTCAAAAAATATGTGCAGAAAAACAAAACGATACTTCAGTTGGGTACTACCTCACTTATCAGCTCCACCCTTTCTATATATAGTAGTATTATAATATGATGAGTGGCAAAGTACAGACCCAATATTTAAAAGAGATGTATGAGTGCTTTTGTTTCTCTACATTGCATCTATTCTCACCTTCCAAAATTGTCAATTCCTGTAAAGACATGAATTTCACATCAATCAAAAGAGATATCTGAGAGTTTTTTTTGCTTCGCCCTATAGACCCTGTAGAAATCTCCTCCTGACTACATATAATTTGGAATCAAATGGTTCGGATAAATCCAGAACAGAAACATGCAATCTGTATACACTTCAAGTATGCAAGCAGAAAACTGAATATGAAGCACGTCGTAGTGGTTTACCAAAAGGAAAATCACATAGGTTTCTTCTAATTATTCTGTTGGCCTATCCATGGTGTTTCATGAAACCAGATCCCTTTGATTGCTATATAGAGTACGAGGTACACCGTACACCCAACTGGTGGCTTGATGTTAATGTGAAAAAAACCTGATCAAAGTTTGCCGCTGGCGAGGGCCTGAACGTGGCGGCGTTGGCGGACCGCACTCGAGTCCGTGGGGCAGCAGCCGACCAAGAGGAGAGCGGACAGCGGCGAGCCCGGCGGGAAGCAGAGGAGGAGCGGTGAGCGGTGATGGCGATGGCGATCCGCGATGCATCCGTTGGGCAGCAGAGCAGAAGGGCGATCCGCGGAGGAGGAGCGGCTGGCAGGGCGGCGGCTGTGCGCCGGCGTCTGCAGCAGAGGAGGAGTGGCGGGCAGGGATGCCTACGGCGATCCGCGGAGGTTCGGAGTGGCAGACGGGACGGCGGCCCTGCGCTCGCGTCGGGGACAGAACGTGTGGTGCGTTTCTCAGCGGAGTCGTGCGTGCAGTTGGATGATACGTGGGGTACGGAGGATTAGTGGCCTGTTTAGTTTTTTTGGGTCGATGGCTTGTTTAGTGGCTTGTTGTGTTAAACACGAAAGACTTTTGGGCCATTAGATCTTGTCGATGGACGCGCCTGATTGTTTGCATCTGCCCCTCTCTTCCTTTTTATAGTGATAGTAGATATGATGGGTCTATTATGATAACACCCCTTAAGACCTTATTCTAATAACACTTTCTCTTATTTTGATAACAGTACCGAGCTGACCCGTAGCTATGAACTAACCTCGCAAAAGGAAAAGACCGAGCTGCACGGGGCAAAAAGAGAACTACCCCGCTCACTCTCCCCACGACCTCCATCGAACTCTCTGCTCCCCCTCCCAGACAGCCACCTCCCCACGCCCCGCACCACTTCCCTCCCTCACCTTCTCCGGAGCAGCAACCCCAACCCTATCCACCTTCTCTGGTGGCGCCGCCCACCACCTCCTCCGGCCGCGCCCGACGAGACCATGTCTACGCCGGCTGCCACCCTCTTCTTTCTCCCGCGCCATCAACAGTCATGGCAGGGATCCGGCCGCCCTCGGCCCCCGGCGCGGCCTCAGCCCCCGGATCTGGCCGCCACGACCATTGGTGCGACCACAAACCACGGATTCGTCCGCCGCAGACCCTCGGCGTGGAAGCCGTCTTCTCGCGCAGCCCGGCGCCTGATCCGGCGAGCTCCACACCGGTGCCTCTGTACCGCGCCGCCGAGGCCCGGGTCGTCCTCTCCCTCTCCGTAGGGAGGCCCCGTCGAGCAACTCCCCCTCTTGCCACCGAGAGGAGGCCGCCCGCGGCGGATCCGACGAGCCAACTCACATCCTCATCTCCCTTGCGGCGGATCCGACGAGCTCTATCACCACGCGTCGGCGGGCAGACCCCCCCTCCCTCCTCCACTCACGGCGTCGTGCGCAGGCGGTCTAGTGCACAACAATTTTTGTTGTTTGCGGGAGAGGGGAGAAACAACAGAAAAAAGAAAATGTAAAACTGTTATGCAGTACAGTTTTGTTTTTCACATATGTGTGTCTATGTTGTTGTGCAGCTAGCCTGCCTCTAGGAGCCGTCACCGCCGCCCTGATCGGCCTGGCTATGGAATGAGAGGTTCATTTTGTAGTGGTGGTGTGGTTCGCTTTGTAAAAAAGGAGAAAAAGAAATTCTCATGAGAGGTTCACTTCTCTTTCTAATGCATCTTGTTTTCTTCGTGGGACGATTGAAAAAAGTAGTTCACTACATTTGTGTGGCAGCTCATTATCCCTCTGTATGAAGTGCAATTTGTTTCGTGTGTTTCAAAATTCATTTGACTACATCAACACTTGCAGTGCGTTTGGTCCTCGAATGTGGTTCACTTTTGAGAGTGATGATGTTCACTTGCGCACATGTGGAATTGCGGAAAAAAATAGCGATACAACAAAAAAAGCAATGTGGTTCACTACGATATATGTCGCTGCTCACTTGCCCCCGTCTTTGCGGTCCGCTCATGTTCATAATTTTTTTTGAAAAAAAAGACAAAAAAACTCGTGTGAGAAAAATTTACGTTCTACAAAAGAAATCATGAGGTTCACATGACCGTCTGAAGCAGTGTGGTTTTCATTCTAAAGCAGTGCGGTCGGCCGTATGATGTTGTTCATCCCTTAAGTGCAAAAAAATTGTTACGGAAGCGAAAAAAAGTAATGCGGTTCACTTCTTGATAGTGTTGTGGTTCATTTACACCCGATGAGAAGTGCACTCTACTTTCTCGTCCTTAAACAAATACGTTTGGATAAAATAAACCATGCAGTTCTCTTACCCGTCTGATGCAGTGCGGTTTTCAGTCGGATGAAGTACCCATGTCGATTTGGGTGTCACGAAAAACAGCGTGTCCGCATTTTGGTAAATTCGAAATTCCTCTTAAACCATAAAGAATGAGAGAGAGTGTTCTACGTGAAAAAGTTACGCCTCATTGATATCTTTCCAACGGCGTATCGTTTGAATCATTCCGACCAGCAGTTTGTAATTTTTTTTGTGAAAAACGGCCACTGTCACTCGTTGTCTGCCGCACGATTTTCAAAATTAACTTAAAACCGTAAGGAATCTCAAAAACATTTCAACATATGAAAGTTGCGCCTTGTCCATAGCTTTTCAACGACATATTAATGTGAGACTGAAATATATAACTGATTTTTCACATCACAACTATCAGTGTTGAACTGAAAATGGTGAAAATTAAACGACTCTGAAATTTATCCAAATTTCATGTTCTTTGAAAGGTCTTGTTGCCAGGATTTAAATATAAAGAAATAGATAATCGAGTTTTGGTTTAGATGATATGAATGTTTCAAAATATCACATAGGAATAAAAGGGTTTCTTTTTATATAGGAGAGGAAGAATATAATGAATGCATGCATTGTCCTTCCGCTAGAAAATGCAATTCGCCCGGATTCGGAGTTTTAGCGATTTTCTATTTCTTTTTATGACATAGATGGAGGGAGGTGCTTATTACTGTGATTTGTGATGGTGGTGTTGCAAAGGAAGGGGACAACAAACGTAGAGAGTTAAAGTACATATTTGTGAAAATTCTATTGGGGAACGTAGTAGAAAACAAAAATTTTCCATCTAGGAGTTCATCTAGCAACGAGTGATTAGATGCATCTACGTACCTTGTAGATCGCGAGCGGAAGCGTTCAAAGAACGTGGATGAGGGAGTCGTACTCGACGTGATTCGAATCACCGAAGATCCTAGCACCGAACGGGCGGCACCTCCGCGTTCAACACACGTACGGAACAGCCACGTCTCCTTCTTCTTGATCCAGCAAGGGGGAAGGAGAGGTTGAGGGAGATGGCACCAGCAGCAGCACGACGGCGTGGTGATGATGGAGCTCCAGTACTCCGTTAGGGCTTCGCCAAGCGCTATGGAGGAGGAAGAGGTGTTGGAGAGAGAGAAGGGGGCAACCAAAGGCGTGGGATGAAAGCCCTCCTTCCCCACTATATATAGGAGGGCCAAGGGGGAGGCGCCGGCCCTAGGAGATCCAATCTCCTAGGGTGGGGCGGCGGTCAAGGGGGGTTTCCCTCCCCCCAAGGCACCTAGGAGGTGCCTTCCCCTCCTAGGACTCTTTCCCCTTGTAACCCTAGGCGCATGGGCCTCTTGGGGCTGGTGCCCTTGGCCCATGTAGGCCAACGCGCACCCCCTACAGCCCATGTGGCCCCCCGGGACAGGTGGCCCCACCCGGTGGGCCCCCGGGACCCTTCCGGTGGTCCCGGTACAATACCGATAACCCCGAAACTTGTCCCGATGGCCGAAATAGTACTTCCTATATATAATTCTTTACCTCCGGACCATTCCGGAACTCCTCGTGACGTCCGGGATCTCATCCGGGACTCCGAACAACATTCGGGTTACTGCATATACATATCCCTACAACCCTAGCGTCACCGAACCTTAAGTGTGTAAACCCTATGGGTTCGGGAGACATGTAGACATGACCGAGATCACTCTCCGGTCAGTAACCAACAGCGGGATCTGGATACCCATGTTGGCTCCCACATGCTCCACGATGATCTCATCGGATGAACCACGATGTCGAGGATTCAAACAACCCCGTATGCAATTCCCTTTGTCAATCGGTATGTTACTTGCCCGAGATTCGATCGTCGGTATCCCAATACCTTGTTCAATCTCGTTACCGGCAAGTCACTTTAATCGTACCGTAATGCATGATCCCGTGACCAAACACTTGGTCACTTTGAGCTCATTATGATGATGCATTACTGAGGGGGCCCAGTGATACCTCTCCGTCATACGGAGTGACAAATCCCTGTCTTGATCCGTGTCAACCCAACAGACACTTTCGGAGATACCTGTAGTGCACCTTTATAGTCACCCAGTTACGTTGTGACGTTTGGTACACCCAAAGCACTCCTACGGTATCCGGGAGTTACACGATCTCATGGTCTAAGGAAAGGATACTTGACATTGGAAAAACTCTAGCAAACGAACTACATGATCTTTATGCTATGTTTAGGATTGGGTCTTGTCCATCACATCATTCTCCTAATGATGTGATCTCGTTATCAATGACATCCAATGTCCATAGTCAGGAAACCATGACTATCTGTTGATCAACGAGCTAGTCAACTAGAGGCTTACTAGGGACATGTTGGTGTCTATTATTCACACATGTATTACGATTTCCGGATAATACAATTATAGCATGAATAAAGACAATTATCATGAACAAAGAAATATAATAATAATGCTTTTATTATTGCCTCTAGGGCATATTTCCAACAGTCTCCCACTTGCACTAGAGTCAATAATCTAGTTACATTGTGATGAATCGAACACCCATGGAATTCTGGTGTTGATCATCTTTTGCCCTAGGGAGAGGTTTAGTCAGCGGATCTGCTACATTCAGGTCTGTATGTACTTTACAAATCTCTATGTCTCCATCGTGAACATTTTCACGAATGGTGTTGAAGCGACGCTTGATGTGCCTTGTCTTCTTGTGAAACCTGGGCTCCTTGGCAAGAGCAATAGCTCCAGTGTTGTCACAGAGGAGCTTGATCGGCCCCGACGCATTGGGTATGACTCCTAGGTCGGTGATGAACTCCTTCACCCAAATTGCTTCATGTGCTGCCTCCGAGGCTGCCATGTACTCCGCTTCACATGTAGATCCCGCCACGACGCTCTGCTTGCAACTGCACCAGCTTACTGCCCCACCATTCAAAATATACACGTATCCGGTTTGTGACTTAGAGTCATCCGGATCTGTGTCGAAGCTAGCGTCGACGTAACCCTTTACGACGAGCTCTTCGTCACCTCCATAAACGAGAAACATTTCCTTAGTCCTTTTCAGGTACTTCAGGATATTCTTGACCGCTGTCCAGTGTTCCTTGCCGGGATTACTTCGGTACCTTCCTACCAAACTTACGGCAAGGTTTACATTAGGTCTGGTACACAGCATGGCATACATAATAGAACCTATGGCTGAGGCATAGGGGATGACACTCATCTCTTCTATATCTTCTGCCGTGGTCGGGCATTGAGCTGAGCTCAATCTCACACCTTGCAAAACAGGCAAGAACCCTTTCTTGGACTGATCCATTTTGAACTTCTTCAAAATCTTATCAAGGTATGTGCTTTGTGAAAGACCTATGAGGCGTCTTGATCTATCTCTATAGATCTTGATGCCTAATATATAAGCAGCTTCTCCAAGGTCCTTCATTGAAAAACTCTTATTCAAGTAGGCCTTGATGCTGTCCAAGAGTTCTATATCATTTCCCATCAAAAGTATGTCATCTACATATAGTATGAGAAATGCTACAGAGCTCCCACTCACTTTCTTGTAAACGCAGGCTTCTCCATAAGTCTGCGTAAACGCAAACGCTTTGATCATCTCATCAAAGCGAATGTTCCAACTCCGAGATGCTTGCACCAGCCCATAAAACGAGCGTTGGAGCTTGCACACCTTGTTAGCATTCTTAGGATCGACAAAACCTTCCGGCTGCATCATATACAACTCTTCCTTAAGGAAACCATTAAGGAATGCCGTTTTGACATCCATTTGCCATATCTCATAATCGTAGAATGCGGCAATTGCTAACATGATTCGGACGGACTTTAGCTTCGCTACCGGTGAGAAAGTCTCATCGTAGTCAACTCCTTGAACTTGTTGATAACCCTTAGCGACAAGCCGAGCTTTATAGATGGTCACATTACCATCCGCGTCTATCGTCTTCTTAAAGATCCATTTATTTCCTATGGCTCGCCGTTCAACGGGCAAGTCAGTCAAAGTCCATACTTCATTTTCATACATGGATCCTATCTCGGATTTCATGGCTTCTAGCCATTTGTCAGAATCCGGACCCGCCATCGCTTCTTCATAGTTCGAAGGTTCACCGTTGTCTAACAACATGATTTCCAAGACAGGGTTGCCGTACCACTCTGGTGCGGAACGTGTCCTTGTGGACCTTCGAATTTCAGTAGGAGCTTGATCAGAAGTATCTTGATCATCATCATTAACTTCCTCTCTAGTCGGTGCAGGCACCTCAGGAACATTTTCTTGAGTTGCACCATTTTCCGGTTCAAGAGGTAATACTTCATCAAGTTCTACTTTCCTCCCACTTACTTCTTTCGAGAGAAACTCTTTCTCTAGAAAGGACCCATTCTTGGCAACAAAGATCTTGCCTTCGGATCTGAGGTAGAAGGTATACCCAATAGTTTCTTTAGGGTATCCTATGAAGACACATTTTTCCGACTTGGGTTCGAGCTTTTCAGGTTGAAGTTTCTTGACATAAGCATCGCACCCCCAAACTTTTAGAAACGACAGCTTAGATTTCTTCCCAAACCATAATTCATACGGTGTCGTCTCAACGGATTTCGATGGAGCTCTATCTAAAGTGAATGCGGCAGTCTCTAAAGCATAGCCCCAAAAAGATAGCGGTAAATCGGTAAGAGACATCATAGATCGTACCATATCTAATAGAGTGCGATTACGACGTTCGGACACACCATTACGCTGAGGTGTTCCAGGCGGCGTGAGTTGTGAAACTATTCCACATTTTCTTAAGTGTGTGCCAAATTCGTGACTCAAGTATTCTCCTCCACGATCTGATCGTAGAAACTTGATTTTCCTGTCACGTTGATTCTCAACCTCACTCTAAAATTCCTTGAACTTTCCAAAGGTTTCAGACTTGTGTTTCATTAAGTAGATATACCCACATCTACTCAAATCATCAGTGAGGGTGAGAACATAACGATAGCCACCGCGAGCCTCAACACTCATTGGACCGCACACATCAGTATGTATGATTTCCAATAAGTTGGTTGCTCGCTCCATTGTTCCTGAGAACGGAGTCTTGGTCATTTTACCCATGAGGCATGGTTCGCATATGTCAAATGATTCATAATCAAGAGACTCTAAAAGTCTATCTGCATGGAGCTTCTTCATGCGTTTGACACCTATGTGACCAAGGCGGCAGTGCCACAAGTATGTGGGACTATCATTATCAACTTTACATCTTTTTGGTACTCACACTATGAATATGTGTAGCATTACGCTCGAGATTCATTAAGAATAAACCATTGACCATCGGAGCATGACCATAAAACATATCTCTCATATAAATAGAACAACCATTATTCTCGGATTTAAATGAGTAGCCATCTCGTATTAAACGAGATCCTGATACAATGTTCATGCTCAAACTTGGCACTAAATAACAATTATTGAGGTTTAAAACTAATCCCGTAGGTAAATGTAGAGGTAGCGTGTCGACGGCGATCACATCGACCTTGGAACCATTCCCGACGCGCATCGTCACCTCGTCCTTCGCCAGTCTCCGCTTATTCCGCAGCTCCTGCTGTGAGTTACAAATATGAGCAACGACACCGATATCAAATACCCAGGAGTTACTACGAGTACTGGTAAGGTACACATCAATTACATGTATATCAAATATACCTTTGGTGTTGCCGGCCTTCTTGTTCGCTAAGTATTTGGGGCAGTTCCATTTCCAGTGACCCTTCCCTTTGCAATAAAAGCACTCCGTCTCAGGCTTGGGTCCATTCTTTGACTTCTTCCCGGCAGCTTGCTTGCCGGGCGCGGCAACTTCCTTGCCGTCCTTCTTGAAGTTCTTTTTACCCTTGCCCTTCTTGAACTTAGTGGTTTTATTGATCATCAACACTTGATGTTCCTTCTTGACTTCTACCTCTGCTGATTTCAGCATAGCAAATACTTCAGGAATGGTCTTTTCCATCCCCTGCATATTGAAGTTCATCACAAAGCTCTTGTAGCTTGGTGGAAGCGACTGGAGGATTCTGTCAATGACCGCATCATCCGGGAGATTAACTCCCAGCTGAGTCAAGCGGTTATGTAACCCAGACATAGTGAGTATGTGCTCACTGACAGAACCATTTTCCTCCATCTTACAGCTGAAGAATTTGTCGGAGACTTCATATCTCTCGATGCGGGCATGAGCTTGAAAAACCATTTTCAGCTCTTCGAACATCTCATATGCTCCATGTCTCTCAAAACGCTTTTGGAGCCCCGGCTCTAGGCTGTAAAGCATGCCGCACTGAACGAGGGAGTAGTCATTAGCACGTGTCTGCCAAGCGTTCATAACGTCTTGGTTTTGTGGGACGGGTGGATCACCTAGCGGTGCTTGTAGGACATAATCTTTCTTGGCAGCTATGAGGATGATCCTCAGGTTCCGGACCCAGTCCGTATAGTTGCTGCCATCGTCTTCCAGCTTGGTTTTCTCTAGGAACGCGTTGAAGTTGAGGACTACATTGGCCATTTGATCTACAAGACATATTGTAAAGATTTTAGACTAAATTCATGATAATTAAGTTCATCTAATCAAATTATTCAATGAACTCCCACTTAGATAGACATCCCTTTAGTCATCTAAGTGTTACACGATTCGAGTCGACTAGGCCGTGTCCGATCATCACGTGAGACGGACTAGTCATCGTCGGTGAACATCTTCATGTTGATCGTATCTTCTATACGACTCGTGTTCGAACTTTCGGTCTCTGTGTTCCGAGGCCATGTCTGTACATGGTAGGCTCATCAAGTTAACCCTAAGTGTTTTGCATGTGTAAAACTGTCTTACACCCGTTGTATGTGAACGTAAGGATCTATCACACCCGATCATCACGTGGTGCTTCGAAACGACGAACTTTAGCAACGGTGCACAGTTAGGGGAGAACACTTCTTGAAATTTTTGTAAGGGATCATCTTATTTACTACCGTCGTTCTAAGCAAACAAGATGCAAAACATGATAAACATCACATGCAATCAAATAATAATAGTGACATGATATGGCCAATATCACATAGCTCCTTTGATCTCCATCTTGGGGCTCCATGATCATCTTGTCACCAGCATGACACCATGATCTCCATCATCATGATCTCCATCATTGTGTCTCCATGAAGTTGCTCGCCAACTATTACTTCTACTACTATGGCTAACGCGTTTAGCAATAAAGTAAAGTAATTTACATGGCGTTTCTCAATGACATGCATGTCATATAAAATAAAGACAACTCCTATGGCTCCTGCCGGTTGTCATACTCATCGACATGCAAGTCGTGATTCCTATTACAATAGCATGAATATCTCATACATCACATATAGATCATTCATCATTCATCACAACTCTGGCCATATCATATCACAAAGCACTTGCTGCAAAAACAAGTTAGACGTCCTCTAATTGTTGTTGCAAGTTTTACGTGGCTGAAGTAGGGTTCTAGAAAGAATGTTTTCTTACCTACGTGAAAGCCACAACGTGATTTGTCAACTTCTATTTACCCTTCATAAGGACCCTTTTCATCAAATCCGCTTCAACTAAAGTAGGAGAGACAGACACCCGCCAGCCACCTTATGCAACTAGTGCATGTTAGTCGGTGGAACCGGTCTCATGTAAGCATACGTGTAAGGTTGGTCCGGGCCGCTTCATCCCACAATACCGTTGAAGCAAGATAAGACTAGTAGCGGCAAGAAAGTTGACAACATCTACGCCCATAACAAATTGTGTTCTACTCGCGCAAGAAGAACTACGCACAGACCTAGCTCTGATACCACTGTTGGGGAACGTAGCAGAAAACAAAAATTTTCCTACGGTTTCACCAAGATCCATCTAGGAGTTCATCTAGCAACGAGTGATTAGATGCATCTACGTACCTTGTAGATCGCGAGCGGAAGCGTTCAAAGAACGTGGATGAGGGAGTCATACTCGACGTGATTCGAATCACCGAAGATCCTAGCACCGAACGGACGGCACCTCCGCGTTCAACACACGTACGGAACAACCACGTCTCCTTCTTCTTGATCCAGCAAGGGGGAAGGAGAGGTTGAGGGAGATGGCACCAGTAGTAGCATGACGGCGTGGTGATGATGGAGCTGCAGTACTCTGTCAGGGCTTCGCCAAGCGCTATGGAGGAGGAAGAGGTGTTGGAGAGAGAGAAGAGGGCAACCAAAGGCGTGGGATGAAAGCCCTCCTTCCCCACTATATATAGGAGGGCCAAGGGGGGGGGGCGGCCCTAGGAGATCCAATCTCCTAGGGTGGGGCGCCGGCCAAGGGGGGTTTCCCTCCCCCCAAGGCACCTAGGAGGTGCCTTCCCCTCCTAGGACTCTTTCCCCTTGTAACCCTAGGCGCATGGGCCTCTTGGGGCTGGTGCCCTTGGCCCATGTAGGCCAAGGTGCACCCCCTACAGCCCATGTGCCCCCCCGGGACAGGTGGCCCCACCCGGTGGGCCCCCGGGACCCTTTCGGTGGTCCCGGTACAATACCGAACCCCGAAACTTGTCCCGATGGCCGAAATAGTACTTCCTATATATAATTCTTTACCTCCGGACCATTCCGGAACTCCTCGTGACGTCCGGGATCTCATCCGGGACTCCGAACAACATTCGGGTTACTGCATATACATATCCCTACAACCCTAGCGTCACCGAACCTTAAGTGTGTAGACCCTACGGGTTCGGGAGACATGTAGACATGACCGAGATCGCTCTCCGGTCAATAACCAACAGCGGTATCTGGATACCCATGTTGGCTCCCACATGCTCCACGATGATCTCATCGGATGAACCACGATGTCGAGGATTTAAACAACCCCGTATGCAATTCCCTTTGTCAATCGGTATGTTACTTGCCCGAGATTCGATCGTCGGTATCCCAATACCTTGTTCAATCTCGTTACCGGCAAGTCACTTTACTCGTACCGTAATGCATGATCCCGTGACCAAACACTTGGTCACTTTGAGCTCATTATGATGATGCATTACTGAGTGGGCCCAGTGATACCTCTCCGTCATACGGAGTAACAAATCCCTGTCTTGATCCGTGTCAACCCAACAGACACTTTCGGAGATACCTGTAGTGCACCTTTATAGTCACCCAGTTACGTTGTGACGTTTGGTACACCCAAAGCACTCCTACGGTATCCGGGAGTTACACGATCTCATGGTCTAAGGAAAGGATACTTGACATTGGAAAAACTCTAGCAAACGAACTACATGATCTTTATGCTATGTTTAGGATTGGGTCTTGTCCATCACATCATTCTCCTAATGATGTGATCTCGTTATCAATGACATTCAATGTCCATAGTCAGGAAACCATGACTATCTGTTGATCAACGAGCTAGTCAACTAGAGGCTTACTAGGGACATGTTGGTGTCTATTATTCACACATGTATTACAATTTCTGGATAATACAATTATAGCATGAATAAAGACAATTATCATGAACAAAGAAATATAATAATAATGCTTTTATTATTGCCTCTAGGGCATATTTCCAACAAATTATACATTTCTAAATTTATGATTTCTGTTGTAAAATAGCTTGACAACGTGTAATTGTGATCTTAGTTGCATTTTTCATGTTGTTTAATTGGTTTGTGAGCATAATTTATTTTATGCTTTAGTGTCCATGCCACCTTAAATTGTTTTTTATCCTCCGCCAATACTAACTGGTCCACGGACGGATATGGAGAGTCCGTATTGGAATGCCGTGAACAACATCTGCTTGGAAACTATTAAGGGCCTCTTTAATTCGCAGGATTTTGAAACGTAGGAATATGAAAAGTATGTGATTGGAGTGGCATGCACATTTGGATCCTATAGGATTAGCAAAGAGTGTTTGATTCCCGGGGAAAACAAAGGGATTGTAAAAAGAGGTTGAAGTGGATGTTAGATTTCCTACAAAGTGTAGTGCAAAAGATTCCATAGGAAAAATTTCGATGGGATCCAATCCTATGAATCAGAGGACCAACATAGGAAAAATTACTAAGGATTTCTATCCTTCGGAAATCCTATAGAATTCCTTTAAATCAAAGGAACAGGGTTTTTGAGGGGACGGAGGGAGTATTGTAGTGCAGAGCTATGGTGGTGAATGGGACATTAACGAGTCAGTGCAGCCAGCGGACAGTAGGCCATGTGCATCAACAGTGACGACACAGGAGGGGGCAATGCAATGGCCTACACCACCACAGCCACTGCACGAGAGAACAGTGCAGCCAGTCCACTTTTAGAGCATCTCCAGCCGCGCCCTAACAGGCCCCCCCAGGCCACTTTTTTGGTGCCGACGCAAAAAAAACACCCCAGTCGCGCCCCTAGGACGCCAAAAATTGCCGGTTCGGCCTTTTTTCCGCCCAGCGGTCACAGGCTGAAACCGGCGCACTGGGGAGCAGTTGGGGGCTCCGACGCAAGGGAAAAAGCGTGGCTGGGCCACACCGCCAGGGGAAAAGTCAAGGTTTTCTTCCCCGACTCGCCTCCCACCCCCCGCGCCCTCGGCCACCACTAGCTATATCCCGGCGCCGCCCGCCGCCCTTCACCGCTAGATAGCCATTCCTCGCCGGAAAAATAGCAGCGCTTCGCCACGGCAGCCCCTCCAACAGTAGCTGGATGTTTCCGGCCGCCGTTTCCGGCCGCGGAGGAACAGTTTAGCGGCGGGTACATGACCACCGGGCGCAAGGTGTTCGGCGATTTGCCTGCCTCGGCGATGGACTCGGATGACGAGGAAGCACTCGCCGCGCTGCTAGAGGAGGAAGCCGAGGCCGACGTCCAGGAAGAAGAGCATCTCATGGTGCTCGCTGCCCTCGCCCAGCTGCTGGCGAGCAATGAAAAGCCGCGGCGAGGTGGCTCGGCGCCTGGGCGGGTGAAAGCAAAGAGCCGGCATCGTCTCGAAGGCTACTGCATGCTCTACTCCGACTACTTCGCCGATGCTCCACTTCACGGCGAGAAAACATTTCGGCGCCGTTATTGGATGAGCCGAAAGCTGTTCATTAGGATTGTGAATTCCATCCAGGAGTTCGACAACTACTTCAAGTGCAAGATGGATTGCACCGGCGCTCTTCGATTCACCTCCATCCATAAGTGCACGACAGCGATGAGGGTGCTTGCATATGGAGCTCCCGGTGATTCACTCGACGACTATGGGTGCATGGCCGAGTCCACTAGCATAGAGTGTTTTTACAAGTTCTGTCGGGCAGTGGTGGTAGTGTTTGGACCACAATACTTGAGAACACCCAATGCGGAAAACACTGCTCGGATCCTAGCACAGAATGCAGCAAGAGGATTTCCTGGGATGCTTGGAAGCATCGACTGTATGCATTGGAAATGGAAGAATTGCCCATTTGCTTGGCAGGCAATGTACAAAGGCGCCAAAGGCGGTTGCAGTGTGGTGCTTGAGGCGGTGGCCACACAGGACCGCTGGATTTGGCACTCCTTCTTTGGTATGCCAGGAACTCACAATGACATCAACGTGCTATAGTGCTCTCCTGTCTTTGCCAAGCTTGTTGAAGGTCATTCTCCTCCGGTGAACTTCGAGATCAATGGGCGGCACTACAACAAGGGTACTATCTAGCTGATGGCATCTATCCGACATGGTCGACATTTGTGAAGACGATCTCAAACCCTGTGTCGGGAGGCAAGAATGCCTGGTTTGCGAAGGTTCAGGAGGCTTGCAGGAAGGATGTCGAGCGGGCATTTGGTGTGCTCCAATCTCGATTTGCTGTTGTCTGGTACCCCGCTCAGATCTGGTCAAAAGATCAAATGTGGGAGATTATGACTTGCTGTGTCATCTTGCACAACATGATCATCGAGAGCGAGAAAGAAGACCCAGTGTTTGACACTGGACCATACTACAGGCAGGGTCCTCTAGCCGAAGTTGATCACCAGCTACCGGCAACTTGGACTGCCTATCTCAGTATGCGTCAGGAGATCCGAGACCCACAGGTGCATCATCAACTGCAGAAAGATCTGATTGAACACCTATGGAGGCTCAAGGGGGACGCCGTGTGATGAAATACGAGTTTTTATTTGTTAAACTATATAATTTGTATTGAACTATTTGTTGTTGTACTATTTTGTTGAAGTATTTGATTTTTCTGTGATGAAATGTGTGGTAAGAAAAAATTGTGTTGATAATTGAACGCCGAGACACGGCGAACCACGCCGAATACGGCCCCTTTATTCGCCAAAATAGGGCTGCAAAGTGGGCCAATTTCGGCGCCTGGGGGCGAGCTAGGGGCGACGACTGGACGCAAAACCAGCCCTAAATTCGACTGTATCGCCGGCTCGCCCCCAAGGGGCGATTTTTATGCGTCCTGGGGGGGGGGGGCAACAGCTGGAGATGCTCTTACTGTTTCCATGTGGCTCCCTGAAATTCCACTTTGCTTTCCCTTCCCTTGCATGCTTTCCTCCGGAGATTCTTTCCTCTTCGCAGCAGTGTGGTTTTCATTCTGAAGCAGTGCGATCGGCCGTATGATGTTGTTCATCCCGTAAGTGCAAAAAAATTGTTACGGAAGCGAAAAAAAGTAATGCGGTTCACTTCTTGATAGTGTTGTGGTTCATTTACACCCGATGAGAAGTGCACTCTACTTTCTCGTCCTTGAAAAAAAATACGTTTGGATAAAAGAAACCATGCAGTTCTCTTACCCGTCTGATGCAGTGCGGTTTTTCGTCCGATGCAGTGCGGTCTTCAGTCGGATGAAGTACCCACATCGATTTGGGTGTCACGAAAAATAGAGTGTCCGCATTTAGGTAAATTCGAAATTCCTCTTAAACCATAAAGAATGAGAGAGAGTGTTCCACATGAAAAAGTTGCGCCTCATTGATATCTTTCCAACGGCGTATCGTTTGAATTATTCCGACCAGCAGTTTGTATTTTTTTTTGTGAAAAACGGCCGCTGTCACTCGTTGTCTGCCGCACGATTTTCAAAATTAACTTAAAACCGTAAGGAATCTCAAAAACATTTCAACATATGAAAGTTGTGCCTTGTCCATAGCTTTTCAACGATATATTAATGTGAGACTGAAATATATAACTGCTTTTTCACATCACAACTATCAATGTTGAACTGAAAATGGTGAAAATTAAACGACTCTGAAATTTATCCAAATTTCATGTTCTTTGAAAGGTCTTGTTGCCAGGATTTAAATATAAAAAATTGATAATCGAGTTTTGGTTTAGAAGATATGAATGTTTCAAAATATCACATAGGAATAAAAGGGTTTCTTTTTATATAGGAGAGGAAGAATATAATGAATGCATGCATTGTCCTTCCGCTAGAAAATGCAATTCGCCCGGATTCGGAGTTTTAGGGATTATCTATTTCTTTTTATGACATAGATGGAGGGAGGTGCTTATTACTGTGATTTGTGATGGTGGTGTTGCAAAGGAAGGGGACAACAAACGTAGAGAGTTAAAGTACATATTTGTGAAAATTCTACATTTCTAAATTTATGATTTCTGTTGTAAAATAGCTTGACAACGTGTAATTGTGATCTTAGTTGCATTTTTCACGTTGTTTAATTGGTTTCTGAGCATAATTTATTTTATGCTTTAGTGTCCATGCCACCTTAAATTGTTTTTTATCCTCCGCCAATACTAACTGGTCCACGGACGGATATGGAGAGTCCGTATTGGAAATGCCGTGAACAACATCTGCTAGGAAACTATTAAGGGCCTCTTTAATTCGCAGGATTTTGAAAACGTAGGAATATGAAAAGTATATGATTGGAGTGGCATGCACATTTGGATCCTATAGGATTAGCAAGGAGTGTTTGATTCCCGGGGAAAACAAAGGGATTGTAAAAAGAGGTTGAAGTGGATGTTAGATTTCCTACAAAGTGCAGTGCAAAAGATTCCATAGGAAAAATTTCGATGGGATCCATTCCTATGAATCAAAGGACCAACATAGAAAAAATTCTTAAGGATTTCTATCCTTCGGAAATCTTATAGAATTCCTTTAAATCAAAGAAGCAGGGTTTTTGAGGGGACGGAGGGAGTATTGTAGTGCAGAGCTATGGTGGTGAATGGGACGTTGACGAGTCAGTGCAGCCAGCGGACAGCAGGCCATGTGCATCAACAATGACGACACAGGAGGGGGCAATGCAATGGCCTACACCACCACAGCCACTGCACGAGAGAATAGTGCAGCTAGTCCACTTTTAGAGCATCTCCAGCCGCGTCCCAACAGGCCCCCCCAGGCTACTTTTTCGGCGCCGGTGCGAAACAAACGCCCCAGTCGCGCCCCCAGGACGCCGAAAATCGCCGGTTCGGCCCTTTTTTCCGCCCGGCGGTCACAGGTCGAACCATTGCACTGGAGAGCAGTTGGGGGCTCCGACGCAAGGGAAAAGCGTGGCTGGCCCACACCGCAGGGGAAAAGTCAAGGTTTTCTTCCCCGACTCGCCTCCCACCCCCGCGCCCTCGGCCACCACTAGCTATATCCCGGCGCCGCCCGCCGCCCTTCACTGCTAGATAGCCATTCCTCGCCGGAAAAATAGCAGCGCTTCGTCGCGGCAGCCCCTCCAACTGCAGCTGGGTGTTTCCGGCCCCCGCTTCCGGCCATGGAGGAGCAGTTTAGCGGCGGGTACACGACCACCGGGCGCAAGGTGTTCGGCGATTTGCCTGCCTCGGTGATGGACTCGGATGACGAGGAAGCGCTCGCCGCGCTGCTGGAGGAGGAAGCCGAAGCCGACGTCCAGGAAGAAGAGCATCTCATGGTGCTCGCTGCCCTCGCCCAGCTGCTGGCGAGCAATGAAAAGCCGCGGCGAGGTGGCTCGGCGCCTGGGCGGGTGAAAGCAAAGAACCGGCATCGTCTCGAAGGCTACTGCATGCTCTACTCCGACTACTTCGCCGATGCTCCACTTCACGGCAAGAAAACATTTCGGCGCCGTTGTCGGATGAGCCGAAAGCTCTTCCTTAGGATTGTGAATTCCATCCGGGAGTTCGACAACTACTTCAAGTGCAAGATGGATTGCACCGGCGCTCTTGGATTCACCTCCATCCAGGAGTGCACGACAGCGATGAGGATGCTTGCATATGTAGCTCCCGGTGATTCACTCGACGACTATGGGCGCATGGCCGAGTCCACTAGCATAGATTGTTTTTACAAGTTCTGTCGGGCAGTGGTGGTAGTGTTTGGACCACAATACTTGAGAACACCCAATGCGGAAGACACTGCTCGGATCCTAGCACAGAATGCAGCAAGAGGATTTCCTGGGATGCTTGGAAGCATCGACTGCATGCATTGGAAATGGAAGAATTGCCCATTTGCTTGGCAGGCGATGTACAAAGGCGCCAAAGGTGGTTGCAGTGTGGTGCTTGAGGCGGTGGCCACACAGGATCGCTGGATTTGGCACTCCTTCTTTGGTATGCCAGGAACTCACAATGACATCAACGTGCTGCAGTGCTCTCCTGTCGTTGCCAAGCTTGTTGAAGGTCATTCTCCTCCGGTGAACTTCGAGATCAATGGGCGGTACTACAACAAGGGTACTATCTAGCTGATGGCATCTATCCGAGATGGTCGACATTTGTGAAGACGATCTCAAACCCTGTGCCGGGAGGCAAGAACGCCTGGTTTGCGAAGGCTCAGGAGGCTTGCAGGAAGGATGTCAAGCGGGCATTTGGTGTGCTCCAATCTCGATTTGCTGTTGTCCGGTACCCCGCTCAGACCTGGTCGAAAGATCAAATGTGGGAGATTATGACTTGCTGTGTCATCTTGCACAACATGATCATCGAGAGCGAGAAAGAAGACCCAGTGTTTGACACTGGACCATACTACAGGCAGGGTCCTCTAGTCGAAGTTGATCACCAGCTACCGGCAATCTGGATTGCCTATCTCAATATGTGTCAGGAGATCCAAGACCCACAGGTGCATCATCAACTGCAGAAAGATCTGATTGAACACCTATGGAGGCTCAAGGGGGACGCCGTGTGATGAAATACGAGTTTTTATTTGTTAAACTATATAATTTGTATTGAACTATTTTGTTGAAGTATTTGATTTTTCTGTGATGAAATATATGGTAAGAAAAAATTGTGTTGATAATTGAACGCCGAGACATGGCGAACCATGCCGAATATGGGCCCTTTATTCGCCAAAATAGGGCTGCAAAGTGGGCCAATTTCGGCGCCTGAGGGCGAGCTAGGGGCGATGACTGGACGCAAAACCGACCCTAGTTCCGATTGTATCGCCGGCTCGTCCCCAAGGAGCGATTTTTATGCGTCCTGGGGGGGCCAACAGCTGGAGATGCTCTTACTGTTTCCATGTGGCTCCCTGAAATTCCACTTTGCTTTCCCTTCCCTTGCATGCTTTCCTCCGGAGATTCTTTCCTCTCCGCAGCGCGTGGCTTCCTTCCAATGGCAGCCTCCAGATTCGTTCGCGGGCGACCCGCGGCGTGGTGAGCTGCAGCGACGGCGCCGGCGAGTACGCGCCCAGCCAGAGCGAGCGGCAAGGTGAGCACCATTTTAGCCTTTTCTTTCTCCGCAGGTTCATTACTTCCACAGCTGCTGCACGCCAAAATCTGCGTGAGATCCATTAAATTACCCAACAAGATTTGACTCTGTTCTGCATTTCTTCCCTTCTTCTTTTCACGCAGGGATCTGCTGCCCTCCACCCATAATAATTTTCTGAAGCGTAGATTATTTATGTATAAAGAGCTTTGTGGCCTTCCCTATATCTCTTTCCCGATCAACGTTTTCATGAAATAAAGTACATGCATTGCTCATAGAAGATCCCGCTGAGTAGTAAAAAGTAAGTATCCTTTACTTTGCTCCTGTTGCTTCAGACACACGCGCACTGTTGAGAGTCTAGGCTCAGCTACGTCGACTGACCGGTCACAGACGCGACTGCTTCTGCCTATGGTGAATAGTGCGAGTCTAGGCTCAGCTACTTTCCAAATAATTCCAGGCTCAGATGCTCTAATGAAACTGCGGTACAGGACATGGTGCGGATCTCAACGAACTGGGCTTTGCACAGATGGTCGCGATAGCAGGGTGTCGGGACACTCGGGTGCTAAAAATCTCGTCTCATATCTAACCCCATCAGGGGTTCTGACATGTAGATGCCTACTTTTTTCTTTGAGGGGATATATCTTGTTATATTAATCTTCATACATATTGCAGGTGCAGAAGGCAACATGTAAGCAGAAGCAAGTATGACTAACTAGCTAGTAAGCCAGACAAGGTAACTCACTAATTAAAGAGATGGTAGGAGTCATGATGAGCGCTTCAACTGGCGCCATGAACTCCCTCCTGGGCAAGCTGACCACCCTCATGGGGGAGGAGTTCGCCAAGCTCAAGAATCTACGCAAGGAAGTGAAGTTCATCAAGCATGAGCTTGGCAGCATGAAGGATACTCTTGAGGTGCTTGCAGATGTGGACAAGCTAGAACCCCAGACCAAGAGCTGGAGGGACACGCTAAGGGAGATGTCTTATGACATTGAAGACATCATTGACGATTTTATGCATCACATTGGGAAGAAAAGTGAATCCGAAAACCATGGGTTCGCCAAGAAGACTGTTCGGCTCCTAAAAAAGTTGAGAGTCCGTCATCAGATCGCCGGTCAGATCAAGGAGATCAAGAGACTGGTGCTTGAGATAAGTGCACGGCGCCAATGGTACAAGCTTGATATTTCCCCATCAAAAAATGTGGAAATTGACCCAAGAGTTGCCGCAGCCAATCTTGTTGGTGTGAAACGGCCAGCAAAGGAGCTTGAGAACCTGCTAAAAGATGAGAACAAGAAATTCAAGGTGGTATCGGTTGTGGGATTTGGAGGTCTAGGCAAAACAACACTTGCGAATGTGGTATATGGGAAGATCAAGATCGGATTTCAATGTTGTGCTTTTGTGCCAGTCTCCCAGAAGCCAGACATACCAAAACTTCTCCGTGATTTACTGTCCCAACTTGGGTGTAAACCATCTTCTCATGATTGCGGCTTAAATGTCATGTTGGACCAACCTAGGGAACATCTACACAACAAGAGGTATCCATTTTACTTTGTGTATGTTGTTATTTGCCGGTGTCTATGGTATGTTTCAAAATGCTATATATATATATTTAGCTTCGTCAGTTATTATTTTTTTTGCAAGAAGCTTTGTCCATTAATTTAGATGAAAGTGTATATTCTTTGAGTATTAGAACCTTGGAGAAAATAATAGTTGTTCCTGAAGAAATGCAAACAATAAAAGAAGTGCTAAGAAGAATATGCATGCATATTAGTCAACTTAATTAGATACTTCTAATTTTTGTTTCTTATGGCTGCAACGTGTGGGTTGAAATTGACTGGAGTTGAGGAGGAGGAGAACACACCATAACTCTTTTTAAAATCTTATGTTGCCAGCTGAATCCTCTTTTCAAAGTATATGTTGTCATGTCAAATATTTTTTCTTGACAAAATCCTTATGTAAAGTAAGGTGTAACACATTTCCTCGGAACAACCCATCTTAGATTAAAAAATTTAGAGAATTTGAATAGAAGAAATGATGCATTACTTACATGAAACAGGGTAGGAGGTAGAACTCTCTTAGATAAAGAGAAGGACAAATTCTTAAAAACGATCTTGGTTTAGAGCACTCAGACAAAAAGACGGAAGAAATTCTTCAAAAAGTTTGCTGGAGGTAGAGCTGGTACCTTTTCTAAATGAAGTCTTTTTGTAGAAAAGAAACAATGCTCTCAAGTGCAAATCATTAAAAGATATAGCTCAACCTCAGGTCAATCTAGTCACATGCACAATCTTGGGTAAATGATTGATGGCACGCGAATTTATGAGTTCGTTTACTTATTCAATCAGAACTACATATTGACTAATTAAAGGTAAAATTGTCTGGTTCGACATCTGAGATTAGAATTTGATAATTTTCTGCTAATTGACTTAACTTTATGCTAAATGTTTGGCAGGTACTTGATTATAATTGATGATCTATGGGGTGTATCAGACTGGGATATTATCAAACGTGCATTCCCAGAAAATGAACTTGGCAGCAGAGCAATAGTGACGACAAGAGTTCAGGAAGTGGCTGGAGCATGTTGCTCCCGTCATCATGATTATATTTTACAAATGAAGCCTCTAAATGACAAACACTCGAGAAGGTTGTTTTTTGGCAGGATATTTGGCAGGGAAGATGCTTGCCCTAACCCACTCAGAGATGTTTCAGTTGAAATTCTCAATAAGTGTGGTGGCTTGCCTCTTGCAATTATTAGCATAGCAGGCCTGCTAGCAAGTGAAAGTCACAACCAAGAGGAGTGGGAACATGTTCGGAATTCTTTGGGCTCGATGTCTGGAACAAAACTCACACTGAAAGGGATGAGACAAATCTTAAACCTCAGCTACAAAGATCTTCCATGTCAGCTGAAGACATGCTTGTTCTTGGTATGTATCCAGAGGACTACACAATAAGGAGGACTGATCTGGAACGCCAATGGATGGCGGAAGGTTTTGTTAGTAAAGAAAATGGACAAGACATGCAGAAAATTGCTAGAAACTATTTCAATGAGCTTGTCAATAGGAGCCTTGTTCAACCAGTAAGATTTGACGGCAGTGGGTCGGTGACAGAATGTAAAGTACACGATATGATGCTCGATCTTATCCTGTGTAAGTGTGCAGAAGAGAATTTTCTCACTGTAGTGGACGGTTCGCAAGACAATACAACACAGAAATACAATGTCCGTCGGCTGTCTGTTCGCTTGAATGGTGCAGCTAATGCGACATTATTACTGGGGAAGATTAGTTTGTCACAGGTTCGGTCCGTTATGATGTTTGGAAGGTCTAACAATATAACACCTCTGTCAAAATTCATGCTCCTCCGAGTTCTTTTTGTCGAGGATTACAGAACAGCTGATCTCACTGGGATGAGCGAACTGTATCAGCTAAGATATGTACAGGTTGAGGGCAATGTGCATGCACCAACACAGATTAGAGGGCTCCAACAATTAGAAACAATTGATATATGGCGCTGTGCCAGTGTTCCATCAGATATAGTTCATCTGCCACACTTGTTGCATCTGTGTATTGGACATGGTAAAGGGCTGCCTGATGGGATCGGCAAAATGAAATCCCTTATATCTCTTCGTGGGTTTAATCTCTCATTAAACTCACTAGATAACATCATGGGCATTGCAGAGCTGACCAATATTAGAAATCTAACTCTCATCGGTAGCATGGTGAGACACATGGATGTTCTATGCTCTTCTTTGAGAAAACTTGGTAGCCTCGAGGACCTGTACGTAAGTACCGAAGGATGCATGCATGGCTTCTCTCCTCCTCTCCGCAGCCTTCAAAGACTCACCATACGCAGCCGTCTCCCATGGGGTTGTTGCTTTTCCAGGGTCCCTAACTGGACGAGGGAACTTTCCAGTGTCCGTGTGTTGGAACTGCAAGTTGACGAGCTACTCGAGGACGATCTTGGTATTCTTGCGGAGTTGCCCGCCCTCACCAACCTTGACTTAAAGGCCCGAAGACCCCCAAAAGAAATGGTTGTCGTCTATGGAAGAGGAACATTCCCTGCTCTAAAGCGCTTTACACTGCCTTGATTACCGCATGATACCTTACCTTCCAGGCTGGGGCGATGCCCATGCTGCAGTGGCTGTGGTTGCATTTCAGCGTCAAAGGTTGGAAGCGGAATGAGGGCGGACCAGCCGGCATCGAGCACTTGTGTGCACTTGAAAAGGTGTATGCAGTGATCTACAATGATACTGCCGAATCTGGAAAAAGCAGCGCTGAATCTGCCTTTAGGAATGCTGTCGGCAGGCATCCCAAAAATCCTCGCATTGAAGTCTATCATTCTGATAAATATTTCTTGAAAGCAAACTTCTGATTGGACTCCGCACGATGCAGCTGGTACGTGTAAGTTTCCGCCACCAGTATCGTACACTCAGTTTCTCTTGTTCGCTTCGTACAACCTTCCTCTAGCTAGGCATGAATTATAGTCCCTATATTGATAGTTTCGTTACCATTCAAAGGTTATTCTGCAGTATTGCGTATCGAGATTTCAGGGCTGGGTTGCTGGGTTTTTAGCGGTAGCCTGATTTCTGCCTAAAGTTATCTGAAATTTAATTTGTATTGCTAGGATTTCCCCTTATGGAAGGAAACTAAATAGGTGTATGCTCAAGTTCACATTTCTGGTCTAATATTGAGCATAAGACGTTACACTTCAATAGTTTGAAGAAAGATTATTACCATGGTAACATCGAAGAATAATGAGTTATATGTATATGCCGTGCTATTCTGTTGAGGTATTCTCTTCTAGCTTGTGTGATGTATAGCTTTAGTCTTTGATTCTTCAGATAGCTTTCGGCATGGCTCTGTGATGTATACTAAAAAAAACGTGATCTTTGTGGTATTCTTCAATTTCTTCTGAAAACTCTTTTGTAGACGCTAACTTACAATAACCAGAGAACTGAACAAGCATGTGGCTGTGCTGAAGTCCCTCACCTGCGTAATTTCTAAGTTTTGACTTGTCCGGATGATATTGGTTTGCAGGCATCCCAACAACAGAATGCCAAGTTCTGTTAACTGGGATAGTTTTGTGAGGACTCAACAACGGAATGCTGCATGCAGATGTGTCCACCAACATCCATGTCATAACAGATGGTGATGGACTGCTGTTTCTCCCGGCTGGAAGATCGAGCTACGACGTCTTCCCTTCTTGTGCCACCTAATTCCATTTACCCTCTGTGAACATTCAGTTCATTATCTCACTTACTTGCGTTCTGGTACCTATCTGAGATGATGACAACACTTTTATTATGCTTGTATAATAAACAAGGCTTGGTGCTGGGCAGAAGTTTGCACTGATAGATGGTGCTTTGCTCCTTCCTCCCAGCCTCCGGATTATCTTGTTCTATTGTTTTGGTGTGCTTACTTTGCATTGAGCTGAACGTTCCCAGTTTCATGATTCGAGATTAAACTTCTTAAAAGACGATTGATTGGAGATGTATTGTAATTTTCTTAGTTTCAATGTAAATTCGGTATGAAATGTTGTTTCACTCATTTTATTGGACGTTTTGGCACATCCCCTGCATTACAAGGAACCTGAACATCATATCCTTGTATTTTCAAATTGTGGTTTCAGTTGGTGTGCCATCCAGTGTAATTGCTTAGTTTCTAGCTAGTTGACCTATATTCTTTGCGAGCTATGTATAGGTCCCTCCCTGGTTGATGCCAACCACACCTCTGCCAGCTTCTGCTTGCACTCAGCGATATGGTGCTTTGCTTCTTCCTCCCAGCGCGTCCAGCCACCGAACTGATCAACTGGTTCATACTTTGTATGGAACCGAATGTTCCTTTGTCCAAGTGAGATTTCGTAACAAGTGTAAGAATTGTTGCCGGCTGCTAGTCTTAACAATCTTGTACTATGTGTTGGATTATGGATGGGCTTAGGCCCATATAAGACACTAATCCCTGGTTAAACTTGAGGCCCATGTATGAGATGGCAGGTGGTGGGAAGTTTAGTCCCACCTTGCTAGTTGAGGAGAGTTGAGACCCCTTTATAAGAGCTGCTCTACCACTTGTCATTGGGAGCTTGGGAAGATGAGTGGTACACGCGCGCTCCTCCTCCGCCGCCGCCTCGCCTCGCCTCGCCTCGCCTCGCCTCGCCTCGCCTCGCCTCGCCTCGCCTCGCCTCGCCTCGCCTCGCCTCGCCTCTAACATGTGGGCCACTGTCCAAGACATTGGACTGTGGGCTGACTTGCGTTGCCCGGACCCGCTGCCAGGATTCGTCGACTCCCTTGCTGGGAGTGGGTCGACTCGGTAATGGGCCTCGGCAAGGCCCACGACTTTCTCCCTTACGGACTATATAAGAAGGTCTCGATGCGACAATCTTTCTGCGAGCAGTTCTGAGTGTGATTGGAGACAAGTTGGTAGGACCAGGCTCATGAGATACAGTGCATTGCTAAAGAGCTGGAGCTCCTGAAGTGTGAGTTTTACCAAACAAGTTTGTCGCGGGTTGCATTATTGCAAAACTTCCTCCTAGTTGGAGGAACTTTGTTGCTTCTCTCAAGCACTTGAGACGTGAATTCTCTGTTGAGGATGTCATTGGTCATCTCAGTATTGAGCAGAACTAGAGAGCAAAGGAGTCACACGTGAAGAAGGCTCTGGCCACTGAAGTAACCTAGTCCGGTTCACTCACTCCCTCTCGCGTGACCTAGCCGTCATCTACTGCTCCGGAACCCTGTCGTTCGAGATCTTGCCTGGGAGAACGGCAATAAGGTTTTTGGGGAGCGTCTCGACGCGACAATCTTTCTGGGAGCAGCTCTGAGTGTGATTGGAGACAAGTTGGTTGATGCATATATTCATATGGGGGTTGCCAAAAACTTGTGGGATGCGCTCGAAGTCAAATTCGGCGCAACTGATGCTGGCAGTGAGCTATATGCCATGGAGCAGTTCCATGATTACAGGATGGTTGATAACCGTTCTGTATTGGACCAGGCTCATGAGATATAGTGCATTGCTAAGGAGCTGGAGCTCCTGAAGTGTGAGTTTTACCAGACAAGTTTGTCGCGGGTTGCATTATTGCAAAACTCCCTCCTAGTTGGAGGAACTTTGCTGCTTCTCTCAAGCACTTGAGACGTGAATTCTCTGTTGAGGATGTCATTGGTCATCTCAGTGTTGAGCAGAACTAGAGAGCAAAGGACTCACACATGAAAGGGGCAGAGGGTTCTTCTAGCGCCAATGAGGTGTAGAAGAACTTCCACAAGTTCAAGGAAAAGAATTCTGTCCAGCTGAATACTACCTTTAAGAAGAAGGGTAAGAAGAAAGACAAAAAGAGAGATGGCTACTTTACTTGTGGTTCAGATGAACATTGGGCAAACAAGTGCCCAAACAAGTACAAGAAGCCATCACAGGACTCCAAGTCTGTGAATGTCACTCTGAGCGAAAATGATGCAGCATCTGGGTATGGTAATCTGTTTACCATACTTTCAGTTTGTCAGTCCACCGATTCGTGGGTTGACACTGGAGCCAATATTCATGTGTGTGCTGATGTGTCTTTGTTTTCTTCCTAACAGGTCGCACGAGATTGTTCCGTCCTGATGGGGAATGGCTCGCATGCTTCTGTTCATGGTGTTAGCACGGTAGATCTGAAGTTTACTTCGGGAAAGATCGTGCAACTGAAGAACGTGCAGTATGTCCCCGCCATAAAGAAGAATCTCGTTAGTGGCTCCCTTCTATGTAAAGAAGGGTTTAAGTTAGTATTTGAGTCTAACAAAGCAGTCGTATCTCGGTATGGAGTATTTGTTGGAAAAGGATATGATTGTGGTGGTTTGTTCCGCCTTTCCCTGGAGAATTTCTATAATAAAGTCGTGAACCAAATTCATTCTAATGTGAAAGAATCCGAGGTTTGGCATTCACGTCTTTGTCACATAAATTTCGGTTGTATGACGCGGCTAGCTAAGATGGATTTAATCCCGAGTTTCACTTTAGCCAAAGGCTCTAAGTGCCATGCGTGTGTGCAAGCTAAGCAACCTCGTAAGCCTCACAAGCCTGCGAAGGAGAGACACTTGGCACCTCTAGAGCTCATACATTCAGATCTCTGTGAGATGAATGGTGTGTTGACTAAAGGTGGAAAGAAATACTTCATGACTCTGATTGATGATTCCACTAGATTCTGCTATGTGTATTTGTTAAATACTAAGGATGAGGCTCTACACTACTTTAAAGTCTATAAGGATGAAGTTGAGAACCAACTTGAGAAGAAAATAAAACGAGTTCGGTCTAATCGTGGTGGAGAGTACTTTTCTAATGAGTTTGATTTATTCTGTGCGGAACATGGTATTATTCATGAGAGGACGCCTCCCTACTCACCCTAGTCAAACGGGGTTGCCGAACGGAAAAACCATACTCTAACTGATTTGGTTAACGCCATGTTAGATACATTGGGCTTATCCAAGGCATGGTGGGGGAGGCTGTATTGACATCTTGTCATGTCCTGAATAAACTTCCCACAAAGGATAATGAGACTACTCGCTATGAGCAATGGGAAAAGAAAAGAACTACACTCTCTTACTTGCACACTTGGGGCTGTTTGGCGAAAGTCAACGTGCCGATAATCAAAAAGCGCAAGTTGGGACCAAAGACCGTGGACTATGTTTTTCTTGGCTATGCCAAGCATAGCGTTGGGTATAGATTTCTAGTGGTGAAATCTGAGGTACCCGACCAGAAGATCAGTACAATTATAGAGTCTAGGGATGCTGCATTCTTTGAGGATATTTTCCCCATAAGAGATATGCAAAGCAATTCTAGACTGGAATCTGATGAGACTCCTGAACCTGCTATTCCGATGGAATATAATGAACATAATAGTGATAAGAGTTCCACGGAGGATGACGAGGAAGCTCCTGTTAGGAGCAAGAGACAGAGGACTGCAAAGTCCTTTGGTGATGATTTCCTCGTGTACCTCATGGATGATGATACTCCCAGCTCCATTTCAAAAGCTTATGCATCTCCGGATGCTGACTACTGGAAGGGTGCGGTCCGTAGTGAGATAGATTCCACCTTGGCTAACGGGACATGGGAGATCACTGATCGTCCTTCTGGTTGTCGACCATTAGGATGTAAGTGGGTGTTCAAAAGGAAGCTTAGGCCCGATGGTACTGTTGAGAAGTACAAGGCTAGGCTTGTGGCCATGGGTTATACCCAGAAAGAAGAAGAGGATTTCTTTGATACTTATTCACATGTGGCTAGACTGACAACCATTCGAGTGTTACTAGCTTTGGCTGCCTCGCATGGTCTTCTCGTTTATCAGATGGACGTTAAGACGGCTTTCCTTAACAGAGAGTTAGACGAGGAATTTTACATGCAACAGCCGGATGGCTTTGTAGTAAATGGTCAGGAAAGAAAGTTGTGTAAGCTAGTGAAATCTTTGTATGGCCTGAAACAAGCGCCTAAGCAATGGCATGAGAAGTTCAACACTACTCTGACATCTGCTGGCTTTGTTGTGAACGAAGCTGACAAATGTGTATACTATCGCTATGGTGGGGGCGAAGGAGTTATACTGTGTCTGTATGTTGATGACATACTGATATTTGGGACCCACTTCAAGGTCATTGAGGAGGTTAAGTCTTTACTATCTTACAACTTTGAGATGAAGGACCTGGGTGTGGCTGATGTTATCCTGGACATCAAGCTACTAAGAAATTTTGAGGTTGGAATTGCACTTTTGCAATTCCATTACGTTGAGAAGATTTTGAGCCGCTTTGGATATTTGGACTGCAAAGCTTCTGCAACACCATATGATCCTAGCGTGCGGGTTCGAAAGTTCGAAGGCACAGCTGTAGATCAATTGAGATATTCTCAAGTGGTTGGTTCACTGATGTACCTAGCATGTGCTACTCATCCTGACATCTCATTTGCTGTGTGCAACTGAGCCGGTTTGTTTCCAATCCGGGAGATGTGCATTGGCATGCTGTTGAGCGAGTGATGCGTTATTTGCAAGGTACTGCGAACTATGGAACTCACTATTCTGGGTACCCGACGGGACTTGAGGGATATAGTGATTCGAATTGGATATTTGATGTTGATGAGATGAAAGCCACTAGTGGACATGTCTTCACATTTGGTGGTGGTGCTATTTCCTGGAAGTCTTGCAAGCAGATGATCTTAACCAGATCGACTATGGAAGCAGAACTCACAGCATTAGACACATCATGCGTCGAAGCAGAATGGCTTCGAGAGCTTTTGATGGATTTGCCGGTGGTTGATAAACCAGTGCCGGCTGTCCTTATGAACTGTGACAATCAAACAATGATTGCCAAGGCTAAGAGTTCAAAGGACAACATGAAATCCACAAAGCACATAAGAAGAAGATTGAAATCTGTCAGAAAATCAAGAAACTTCGGAGTAATAGCGTTGGATTATATCCAGACGGCTAAGAATCTGGCAGACCCTTTTACAAAAGGGCTATCACGGATTGTGATAGAAAATGCATTGAGGGAGATGGGTATGAGACCCACGTAAGTTGCCATGAGGGTAACCCAACCTATGTGATCGGAGATCCCGTGAATTAGGACCTGGGAAAACAATCTAGCGGTCAACTGAGGAGAGTATCCTTAATAAACGCACTCCGTTGGAGATGCAATAATACTCTGAATTCTGTAAGGCAGGCTGACTTTTGTCTTAATGTGTTCCAAAGCTTATGTAAGAAGATGCTAACCTACAGAGAATTCTTTGGAGGAACACACCTATGTGAGCCCGACTGCTGGTCACAGTCTATGTGATTGGGTAATCTCTAGTAAGCTCATGAGAAGGTACAGAGTATGACTAATAAGCTCCACCCGTGGGGTTTAGCCTACGGCAGTCATGTATCAGCTGACAATAGGCGAAACTTCTGCATGCCAAACTGATAATTCAAGGCATAGTCCATTGTTCAGTTGTGAAGAAGTCTAATCCTGTTGCTCTAGGTGGAAGTTCAACTTAACAGTCTCCACTGAAAATTCTGGTATATCAAACATTGTTTGGAACAGTTGACAAACTTATGTGCCTCGAGACCTGGTGATGGATTGTTGGATTATGGATGGGCTTAGGCCCATATAAGACACTAATCCCTGGTTAATCTTGAGGCCCATGTATGAGATGGCAGGTGGTGGGAAGTTTAGTCCCACCTTACTAGTTGATGAGAGTTGAGACCTCATTATAAGGGCTGCTCTACCACTTGCCAGTGGGAGCTTGGGAAGAGGAGTGGTACACGCGCGCTCCTCCTCCTCCACCACCCGCCTCGTCACGACGCACGCGCACCGTGAGTTGCGGGCTGCTCGGCAAGGCCCACGACTTTCTCCCTTATGGACTATATAAGAAGGCTCTGACCAGTTTAATAACCTAGTTCGGTTCACTCACCCCCTCTCGAATGACCTAGTCGTCACCTACTGTTCCTCACTCTGTGCTGTCTCCGGCGATCCCATCCTGACGACCGCGTGCATGGCTGGTCGGGAGAGCAGGTGCCTCCGGAACCCTGTCGTTCGAGATCCTGCCCGGGAGAACGGCAATAAAGTTTTGGGGAGCGTCTCGACGCGACTGCTCCCGATTCGTCCCCAACTCCGTTCGCCTCTGCTTCCACTACTTCCTCTGCGTCGACAACATGGCCGACGACGCCGCCGCTAAGAAGAAGGCCGCGGACGACGCCGAGGCTGCTGCTGCCGCCGCCGCGTTGGCCTGGCCAACCGGAGGGTATGATCTGTTCATCCCTCGTTTACTCGTACTTGTGCTATTCGTATATGTGCTGCTCATAGAAGGTTCAATTCTATGTTCTATACGTGCTAGTATGCTTAGGTATCGCTATGAGATGCATATCTTTTATGTCATGCTTATTGTTTACTCGTGGATAAGTCTAATCGGAAAAGTGTTAATATTTCCAACACTATGTTTGCTCAAGACTCGGTTAACTTGGTCGTAATGATAATCAGTGGGATATGCCATGAGTTGAAGGCCACGTCTTGGACACCGTTGCGTGGAAGAGACTTAGATCACAGAAAACACCAAAAAGGCATGTGGTGTGGAAAACATCAGTCTCCTCTGTTCACAATTATGTTATCTGGATTAACATGACGATAACAATGGCAGGTGTGTCTCACAATTCACATAGCTTTGGGTCTTGTTACCTTGTTTCATCGAATTGTTTCTTCTCCTTTGTTTTTTTTTTTAATTTTATTCTTCTCCATGTTTCTTCTCCTTTTTCAATTTGATTCATCAGCTCACTGAATTGTGGTCTGCCTCTTTGAGATGATGTTTACATTTAGTCTTGGTTGTCGCCAGGACCTTGCACACAAAGAAATGGTGCCTTGCTCCATCCTGCCAGCTGGGCCAGCCACCGAGCTGAGCAATCGTCTCCAACTTTGCATCGAACTGAATGTTCCTTGTTCATCTGAAAGCTTTGTGATGAAACTGAATATCCCTACGTCATCGGCAGCTGCTGCTGGAAGAGTCTTAGACCACAGAAAACACCAAAAAGGCTTGTGGTGTGCAAAAAAAAAAAACATCAGTCTCCTCTGTCGTGGGTATTCTTTGCTGCTTACTCTGCTTTGCGTGTTGCCGTACAGACCCAACCTGTTTGATCAATTGACCGGTGTTGTTCTTGAGTGAAATCGAGTTTGCCGGGCTGTCCACTACACCATGATGGCGAGGCCGAGGGAGACTCTGCGCTCAGCATTGGTGGTGCTGTGCAGTGCGCTTGCTTTTCAAATTTTGGTTGTCAGTCTGAATGTTTGTCTGTTAGCAGCTTGTCCCATCGATTGGTATAATAAGGGCAATATTTGGATGTTGGTTATGGACCTGGAAACCTCTTGTGATTAATTTGGGCTGCTCGTGTTCTTCTTCTGACAACTTTGTCAGATTTGGTTTAGTCATAGACATATCTTATTGTTTGTAACGTAAAAAATTAAAGAGTGTTCACAATAAAACTCGAGCGAAAGATGCATAGCTCCTATACAGCGTGTAACACGCTGTGTAGACACCAATCACGCATACCAATTACCATGTTCCCAAAATGGGCCATGGCCCATGTAGCACTTCGCGCGCCGTGGAAGAGAGCCATGGAGCCGCTTCGTCGGATACTCGGATCACATACCGGTCTTGCTGGACATGCAGGTTGGTGACAGCAGACCAAGACATCGACAATTCTGCTACGAGACAATGTGGAGGACACATCAGGAGTTGCATGCAAAGATTACTGGTGATTGGGGTAGCCTGCCTGCTTGTGTGTCGGTTACTGAAATCAAGGAGAAGTTAGCTTCTCTATCGGGATCACTAGCTGCATGGGATAAAGCAACTTTTGGCAGTGTCCGGCGCGAGATTAGAACGCTAAAGGGGGAACTTGAGCTGCTACGGAATTTTCCAGGCAGGGTAGGTCCAACCCATAACGAACTAAAGATAAAAGAGAGATTGATCGAGCTGTTCCACAGAGAGGAACTAATGTGGAAGCAGCGGGCGAGAGTTGAATGGCTACGGGAAGGAGATAAAAACACACGCTTCTTTCATTTGAGAGCTAGCATGAGGCGCCGAAAAAATTTAATCAAGTATTGGTACAGGGGGATGGCAACACCACGGAGGATATTGAGGTGATAAAAGGCATGGTGAATGATTTTTACAATAATCTGTATATACTTCGGAAGGGATAAATGATATGGATGAAGTGTTAAATACTGTACCAAGGAAGGTCACGGACTTAATGAACGAGCAATTATGTGCGCCCTATACAGTCGAAGAAGTAAAAGCTGCACTCTTTCAGATGGCCCCAACAAAGGCCCCGGGGCCTGATAGTTTTCCAGCTCAGCTTTTTCAGAGACATTAGGAGATCTGTGGAGAGGAGGTAGCTAGGATTGTGCTTCGGGTTGTGACTGGGGAGGATAGTGCAGAGGAAATTAATGATACTGTTCTAGTCTTAATCCCTAAGGTACAAAGCCCTACAATGCTCACTCAGTTTCGTCCTATATCTCTATGCAATGTTTTGTATAAGATTGCTTCAAAGGTGGTTGCAAATCGACTGAAGTTAATTCTTCCAGAGATTATTTCTGAAGAGCACTCTGCCTTTATTCCTGGACGTCTGATCGCATACAATATTATTGTTGCATATGAATGTCTCCATTTTATGAAGAGGAACAAAGCCCAGATTCACAGATCTTGTGCATTGAAGCTAGATATGATGAAAGCTTATGACCGAGTCGAGTGGAATTACTTGAGGGCAATTATGATCAAATTAGGCTTTGATGAGCATTGGGTTAATATTGTTATGGGAATGGTGAGCTCAGTTTCTTTTTCGGTTATGGTAAATGATCAGATATTGGAAGCTTTCAAACCAACGCGTGGTATTCGTCAAGGGGACCCTATTTCACCTTATCTGTTTTTATTGGCAGCAGAGGGCCTTTCGTGCCTTTTAAAATCAAGAGTTCAGTCATCTAATCTTGCAGGAATTAAAGTGGCCCCAACGGCACCGCCGGTGAACCACTTGTTGTTTGCGGATGACATCCTGCTGTTTTTCAAAGCAAATGTGGAGGGGGCGAATGAAGTGTCTCGTTTGTTGGATTCCTATGCCAGAGCATCGGGACAGAGGATTAATAGAGAGAAATCAGCTATTTTTTCAGCAAAGGGTGTCCAGAGGTGGTCCGAGGGCAAGTGAAGAATGTACTTCAAGTACCTAATGAGAAGCTAAGTGATAAATACTTGGGTTTACCCACTAATGTGGGAATATCCAAGAATGGAACTTTTAAATACTTGGTTGACCGGCTATGGAGCAAGATTCGAGGGTGGATGGAGAAAACTTTGTCTGCAGCAGGTAAAGATGTATTGATTAAATCAGTTGCACAAGCCATCCCTGTTTTTTCGATGTCATGTTTCAAGCTGCCCCGGGGATTATGTGAGAAGATTTCGGCTGCTATATAATTTTTCTTTTGGGGAAGTAAGCAAGGTAAAAGGAAACCCCACAGGGTGTCTTGGGATAAGATATGCATGCCACGTTACATGGGAGGTCTTGGTTTCAGAGATTTCGAACCGTTTAACTTAGCTCTTTTGGCACGCCAGTCTTGGAGGATTCGGAGTTCCCTGGAGTCGCTAAGTGCCCGTATCCTCAAAGGGGTTTATTTTCCTTCCTGCTCTATCTTGGAAGCTAATTTGGGAAGCCACCCGTCCCAGATATGGCGCTCATTTTTGGAAGGAAGAGACATAATGAAGCAAGGGCTAGTAAGAAGGATTGGTAATGGGGCTACAATCGGCATTTGGACCACTAAATGGATCCCAAGACCAGAAAGAATGCAGCCATTGCTGTCAAGAGTGACGAATCCACCAGAGTTAGTTTCCCAACTAATTGATACTGCAAACGCTAGGTGGAATTCAGAATTGATCCGGGAGGTATTTCTTCCTTTTGACGCAAATGAGATCCTTCAGATTCCAATTTGTTTGAGAAACATTGACGATTATTGGTCATGGATGTTCGAGAAATCTGGGATTTTCAGTGTTAGGTCAGCCTATAAAATGATAGTGGACACGAAGCGCCGCCGTGAGGATTGGCTTGAGGAACGGGCGGGCAGTTCAAACAGAAAGGAAGAGGAGAAAACTTGGGTAAAATTATGGAAGGTATTTGTGCCTGCGAAGCTTCGTATGTTCTTGTGGAGGTTGGCTCAAAAATCAATTCCAACAGAAGATGTGCGGATGAGAAGGAATATGTCTACTACATGCACTTGTGCTGTGTGCGGTATGCCAGATTCTTGGCGCCATAGCCTACTGGAATGCACAATGGTGCGGTGTGTTTGGTGCCTAGTTGATCAGGAGCTGCTAGATGTACTGATTGACAACACTGAGCAGAACGCTAAAAATTGGCTGTTTGCAATGCTGGAGAGATTGACGCATGAAAAGTTCATCAAAGTATGTGTCACGTTGTGGGCTATTTGGACTGCACGTAGGAAACTAATTCATGAAGGCATTAATCAAAGCATGTTGTCTACACAACTGTTCATATCTCCGTTCATTTCAGAGTTGGGGGAGATTCAAAATAAGAGCGATGTCCAAAGAGGAGGAGCACCACCCCAAAAGCCGATCCAACAGGTGAAGAGGTGGATAGCTCTGCCGGTGGGGAAAATTCAAAATAAATGTTGATGCAGCGGTATTTCAAGGCCGGGGCACTGCAGCGGCTGTATGCAGGAACCAAAACGGCAAATAAATGGGTTCTTCAGCATTTGTTATCAAAGGACTGATCGATCCAGCGAGCTTGGAGGCAATCGTGTGTCGTGAAGCGTTATCTTTGGCGGAAGACTTGGGACTCCAAGATCTAGTAATCGCATCCGACTGTTCGACGGTGGTGCATATCAAGGAGTCATCTGGAGGAAACTATGGAGGAGTGATAAAAGAAATTAGGTCTTGGCAAACTATTTTCAATTCTTGTATTTATATTCTTGAGTCTAGATTATCTAATGTAGAGTCGCATAAGCTGGCTAGACATGCCCTTGGGCTTGATCAGGGTCGCCATCTCTGGTTGGGGCACCCTCATAATCCTGCTGTCATCCCTGTAACTGTTACATTAAGTGAATAAATCAGTAGGCTTTCCCAAAGAAAACATGTAACACAAATCACGCATCCCAATTAACAAGCTTCTGATGCGGTAGATTGTCGTCCGCCACTTTGGCCCGACATTTCACTAGCCCTTTTGAATGTTCTTAAAATAAATTCCTCTATTAAGGTAATTTGTTTTTATATTAATCTAATTTTCCTTAATATCTTATGCCAAACCGTGCTTATAAAAATGGGTTAATTATCCTTTTATCCTCAGTGGTGTTCATGTGCTCAGTTTTGCCCTCAAATGTGAATCGTGCTTAGTTTTGCCCCTAGTCCATGCGCAGCTACTATGACGAGGCCAAACGGCCTGATTTTAGTCCATTCCGTGCGCTGGTGTTAGTGGTTGTGGGTGCGGAGCTTACACATGGGACCGCGTTGACATGTCCGAGCTGACATGTGGGCCCGTGCAACAAAATCCCCAAATCGGGTTCTAGCCGGCCAACTCGACGCCCACTCTGCCGATCCACTGGCCGGCCATCCTGTGCCGCCACCGCCACCAGCTGCGCTGCCGCAGCCGCGTCCGTCCTGCTCCGCCCGCCAACTTCCTGCGACGCCACGGGTGGGGCGCCCGCCACCTGCTCGATCCGCGGCGCGGCCTCCTTTCGTGCGCCCGTCCGGAGCGCTCCAAGGTGGGGGGGCTGGTGAAGCTATTTGAACTAGGAGGAAGAACCCCAGGGCGAAATGGTGAGCAACGGCGACCCCTGAGTATTTGTCGAGGCAGGCATCGGGCCGGAGATCCGCCGCGTCCACGACTGGGTTCCCGAGGGGTAAGTCACGCCTCCTGTTTAGATTGAGCTTAGTTGTGCATTTGAACAGCCAATTCGAGTAGGTTTGCCCGATTAGTGTGCTGATTGCTTCTCTTTTTTTCGTCGGTTAGGATGGAGTTGCGGTTTGCTTTCTTGGTTCACATTAGAAGGGACCGGTACATGTTCAATGCAAAGAATAAGAAGAAATTCCAAGGAGGTTTCGATTATCGGTTGCCAATGGCTAGTAATTGGAGGTTCAGACAATTTGGGGAGGTAATTTGTAGCCAATATCCTTGGGGTTTGCTTGATGAAGTGGAATACAAATACTATGATAGGGAAAAGAAATGGGTGATAGTTTGTAACAATGAACAGTTGGCTACCATGTTTGCTAGGCATAAAGAGAAAGAGAATTTTCATGTGAGGCTGCAAATTGATGTGCTTGAGCAGGCATTTGGACCTAGGATGGAGGGTGCAACATCTCGGAGAGAACCAAGTCATCGTAATGGCATCTGAGGGAGTCCTGGATTAGGGGGTGTTCGGATAGCCGGACTATACCTTCGGCTGGCCTCCTGGATTATGAAGATATAAGATTGAAGACTCCGTCCCGTGTCCGGAAGGGACTTTCCTTGGCGTGGAAGGCAAGTTTGGCGATACGGATATGAAGATCTCCTACCATTGTAACCGACTTTGTGTAACCCTAACCCTCTCCGGTGTCTATATAAATCGGAGGGTTTAGTCCGTAGGACAACGTACACATCAACAATCATACCATAGGCTAGCTTTTAGGGTTTAGCCTCCTTGATCTCGTGGTAGATCTACTCTTGTATTACTCATATCATCAATATTAATCAAGCAGGACGTAGGGTTTTACCTCCATCGAGAGGGCCTGAACCTGGGTAAAACTTCGTGTCCCTTGTCTCCTGTTACCATCCGGCCTAGACGCACAGTTCGGGACCCCCTACCCGAGATCCGCCGGTTTTGACACCGACATTGGTGGTTTCATTGAGAGTTCCTCTGTGTCGTCGCCATCGGGAAGGATGCCTCGCCCCGTCTTTAAAGACGGCACCGTTGCTAAGGAAGCTTTGGTTGTCGGTCAAACCCTCCGGCTAGGTGGTTTTCTTATGACCGCCTGTTCGGCTTCTGCGCTGACGATGACTTCTCGAGCCATCGAAAACAATCTTCATGTCAGCTCGGAACTCACCGAACAGTTAGATCCGATGGAGATCTCCTCCATAAACGAGCTCTTGGATCGCTTCGCCGCCCTGGGAGTCGCTACGGATTACGACCAGATTGGGCCTAAACCCGATCTGAGAGAGATTAACTCTCCCCAAGTCACCCATCACGTTGCCGTGGTAGAGGGACAGGGCGGTGACCCTTCATCTATCTTAAGGACTCGCTACGTCCGGATTCCCGATCCCTCCAAGCCGGATACTCGCGGAGGGGAGGATATCACTCAAGACCTGAAGTTAGAGTCAGGCGATGGGCTGGATTCATTGGACAACATCCAGGAATCCAAATTTTCGAGTTCGGAAATTCCTCGGCCTCTGAGCCTCAGATGGGGTGAGGCTTCGGATTTAATTCCACCCACCCACCCCAACATAAGCGATCTATCCAAAATCAGGCATAAGCCCGATGAAACAGTACATCATTACTGGGCCAGATTCCTCCTGGTTAAGAACAGGCTAAGGGACTGCCGCGAGGAAGACGCAATCTCAATCTTCTGCAATAAGTCGCCGTGATATTACACACTTCGCTGACTTGGCGTCCATTGTACGAAAGTACTGTGCGATGGAAAGCGCCTGGAAAACCAAAATCAAATTTTGGGACAATCCAGCCCTGAATACAAACCCAGTCCGAAATAAAAGGGTGCATCATCGCCAGACACCCGGATCAAGCACTAAAAAGCAAAAACCCTATACAGGGCATGGAACCGTACTGGAAGGATGGCTTAATGGACCCTGTAAAATTCACAGTACAGAGGACGCCACACCAACTCACAGCCTTAGAGCATGTTGGATACTCCGGCAGGTGGCCAAAATTGGCGAAAATCTCCTAATTCCGGAGGCCACAGAAAGCCACCCCAGAGACACCAATACGGTATTAACAGTCTTCGAGACTTTCGCATCAAATAATATGCGAAAAAGGACACTCCGCAGCCTTGCCGAAGTCTACCAAGTAGCAACAATAAACCCATGGAGTGACACGGCTATTACCTTTAACGCCAGTGATGAACCTAAATTCCGAACAGCCCGAGCACCAGCCGTATTGGTCCTCAGTCCAATAGTGGACGGCTTTCGTCTTACCAAGGTACTCATGGACGGCGGCAGCGGATTGAACCTCGTTTATGAGGAAACCCTTCAAAAAATAGAATATACTGGAACCGCATTGGGCGAAGCAGCACAACCTTTAGAGGAATAATCCCCAGTCGGGAAGTGCGCTCCACAGGAAAAATCACACTAGATGTGGTGTTCGGCACGCCAGATAATTACAGGTCCGAAGAGGTCACGTTCCAGGTGGCTCCGTTCAGCAGCGGTTATCACGCTCTGCTAGGGCGGGAAGCGTTCACAATCTTCCAAGCAATACCCCATTATGGGTACATGAAGCTCAAGATGCCCGGGCCTAACGGGATCATCACTCTCGCTAGTGATCCGGACATAGCACTCCGCGCCGAAAACAAGACAGCCGCACTAGCCCTCGAGGCACTATCCGAAGCCCTAGCGGCTGAGGAACTGACTGCGCTGCGCTCTACGGTGAATAGGGACGATGTGGTACTCGACAAAAGATCCAAGTCCACCTCCTTTAAACCGGCGAACGAAATAGTCAAATTCCAAGTCCATCCAACGGACCCCAATAAAACAGCTTCCATCGGGGCACAGTTAAACCCTGATGTAGACGCCACACTGCGAGAGTTCCTACGAGAGAACTGGGATATTTTCGCCTGGCACCCTTCAGACATGCCAGGAATCCCACGCAGGCTGGCCGAGCATAGCTTAAATATCCAAACAGGATTCAAACCTGTCAAATAGGCTCTTCGGTGTTTCTCCGAACCTAAGAGACAGGCCATGGGAGAGGAGCTAACAAAGCTATTGGAGGCCGGATTCATCAGAGATATAAAACATCCGGACTAGCTAGCAAACCTGGTGATGGTACCAAAGAAGGACAAATCCTGGTGCCTGTGTGTTGATTTTAAAGACCTTAACAAGGCTTGCCCAAAGGATCCCTTCCCCCTCCCCCACATCGATCAAATTATCGACGCTATCACAGGACACGATTCGTTGTGTTTCCTCGATGCATATTCCGGCTACCATCAAATCAAGATGGCAGAACCAGACCAAGCCGCAACGGCATTTATCACACCATACGGCACATTCTGCTTCAACACGATGCCCTTCTGGCTCAAAAACACCGACGCAACATATCAGCGCATGATTCAGACATGCCTAGCAAGCCAGATCGGCAAAACAGTGGAGACATATGTGGATGATGTGGTCGTCAAAAAAAGACATGTTGAATCTCTAGTAGACGACTTGAGGCTCACATTTGATAACCTCCGAACATACGACATCAAGCTCATCCCGGAAAAATGCATTTTTGGTGTTCCAGCCGGAAAGCTCTTGGGCTTCATTGTATCCGGTAGAGGAATTGAAGCAAATCCAGCCAAGATCCGAGCTCTGTCACAACTGGATATCCCAAAGGACCTCAAACAAATACAAAAGTTAACCAGATGCGTGGCGGCTCTAAGCCGCTTTATCTCCCGCTTGGGAGAAAAGGCCCTACCCCTTTACCGCCTCCTTCGACGCACCGAACACTTTAAATGGACGGATGTAGCCACGGCCGGACTCGACGAAATAAAAGCCATACTGGCAACAAACCCAGTCCTGGTCGCACCAAACATTGGCGAACCAATGCTATTATACATTGCAGCAACACATCAAGTTGTAAGCGCAGTGCTCGTCGTCGAACGAGAAGCGGAAGGACACAAATTCCCCCTTCAAAAGCCGGTCTATTATGTGTCCACTGTCCTCACTCCTTGCAAATCACGGTACCCGCATTATCAAAATATTGCGTACGCGGTATTCATGGCATCCCGGAAGCTACGACACTTCTTTCAAGAGTGTTCAATAACAGTAGCCTCGGAAGTACCACTTAACGATATTATAAACAACCGTGACGCAACAGGCCGGATTGCAAAATGGGCCATTGAGCTCCTCCCATTCGACATAACTTATAAGCCACGGCGAGCTATCAAGTCGCAAGTCTTGGCCGACTTCGTCGCAGAATGGACGGAAGCTGAACTCCCTAAAGAGTACGGCACATATTCAAATTGGATCATGCATTTCGATGGCTCCAAGATGTTGGCCGGACTGGGGGCTGGCGTCGTCCTGACGTCCCCCATAGGAGACACAGTTCAATACATACTCCATATTATGTACACGGAATCCAACAATGCAGCCGAATATGAGGCCCTTTTACATGGCCTCCGGATGGCAGTGTCCATGGGCATTCAACGCCTAGAGGTGCGCGGGGACTCGAACCTCGCAATATCCCAAATAAATGGAGACTTTGATGCCAAGGATCCAAAAATGGCAGCTTACCGCAATGCCGTCCTAAAAATGTCAGCTCGGTTCAAGGGGCTTGAATTTCACCATATAGCCCGGGAAAATAATCAGGCGGCAGATGTCCTGGCACGCATCGGTGCAAAACGCGATGTAGTCCCCCCCAACATCTTTTTGGAAAGGCTGTTCAAGCCATCCGTACTATGGGAAGGGGAGCCGAACAATAGCAGTCCGGACTCAACCGCACTGCCCGACACCGAACATTCTGACACAATCGGAGGCTCTGCCAATGAAATAATACCTTCAGCCGACGTAATAATGGCCATCATCGCCCCGTGGACAGAACCATTCCTCGCCTACCTTACTAGGCAGGAACTCCTCAAGGACCAAAATGAGGCACGTTGCATAGCGCGGCGATCCAAAGCCTACAGAGTCCACGAGAGAGAGCTTTATAAGAAAAGCACTACCGGAGTCCTTCAAAGGTGCATCTCCGAAGAGGAGGGGCGGAACCTCCTGGCTGAAATTCATGCCGGACTCGGCGGTCATCATGCTGCAGCTCGGTCCATTGTAAGCAAGGCCTTCCGCACAGGCTTTTATTGGCTGACGGCCCGGGCAGACGCTCAGGACTTAGTCCAACGATGCACCGGTTGCCAGCTCTTTGCAAACCAAAGCCATATGCCACCCACCGCCCTTCAAACTATCCCCATTACTTGGCCCTTCGCGGTCTGGGGGCTTGACATGGTTGGACCCCTTAAAGGCGGAACCCACAAGCAAAAATAATTACTGGTCATGGTGGATAAGTTCACCAAATGGATAGAAGCCAAGCCTGTTAAGACGGTCGAATCCGGACCGGTGATAGACTTTATATCCGGGGTTGTACACCGTTACGGCGTCCCCCACAGCATCATCATTGATAACGGCACGAACTTCACGGCCGACGAGGTAAAACTCTGGTGCAAAAACATGGGCATCAAGCTCGATTATGCTTCCGTCTATCACCCACAAACTAACGGCCAGGTCGAACGTGCGAATGGTCTTATCATGAGCGGCATCAAACCCAGATTAGTGCGGTCCCTCAAGGAATCTAACACGCACTGGGCAGAGGAGCTCGACTCCGTACTCTGGGGGGCTACGGACCACGCCGAATCGCACCACCGGATACACACCATTCTTTATGGTGTACAGCGCAGAGGCAGTTTTGCCTTGTGACATAATTCATGACTCACCTCGAGTGCGCATGTACGAAGAAAGAGAAGCCGAGCTCGATCGGCAGGACAGCTTGGACGCATTGGAGGAGGAGCGTGACGTGGCAAAAGCCCGTTCCGCATTCTATCAACAGCAGGCTCGAAAATACCAAAGCAGAGAAATACGAGCCAAAAATTACAATGTTGGCGAATTAGTTCTACGACTACCGGACAAGAAAAAGGACAAACTCAAGCCCAAGTGGGAAGGTCCCTTCATAATTGACCAAGTCCTGACTGGTGGAGCGTACCGCCTGCGGGATGCATCGGATAACCGACTCGAGCCGAACCCATGGAACGCAGCCCGTCTCCGAAGATTCTATGCCTAGCGCCAGACTCTGTGTTCGTCTCCTTCCTCTGTCCATTTTTATATATTTTCTGTCTCACATTTCTCTTCTTCTCTCTCTATCTCTCCTATAACCTTTAAAGGCTTATAAAGTGACGCGCTATCCGCGCTCATTAAACCTGGGGGCTTCTTTAAACAGAAGCTTATTCATACGGGCTTCATGCCCAATACATGTGTCACGCTTCCGCATGAACCTTTTATTCACCATTATATGCATCGGTATGACTTAAGTTTTGGCCAAGCTGGGTTGCCTGGCTCCTGTGCTTACCCCTACGTTCCCGATTGTTCGGCTAGGTGGTAAAGGGAGCACCTCTGCGATTGTTACTGCCGGGTCAGACGGACGTGTACCTCAGACTGGGTGAAGCCGAAAGCTAGCGTTCTTAAGGGAATATTCGGTCGGTGAACTAAAGATGATCTTTTTTATGTATATGCCCCCAAATGTTTTTCCTGTGTTTCTTTTCGCAGCATGGACATGCACCTTAGGGAATGCCTCCCAGGGAAAGGAACCCCTAACGGAACTATTCTCCCTGGAAGATGTTTCTTACTAACCATGTAATATAACATAACTAGTTGGGCACTTGTCTGTTAAAGCACTAATGACCCCCACGCCTGGTCTCCATGCATTCCCCGGTTCCTATATAACCGCATGGGAATTCAGACACACTCCGGACCGTCAGGTCCCGAGGCTGAAGTGAAAAGGTCGGCCACGACAAATGATCTACAATCCGGCTAGAAGGCATTATAAATGTCAATTAAATTACATAATCATTTTGACTGATTGTATTCCTCTTCAATACCATCTAACAGGTTGTCTAATGTATAGTCCTACTGGGAATACTTTGCGGCCAACTCTACTTGGCCGTATACTAAGATTATCGGGATCTCCTTCCCATCGGGCCCTACAGGACCGACCTCGGCCATGTGGTTGGGGTCAGCCTTTGCGTACCGCGTCTTCACCATGGCCCAGGCCTCCCTAGCGCCTTAACGGCAGGCCGATATCTTCCACAATCGGAAGCGCCGCCGTGCTCCCTTTAGCTTCTCCGCAAGCTCTCCTAGACCTTCGGGCATGGAGACAGATGGCCACAGGGCCTGGGCGACGCCTTGCATCGCCTGCCGAACTCGATCGAGCAGTTGTGAGAGCTCGGGAAGAAGGTCACCCGTAGAACCGGGCATCTCCTCTGCAGGACGACCTGTTAACACACCTACAGACATTGCTCTGTTAGTCGACTTCCCCGCCGAACTTTCTTTCAAAGGTTCGTTCAAGCACTTACTAAATATGTCGCGCCGAAGCCGCTGATTCTCCTTCATGGAGTCTGACAGCTGGGCACGAACATCTTTCAGCTCAACGCCCAGCTTGGTGTTGGCATCTTGGAGATCGTTCTTCTCCCGCCTCACCTTAGTCAGCACCTTCTCACCAGCCTTTAGCTGGCGTAGGAGGTGTTGCCTTTCCGGATTCAATCCGGCGCCACCTGCACTTTAATTTGTTAGATTCGCACCCATGCCATGCTTCGCAAAATACTTATCTTTCAAAGTGTATGTTACCAGAGGGGGTCTCCTTGGGCTCCCCTGCCGCGGCTAGTGCTGCCTCCAGTTGGGCTTTGCACTCTTCCAGCTCCTTGGACAGTAGGGAATTCTTTTCTGTAAGAACCTGCATATTAAATGATCCTTCAATCAGTTATTCTAACTGTTTCAAGTCTCGGGGGCTACTGCTATATATATAATTACCAAAAATTTCTTACCCGTATGTCTTTTACATATTGATCCGTGGCTCTGGCTAGACCATTTTGAGCGGCACGGAGGTACGCATCTCCCGAGTTGAAGGCATCTAACGCCCCTTGGGAGAAACAAGCGTTGTGAAGAATTGTCCGGCGACGCCTGTGTTTCATGGCACTCTCCACCTCAGAGTTGGTGGCAGACAACCCGTCCACATCCTCCGTCGGAGGAGCGTCTGGCGCGCGCCTTGCGTTCGCCTCCGCCTCCGGACCAGGCTTTGGAGCCTAGCTAGTGGAGGCGCGATTGGCAGCCTCTCCGGTATAGTCTGGCGAGGTCTCTTTGTCCTAAAGAGAGCACGGGTGTCAATATGCCTCGAAGGTATAACACCTGGGATAAGGGGGTGCGCCATACCTTTGCGCTGACGCCTCGGTCCGGACTGCACTTCTTTTCGGCCCACGGGGCCCTACGGCCCCTCATTGGCTTGTCGCCGCAGGTTCGGTCTTCCGCCTTAAAAACCTCCCCTGCAAAGTTCGGTTGTAATCAGGAAACTAAAAACACGAGTGGGCAGACACCTATTTGGGGTACTGGGACTTTGATCTCAGTTACCTGGGGGGTCAGGATTAGCCCTGGGTAATCGGCCGTAATGGCCACCAAGGCGTTGTCCTTGCTCAATTGATGGAACACTCCATCAATCAGCTCCACAGATATGTCCGGATCCTCTTTTGAGGCCAGGTCGAGGGACCGTCCTGGGTCCTCGGGTTGTGGAGGAGGGCTGCTTATTTCCTTAACAACCCGGCACAGTTCCTGCGTTGAAGTCGTCAGACTGAATATTTAACAATGGGAATACAAAACGGATGGGCAAGTAAATGCGACCGCTTACCCAGCTTGGGGGATTGTGCATAGAGAATCCACCCTATGGGTTGACGGGGAGAAATTCCTGCTCTTCTCCCTTATACAAAGTGGACAAGATCTTTAGTAAAGCGGCAGTTGAATCTGGCCCCTTACGGCCGTAGCGGGTGGCGTCGTCCTCCCCGTTGAAGTCCCACATGGGGTGGCTTCTATACTGAAGTGGCTGCATCCCCCGCATAATGCATTCGGCCATAACCCCGATCATGGTTAGTTCGGAATGGGCTAACAATCTTATTCGGCCCATCAGGTAAATGATGTCCCTGTCACTTTCCCTCTGAGGGCTCCGCGGGCGCCAGCTTAGGCGCTTCTTTAAGGGAGCATTGTTGAATTCAGGGAGGCCGATCCGGACAGGATCCGGTAGCGGGACGTCTTCTATATAAAACCATTCTGAGGGCCAGTCTTCGGACGCCTTCTTTGGGGTTCCGGACAGATATCCAGTCCCGGCGATGCGCCACACTTCGGCTCCGCCGACTTGATACATTGACCCCTTCTTGGAACGGGGCACGAGGCAGAATAGCTCCTTCCACAGTCCGAAATGAGCTTCAACACCCAAGAACAACTCGCAGAGGGCTACAAAGCCCGCGGTATGCAATACTGAGGCAGACGTGAGATGATGTAGCTGGAGGCCGTAGAACTCTAGCAGCCCCCGGAGAAATGGGTGGATTGGAAATCCGAGCCCCCTTATTAAGTAAGGGAAGAGGCACACCCTGTGACGCCCCCGATTCAATCGTACACTAATCATGCACGCAAACGTGTACGATCAAGATCAGGGACTCACGGGAAGATATCACAACACAACTCTAAAATAAAATAAATCATACAAGCATCATAATACAAGCCAGGGGCCTCGAGGGCTCGAATACAAGTGTTCGATCATAGACGAGTCAGCGGAAGCAACAATATCTGAGAACAGACATAAGTAAACAAGTCTGCCTTAAGAAGGCTAGCACAAACTGGGATACAGATCGAAAGAGGCGCAGGCCTCCTGCCTGGGATCCTCCTAAACTACTCCTGGTCGTCGTCAGCGGGCTGCACGTAGTAGTAGGCACCTCCGGTGTAGTAGTCGTCATCGACGGTGGCGTCTGGCTCCTGGGCTCCATCGTCTGGTTGCAGCAATCGAGTAGAGATAGGGGGAAAAGGGGGAACAATGCAACCGTGAGTACTCATCCAAAGTACTCGCAAGCAAGGAGCTACACTACATATGCATGGATATATGTGTAAAGGGCCATATCAGTGGACTGAACTGCAGAATGCCAGAATAAGAGGGGGATAGCTAGTCTTATCGAAGACTACGCTTCTGGTCACCTCCGTCTTGCAACAGGTAGAAGAGGGTAGGTTGAAGTCCTCCAAGCAACATCACATAGCAATAATCCTACCCGGCGATCCCCTCCTCGTATCCCTGAGAGAGAGCGACCACCGGTTGTATCTGGCACTTGGAAGGGTGTGTTTTATTAAGTATCCGGTTCTAGTTGTCATAAGGTCAAGGTACAACTCCAAGTCGTCCTGTTACCGAAGATCACGGCTATTCGAATAGATTAACTTCCCTGCAGGGGTGCACCAACTTACCCAACACGCTTGATCCCATTTGGCCGGACACACTTTCCCGGGTCATGCCCGGCCGCGAAAGATCAACACGTCGCAGCCCCACCTAGGCTCAACAGAGAGGCCAGCACGCCGGTCTAAACCTAAGCGCACAGGGGTCTGGGCCCATCGCCCATAGCACACCTGCACGTTGCGTACGCGGCCGAAAGCAGAACTAGCCCCCTTAATACAAGAGCAGGCTTACGTTCCAATCCGGCGCGCGCCACTCAGTCGCTGGCGTCACGAAGTGCTTCGGCTGATACCACGACGCCGAGTGCCCATATCTTTCCCACGTAGTTGGTTAGTGCGTATAGGCTCGTAGCCAACTCAGATCAAATACCAAGATCTCGTTAAGCGTGTTAAGTATCCGCGAACGCCGAACAGGGCCAGGCCCACCTCTCTCCTAGGCGGTCTCAACCTGCCCTGTCGCTCCGCCACAAAGATCCACTCGCGGGTGCTCCACCAGCCGACCCGACTTTAGTCTCCACATGTATCATGTATAAAGTATATAGTATATACCCGTGATCACCTCCCGAGTGATCACGGCCCGATAGTATAGCACGGCTGACGGACAAGAATGTAGGGCCACAGATGAATATACTAGCATCCTATACTAAGCATATAGGATTGCAGGTAAAGGTAACAACAGTAGTATCAAGGACAGGCTATGCATCAGGATAGGTATAACAGAAAGCAGTAACATGCTACACTACTCTAATGCAAGCAGTATAGAGTAGAATAGGCGATATCTGGTGATCAAGGGGGGGGGCTTGCCTGGTTGCTCTGGCAAGAGAGAGGGGTCGTCAACTCCGTAGTCGAACTGGGCCGCAGCAGCGTCGGTCTCGTAGTCTACCGGAGAGAAGAGGGGGAAGAAACAATGAATACCATGTAAACATATGCATATCGATGCATGACATGACAAGTAACGATGCTAGGCGGGCCCTAACGTGGTATGAGGTGGTACCGGTTAAGGGGGGAAACATCCGGGAAAATATCCCCGGGGTTTCGTGTTTTCGGGCAGAGGAGCCGGAGGGGGAAAGTTGCGGGTTCGATAGGTTAGGGGTGTGTGGCGGACGAACGGACTGCGTATCCGGATTCGTCTCGTCGTTCTGAGCAACTTTCATGTTGAAAATATTTTAATCCGAGTTACGGATTAAAAGATATGATTTTCTAAAGATTTTATTAATTTCTGGAATTTAATTAATTATTTATCCCAACATTATCCAGAATAGTAAATGATGACGTCAGCATGACATCAGAGTGATGTCAGCAGTCAACGTTGACCATTGACCTGGTCAACCTGACGTGTGGGTCCAGTGGGACCCACCTGTCATTCTCTGTTTAGGTTAATTACAGATTAGTTAATTTAATTAGTGATTAGGTTAATCTAATCAGGATTAATTAACTTAATTAATTAATTAATTAATAACTAATTTTATTAAACCATTTTTATTTTTAATTATTATTTTTATTTTTAATTCTAATTCTCTTTTTTTAATAAAACGTTATGGGGCGTGGGGCCCCATTGTCATAGGGCCAATGGGGGCCTTAGCGTTACGGGCATGCGGGCGTGCGCCCGAGTCCACCCGGGAAGGGGGCAACGGGCGCCTAGGCGGGCGCTCGCCCGCAGGGAGTGCGACGGGGCGAGGCCGGTGGCCAGGGCGGCCGCGGTGGCCGGCCAGCGTGGGGGGGGGGGGACGGAGTGCGGGGCCGGCGACGAGCGGGCCCGCGGGCGGCAGGGTAGCCGGGCGCGGTGGTGGTGCGAGAAGGCGACGGCAGGACTGGCAGAGGAGAGGCCGGGCCACGGGCGGGTGCGGTGCGCGGGCACGGCGCGGTGAGCGCGCACACGGGACGGCGGGCATGGCGACGTCCAAGACGAGGAGGGGAAGAGGGGAGAGGAGCACGGGGAGGCGCTCACAGTGGCCGTAGGGGTTCGGGCAGTGGGTGTCGAGGAGGGAGACGGGGACGTCGTCGGCGTCGAGGAGGCAGGCCGGTGGGGGAGGTCCGACGAGGAGGATGGGGACGCGCGACGAGGTGGCGGTGACGACGGGCGACGCCGGCGAGGCGACGGGTGGGCGACGACCCGAGGCAGGGGCGCGGCGTCGATCTCGGGAGGGAGAGGCGCGGGAGGTCGTGGCGAAGCCCATGGCAGAGGGGCGATGCGGTTGGGATGGAGGGGCGCCGGCGGGGAAGGGCCCCGTCGCGGCAGTGGTGGCGGAGGCGGGCGCAGCCCGGCGACGGCGGGGCGGCGTCGGGCCCCGGCTTCGGGCTCGGGGGCAACGGGATCGGGGCGGCGTCGCCGATCTAGATCCAGGGGAGGAGAGGGGGTGCGAGGGGGGGCTCGTCGGGGACGAGGACGGCGGCCGGCGAGGCGGCTCCAGGCGAGGGCCACGAGGCCATTCCCGATCCGATCCGGATCGGGGGAAGAGGGAGACGTGGGGAGTGGGGGGGAGAGTGTGCGGTTAGGGTTTCGGGGATGGGGGTTATGGGGAGGCCGGTTGGGCCAAGGGGGAGCTGGGCCGGCCTGGCAGGTCGTGGCCCAGTTGGGCCGGTGGCCTGCTGGGCCGGAGCCCCGGGGGTTTCTCTTCCCTTTTTTTGTTGTTCCTTTTTTTCCATTATCTCTTATTATTTGTTTTCTGTTTAATTCATTTAAAAGTATTTAGGCATTTTATAAAAATGTGTTTTCTGCACTATAATTACCTATGCCATTTTTGGCACAGCCCGAACATTTTAGTTTAATATTTTGAAAACTTTTGTCGTTTGATTGATTTAGGATTTAAATTTGAAACGGTTTCGAATTAACCCGAGATTAATTACAGTGACAGAGGTGATGTGTCATCATTAGTAGGGGATTACTGTAGCTTGATTATCCGGGCGTCACAATTCTCCTCCACTACAAGAAATCTCGTCCCGAGATTTAAGAGGGGAGTAAGGGGAAAGACTAGGTTACGATATTCTAACGGATCTTCTCGAAGAAGTTAATCCCTTTCGTTGATGTCTTCAATTCTTTATTCCGATGCATCATGATAAACTTGTCATCATTTCTTCGGGAACTCCATCGTACTTACGAAAGGATAAGGGGCAGCTCACTACGACATAATGCTTTTGAGGGAAACAATCTGGGGTTAACCCATGAATTAGTATAAGATTATCTCACGAGTTGAACATATGAAATACCTCGAGAGTAAGGTACGAAGGTACCATAAGAGGCTCCAAGCGGATAGATAGTTGCTCGAAGCCTGAACCAGAGTGAGAAAGGGGTTCAGAGTAGCGAGAGTAAGTATTGCGTCTGATACCAGAATAGATCACTAGGACAGTGGCCCGTGAATTACATACGAGTCCACGCGCGAGGAATAACTTTGGGAATAGGGGGTGTACAGGACAGTCAGGTTTCGATCCTGTGGAACTGTGGGTTATGGGCCCACCATGTGGTTTTTTATTATTATTATTTTTTTAATAGGAGCAGTGACATCTTTCACGGTCATGATAGCAAGGCATGTCAGAGAGTACCATGTCAGTTATGTCGGCAACAACGTTGGTACCAAGGGCGAGGGACGAAGAGAACCACCTTCCTGCTCGTTGAACGAGGCGGACCAATAGGCAAAGTTCTCGTCCATCGGCGGTTACCGGAAGTCATCAACAGTAGAAACAGGGTTACACCAGACAGGAAGGTACACCGAGGTGTTTACCTAAGCAGGGGATTACCACTGCTCGGTTAAGTAGTTTACAAGAAAGTTTGAACAAAACAACGGGAAGGAAAATGTGCTTAAACATGTATATCAGGGGTATATCCTTCCCAAGGACAAGCAGAGCAAGATATCCATGACAGGATATTATGTAGAAAACTCCTTAGGTAGGGGAGAGAAATTTCATGACATTACCCATACAACGGTGTTTGGATAATTGAGCAAGAAACATTTAGCATTGGGCTTCAAATGTTCTTGTTGAAAATCAGAGTATCACAGACATGCTTCGAGATAGCATTGACATGGTCTTCAAGCAAAGGCCGGTTTTTAGATACTCAATGGATCCATCAGGAACAGTTTATAACATAGGTCTTACAATTTCCTCCAAGAAGAATGGTTATCCTTGCAAATAAACCATAATGATAGGTCCTCCAGCCAGGGGGGGGGGTGCTAGGCATGACATCCTGTTACCAGGTCATCAAAGGGCCAACAACATAACTCTTGGAAAGTTGTCCCAACCATCATATCTGACCGAGATTCAGATCCGATTGGTGTAATGATACCTCAGACTCAGGATGTCCGAGAATAAAAGGTGCAACACAAATAGACGAAATGACATTTCAGGATTCTCAGGAAATGAACTATGGGAGTGGGTTCCTGAAACAATAGTTCATCATTAAACCAAGGAGAGGAGGAGGTGGCTGATGGGCTCGGCGATAATCCATCGAGATTTCCGACAAGATGGATTTCCACAATTATGTGAACAAGGAGATAACATTTGTCAGATCAAATGGTATAATGATGTATGCTCGAGGAAACATACTCAATTAAACATTGGTTGAAAGGTGCACCCGAATATGGGTTGGGTTGCACGATCAATGTTAGAGTGGTGACTTGACGAACAAAAGAATTAGAATGAAACTCGACCATTACTTCAAAGCAATAGGGTTGCTAGAAGTTTTGAATTCACACCTCATAGTTCAATTGTCGGTATTCCGGTTAGAAACAACACGGGTACCAAGAAAGAATGGTGAGGGTGAGAAGTATCACCATACCAAGAATTCTTAAGAGGTGGAGTAATCCTCACGACCTTCTTGACATAAAAGATGGTAATACTCCATGGTAAAGAAGAACAAATGCTAGGTAGCAAGGAACTCGAGGTATAACACAGAACACAAACAAGTTTTTGTTGGAGGGAACGCAATAAAGAGGTCGATGACAACACAAATCATCGAGGGCAAGGATGGTATTTCTCATCATTAATTCAATTGATATCCTGGAAGAGCATCAGAATGTAGATGGTGATCATGACACATTTGTCGAGAGATTCCACGAAGATGTAATCGATCCGCGATCACATCAAGTCAAAAGAATGATGAAGCAAGAGGTTATTGGAACCATAGGTACGACACAAACTTGAAATCAAGATTGTTGTTCAAGGCGAACTGATATGACGAGGAAGATCGACGTAAGCTTAGCTCATTGTCAAAAGTTGTGCTCCGGGATTAAGGACCAGGTAGCACAGTTAAAATTTAGCATGGTAATGATATGGCCGATCAGGCTAGGAATGACATGATCGGGTACAAACTCGTAAGTAAAGAATATTAGTAAGAGTTGTTGAACCGTAATGCGGACTCGGTTCAGTTATCGGTGTCTTTGAGTGTTTAATAACTCAGAGCCCATGAAAAATTGTAATCAGTGAGTATGTAGTACTTGATGAAGAACTCATAGGAAGTTATGCAGTTCCAAGATAATCTCGAGATACCATGGGGTAATACTCGACGACAGATCAAAGTAGAGGTTGTACCGGGGTATTGATCCACAGAAGACAAGTGCTTACACTTGCATCGAAAATGGTATTTAAAGGAGAACATGGTCGGAACCACGATTGTAAAAGGCCATACCCCAGATATAAGATGAACTTATATCAAGGGAATAATTAATTTTAAAAGAAGCTTCGATGAGAAGATGTACATCGGGTCCATGGGCATGAACACAAAGTTCAAGGTCGACTCCCACTTCTCCAATGCATAACCTTTCATCCACTTCTCGCGTTCGATTAAGTTGCAGTGTTGAAATTTTATCTGGCGAAGCACCAGAAGAGTATGACTCGTGAAAACTTTCGGGTTCACACGGTCTAGAGAAAGCATATGTTCAACCCTTAGTGGCTTCTTAGAAACATATACCACAAGTTTCAAGAGTAAATAACACAAGCCCGAAAGCAGAGTATGGTTGGCCAAGCGGAGGATACAACTTAACAAAGGCATTAGGTATCAGGGGAAGAACTCACAAAGTGATCAAATGTGAAGGACACTGTCGGATAATAATCCAACAGTGGATATGGCGATCCACAATGGGGCTGATATGAGTATCGATACCCAATCAGAGGAAGAAAGATTGCAAATGCATCGGTTTATAGAACAGCTGAATAGTTCAACGCTTAATTAGCAAAGTAATTATGATTTTCAAATCAAGGGATCAGGAGCAAATGCTCTGATCAAGAATGGATAAGCTGAATAGAATTAGGGATACAATCAACGACAATTGGACTGGTCGAGAACCAATTCCAGTTAAAAGAATGGCAGCTCAGCCGGAAAGGTAATTTATAAGGATCAGTGATGATTGCGCGTATTCGCAAACATATTGAGTCAATAGACCCAAAATGATAATGACAAGGAATGTCAATAAGACTACGAGACTTATGGGATTAACCATAATGCGAGCAAGCAAGAATTTCAAGAGCCAAAGGCTCCAGAGGATTTTCGGAAGATCGAATAGTATTTTGAAGACTTTTGTGAAACTCATGAACAACTGGGGATGAGCGGATACTCGATAAGTGCAATAATTAACCGTAGGGGTATTCAGGTGACAAAGAACAGCAAGGCAGTAAGCTCAAAGGATTATCGAAACAACGACGAGTTTTTCAGGTTATCTTGTAATAACAAGACCAACTGGGGATGAATGTAAGAATAACAACTGCAAGTAGTTATCCATAAGGGTTTGCGGTGGAAGGGGAATTGCAAACGCGATGAACACAAGTTCTCGGGTTAACAGCGGAGAGTATCTTCAGGGTCTTCTGGTGCAGCAGACGATCATCAGTAACAAGGGGCTCTCCGGGTGAAAGTGATAACGAGATCCTATTGTTAGATTTAGTAAACTTCATTTAACCCGAATAGAGGAGAGATCAGAGTCCCAGAGTAAAGGTCGAGGAGTAAAAGATCCTACTACCACCCAATGGCGACGTGTGCCCATAAGACACACAGCCATGTTAGTAAAAGTTTTGCAATGTCTAGACTCGACTTCGGCCAAGGAGTTGGAAGGGGGATTCCTACAGGCAGTCGGCTCTGATACCAACTTGTGACGCCCCCGATTCAATCGTACACTAATCATGCACGCAAACGTGTACGATCAAGATCAGGGACTCACGGGAAGATATCACAACACAACTCTAAAATAAAATAAGTCATACAAGCATCATAATACAAGCCAGGGGCCTCGAGGGCTCGAATACAAGTGCTCGATCATAGACGAGTCAGCGGAAGCAACAATATCTGAGTACAGACATAAGTTAAACAAGTTTGCCTTAAGAAGGCTAGCACAAACTGGGATACAGATCGAAAGAGGCGCAGGCCTCCTGCCTGGGATCCTCCTAAACTACTCCTGGTCGTCGTCAGCGGGCTGCACGTAGTAGTAGGCACCTCCGGTGTAGTAGTCGTCATCGACGGTGGCGTCTGGCTCCTGGGCTCCATCGTCTGGTTGCAGCAATCGAGTAGAGATAGGGGGAAAAGGGGGGAACAATGCAACCGTGAGTACTCATCCAAAGTACTCGCAAGCAAGGAGCTACACTACATATGCATGGATATATGTGTAAAGGGCCATATCAGTGGACTGAACTGCAGAATGCCAGAATAAGAGGGGGATAGCTAGTCTTATCGAAGACTACGCTTCTGGTCACCTCCGTCTTGCAACAGGTAGAAGAGGGTAGGTTGAAGTCCTCCAAGCAACATCACATAGCAATAATCCTACCCGGCGATCCCCTCCTCGTATCCCTGAGAGAGAGCGACCACCGGTTGTATCTGGCACTTGGAAGGGTGTGTTTTATTAAGTATCCGGTTCTAGTTGTCATAAGGTCAAGGTACAACTCCAAGTCGTCCTGTTACCGAAGATCACGGCTATTCGAATAGATTAACTTCCCTGCAGGGGTGCACCAACTTACCCAACACGCTTGATCCCATTTGGCCGGACACACTTTCCCGGGTCATGCCCGGCCGCGAAAGATCAACACGTCGCAGCCCCACCTAGGCTCAACAGAGAGGCCAGCACGCCGGTCTAAACCTAAGCGCACAGGGGTCTGGGCCCATCGCCCATAGCACACCTGCACGTTGCGTACGCGGCCGAAAGCAGAACTAGCCCCCTTAATACAAGAGCAGGCTTACGTTCCAATCCGGCGCGCGCCACTCAGTCGCTGGCGTCACGAAGTGCTTCGGCTGATACCACGACGCCGAGTGCCCATATCTTTCCCACGTAGTTGGTTAGTGCGTATAGGCTCGTAGCCAACTCAGATCAAATACCAAGATCTCGTTAAGCGTGTTAAGTATCCGCGAACGCCGAACAGGGCCAGGCCCACCTCTCTCCTAGGCGGTCTCAACCTGCCCTGTCGCTCCGCCACAAAGATCCACTCGCGGGTGCTCCACCAGCCGACCCGACTTTAGTCTCCACATGTATCATGTATAAAGTATATAGTATATACCCGTGATCACCTCCCGAGTGATCACGGCCCGATAGTATAGCACGGCTGACGGACAAGAATGTAGGGCCACAGATGAATATACTAGCATCCTATACTAAGCATATAGGATTGCAGGTAAAGGTAACAACAGTAGTATCAAGGACAGGCTATGCATCAGGATAGGTATAACAGAAAGCAGTAACATGCTACGCTACTCTAATGCAAGCAGTATAGAGTAGAATAGGCGATATCTGGTGATCAAGGGGGGGGGCTTGCCTGGTTGCTCTGGCAAGAGAGAGGGGTCGTCAACTCCGTAGTCGAACTGGGCCGCAGCAGCGTCGGTCTCGTAGTCTACCGGAGAGAAGAGGGGGAAGAAACAATGAATACCATGTAAACATATGCATATCGATGCATGACATGACAAGTAACGATGCTAGGCGGGCCCTAACGTGGTATGAGGTGGTACCGGTTAAGGGGGGAAACATCCGGGAAAATATCCCCGGTGTTTCGTGTTTTCGGGCAGAGGAGCCGGAGGGGGAAAGTTGCGGGTTCGATAGGTTAGGGGTGTGTGGCGGACGAACGGACTGCGTATCCGGATTCGTCTCGTCGTTCTGAGCAACTTTCATGTTGAAAATATTTTAATCCGAGTTACGGATTAAAAGATATGATTTTCTAAAGATTTTATTAATTTCTGGAATTTAATTAATTATTTATCCCAACATTATCCAGAATAGTAAATGATGACGTCAGCATGACATCAGAGTGATGTCAGCAGTCAACGTTGACCATTGACCTGGTCAACCTGACGTGTGGGTCCAGTGGGACCCACCTGTCATTCTCTGTTTAGGTTAATTACAGATTAGTTAATTTAATTAGTGATTAGGTTAATCTAATCAGGATTAATTAACTTAATTAATAACTAATTTTATTAAACCATTTTATTTTTAATTATTATTTTTATTTTTAATTCTAATTCTCTTTTTTTTAATAAAACGTTATGGGGCGTGGGGCCCCATTGTCATAGGGCCAATGGGGGCCTTAGCGTTACGGGCATGCGGGCGTGCGCCCGAGCCCGGGAAGGGGGCAACGGGCGCCTAGGCGGGCGCTCGCCCGCAGGGAGTGCGACGGGGCGAGGCCGGTGGCCAGGGCGGCTGCGGTGGCCGGCCGACGTGGGGGGGGGGAACGGAGTGCGGGGCCGGCGATGAGCGGGCCCGCGGGCGGCAGGGTAGCCGGGCGCGGTGGTGGTGCGAGAAGGCGACGGCAGGACTGGCAGAGGAGAGGCCGGGCCACGGGCGGGTGCGGTGCGCGGGCACGGCGCGGTGAGCGCGCACACGGGACGGCGGGCATGGCGACGTCCAAGACGAGGAGGGGAAGAGGGGAGAGGAGCACGGGGAGGCGCTCACAGTGGCCGTAGGGGTTCGGGCAGTGGGTGTCGAGGAGGGAGACGGGGACGTCGTCGGCGTCGAGGAGGCAGGCCGGTGGGGGAGGTCCGGCGAGGAGGATGGGGACGCGCGACGAGGTGGCGGTGACGACGGGCGACGCCGGCGAGGCGACGGGTGGGCGACGACCCGAGGCAGGGGCGCGGCGTCGATCTCGGGAGGGAGAGGCGCGGGAGGTCGTGGCGAAGCCCATGGCAGAGGGGCGATGCGGTTGGGATGGAGGGGCGCCGGCGGGGAAGGGCCCCGTCGCGGCAGTGGTGGCGGAGGCGGGCGCAGCCCGGCGACGGCGGGGCGGCGTCGGGCCCCGGCTTCGGGCTCGGGGGCAACGGGATCGGGGCGGCGTCGCCGATCTAGATCCAGGGGAGGAGAGGGGGTGCGAGGGGGGGCTCGTCGGGGACGAGGACGGCGGCCGGCGAGGCGGCTCCAGGCGAGGGCCACGAGGCCATTCCCGATCCGATCCGGATCGGGGGAAGAGGGAGACGTGGGGAGTGGGGGGGGAGAGTGTGCGGTTAGGGTTTCGTGGATGGGGGTTATGGGGAGGCCGGTTGGGCCAAGGGGGAGCTGGGCCGGCCTGGCAGGTCGTGGCCCAGTTGGGCCGGTGGCCTGCTGGGCCGGAGCCCCGGGGGTTTCTCTTCCCTTTTTTTTGTTGTTCCTTTTTTTCCATTATCTCTTATTATTTGTTTTCTGTTTAATTCATTTAAAAGTATTTAGGCATTTTATAAAAATGTGTTTTCTGCAGTATAATTACCTATGCCATTTTTGGCACAGCCCGAACATTTTAGTTTAATATTTTGAAAACTTTTGTCGTTTGATTGATTTAGGATTTAAATTTGAAACGGTTTCGAATTAACCCGAGATTAATTACAGTGACAGAGGTGATGTGTCATCATTAGTAGGGGATTACTGTAGCTTGATTATTCGGGCGTCACACACCCGCTCTCCTTTGGAGGGATTAGGGGCATTCTCTGCTTGCTCTCCACCGTTGTAGACGGCAAGACCGGCTCGAACCGGGACCATATAGGCCGGGGGGAGAAATCCCTTGGTCTGGAGCGTCACTAGCTCGCTATGCGGGATGGAACATCTCTCCCAATATCCAGGCTTAGGGCTGGAAGGGCGAGGGGAGGAGTTGCGACGGCTGGCCATGGTGGAATGGACCTTTGTCGGATGCGCTCTGATGAACACTCGGGGAGGGGAGAAGGTGTGGATTGGATCTAAATCCTCGTCCCCTTAAATAGGGCAACTCATTTACGCGGCTAGGTGTGTGAATGTAAAAACACTCAGAGTTTTCATATTCGTTTGACACGTGGGAAGCGGCCATTATTGGGCGCAGAAGCCAAGGAGCGCAAACACCTACAAGAAACCGGACTTTATTCAACAGGTACACGGAATTTGGAGGAGAACCCGCCTTGCAATGCCGAAGACAATTTGCGCGCCGGACTCATCGTCATTGAAGCCTGGTTCGGGGGCTACTGAGGGAGTCCTGGATTAGGGGGGGTTTTGGATAGCCGGGCTATACCTTCAGCCGGACTCCTGGATTATGAAGATATAATATTGAAGACTCCGTCCCGTGTCCGGAAGGGACTTTCCTTGGCGTGGAAGGCAAGCTTGGCGATACGGATATGAAGATCTCCTACCATTGTAACCAACTTTGTGTAACCCTAACCCTCTCCGGTGTCTATATAAACCGGAGGGTTTTAGTCCGTAGGACAACGTACACATCAACAATCATACCATAGGCTAGCTTCTAGGGTTTAGCCTCCTCGATCTCGTGGTAGATCTACTCTTGTATTACCCATATCATCAATATTAATCAAGCAGGATGTAGGGTTTTACCTCCAACGAGAGGGCTCGAACCTGGGTAAAACTTCGTGTCCCTTGTCTCCTGTTACCATCCGGCCTAGACGTACAATTCGGGACCCCCTACCCGAGATCCGCCGGTTTTGACACCGACAGCATCTCTAGCCAGAACAGTTCAGTTAGTGCACGGCGACGTGGTGGCTCGACAAGCGTGGGCACCGGCAGTAGGGTCCCCCTTGAAATGGAGCCTGATGACTACAATTCTACTGTGGTGTGAGGAGGAATGAGCACAAACTTCCCTCCCATGCCAGCGGTTAATTTATGGGCTGAGCTCCACTTTGGCCACACCAGCCTCCAAATATAGGAGCTATGGGGTTGTTCATGGAGGAAACTCAGTTAATTATGCCTATGGACACCCATACGGGGACTCTGAGGAATGTCATTTTGGCCGAAAATTGTCGTATTGGTAGCTATTAACCTATAGGGGTGATATGACGATTCTACTAAAGTAGCACTAATATAAAACACCGGAACATAAAAATACACTAAACCACTAAAAAACCAAATATCTAAATAACATACAAGTGGCGGGTTCCTAAGGGCACCCATCACTGGTAAGGTTTGGCCCATGCTAATCTCTTGAAATAAGGGGCCTGGCTAATCTCTGTGAAATCTCGGCCCATATCACTTGTGGTATGCGACTAATCAAACATGTCACTAGTATACCTGTTACTACTAAGAGCATCTCTAGTAGGCCCTCTATCATGCGGACATTTAAAGTTAGTATATGGGCCGCGGAAAATGTGTTTTGAGGGCTGGCGACAGGGCCAGTCCTTAGATTTTGGGGGCCCGGGGCGAAACTACAATCTTGGGCCCTTCGGGGCCCTTAGTATAAATGCCTAATTAATAATCATCATATGTACATATAATTTGTATCAAAGAAAATAATTAAGTGCATCCAAAATGATTGTGCATATCACATAATGTAGGACGCATCTAGGGAGCAGCCGGCTGCTCCCTAGTGTTCCCGAGCGGCCATTATAAAAGGAAAGGATTGGTGCCCCTGGTCCCAGAAAAGGAAAGCCCACGCTCGGTTGCAACTGATGTGGGTCAACCCAACAATTCACACTGGAAGTGGTCCCAAGGCCATCACGTGCCCTTTCCTCCCCTCCTGAAGCTCTCAGGCCCTACTGGCCACCAACTTCTTCCCCATGCCCATACCTGGCCCCACCTTCCCCATGAAACAAGGGGTTCCCAGGTCTAGATCTCCATTAATAGAGCTATCATGGCAGATTATCAAGGTGAAATAACAACGGATCTGGAAAAAAGAAGAAAGAGGGAGGACATATCAGAACGTACCAGGCAACACCAACAAGAGTGGAAAAAGAGGCGATCCTTGTCTCCTCATGTTGAGATCCTCCATCCTTGACATTCCCTTTCCCCCTCACCAAATTTCTCTTTGCAAAAAATAGCTTCTCCATAGTTGAAAAGAGCATAATCAGAGATAAAAAAAAGGGAGATCTGGTACCCATGCAATTTTAACTAGTTTCCGTGCAACTGCAGCATGGGACAAAGCCAACTTTTACAGCACTATGTGCAAAAAAACAAAGAAAATGTGCAAATAAATAGGAGAGCACATAAAGAGTTTTATTTCATACATAATGCAGAAGAACCGATGTCCATTCAGCAAAAAGGAAAAAAAAAGTGTGTTGTAGGTACTATGAAAACTACTAACTAGAGAAGAAATTGGTCAGCATGTGTTTATTTTACTTGATCTTTCCACATAGTACTCTATGTAATCTACAGCAGCTCTCCACCCCCATAACCTGTAAAACCTGCACATGGTGCAAAAAGGATGTCTGTGAAGAAATGAACCAACTCTGGCTTGTATCAGTACAACTCTACCAGTACAAGTGTGCAACTCACAACACTCTCATATCCATCTAACTGTGGGGTTTGAATTTTAGTAGTTGGAATCTTCAACTCATATAAAATTTGAAGATGCCAACTCATATAATTTCAGATTTATTTTGGTAGTAGCTAAAATTCTGTATGCAGAATTCCGAAAAAAACTTATGCTGGCTGTTGTGCAACTACATCATCTATTTTGCGCAACTGCAAGTACTCTTGCATGCAATTCATCTTGCATGTTTGTGCAACTATGTAATGAATTTTGAACTGATGAACATGATGAATTTAACCTATCTAAACACAAGAAATGGAAAAAATAGTGAATTTTAAAAGATTGTAATCTTCCAAACAAGTAGTGCAACAACATTCAAGTGCATATGTAAACCTAAAAAATCATATGCATGTGAACACGTGAAAATGTCAACTAGTGAATGGTTCTTGTGCAACTGATAAAGTTGAAGATGCCAGCTCATGTGGTATTGTTGTGCAAAAAAAAAGGTTGGGGATGCCAAGTCCTCATTGGTTCTTGTGCAAATAAAATAGTTGAAGATGCCAACTCATGTGTTATTGTTGTGAGACTATTTAAAAAGTTGAGACTGCTAACTCTCAAATGGTTTCGGTGCAATTATGAAAGTTGAGGATGCCAACTCGTATGATACTGTTATGCAAGTATTTGAAAAGTTGAGAATACTACCTTCTTATTGATTCTTTTGCAACTATAATAGTTCAGGATGCCAACACCTAGCTGGTTCTTGTGCAAGTGTGTAAAAAATCATATCCCATGTTTCTTTGTGTAGAAAAAATAAAATGAAATGCCTAATGCCATTTCATGTTACTTTGGCAGTTGCTGCATACGATGTGCCAGCTCCAGCTACAACTCCCACCTACATGGTCGCCTTCCGTTTTCGTCGTTTCACAAAGCGGAATTGATCTCCAACCTACAGGAGGCATAGAAAAAGTTACTTGACTGTATGTGTGTGTGCGCGGAAAAAAAACTAAATGCACCCACACTGCTTGCTCGATACTTACCTCATCATCCTCTGCCTCCCCGTCGATATCAACACGACACGGCTGTCGCTCGGCGGGCCGTTTCAAGTTCCGCCGAGAAGAATGGTTTGCAGACCCCCTGCATATAGAACAAACAAAACACAGAACATGGTCAGAAAAAAAACCCAAAAAACAGTTATTATAATTGCAAAACAAAACTGCTACAAAACGTGACATACCTCTCCTTCACTTGGAATCGCATCTCCTTCTACAACTATTTTTGGTCTGTGAAAAAACGTGAACAAACAAATTTGTCGAAGCAACCAACCCACATGTATAAAAGAAAAAAATGAGCAAAAAAAATTGATATAAAGAAACATTGCCATGAGGTAAGCAACTAATGCTGATTTTTCAAAGCACACCTACAAAACAAAACAAAATGTGTGCAACTTGATGCACTTTATAGCCAACATACACACTGTCTGAACAGGATTTAGGCACTTGAGCCAAAACTAAACTAGCCGTCAACCTTGCAACTACATAGCCCTTCTCTATACAAAGTGTGACTAAGCGAACAAGGATATGTACTGCTTTGATCTGCAAACTCTTGTTTGAACACATACACTTGACAACAGAGTACACATGAGTGTGCAACCAAAACGCACGCATTGCTTGAACATAGTTTACACAGTATCCATCTGAATACACACTAGTGCAGAACCGGGCAATAGCACCGGTCCGTAAGGCCCTTTAGTCCCGGTTCGGTAATCGGCACTAAACTGTGGGTACTAAAGGTCCCCCCCCCCTTTAGTGCCGGTTCAGCACGAACCGGTGCTAAAGGGCAACCACGTGGCACGAGCCAGCTCCGGGGGCAGGGAGCCCTTTAGTACCGGTTGCTGACACCAACCGGTATTAAAAGATTGGGGCGGGGGGGGGGGGGGGGGGTTGGGTTTATGATTTCTTTTTCATTTAATTTTGTGTTTTTCATTTAATTCTTTTTCGTTTGCTGGTATTTTACAATGCTACATATTGTACACGTTATGCATATATATAAATAGAATTTCTAGTAGAACCGATCATATATATATATATATATATATATATATATATATATATATATATCATCGAATGTCTCACAACCACCATTAATTAATTCACACATATATACACACATGTATATATGTATACAATTAGCTAGCTATATACAATTTCTTTTAATTGGTGCCTTCAGAGCCAGTGGCATTAACCTAACTGGTGCTGTCGGAGCACGATGACAATTGAAAGTGGTTCATGGGGGCGGTAGCGGGTAAAAGTAATCTCCTTTGGGATCTATGACCTGGTCGAGCAAAAATCCCGCTATTTCCTCTTGAATTGCTTCTATGCGGGCCTCTGCTAGGAGCTTCTCCCACATCTCTTTGAACTGTTAAGAAGGAGATCAATATGCATGTGTATTAGTTGTGTGACTAGATATCGATAATGGTGTAAAAATTGTGAATAGTATTCTGACAAACGTACCCACTCCTGTCTTTGAGATCTGCTCCTTTCGGACGTCATCATGCAAATCTTCTCGCAAACGTAGTATGCACACAGATTATTCCTCGGCGCCTGCTTCAGGGCCTTTACGAGAATGGAATTTGATCAGATAATAATTAATCAAGCATGATAATTAAAGAGATGGTAGCTAGCTTGTACTACTTAATTATTTACCTTGGGTCGATACCATTTCAGATTTCGTTTCCATTGGCCTGGAGTGACACTGATGAACTTTGCCCAAGCCCTGCCCGCCGACAAAGAAATTGAATAAATGGATTATTAAATAGTTGTTATCAGGAAATGATGAACGAATTAAATAGGCCGAGATATAGTTAATAATGATTGAAATTACCTGTTGACTATCCCCTTCACGATGGTGTAGTCACTTGCTTTTTTAAGTTGTGAGTCCAGTATTTCAATTGTTTCTTCATCAACTTTAATGATTAACAAGATCCAATGAAATTTGCATGCACACACGTTTGCATGTCTTAATTAAGCGGGCATATGTAAGCAAAAACATGTAGCTAGCTAGTAGGCAAAAACAGAATTTGTATTACAAGATAGTGTGACTCACTGGAAGTTGTAAGGAAGTAGTATATCTTCATTGTATTTGAGGCGCTTGAAGAACTCTAGCATGCTTTCCTCTACACTTTTTTCATAATATGGATGTAATTTCCATGTGTATTCATTAATGGTATTTGGGTCAATGAACCCAATGCCATAGCGTCCACCTTTTTTCATTTCATAAATCTTCATCCTGCATAATACCACAGAAAAGAATATAGTGAGGATAATTACAGGTAATGATTGATCAAAATGATCACTACAGCTAGTTTGAGACTTAAATTACAGGAAAAAAAATCACTTACAGACAATAGCAACTTACGATAGATTTGTCGAGTGCGTCTTGATTGTATAACTGAAATAGTTCTGAATACTCAACGGACACAGCTTTCTCATGGAAGTAATGATCCTTCTTAAATTCACCATGAGGGACTCTCGATTGGTAATCTTGGTAATGTCCATGTACAATTGATGCAATTCATACATTTTCGTTGGGAGCTTCTTGACCTCGTCTGGCTCGACCAAAGGTTGGCCCCGAACATATTTCCGTTTTATTTCCTCCTCTCTAAGCGGAGGCATGGGTTCGATGTCGAGGAGTTGTCCAACAGTGATCTTGAGGATTTCAGCCTGCCTTATATGCTCCTCGGTTATTACCACATCGCCCAGCTCGGGAACGTAAACGGTTTGCCCATAATAATATTGGGCGCGTGTACTCTCATGTGTTGTTGGCACAACAAGCGAGGGGATTGATTGTGCCACCTGTTCTCCCAGCTGGGGAACGGTTTTACCGCATTTTTCGCCAGCTAATTTGCTCGAGCTCGAGCTCGCCTCTTTTGGTAGACGTGCTCGATTTAACTTCCTGTGGTGGCGCTCATAGTCTGTGTCAACAGGCTTGGGAGCTGGTGCTCTAGCCATACGAATGAAGTGGTCAATCTTTTCCTCAGGCACTTTCTTCCTTGGCGGCGGTGGCGGTTTCAGTGCAAAATGAGCTTCCACCTCGGCCTTCGATATGGCTGTGTTTTCCTCCTCAAACTTGTCGTAAGGCCTCTGCGGGAGAGGCGCGAGGCTGCTTGGACCATATTGAAATCGCTTGCCTCCGCCTGTACCTCCAGTACTACCTCGACTTGTACCGTTATGCACCATAGCTGAGGCGGCTCTCTTCTGTGATTGCTGAGGCGGCGAAGGCGGCTGACGTGGCTGAGTTGGAGGAGGAGGAGTGGCCTGAAGCTGTGCCAGACTTGGAGGAGGAGTGGCCTGACGCTTTGCCGGACTTGGAGGAGGAGGAGTGGCCTGAAGCTATGTCGGACTTGGAGGAGGAGTGGCCTGACGCGTTGGTGGATTGGAGGGGCGGGAGTCTGTTGACTCGGTGGCGTACTTCGACGAGGAGTCGGATGACGCGGTGTCGGTGGCCTTCGAAAGATGATGCAATCCTTTCTCCATAGGATGATAAGATGGTTGGCCTCTCCGAGTGTGTGCTCCTCGTCACCTCCAGGAATGTCAAGCTCTAGCCTCGAATATTTGTCCACCACCTCATCAATCAAGACACGAGCATAGCCCACTGGAATCGGGTTGCAATGGAAGGTTGCCTCAGGGGGATTTGTAAAAGCAACGACGTCCGCCACCTTCATGTATATGTTCTTCATTTTGAAGTGTATCTCGCAGTTAGTGTTCTCCATGATGTCATCCACTGGCTAGCTATCCAGCAATGCGTCGCCCGGGGCGGAACCCACGCTGCTTCTCGGCATGGATGGGACAGTGCTATCCAATGCTGGATCATCCGCTAGCTGCTGCAGCGGCTGAGACCCCCTTTGCTGGCTAAGTGAGTCGATCTGCTCCTGCTGCCGCTGGAATTTGACTGTCAAGTCCACGTGCGCTGATTCTAGGCCTTAAAGGCGTTCATAGTCCAGCTTCCTCTGCTCCTCCTCCAACTTCCTCTTCTTCTCCTCCGCAATCTTCTTTCTCGCACGGGTTCTGTAGTCGGCGTTCCAGTCCAAAAATCCCTCATACCACGGAATAGCGCCCTTTCCTCGTGTTCTTCCCGGGTGTTCAGGATTTCCCAGGGCACGCGTAAGCTCGTCGTTCTCTCTGTTGGGCTCGAACACCCCGATCGAGCCTCTTCTATTGCAACAAGTAGCTTATCTTCGGCTCCATCCAGACATGTCTTCTTCGAAACTTTGCCTGTCTTTGGGTCCAACTCCCCCCCCCCCATGCGCATAGAGCCAAGTCCTGCACCTGGGGGGCCAGCTCAATGTTTCTGGAGTGACACCTGCATCCTCTATCTCTTTCTCAGACTTATCCCACTTAGGCATTCCCACCGCATAGCCACCTGGCCCCAGCTTATGGAACTTATCCTTTTTTGCGGCATTGGCCTTGTTTATTCTCGACCGTTCCTTAGATAATTCCGATTCCTTGAATTTCATGAAATCGTCCCAATGAGCACTTTGCTTCTCTAGTGTTCCATCGAATACTGGAGTCTTCCTTCCTCTCTTGACGTACTTGTCCCATACACGATTCTTGTGGTTGTTGAATGCAACCGCCATCTTCCTAAGAGCAGCGTCCTTGACTTTCTCCACATCTGCATCTGTGAAATGATCTGGTAGGGTGAATTGTTCCATGAGCGTTTCCCAAAGCATAAGTTTTTGTCTGTCGTCGACAAAAGTAACTCCTGGACGTGGCTTTGCTGGCTCTCTCCATTCTTGAAGGGAGATCGGGAGTTGGTCCTTCACAAGAACTCTGCACTGACGAATGAACTTGTCCGCAATCTTCTTAGGTGCTAATGGTTCGCCATTAGGTTTGATGGCCTCAATATTGTACTTTACGACCTCCTTCAACTTTTCGTTCGGGCCTCATTTCCTGTTGCCTGAAGATTTGCTCGATCCGGATGGCTGAAAGAAGAAAGATCGATTCGTTAATATATCTTCAAGTCATTTAAAACATGTGATGATCACCAGATGCCTGCTTATATAAATATATATACCTTGCCGGTCTTTGTTGTTTCAAGATCAATATTTTCTTCGTCATGTTCATAGTTCATGACTTCATCAATTCGGTCGTCGCGATCGAATATCATATCACCCTCCCCGGTGTTGTTTAGATATTCGGAGCCGTCATAATCTTCTTCATTCTGATCATCATCTGGCCCGCGAGGATTGCATATGATATTGAACTGGGCCTCTTCTCCCTCTCTGCCGGTATTGTCCGCCATAGGTTTTATTTAACTAATCCAAAAGAAATATATTCAAATTACAATGCATGGATGCAATCAATTAATAAGGAAAAACTGAATCAATCATAGTACATAATAAGCATCATTGAATATAATCTCGAATACGTCATCTCGAATAATAGATATAATCTCGAATACATCGGCTCAAATAATATATATAATCTCGAATAAATCATCTCGAATATTATATATCGAATACATCACTAGCTAGCTAGCTAGCTAATAAAGATCGAATACTAGAGAGTAATCTAGGCCACTCGTGGTTCCTAAGGCGCGGGCGGTGGACAACCAAAGTGAAGGAACCATCACCGGATCATAGCTCGGGTGATCTCCTGAAAGAACCTGCCAGGTATTGGAGAACCTGACGTGCATAGCAGCCATGTAGCGATGGACGTGCTCGTCCTCCTCCCTGACACGGCGACGTACCACCTTCGGCGGGGCCGGCTCCCTCCGCACCGAAAGTGGCCCACGCGAACGCCACCAAAGGAGATCAGGGTCGACGACAGGACCTGGGGCCGGGTTCCTCACCAAGCGTCGCGCCCCTGAAGGTAGCACCTCCCAGTGCCATCCCGGCGGAGCCCAGTCCCGGACATGGGTCCTCTGAAGCAAGACGTCGTCGTGAACTAGTCGACGGCGAGGATGCGGGCTGGACATCGTCGACAACAAATACTATATGCCGCAAAAGTAAAGTAACATTTTTTAAATCATGGATTGTGATTTCATATATGCAAATTCTAAATTTTATAACTAAAACTAACATTTCTAATATTTCTATAACTAAAACTAACATTTCTAATATTTCTATAACTAAAAAACATTTCTATATAACTAACATTTCTAATATAACTATCATTTCTATATAACTAACATTTCTAATATTTCTATATAACTAACATTTCTATATAACTAACATTTCTATAACTAAAAAACATTTCTATATAACTAACATTTCTAATAATTCTATAACTAAAAAACAGAAAGATTGCTAACATTTCTATAATAATGTGTGTGTGTGTGGTACATGGCGGCCGGGGCAGGAGCTCACCGGCGAGGCACGACGACGGGGGGCGGCAACGGGGACGGAGACGGAGACGGCGAAGGGAACGGGGCGGAGATGACGGGGACGGGGACGGGCCAAGCGGGGACGGCGGGAGGACGGGGCGGGGCGCGGCGACGGGGACGACGGGGACAGGGACGACGGGGACGGGGACGGGGGCGGCGACGAGGGGCGGCGGCGAGGGGGCAGAGGAGAAAGAAGCAGAGGGAGAGATGAGAAACTAACAAATTTTTTGAAGTGTTTTCTTATATAGAACAACCTTTAGTACCGGTTGGAGCCACCAACCGGTACTAAAGGTCTGTTTTGCCCAGGCCAAGCGGCGGGAACAGCACCCCTTTAGTACCGGGTGGTGGCTCCAAACGGTACTAAAGACCCCCCCCCCCCTTTAGTACCGGTTTGAGCCACCACCCGGTACTAAAGGGGGTGCACTGGCGCAGGTACGGTGCGTCATGTTTAGTCCCACCTTGCTAGCCGAGGGCATCAGCACTGGTTTATAAGCCGCAGTGCGGTAGCTCCCTCGAGCTCCTCTCCAAAGCAGGCCTACTGGGCCTAAATGTTCGGTGCTGCCCTGTGGGCCTACAAGGCCTTTGCGGGCATGCATCCTGGCCCAACAACAGGTTGGGTTTCTAGTCGTATGCAGGCTGCTGTGGCGCAGTAGGTGGGCTTTTCTTTCTTATTTTTTTGCTTTATTTATTTTTGTTTTATTTATTTTTGAGTTGTGTTTTGCTGTATTTAGAGTTTCTTTGTGAATATTTTTGCTTTAGGTACAAAAAATTACAAACTTTCTGTTAGTACCGGTAGTTTACAAATTTGAATAGTTTAAATTTTGAATTATTTGAAATTTGTGTGAAGCACTAGTTTGTGAATAACTTAACTTTGAAAATAGATTTTTCAGTAATTCTTTTTTTTATGTTTAATATTAGTGTGTTTTATCATTATATTCAATTTGGTAGTGCTTAGCTTATTTAAAAATGAAATGCCTTTGTAACGGATGAGTTTTCGTCCGAAACCTTGATACTTCGAAAGAGATTGTCCATTTTGTACACGAAGTGCATCCATTTTTTGCGGTAACCCTCTCTACTTTTTTGCACATGCTATGTGGGTCAAATTATGATACCATGACAACTTTCAACCTTTTCTGAGTTCATTTGAAATGCTTTTCAATTTAAGGGTCATTTAGCTGAAAAAATCAGTAAATGCATGAAAGAATTTGCTTGCACATAAAATTTATTCGCGTTTCAAATGCCAAAACACATAACTATCCTAACTATTACAGAGATTCCCTCCTGGGTGTGAAACACAGAAGAAAATGATGATAATGAAGCCGATCACATTCCAGATATTTGGGTGTGAAACTTTTTTTTGCGTGTGTCCCTTTGCGCCGTAGCCATGGAAAATCTTCATCATTTAACTGCATGCTCGGGTTAATATTCACTGTGAATGGAGCAATTTAATCAAACTTTTCATAATCTCCTGACATGTCTGTCTTGTCATCCACTCCGACGATGTTTCTCTTCCCAGAAAGAACTATGTGCCGCTTTGGCTCATCATACGATGCATTCGCTTTCTTATCTTTTCTTTTTCTCGGCTTGGTAGACATGTCCTTCACATAGAAAACCTGTGCCACATCATTGGCTAGGACGAATGGTTCGTCTGCATATGCAAGATTGTTGAGATCCACTGTTGTCATTCCGTACTGCGGGTCTTCCGTTACCCCGCCTCGTGTCATATTGACCCATTTGCACCGAAATAAAGGGACCTTCAAACCACGTCGATAGTCAAGTTCCCATATGTCCTGTATATAACCATAATATGTTTCCTTTCCCGTCTTGATTTCTGCATCAAAGCGGACACCACTGTTTTGGTTGGTGCTCTTCTTATCTTGGGCGATCGTGTAAAATGTATTACCATTTATCTCGTACCCTTTGAAAGTCATTATATTCGAAGATGGTAACTGGGACAGCAAGTACAGGTCATCTTCAATAGAGGCGTTATGCATGGTACGTGTCTGCAACCAGCTGGCGAAACTCCTGGTTTGTTCACGTGTAATCTAGTCACCAGACCGCTCCGGGTGTTTGAAGCGTAGCAAATTCTTGTGTTCATCCATATACGGAGCCACCAAGGCGGAATTCTATAGAACTGTGTAGTGTGCTTCTGTGAGAGAATGTTTGTCCATATATATTATTTGTTCCCCTCCTAGCGTGCCTTTCCATCTAGTCTGCCCTTATGCCGCGATTCAGGAACACCAATCGGCTTAAGGTCAGAAATAAAGTCAATACAAAACTTAATGACCTCCTCATTTTCATGGCCCTTGGAGATGCTTCCTTCTGGCCTAGCACGGTTATGAACATATTTCTTTAAGACTCCCATGAACCTTTCAAAGGGGAACATATTGTGTAGAAATACATGACCCAAAACGTTAATCTCTTCGCATAGGTGAACTAGGACGTGCGTCATGATGTTGAAGAAGGATGGTGGGAACACCAACTTGAAACTGACAAGACATTGCACAAAATCATTCTCTAACCTTGGTATGATTTCTGGATCGATTACCTTCTGAGAGATTGCATTGAGGAATGCACATAGCTTCACAATGGCTAATCGAATGTTTTCCGGTAGAAGCCCCCTCAATGCAACCGGAAGCAGTTGAGTCATAATCACGTGGCAGTCATGAGACTTTAGGTTCTGAAATTTTTTCTCTGCCATGTTTATTATTCTCTTTATATTCGACTGAGTTGGTTGATATTTTAAAATTCAAGAAATCAGACCAATGAAATGCATCCTCTCCAGGGCGATACCATGAGCTACATGAAGGCTAGGATGGAGGCATGACATGGCACAGATGCTCGGGTGTAGCTCTGCCCCATGAAATGCATCCTCGCCATGGCGATACCATCTGCCACATGAAGTTCTAACATCACTGCAAGGGCCTTATTTTGCTGACCAGACCCTTCAATTTGCAGAACAACTTGCTCCGATTTGTGCCGGACAATGATCTGTAAAGATATCAAAGTAGATCGGCGAACGAGCATCTTATTTCCTGGTTGCCTCTCAAGCCTAGAGCTATCTGCTCCAACATCCATGCATGGACAGGAAAAATTGACCATGTTTAGTGGTTGAGTTTAGCTCTAGGTTTACCCTGCGTGTTTGCAGCCTCTCGAAAGAAAAATCTCCGAGTTGCTCTCTATTCGTAGCTCTGAATTACTATTTCATCGTTTTGTAATTTATAGAGCTGCCTTGAAGCTTATAATTCACTATCAATGCAAAATGGACATCATCTATCTATTATATACATAATACAGAAAACAAATCAGCCATCATATTCGTCCACATATGTTAATATTATTTGCACCGTCCGGTCAAAATTATAATGGTCGATTTAATAGTTTTTATGTAACATATTATTGTGTGCGTACGAACATATTGGACTATCACATTGTAAAACATACAGACATGTGAAGTAATTAGATTAGGCAAGCAAGGGTCATCACGTAGAGAAAGTCTAACGAGAGTAATGTCTGCGTACGTGCATAATATGGTAATTTTCTTGCCGACATGTTTCACATAAAAGTTGTACCGACTGGAGACCGGAGTCAAACGCCATGAACAGGAGATCGGCTGCTTGGTGTAACCCAATTCGTATTTGGCTTCTCAAATACTAAAAGGATAAAAAGAATTTACATTATTTGTGATTAGGATTCCAATTAGCATGCACATTTTTTAATACCTGGTTGATTTTCCACATGCAGTAAACACATCTATACTCCTGTAGAGCCTCCGTCCGTAGGAGCTCGACTATAATGAAAAAAAGGGAATAAGTCCGAGACCCAGCTCACCGATGCACGTTTTTTGAAAAAACAATATGCCAGGCGTATGTTGCACTGAAACACAATTATATTTTTTTTGGGTGAAACACAATTATATATTTCATGCCGCCTGACGACCGGATGATAAAAGTCATGATCGCCACGCATCTAACTCCCAATGATATTCAGCCGACCGAAGGGAAGGCACCACATACATTCATATGTGTCTGCAACGCTCTGAGGAATATCTATTTATATGTTATATGATTTCAATTTTCAAAGTTACAGTAGGGCTCAAATTAAAACAAAACTTGGAATCATCACAATTGCAAGTGTGAATGCTTGGTCTCTACTTCACCCGTGTTGTTCTGGAGTGAAGTCAAGTTTCCTGAGTCGCAGGAGCACCAGATATTTTCCCGTGATAGCAAGGCTGAGGGGGATTTGGCGCTCAATAGTGGTCTTGACTCGTGCGCTGCAGTGTGCTTGCCTAGTTTCTAGTTCACGTGTCATCCTGGTGAGCTATGCAAGTAAGCAAGTTATACACGTGCTGCAGCCTTCAGTTTGGAACTTTGAATGCTCACCGGCCAAGATGTTATTATCTCCTTGTGCCCCACATGCTCACGCGGTGACATTAGAAAGAACGCCGGCACAGCGTGGAGCAGCGTTCGATGAAGACAATGATCATATATATAGCAGTCTTACAAAAAAATTACAGGTTGATATACATCAGTGATGACTTCATGAGCAATACCAATAACTCATGAATACGTAGGGAATTGAGCAGTTTTAACATGCTCCTTTTTACCCCCTCTTTTCACATAAGAGGTAATAGTATATAATATATCTGAGCCATTGATCTCATCAATTAGTGGTTTGATTAAGTCTTAATACCTTCTTACTTCACATGTAAAAAGAGGGGGTAAGAGAGAGCACGTTAAAATTTGCTGAGGAGATTATCATCATCACATGATTGCCTCAGCATATTTCCAGCAACATATACCCTGAACATTGAAGTTGCCACTTCTCCGGGCTCAGGGCAAAATGAAATCTGAAGTTAAGAAGCACATATTCCCAAAGAAATTTCATGCTGGAGATCTGTATTCTTAAAGCTCCAACTATTGGCAAATTTTAACATGATCCCTCTTACCCCCTCTTTTTACATGTGAGGTAAGAAGGTAAGAGTTAATCAGACCACTAATTAATGAGATCAATGACTCAGATCTATTATATATTCTTACCTCTCATGTGAAAAGAGGGGTTAAGAGGGAGCATGTTAAAACTGCTCCCAACTATTTGCTCAATCTTGAGTGGTCAACAAACTTTTTGAAACTTGCTTTTAAAGTACTTTGCCCCCCCCCCCCCCCCCCCCCCCAAGACCTTGGAAAAAGATTGCTGCTGCATCTTGCAAAACTAGAATTGCCAGACCACACTCCATTATTCACCACTTTTCCATCACCTTTGGTGATGGTGCATTGTATTAGAGGCAAAGTGATCGGCCGATTACTTTAGGGGCAGACCAAGGGAGGTGCCATGGTGTCATGGCACCCCGTCTAAATATGAAAAACAATTTTGGTTGTGGCGGTGCACAATAAGGTATCCTTTGATTTCATCTCTAGTTTTGGTTGTGTGTGGGGCGTGGCCCAGGTCGTACACCTTTAACTCTGTTACTGGTGGTGCTGGGGGTGCTCAATAAGGTCTCTGATTTCTTATGCAGTTTCGTGAATCTCTACCTTTCTACCTAATATTAAAGTACCGATTGTTTTTCCACTTTTTTCCGTCAACAGTAACTTTTTCATCCGTCGCTAGCGAAGGCTGACTTGGACTCGCGTCTCTGCGATCTCTTCGTATGTCGCTCCTCCTCTCACGTACGATTCTAAGCCTGTTCTGTGGCCCAATGTAGTTATGGGCCAAGCAACACGTGTTGACTTACTGTCCTTTGGGTGCGATATTTAAGGATGGGCCTGGTACATAACCTGGCAACAAACATTACTCAAAAAAAACTGCAACAAACGACTTTTAAAATGACACTTAAAATAAAAAACTGTGTGCGATGGAGCCGAACCAGCAACCTCACGCTGTATAGTTGCGTAGCCAACCAGCTAGCAATTGAGTATGGCTAAACATCTAGCAATTGAGCTAGCAATTGAGATGGACTGTGATCTTGCAACGGCGGTGGAAGATGCTCTGTTGCTGCATGGAGGCGAAGGCGCGGCGGAGACGACACCTGCGGCTGGCGAGGCTGGGCTGGAGTAGTCTGGAGCTCCACGTTATGATTAGTTGATGTAGCTAGTTTCCTATGTTAGTGAAAATCATCTATGTCCTAGGCCTGTTTGTAGCTGTTTTTGCTGGCTACCACCCCAATGTGCCCTGGCAAGGCTGCTTATGTAATGTGCTCAACGATGCTATGCACCTCCTGATGTTATCTAGTTTGCTTAATGATTAGTCCAAATCTAAGTGTGCTTAATTGGAATGTTCGTGGTCTGAACTGCCCCAATAGAAGAACCACTGTGAATGCCACCATTGCAGCCTCAACATGTCACTTGGCTTGCCTCCAGGAATCAAAACTTGAAGATGTGGATGCCTACACTGCAGCTTTTCTTGGCGGATATAGACTGAAAGGCTTTGCTCAGCGCCCTGCTGTTGGAACGCGGGGTGGAATCCTACTTCTTTGGAATGAAGATCATGTCCGCGTTGAAAATGTCCAATATGGCGACTACACCCTCTCAGCCACTGTCACTATCATCAGCTCCAGTGTTTCTTTCAAGCTAACCTCTGTCTATGGCCCAACTAGAAACAACCTGAAAGAGACATTCTTCCAGGAAATGAAGGACCAAAAGCCAGCAAATAGTGTGAGGTGGCTCGTCACCGGCGATTTTAACCAAATCTACAGGGCTAGAGATAAGAATCGTCCAAATGCTAACCGTGGCCGAATTGTACGATTCCGCAACACCCTCAACTTCTGCGAGCTCAAGGAAATCCACATCCAGAATAGAAAATACACTTGGAGTAATGAGCAAAGCAACCCGACAATGTCTAAACTAGATGGGTTCTTCTGTAATGAGGAATGGGATATCACTTTCGATAAACACATCCTTCACGCCCTGTCATCCTCACTTTCGGATCACTGCCCTCTACTCCTCGCCAATGAAGATGGGCCTCGGCGGCCGCGGACTTTCAGATTTGAAAATTTTTGGACCAACATGCCAGGCTTTCAGCAGGTCGTCCAGGAGGCATGGAATGAGACGTCCGCCCACAATGAGCCATACCAAAGACTGTTCCACAAGCTAAAAAAACAAGTCAGAAGCTTCGCTCTTGGAGCAAAAACCTTTTCTCTAATGCCAAAGTCCAGCTTCATATGGCTCTGGAGGTCATACTAAGACTTGATGAGGCTCAGGACCTTCGAGCTCTTAGCCCAGCGGAGTTGGATCTTCGGAAGTGACTCAAGAAAAAAGTAGTGGGCCTTGCGGTGATGGAACGTGCGCAGAAAAGGCAGACCTCGAGGATCACCAACATAAAAGAGGGAGACGCGAATACCCGCTATTTCACCTCAGAGTCAATGGCCGGAGGAGGAAAAACCTTATTCACCGCCTAAAACACGGCCAAGGTTGGGTGACAGACCATGATCACAAGAAATCAATTGTTCACTCCCATTTCAATGCGATTTTGAAAAAGGGCGCTCCACGCTCCAAGACCATTAACTGGGCATCCATCCCACCCAGTAGCATTGACCTTACCGCGCTTGGCGACCCCATCTTGGAAGAGGAAGTCAGAGCTGCTGTCTTTTCTATTCCTTCTGACAAAGCGCCAGGCCCGGACGGATTCACCGGAAAATTCTTCAAGAGTTGCTGGAATATTATTAAGGATGATATCATGCTAGTGATCAGCAGCTTCTCCAACCTAAATGTCAGAAATCTGCACGGGCTCAATTCGGCGAATATCGCCCTCATTCCCAAGAAGCATGGTGCCGAGGACATCTTTGACTTCAGACCCATTAGCTTGATTCATGCCGTGGCCAAGCTCATTGCCAAAATTCTGGCCACTAGACTGGCCCCCCATATGAACAGCATTGTCTCCACTGCGCAAAGTGCCTTCATAAAAAAAAGAAGCATCCACGACAACTTTATGTATGTCCGGAATTTGTCCAGAAAATTTCACCACGCAAAGAAACCTATGCTCCTATTCAAATTAGACATCAAGAAGGCTTTCGACTCGGTTAGATGGGACTACTTGCTGGAGGTGCTAAATCATCATGGCTTCCCTACCCGCTTTCGTGACTGGGTCTCAGCACTTCTTTCCTCCGAGTCCTCTAGAGTGTTGCTAAATGGTATTGCTGATGACCCAATCAAGCACGGTCAGGGTCTCAGGCAGGGGGATCCGTTTTCACCGCTCCTCTTTGTGCTTGCCATAGACCCCCTTCATCATATTCTCAGCAAAGCCACAACCCAAGGAAAGCTACATCCCTTGCCAGAGAGACAACCGGGGAGAATTCGTGCCTCACTCTATGCTGACGACGCTGCCATTTTCTGTGCCCCCATTAAGGAGGATGTCCAATGCCTTACCAACATACTTTCCTCCTTCGGTGAATCTACTGGCCTCTCCACAAACTGCACCAAAAGTTCTGTGGCACCCATCAGATGTGCCAATGTGGACTTAGATGATGTTCTTCAGTCTTTCACGGCTTGTCGCGCCTCCTTCCCGATCCGCTATCTTGGGCTCCCCCTCGCGGTCAAAAGATTAAAGAGGACGCATCTCCAACCTTTGGAAGACAAGGCTGCGAGCAAATTGGCACCTTGGAGAGGAAGGCACGTTGCTATTGCGGGTCGTATGACTTTGGTGAAGGTAGTCCTTACGGCGGTGGCCATTTATCACATCACGCCGCTCGACATCCCGGTGGAGGTTCTAAAAGCGATTGACAAGCTGCGGCGTGCCTACCTCTGGGTAGGATCTGACACGGTTAGTGGCGGCAAGTGCAAGATTAATTGGGAGCATGTCTGCAAGCCAAAGGAGTATGGGGGCCTTGGCATCCTACATCTTCGCAAGTTTGTTGCTGCCCTCCGGCTGAGGTGTCTATGGCTTGAGTGGAATGACCCACCCCGTGCGTGGTGTGGATTGGAGACGGCTTGCACGACTTCTGACCGCGACCTTTTCGCGGTCTTGACTGAGGTCAAGATCGGCGATGGTCAGAAGGCTTCCTTCTGGGAATCCTCTTGGCTTCAGGGCGCTAGGCCCAAAGATATTGCGCCAAAGATCTTCGATATTTCACGCAAGAAAGGTGTTACGGTTGCCACGGCCTTAAGGGATGGGCACTGGATAACACAAATCAACATTGACGCTGGCCTCACTCTAGAACACATTCAACAATTCTTGGCTCTTTGGGAGAAGCTAGCGACTGTGGCCATTCAGCCGGGTGTCCAGGATTCTATATTGTGGAAGTCAACCAATGATGGGCAGTACTCTGCTAAGTCTGCTTATTTGGCGCAATTTCATGACCTCCCGCTCTCAAGCTCGCCTGCTGCGGTTTGGAAGGCGTGGGCTCCCCCCAAATGCAAATTCTTCGCGTGGCTCATTATCCACAACAGAGTTTGGACGGCTGATAGGCTTCAGAGGAGAGGATGGCCAAATTGTGACAAATGCCCACTATGCAGTCAGGTGCAAGAATCTGCAGCACACCTGATCTTCAAGTGTCGTTTCTCTGTTCGGATTTGGAATGCTGTCTTCTCATGGCTTGGGCTAACTATCCCCGCGGCCCCGTGGCTATTGTTCGATTCGGTGAAATCTTGGTGGGATGCGGTTCTCTCTGATAATACACTCCCGACGAAGGCCCTCTCTTCCCTGTTACTTCTTGTGGGATGGGAGATATGGAATGAAAGGAATGCTCGTGTCTTCAGGAGCAAAGCGGCGCCGGTGGCGATTGTCATGCGACGCATCAAAGAGGAAGTTACTCTTTGGGCCACTGCAGGCGCTAAGCATTTGCGCAATGTAATGCCGTGAGAGTAATTTTTGCTTTTTCGTCGCTTGGCGATGTCTGTTCTGAAACCTCTTCTTATTTAATGAAAATGGCAAGTCTTTTGCCTTGTTTCAAAAAAAAAAAACAGCAGCGTAAAATTTAAAGTAGTATGTACAACCACAGATCTGTTTATTTTTCAACAATTCTTGGGAAAAAATGTGAACAAATTTTCTTAAAATATTTGAATAATGTTCTAAAATCATGAATAAATTTAGATATTCGAACAAATTTTAAAACCTGAACATTTTCTAGAAAACGTGACCAATTATTGAAAACATGAACAAAATTAGAAATTCCAAATAATTATTGTTTTTTATATACAATGAACAATTTCAAATATATATTGAACATTTTTATATATTTTGAACAATTTTTAGATACACATTGAACATTTTTTTGATATATGTTGAAAATATTTAAATACTTATTTCAAAAAATTTAAATGTAAGTTGAACATGTTGTAATATATTGAACATATATACGTTGAACCATATTTAAATTTACATTGAACATTTTGTAATATATGCTGAACAAATTTTGAATTGTAAACAAAATTTTAAAACATGAACATTTTTTAAAATTAGAATAGTTTTCAAAATTTTCAATTTTAAACAAAATTTTAAAACGTGAACATTTTTTAAAATAAGAATATGTTTTTCAAAAATAGAAAATTTTTGTAGAATGCATACAATTTTGGAAATTATGAACAAAATTTTGAAAACGAGAACATTATTTGGCATTCCGAACAATATTTTCAAATTTAGAACAACTATATGAAAAAAGAAAAAAAGAAAAGGAAACGTAAAAGGAAACAAAAACAAAAAGAGAAAGGAAAACAGCGACACCTACACCTACATGGGCCGGCCCAACTAGGAGCACCTCCAGCGAAGCCCGGGCTTTTTGATGCTACCCTTGATATGCGTCACTAGCCGGTTGAAGCAAGAATATACATACACGATGCACATACATACACTGTTATGGATTACACACACACAAACCATGGTTGCTGCTCACTATGTCAATGTCAATGTGGTACTACACATCCTCTCCTACAAAGGGAAGCAAGAACACTTGCGTCACATCTCGCCGTGTGAGGTCCGGCCTCTACGTCCTACCCTCTCACTTCGCAATCGACGAGCCTTTCATCTCCGGTGATGTGCCGTGATCCACCTCCTTGACCGGGCCAACCCTGATTCATAATAAAATTGTTTGATCGTACAAAATAGAGTAGAAGTATGAGGGGAGGTGTACGGACCAGGTGCAAGGAGTAGCATGCCGAGATTAGTTTTTGAAGTTTTGAACATTTCCTTGCGTGGGCACAATGATTGGTGTGACATGCGGTGGTGAACCCATTTGCCTTGGGATTGACCACATTTGAAGTGTTGTCATCAGGTAGGCATCATGGTGACCGTTTGCGAGGGTGGGAAAAAGGATAAGCGGCGACACGGTCGGGCTCGTGTCGAATTAGAGGATGTGGATCTGTTAGGAGTCATGAGCGATGCTTTGGGATAGAGTCATGATATTTTTTTCTTCCGTTGCAACATACGGTCATGTTTGCTAGTCTTTATAATAGACTTGATCATTTTGCGAAAAAGTGACAAAATTAATATTATGTATTAACTTGTTCCCCAACCCATCTACAGCGGGCTGGCCCGATTTATCGCCAACCCATCTACTCAGCCAGCACCTGCTCATCAAGCGTTCTTCAGCTCCTTACACAAACCAATGTCCTCTCGCTCCTCTCGCGCGTCGCCTCCTCCATAGTGGGTGTACTGGGCCGGTCTAGTGGAAAATAAAATAGGGCTATCTGCATATCTATAACATGGCTATATTGTGTCAGAAAAACATGCTCATATGACTACTTGATTTTTTCTACAGTTTACGCAAAACATTGTTATTGTCGACATTTATAATTAGCTAAAAATATCCTAGATTTGTTTGTGGTAAAAACTATATTTTAACTATTTCTTCATCATGTAATTTTTGTGACACGAAATTGAATACTTCTAGAAAATACATGAACCCAAGATCTAAGGTGTGTTTTAGAGTCCAGGTCGTGGTGAAATTCATCACACTCCTGCTGTTGATTGCTGGTGGAGACACATGCTTGATCGATCGACACCCACAGGCAGACTACAGCGGTACTTTCTCGCTGCTCCACTCTACTCTATGGGCTTTGCACTAATGGGCTAAGTTCGGGTCGTGTGCAGATGCCTATCAAGATAGATCGATGGATTGGGCTGGAAGGCATTGTTGGCAATACAGGAGAGTAAGATTAATCTGTGCCACTGGTGCCCGGAGCTCAGCTCTGACCCCATCTGCCACAAGTTCTTCTGCCTCTGCCGCTTACCTACTTAGCTACTCAGCATTCTCGGTTTCAACGACAGATTGCCCTTATAATGATGGGGCATGAATGTTCCCTCTGAGACAATGCTTCAAGATGACAACAAAATAGATTCATGGACCCGCGTCTTGCTTCCTGGTTGTCTCTCAAGCCTAGCTAGCTACTCCAAGGTGCATGGTCCATCGCTTAAAAGAAAAGAAAATGGTCTGCCATGTTCGTCGGGTCAGTTTGGTTACGTGCGTACCATGCATGATCCATCGCTTAAAAGAAAAGAAAATCTCCTAGTTGCTCTCTGCATGATCCATGCACCTCCGACTTAATACTCCATCGTTCTGTAATTTATAGAGCTCCCTATCAATACATGCCAGCCAATATTTAGCTGTCAAAATTGATGAAGCTTAGTACTTTTGGTCAATAATTTCTCCGAGGGGGCTTGTGGCTTGACCTGATAAAGGCTAAATATCTACGAGGACAGTCCTTTGCCATGTGCTCTCAGTCAAGGGGGTCCTGGTTTTGGCAGGCAATTCAGTCGCTTACACATTGCTTCTGTTGAGCGGCGGTGACCGTAGGAAGGGTTACAGAGACCCTGCTTTGGCTGGACTGCTGGGTGGGCCCGTGCCCCCTGCGTGTACAACTCCTTCCCTTGTTCGCAATATCTCTAACCAACCATCTATTTTGGTTGCCTTGGCAGTTCAGGACGGGGCCAACACCTTGACTTTCCGGAGATCGTTTGGTCTGGCCGAATCCGGACAATATATCACCGGGATGGCTGAGCGGTATCAGCTAAGATGACTAAAGATTGATGGCACTCGGCCGACGCAATGGAGTCTTTCCCATAAAGTGTCGGCTGGCTATCCACAGTGCGACGTAGACTCTCGTGCAGCCACATTGTCTCTATGGCTGCTCACGGAGTTCATTTCTATCGTTCTTCATCTCTACGCGATTGCCATCGTCGGCCGGTTTGCTCCAAGCCGAACACAAGGTGCCCGACGGAATTCCTACAAGGTAAAGAAAATGTAGTGCTTTTCTTTGCATATGCAGCGATGATTGAGCTTCATAGATAGTTTATATTGTGGATGAGCTCATGAGATTCCAATTTTTGCGACGATTCCTTGTCGGATGAGGAGTTTGACTCGGAAGAGGAGGCGGAAGATATCGCATTGATCATGACAACGCACAAGAATAAGAGCCTGAAGCATGGCGGTTCAATTTACGACTGCGAGTATTTATGAGAAGAACGGGACAGGTGAACGAGCGATTGATGCGCAACTACTTTGGGCCAAATCCTCAGTATCCAAAGAGGTACATTTGATGTCCGTTTACTTTGGGCCGATCAGGAGACATATTTCGGGATGCCCGGATTTTGCAATGATATCAATGTGCTTGACCGCTCACCTCTCTTTGTAAAGTTAGTGAATAGAGAACTTCCACCGGTGACCTTCCAAGCAAATCGCCGCACCCACAACTTCGGGTACTACCTTGCAGATGGGATCTATCCAAGGTAGCCTACTTTCCTGAAGCCAATTTGTAAAACCCAAAGGTTGACATAATTTTATTTTCTTAATGCTTAGGTGGCAGTTAGGAAAGATGCGGAGAGGGCATTTTAGATTTTGAAATCCCAATTTGCTATTGTGTGAGGACCGGCTACATTTTGAAATCAAGTGATCCTTTGGTACATCATAACAACCTGCATGATCTGGCACAACATGATCATGCAAAATGAGCGTGGGCAAGATTTGGATTACACCTTGTATGACCTCATGGGATTACCCATGCGGCCGGCCAGAAGGAAAGGCGGGATCGAACGCTTTCTTCAGGTGTACCATGACATTAGAGATGCGGATGCACATATATGAAACACTGATTTTTTTTCAAAACTATGTTATTTTTTGTAGCAATTTCGAAAACTATAGGACGTAATGCAAAAAAAGCAAAACTAGTAGCCCGTCGGCCATTCTTTGGCCGAAGTAGTACTTTTCGGTCATCCCCTGGCCGAAAAGGTACTTTTTGGTCAACTCTAGACCGAAATAGACTTTTTGGTCTAGTCTAGGCCGAAAAGTCACTTTTTGGTCAACCCTAGGCCGAAATTGCATGGCTCATGCTGAAATGTATTTTGTCGCCACCCGTTTCCCGCCCACACCCCTTCTCGCCATATGTTTCCGCCACCCGTCTCTCGCCAACCCCTCCCCGCCAATCCGTTCCCGCCTTATTTTCCCGCCAATCCCTTCCTGCCTTATTTTCCCGCCAATCCCTTCCCGCCTTATTTTCCCGCCAATCCCTTCCCGCCAACCCTTTCCCGCCATACCGCAGTTATTCTTTCCCGCCATTTTCTCCTCTGTATCTATAAAACCCGCTTCAGGCGGAGGTGGATAAGCATTCCAGTGTAGTGTAGTCGAGATGTCCCATTATCCATTCGATCGTAGTTTTCACCCTGAGATGAGCAACACTCTGCTGAGTCTAGCTACCGATTACAGGATGGACAATAGGATAGTTCCATGGGACGAACTCACCAGTAATGACACCATAATGAATGAGTTGGCTCACCAATTATGTAGGTCTGGGTGGCCTGAAAGGACCTATGAGGAGGTACGTCAAGAACTTCTTAGGTTGCATGAAAGGTGGAAGAAGGTGGTGGATCCGAAGAGTGAAACTTTCGGAAGGACTGCAGAAAAGCATCCATTTTTATGGACTGAGGAGAGCGAGGACGACGATGATATCTTCATGCCGCCGCTTCCGGGTTCTGCATTGTCGAAGGGCAAGAGTTCTGCATCGTCCAAAAGAAAGAGTTCTGCATCCGCGAAGGGCAAGAGTTCTGTATCGACCAAGGGCAAGAGTTCTGCATCGACGAAGGGCAAGAGGAGCGCAACGTCGAAGGGCAAGAGGGCTGCATCAACAGAGGATGACGATGATGACTTCATGTAGTATGTAAGATGTATTCCAGTTGTACCGTTTTATTCAAATGTATTTGCATTATTAGTTTGTATTGTATTATTGTAGGGCATTATGTTCTATCTGAATTTCATTTTGTAGTATGTAAGATGTATTGCACAAGTTCAGCCGCACCGTTTAATTCAGATGTACTTGTATCTTAATTATCGGTTGTAGTCTATTTGGAAATGCAATTGAAATAAGAATGCGAATTAATTATCGGTTGTAGTCATTATATGGTCTCCATTATATGCACACATAACTATCAATCCATGAATCGTGTATCAGCCAGTTAGTCTTTGGGGTACGAGTGACCAACACGTCTAAGTTGTTGCCCGCTTCCGTAAGGGCGCCCCGGTGCTTTCTATCGATGTTACCATTAAGCAACGGATACGAAGACATATCTGCAATTCAAACAACAAATCTCAGGTGCAAATAAAACATAGTACGACATATTACAAATTATAACATAGTCCTGACATATTACGAATTAAAATATAGTTCTGACATATTACATATTAAAACATAGTCCTGACATATTACAAATTAAAACATAGTCCTCACATATTACAAATTAAAACATAGTCCTGACATATTACATATTAAAACCCACCACGGCACATTATATAGCTTGTGAGTTATTTCTTCCTCGTCCGCCCCTTCGGCCTCGACTGCCACGACCACGCCTGCCTCTTGCTCCTGTTGTCGCAACCGTTGATGTGGAAGCACTCGTCGATGCGGAAGCACCATCTTTGTTCAGGTCGGGACAATATTTCATCCTATGCCCATAAGCTGCGCATAACAAACATTGTCTGGTTGCTCCACCAGCTTCAGACTGGTCCATATCGTTCCGGATGCGACGGGCCTTTCGTCTGCCCCTACTTGTTCGCCGAAGGTCTGGATGCGGGATGTATACTCTCTCACCGTCGTTTACCTTGTTGAAATTGCCGACGACTCTAAACCCTGTCATCTCGCATGTCCAGGTGTTGAGCACTGCCTCTTTTAAATAGTATGGGGACACGAAGGATATAGCATCCAACTGAATCTGGCCACAGGCAGCCAACACATGAGAGCAAGGTAGGTGCAACAACTTCGGTTTGTTGCATGTACACTCACACGTCGGATATAATTCCGTTCCAATTTTTACCTCGTGTGTCTTCACCCCATTTCGAGAACCAAAACCATCGGTAGGAAGCTGAACCTCATACCTCCTTTCTTGATTCCCTATGAGTCTGACACTGTGCTTCTTTGCTTTCTCTATCTTCTTTGCCATGTATTCCATGACACGGCTACAATAAGGTGTGTTCTGATTATCTTCAATATGCTTCTTTGCTAACTCGTGCCTTTCTCTGAAATATCTCAAAGTGCCATGGAATACAGCCTCCACAATAGCTGTGAGTAGCAATGCTCTATTCCCTCTCAGCACAAAGTTATACACCTCTGCAAGATTGGTTGTCATGTGGTCATACCTAGCTCCATGTGTGTCATGCAGCAAAGACCAATTCATTGGAGGCTCTTTCTCTATCCACTCAGAAAAATTCTTTATTGCCCTTCCCTTCTTTCTCTTAGTATTAGGAGGGTCAATTGCTGGCAAGTCACAAAGACCAACTGGCTCCTCTAGCTCCGCGATGAGTGCTGCTAATTTAACCTGATCTTCTTCCATTTTCTTCCTTGCATGGACCTGCTTCTTAGTAAACTCATCTAGTTTTGACCAAATAAATTCGTATTTCCGCTGCTGGCTCTGCTTGCATAATTTTTTAAACAAGTTCATCAACCGCTTGTTCTTGAACTGTGAGAAAAAATTAGCCCCAAGATGGCGCATGCACCACCGGCTCTGCAAGTCCCTCCAAGGTGTTGGTTCGTCATCTGCTGGATTACGAAGTGTCTTCACGGCCTTCAATATACCAGCATGTCTGTCATGAATGACACACACGTTTGGTCGGTCCTTCACGATGGCAATTTTCACTTGGCGGAAGAACCATACCCAGCTGAGAAAGTTCTCACCCTCCACAAATGCCATGGCAAGTGGGATGATTTGATTGTTCCCGTCCACACCAATAGCAGTCAGGATTTGCCCTCTATACTGACCGGTCAGGAATGTACCATCGACAAATATAACAGGAGGACAATGCCGGAAAGCTTCGATGCACATAGCAAAAGAGAAGAACACTCGTTTCAACACCTTGAAATCTGGTATACTCAGCAACCTCATGTGTTGTACATTCACATAAGTGCCGGGATTCCTCTCCTTCAGTATGCCCAGGAGACGGACAACATTATCATATGAGTCGAAGAACATCCCAAACCTTTCCTCCATAGCCTTCTGCTTAGCCCTACAAGCCTTCCCATAAGGAATGACATAATTCCATCTGACCTTCACTGCTGTCTGGATGTGTTTTGCTTCCATATCTTTCTTCTCTACTATCTCAGTATACATGAGTTGCGCAATGAGACTTGAAGTCAGGTTCGGATGCTTGACCAGCAGGTTCGTCCTCACACAATTATGTGGGACGACAATGGTGACAACCCAGTGGATGTCATACTTCGGCACGTGCCCGTGCACCTTCCCAGGACAACCTGTTACAACACATTTCACGGTATAGTTTGTTGGACTTGATATGTGTGTCTTGAAAACCCTCTGCGTAGACATAGCCCACTTTATCACAGCATACTTCAATATTTTCTTTGTATCAAACATAGCCCCTATTTGTACTTGGTTCAGATTATACTGCCATGGAGTCTCATGGCCATCATTCACCGTAAGGCCAGTGGATATGTCCTGCTCCCATGCAGAAGGAATCGGTACCTCAACTTCATCCTCAGAATTTTCAGAATCCAGTTCCTCCACCAATCCGTCCTCGTCCTCTTCCTCCATCACCCTCTGCATTTCATCCCCTTCCTCATCCCCATCAGCAAAACCAGAACCAGCTAATATTATCGAATGGCTACTCTGCCCAGTATCAGGACCACAAACATTGTGTGGCACGTAGTCTGACTGTTTCTTGGGTTGGCTACCATCCACATCTTGTGGTTGTGACCCGGATAAAACAATCTCGTTAGCCACTTCACTGCCTTGGCGGGGTTCATACCCCCTGTGGAGTTGTACGGTATTCTCCTCCTTCGGCACAGGTTGCACAAGTGCATATGGGTGGATTCTTCGGTCTCGGCAGCGTCTTAACAGGGACAACCAATGTTGGCTCCTATCTACGGCATCAACTCCCACTTGACATTTTTACAAGATTTGGTCCACAATGCATGAATACTGACGGAACATACTTCAGGATCCAGCCCGAAACTAGTTGTCAACCAGTACTTCAATTGTCTAATGTCCAGTCTGTCCGGGTCTGCTAGTGTCATGACGCCATTTTTAAACTCGCTAAGATCAACCCCCAACTCATTATATCGAACATTACCAGCGCCGTAGTAAACATTCAGATTTACTGATTCAGACATTTTCACCTGTCAGACATTGTCATCTTCTCATTAATCACAACGAACTATGCGCTAAAATGCCTCCAAAAATATATTAACACTAAAATTCAAAATATGACTTATATACACTAACTAAACTATATTAACCACAATATACACTAATATTATCCGCTACACGAACTATGCGCTAAAATGCCTCCAAAAATATATTAACACTAAAATTCACGATATACACTAATATTATCCGCTACACGAACTATGCGCTAAAATGCCTCCTAAATTAAATTTACACTGAAATTCACAACGAACACTAATATTATCCGCTACACGAACTATGTGCTAATATTTATATAATATTTGTGACGACGTGATTATACCTTCGAAGTGTGTGTCCGCTTCTTGCTTGCACCACCGGAGAACGACAACGCCGCCCCCGACGACCGGAGGATCAACTCCGGTCAGCCCCCAACCTGCTCCTCCTCCTCACCACCTCCTCCTCTGCAGCTGCTGCTACCCGTCCTCCTCTCCACCATGGCTCCTCCTCCCCACCATGGCTACTCCTCCCCAAACACATCAAAAACTATCCCATAGCAAAAAATAACACCGTAGGCCGGTGGGGATTGCTATGATCTACCGATTCTGTGGGTTGGATTTGCAAATGTGTGGCAAATGGAGGAGATCGGCGCGGGGGGAGTTCTACAGAGAAGAACTGGGAGAGAGAGAAAGGGAAACGAAGAACAGAGCAGCGCATGGGCGAACGGGTGCTTATCCACACCTTTTCGGCCTAGCCCTGGCCGAAAAGGTCTTCGGTCGAAGCCTGGCCGAAAAGGCCAGCTTCAGTCACCGGTGGGCCGAAAACGGCCCAGTTCGGCCACCTAGCAGCCGAAGCTACTATTTTCGGCCGGGCTCCCGCCAACAGTGAGTTTTCGTCCCAAGCGCGGCCGAAAAGCCTACTTCGGCCATGGCCTGGCCGAAAACTCCCTTTTCGGCCCACTCCTGACCGACGGGCTACTAGTTTTGCGTTTTTTTATTCTACGCTATAGTTTCCGAAATTGCTACAAAAAACATGATAGTTTTGAAAAAAAATCTGAAACACTTCCTTCAGGTGTACCATGAGTCCATGATATTAGGGATGCGGATGGGCACGATGATCTTCATAAAGAACTCATAGAGGTGTGGTGGACATGGCTATCCTTGGTGCACCTCTATCCTTGTTCATCAAACAATAGTTGCATCTCTATCCTTGTTGTATTTGTGTGACAAACTTTGTTGTATTGTGTGCTAAAAAGTTTGTTGTTGAGTTTAATTTGATGAACTATGTTGTTGATTTGAAGAACTATGTAATATTTTGGTGATGTGGATTGATGAAATTATTGTTGTGTTCGTTTTGGACATATAAGTTGTATTTGATATTATTTCTATGCAATATGTATGTTTGTTCAAGATGAAAAGTGCATATGTTGTTGCCGTGCGGCTGTCCTATTATAGAGCAGCTGTTGAAGATGGCATTTTCATGCCAAAAAACAACAGTTATTTTTCCGAAGGAAGTTACCCCAGCCATTTTTGGTGCCCTATTGGAGATGCTCTAACACCTCAATTTTTTTTATGCAGCATAAACAGTGAACTCGATGCCACGTTGTTGGTGCCCAATCTTTCATGGTACAAGTTCAGCGATATGATCCAGAACTGGGATTCTGTAACAGCACAATGATTGCCATCTGTCATAGAGGCAGTCAACCCATAAACAATACGCGCACACCGAACAAGAGGAATTTACAAGCCACCAGAAGCTGAAACTTTAGCTTAGGTATCAATATCAAGCCAAAATCAGCGACAGCGCGGATACCCCGAGTTGTTGTTCTGTTCATCATCGATACAAAAGAACCTATAACTCCCTGACTGAATACACGATGCGTAGCCTCCTTATCCATTGTGCAGGCAGGCAACATGAGCTAAATCCAACTCGACATCATGTTTGGAACAACTAGAGATCGGTCACAGGTGAGTCTGCATGCTCTCCGGTGAGCACCCCTCTAAGTTGGTTTCTTGCGTGTCTACTTTTCTTTTTAGAAATTCCTGCGTGTCTCCTGCCTACTACGTCCATTCCTTGCACAGCCTTCATGGCTCATGTAGTCGGCTAGTAGGTTCTCTCTAGTGTCTACGACCTGATCTGTACATGTAGCCAGTCACAAACATGGCCCAGTGTTGCCCACAGTAGCACCCGTCAGTAGCAATACGCCGCCTAACACAAGCACAATGTATTTCACCGAAGAAGAAATAATAGTGTCTGTAGTTAGAGAGGCTCCAGCTGTGACCATAGCACGTCTTAATTCCTGACTGCCTCTCAAACCTAGCTAGTTACTCCGACATGCACAGAGAGATCAAAAAGATTATTTCCAGTACTAGCTATTCATAAGGTACCATGCTTACGATGCACGATGCATCACCCAAAAGAAACTACTCGTTTCCATATGATGGCTTCCCAAAACGACCCCGACGTTTGCAATTTATAGATCTGCACTACCGCTCATGTTTCACTGATGGAAGCCAGTCTCCGAGAAGTTATGTACATTTAGTCGTTGGCCTTTAGTGTCCCTTCTACGATACTTGAAAACTAGCTCGACATCCCGAACCATGTGCATCTGGCGGACATTAACACATGGTTGATGTTCTTCTAGATAGATATCGTTGGAAGATAAGTCTTATTGGCGAAAACTGTCAATGTGAACATTATAAGAAGATTTGATTGTATAACAAAATGAATCTTAATGTAGGAATTTAAAATGGTGCTTTTCATGTGGTGGTCACTATGTGAACGCAAATGAAGGTCTGATCTGTGCGGCTCTTAAAACCATATGAGATTATCCTGGCCACTTTATGCAGTTCTGGTCTTCTGCGGCCGTGATAGCACAGATATAGAGAGACGCTTGATGGTAGGCCTGCAGCAGAAAGGAAACACAACCACGGAACTGCCGCTTATGGCAACAAAAGATGGCGTGCATTTTGCCAGGTTACTAAAAATGCGACGACAACTTGTATGGTGTCAAAAACCAAACAAACACGTCTTGTGGTATGCCGCTAGAAATTTTGGTTATACGATGATTAGGTTGTTGCGTTAAACGTTCGCCGGGCGGCCTGGAATGATACTAGTGTGCCAGACACTGTTAGAAGCAAAATGATTTGATAAGTTATTAATGCTAGTAGTACTCCCTCTGTCTAGGTTTATTAGGCCCCTCGTATTTTGGGTCAAATATAGACCATCTGTTTGACTAACAAAAAATAAAGTAAATGCTATAAAAAGTATATTGTTGGATTGTATTCGAAACAGGTTTCCCATGATATAATTTTTGTGAGATACTTATAGTCTATGTTTTGTTACATAAATCTATGGTAAAAAAAATTGCCCAAAATAAGAGGTTGCTAATAAAACCGGACTGAGGGAGTATACTGAGATAGAAACAATGCACTGAGCATGTGGGTGCAGTAGGGCAGTGCTTGACACCAACTCAAGCTTCCTCCTCCGACCTTACTGTTTTCCATGTGAGTGACTCACACTCTTTCTCCCAGCTTGCCTTATTTCCAATGGTTTTCCTTTCCCCGGCGCTCCCTGCTCCCAAATGCTGGACGAAGTTGTGTACCACGTATATTTTACAGCAGGTGGAGATGGACTCCTGCTTCTTCCAGCCGGAAACTACCTTGCTAAATGACTTCGCTTTTCGTGCCATCTAATTTCATTTTCCCTTTTTGGTCTCATCCTCTCACTGGGTTGAGTTCTACCTCTGAGATGATGATTACGCTTTCGAACATGTTAGTAGTAAGGCTTTGTTGGTGCGCAAAAGTTTGTACTGATAGACGGTGCTTTGCTTGTTCCTCCCAGCTTCTCCAGTCTCCAGATTGTCTTGTTCATTTATGTTGTTGTGCTTACTTCGTATTGAACTGAACGTTCTCTGTTTGAATATTCAACGTAAAGCTTGTAAAAAGACAATCTATTGGATGTTAGGTTTAATCTTGATATTTGTATCAGTCTCACTGGGTTGCTAGCTGCATGTAGTTTGCTAGCTCTGGTGAGTTAGTTGCCTTGAGAAAATGTCTGATAGGATAAGCGAGCAGTGGCCGGTAGGCCGGGCCATCCGCATCATGCAATGATTCCAGGACGTGGGAGTAGTGATGTGAGTGCAAGGCACAAGGTGCTTGAGTCCTATATATATATACTGCTCTCACTCAATGAAAGGGAGGCCGTGAGGGCTGGAGGAAAATATGTAGCATGTGTGTTCGCCATGGAGAAGAGCCTATGGCAAAGCATTTGTGCTCCTTCTTGGCCCATGCATGTGTGTGTTTGAGTTTCTCCTATGTGTGTGTGTTCTTGAGAGAAGAAGATAGAGAGAAACCACAAGACAGTTGTGTGAGGCAACAAGAGGAAGAAGAAGAGCGGCGCTGCGAGGAGGCGGCGCCAACATTGGAGATGTATTGACCTATTTCCATGATATTGGTTTGTACGAATTGAAGTGGATGACCACTTCTGTTAATTAGGATACCTTTGTGACGACAACAAAGGAATGCTGTATGGAGATGTCTACCACATACATGTCACAGAAAATGGAGATGGACTGACTGCCGCTTCTCCCAGCAGGAAGATGATAATATCCAGCTACACGTCTAGGCTTCTTATGTCACCAAATTTAATCTACCCTTGGTGTACATTCAGTTCATTATCTCAGAGAGTTGCGTTCTGTTCAATTGCCTCTCTGAGATGATGATTATGCTTGCAAAAAATATGGCTCGGTGCCAGGCAGAAGTTTGCACTGATAGATGGTGCCCCTCCCAGCTTGTCCAGTTTTATCTGTCATTTATGTTTTGGAACCTGCCCTGCATTATGTTTGGATTTTGTAGAAATCGTAGCAGGGTGTTGGCATGCCATCCAGTGTGCTTGTGTAGTTTCTAGTAGTTGATGCCAAACACGCCTCTGCCAGTTTCTGGTCCAGTTAGTCTTACCTCTCCTTATCTGATCGACGTGGCTGATGCTGATGCGAGGACTTTTCCTGGTTTTCAGGGAATAAATGTATCTCAGTTATGTTATCTCGAGTAACATGATGACAACAATGTGACATGTGTGTCTCACAAGCCACATATGTCACAATAGATGGAGATGTCACAGCTGAAAGATCGAGATACAGCTTTGCGTGTGTTGCCTCGTTTCATTGAATTTTTTTCTTCTCCTTTGTCAATCTGATTCATCATCTTTCTGCGTTTTTCTCCGCCGCGCTGACATGATGATGACCCTTTAATCATGTCTGTAACAAGGCTTGGTCCTGCCCAGGTGTCTGAGCTCAAAGATATCATGCCTTGTTCCCTCCTACAGGCTCGTCAAACGACCTAACTATCTTGGTTTTGAATTACTTTGGTGTGCTAATCTGTTACCTGTACCATGCTGGTCAATTGGTTCCTACTTTCTACTTTGTATCAAACTGAATGGCCCACGTTCAGCCGAAATTCGTAATGAAAGTTCTCTAAAAGACAACTGATCTTCTTTCTCAAAACAGGATCTCGCCCCGCTTTATGAATATAGCAACCATCACATTTTCAGTCCAAATTCGTAATGAAACTTCTCTAAAGACAACTGATCTTCTTTCTGAAAACAGGATCTCGTCCCGCTTTATAAATAAACCAACAAGCACATATTTAAAAGTCAACTGATAATTGTTGTAATTCACCAAGTAACACATCTTCTCGCCCCGGAATTTTTCCTATTCGATCCTTTTGCTAGTAGTTGGTGATGTTATTTGCAACAACATGGTGAGAACAACAATGATATACTGCAGCAGATGCCCCTCACATTTATGTCAACAGATGGGGACAGAGACGGAGGACGAAAAAAAATTAAGGTGTGGCAAACTGTCAACTAGACAAAATTGATGCCCCCTCAAAAAAAAAATTTGATGCAAAAACATAATAGCCAATTCAAACTGCACTGCACATAATCTTTTAATGATGTCTAGAGAAGACGCATGCAGTGGTGGGGATAGGTCGTGGGGTCGCAATGGAGTTCGGGATGGATGGACTGGCGGCAGCGATCGCCGGCGGCGGAGGCGGGCAGTCATTAGCGTAGCAGACTCAAATCGACGGGTCGGCCACGGCTACGACGCTGCTGCCGGCGGTGGGGTCGGGGATGGGCCGACAGGCGACGGCGACGCATTTCAGGGCAAAAATCACCGGCGGGCGGGCTGGCGGAAGTGCAATGAAGACGGTTGGGCGGTTGACGCATTGCCGTTCCTTTTACATCTCCTAAAGGCGTAGATGCAAATTTGCACCGTGAGGTGTTGTAGTTTGCATCTCCGGGAGATGGAAATGTATTATTATTATTATTATTATTATTATTATTATTATTATTATTTGCATTTACACTATCTGTTGGGGAGGTATTTTTGGCCTCAGAGATGCAAAAGATAGTTATTTTGCATACGTCTATGTAGTGAGATGGGTATGTGCAGTGGAAGCGAGCTGGTTCGCGTACGTCTACGTAGTGAGATGGGCATGTGCTGGGCAACACATCAATCAAGCTGCCAGTTTGTGTGCTTTCGATCTAGCTTATGTGCTTCATCTAGCTTTGTTTGGATGAATCAATCTAGCGTGGTCTAAAACTAACGAGTGGTATATGTTTGCATTTCTAAAAAGAAAAGTATATGCTTATATATATAAAAAGTTGGTGCCAAATCAAGGTGTGGCGGCTGCCACACCTTGCCCACTGGGCTCCTCCACCAGTGGATGGGGATGGGTTACTAGCTAGTACTGTTTCTCCCAGCTGGAAGATGAAGCTACTGTTGATTTTCTTTGTTCTATCTTTATCCCATAGAACTTTTTCTCCTGTTTTTTTATATCTGATTAGTTGTCTCATTGAGTTGCATGGGGCCTGCCTGAGATGGTGATCACAATTTAGTTACGTTTGTACTAGTTATGTCTTGCTGCGCGTGCCAGAGCTTGCATGGATTAATTAACTGTTCCTAGTCTGTATCAAACTTTTTTTTTGACGAAAAGACTGCATGAGGCAGCATTTCATTGAAATTAGAGAAGAGTTTTACAGGGGTATAGCAACTAGCAAGTTACCCAGGATACAAAGCTAGTATCCAGCCACCGAATTACAGTCTGAACCCCATTACTAGCCTACCAACAGCACAAAAATTAATCTGGTTCCCTAGGTCTGTGGATCATTTGGGCCACCTTATGCTTGCCTGCCAACGTCCAATCAATGAGATCATTCTTGATTCGATCCAGCACCTGTTCTTCCGTCGAGCTCTTGTGGTCAAAAATCCGCGAGTTCCGCTCCTTCCACACTGACCACCACGTGAGCTGCACTAGCGAGCTCCATGCTGCCCTGTGTATCTTCGGCACCTGCTGCCTTGATCTCGACCACCACTCCCGAATGTTCTCTGAGGCTGGTGACGGGGCAAGGGTCACTGGCAAGCTGCATTTTTGTATTATTTTCCCCCACAAGCTCACCGTGAAAGGGCAGCAAGCCAGAAGGTGCTCGGGTGTCTCACGCTGAGCGTTGCAGAGGCAACACGTCGGGTTGTGAGGCCAGTTTCGCTTCTCCAGGTTGTCCCTTGTCAAGATCTTCCCAAGCACCGCCATCCAAGAGAACACTTTGCATTTCAGTGGTACCTCTGACTGCCATATCAGTTGCTTGTAGCTCGTCCGCACTGATCCCTCAAACTGGACTGTATAGGCAGAATGAGAGGAGAATTCGCCGTTTGCCGTCCACCGCCAAGAAATCGTGTCCTGCTGCTGGCCCAGCGTGACGTCCTGTAATAGCATCCACAAGGCCGTGAACTCTCTGACCGCGTGCGGCATGAGACCTCCCCTGAGATGACGTGTCCACCGATCGCCGATGAGTGCTTGAGCCACCGTTAGGCGCTTCCGTGTGCAGACGCCAAACAGAGCGGGGAAACGGTGGCAGAAGCTCATCCCTTGCATCCAAGGTTCAGTCCAGAAGCAAATGCGTTGCCCATCCCCGAGGTGGAAGTTAACTAAAGCCACGAACAATGCACGTACTTTGGCATCGGTTGGCAGTGGTAGTCTTTTTTTGAAACTATGATGATTTTTATAGCAAATTCGGAAACTATACGCCCTAATGCATAAAAATCAAAACTATGGCCCCATCGGCCTTCTGTTGGCCGAAGAGGGACTTTTCGGCCTATCGTTGGCCGAAGTGGGACTTTTCGGCCTACAGTTGGCCGAAGTGGGCTCTTGAGCGGCCGAAGAGCACTTTTTGGCTTCCCGTTGGCCGAAAAGTGTCAGGGGCACAAAACATAATTAAGATGGCGTCAAATGAAAAAGTTATCAACATGAAAATCTTCGTCTCGTCGAAACGGTTGATTTTGATATAAAAATCGTCTTAATCCAACATCGTATGCAACCTGTAGAGTCAAAACAAGGTCAGGGGCAGAAGATGCAGAGTTACTTCGGACAGACCGAATGGATGTCAGAAAACTTGTCACGAGACACCCGATGCACTTGGTGAGACCGTGTGGAATACAAAGAGTACACAAGTTTGGTCACGTTCACTCGGTGAGACCGAACCAAACCACTCGGAGGCTCCGAAAAATCTCCAAAGATTTTTGGATAGAATTTTAGTCCTTTTATTGTACGGGAAGTCCAGCCGCCTCATAAATCGATGTGGGCATTGTTCATCTGCACCGGGAAGACATATGCCGGCATTGAAGAAATGTCTCTGTTGCAATGGCAGGAATTGAGACGAAAACTTTCGGCGGTGGCGTCATCCACCATAAAAGTAGAGGCAATGGTCACCTCTCAGGTCCGTCACCGTGCACCCTCGACGTCGGGGGTGGTGCACACAAAAATGTCACCATGTACCCTCGACGCTGGGGTGATGCACCGCAGCTCACGTCGAAGGAGACCCGGCCGAAAGCGCGGTACGCAAACAGTCCTCCAGGTGCAGACAAACAATTTTTCGGATCAAAAATCCTAACTTTAACTCGGACAGGAATCTTTGGTAATTTTTCGGATCCATTCGGAGCCTCCGAGTGGTTTGGTTCGGTCTCACAGAGTGAACGTGACCAAACTTGCGTACTCTTCTATATTCCACACAGCCTCACCGAGTGCACCGGATGTCCCGTAAAAAATTTTCTGACATCCATTCGGTCTGTCCGAAGTAACTCTGTAGCTTCTGCCCCTGACCTTGTTTTGGCTTTATAGGTTGTATACGACCTCTGATTAAGACAATTTTTATATCAAAATCAACCTTTTCGACGAGACGAAGATTTTTCATGTTGATAACTTTTTCATTTGAGGCCATCTTAATTACGTTTTGTGCCCCTGACACTTTTCGGCCAACATGAAGCCGAAAAGTGCTCTTCGGCCAACGGGAAGCCGAAGATACTATCTTCGGCCCAGCTGGGTAATCTTCGGCCAACGGGAGGCTGAAGAGCCCACTTCGGCCAACGGTAGGCCGAAAAGTCCCTCTTCGGCCAACAGAAGGCCGACGGGGTCATAGTTTCGATTTTTATGCATTAGGCCGTATAGTTTTTGAATTTGCTATAAAAATCATCATAGTTTCAGAAAATATTTGAAGATTCATAATTGAACTCGTTAAATGTCGGTTTGTCATGGGTAAGCTCTTAGATGTGGTTTGTGGCAGCACGGCGCAGAGCATGGTAGTATGGAATGAAGGGAGGTTGGAGAATAAGACGTGTTGATGGGAAGCATGTGGATGAGATTTTCTGGGAGGAGATAAGGCTGGAGGGAACACTAGTCTTTTTTCCGGGAAATAGGGATTTTATTTCAAGATTACAGAATTACAGTCAAGAACCTGCTAATTTGGGCCGATCGCTCGCCGCAGGTGCCCATTGCTCCCACATGGTGTGGTCAATCATCGCCGTGGCAGGTTTTCTGCTACATAAAAATAAACAATGGATGTTGTACTACAAGAACCTGCTTATGGTCAAGCTGAGAATGGCGAGACTTGGTGTTCACATGCAATGGATATAATCTTGCTCAATAAACTGATTACATCAGCTCATAACTAGCACCCAAATTTATTGTACCATTGCCAAAACATAGCTTACGAGCTTCATCAGAGAACCACCTACATGTAAGCGTTAAGCTGTCCTAATTAATGCGACATAAACTTCAAAGGTGGGCAACACAACTTCAACAACCACTGCGAGGAAAAAATTATATGAGACCAGGTCTCACGGTTAGCACGTAAGACCCGTCTTGATGGATGACACGTGACATTCACAAATCACAAATTATCTAATCTCCCCCCCCCCCCCCCCCCCCCCCGATTTTAAGTGGGGGTGGGGGATGCTTTGTGATTTGCGAATGCCACGTGTCATCCATCAGGATGGGTCTCGCGTGAGACCTGGTCTCATAGAATTTTTTTCCGCGACAAAGTACATCGACATGAACCTGTCCTGCTTCTCTAGGTATTTAAGACCTTCATGTGATCTCTGCTCAGCCAGGACGGTAATTTTCATAAATGGCAGTAAAGCAATGACTCAAGTCCAACTACTCTAGTGCACAGCGCCCATGCACATGGCAAAGAAGGTAAGAAAGCAATATGATTCTTATAAATAAATAGTAGTAAAACAATGGAACAACCAGAGCTCCATATAGACGAGCGGTATTACCATACATTTCTCCAAAGACACGTCCCAACGGATTCGCCAAAGAACTAGCCTAGTTCTGCTAGTCCAGACACACGGAAAATATGTAGGTAGGAATTACGAAGGAGATAGATAGTGGCCTGGTTCGGAGTTGAGGAGAGAAGAAAATAAATTATGAATCTAGAGGCATTTGGGAGTAGGAGGCATCAAGTAAAGGAGGATCAGTCATGCATGAGAACAGCTGCGTAGGCTCCACGATCTTCCGAAATGCTCCAACACCAAATTTTCAGGGAAAGGCGGCCCAAGCTATCATAGATCAGCACCAGGCACATGTCCATTTCTCACGTCCGTGTTGGCCGACTCAATGTTTGAGAGGTGGATCAAAGCAAGCGCGACAACGTTCAGGAAGTCAGGCACAATGTCAGGCTCCACTTTTGATGGCTTTGCCAATGTATTCTTGTATGATCGTCTTCTTACTGTCATGTCTTGTGACCCATCCATTGTTATGTTTGAGCCAATGAGTACTTTTTTCCTTCGTATATGATTAACATGATTTTTTTCGATAAAGGACTTTTCATTGAATAGATATATCGAGGTGATACAATCATATTGAAAGAAAGCCCGGCCTCTGCATAGCTAGATGCACACAGCCAAAATGTCCAGAGCACCCTAAAAATAAAATAATTTGATAAAATGCCAAGCAATAAATCGTGTCCAGCCTAAGGAGCGGTAGATCCTATCCGTAAATCACACCGCCATCCATGGGGGTAGAAAATCTCCCTAGCCGTACGCTCCAGCCGGATAGACGTCATCATAAAAAGGTCCCTATCCTCCGGCTTCTGCAGGATAGACCACGTACGGAGCGATCGTGTACAAGCATGAATAACCTGCATAGGAGATGAGACACTTTTGTTGTTAAAAACCACATCATTCCTGGTAAGCCACATTGCCCAGCATAAGGCCGCCGCTCCCACAAGAATATGTGCAGAAAATTGTTTATCAATACCCCACAACCAGTTGCTGAACATATTCCGTGCAGTACGTGGTGGGTATAAATCCGAAGCTACCTGGACCACGGCCCAAACTGCCCGCGCGAACTTGCACTCAAAAAATAAGTGTTTGATAGACTCGTCATGTTGACAAAAGACACATGACTTGGGCCCATGCCAGTTTCATTGTGTCGGATTATCTCTAGTTAGAATGACTCCTTTGTTTAGAAACCAGAGGAAAATCTTCACTCTTAGAGGAATTTTTAGCTTCCACAATTTCCTGTTATCTACCGGAGCATCACAATGTACCATTGCATCATACATGGATTTGACCGAAAATTTGCCATTCTGATGCAAGTTCCATCGAAAAGTGTCCGGCTCATCTGAGAGTTGAATGTCATGCAGGCGAGTGAGTGATTCATTCCATGCTGCCAGACGAGTTCCCAAAAGATCCCTACGAAAAGAAATATCGGGGTTTTCTTGTCCTAAGACTTGTTTGATCGTGACAAATTTATGTCTAACAATCCTATACATGATGGTGGAAGAAAGAAGTGTTGGCGCCACCCTCTTTGAGCAAAGTAGCCATAGAGCTTTGTCTCTTTCTTGCTCTCTCTAGAATAGCAAGGGCCACATTCTTTGTTTTGATCTTCCTCTGAAGATCTCTTTCCTCAATACCCAAAGTTCTACTTTTTTTGGCCAAATCCAATCTAAGGTTGATCTCAAGGACTGAGGGAAAGAAACGAATCGCACGGCAGCTGGCAACAATAATGAGACCCAATGGTTAGGCAGACGACTGATCCTGGGCTAGGATGTGTCGACCGACGAAAAGATCTAGTAGCACCAATGTGTTTTTTGGGAAGAAAACAAAGTAGCAGTTTTACTGGAACAAGCACCCCGTGATTCTTACTAATTACTACTTCGTAACTCACAATTTCAACTGTGGTGAATCATCAGACCTTACTTCCTCATGATTAAATCTAGACAAGGATGAAATTAGTAGGCATAACTAGCTAGCTACCATGCATCACCAATTCACCTGGCGCATCAACCCGAGCCCGCTTGGTCCCATTACGACTGGCGAGGGAGGTCTTGACAGGCGCCACGGACATCCTAATCAGCTCCATCCAAACAACGGGGCAGCTCCTTCTTAGGTGACAGAAGTCGCCGCTGGTGAGCATGGCTGCCACCATATGTGCCGGGGTGCTGAGGAACTCAATGCAAGCTTTCTTCAGCCCATGGCAGTGGTGCTGCTCCGCGATCGCTAGAATGGTCGCCGCCGTGAACACATCAATATGCGCGCACAGCTTTTCCTCGCAAATCAGCTTGAGCCGCCCGAGGTCGTACCTGTCAGCCGCGACAAGTAGATGCTGGAACATGGCGCCTTGGTTGTCTTCCTCTTCTGTCTCCGGCAAGGAGTCGGTGTACACGAAAGAGAGCAGCGCCTTGAACACCCGCGCCTCCATGTCGGCAACACGCACGATGCCGCCGCTGCCGCCCTCCTTCATTGCACCGAAGAGCTCTGCACTGAAGACCGGTGACCGGGCGGCGAGCACGCAACGATGCGCGGAGAAAGTGTCGCCGCCGACCTCAAACACCACGTCGGCGCCCTTCTCGCTCCCGAGTAAGTCGCCAAGGTGCTGGATCAGGTTGGATTGTGGCACGGTGACAAACGGGTTGCGGACGGTGGGTGCGTCCTCGGTGCGGATCTCGTTGATGACGACCACGTCACACCTGACTGTGAAAGCGTCGTTGGTGAGGTGCTCTGATCTCTCCAGGTCCTCCCTCTTGACGAACTTTGAATACCCCCAATTGTTTCCTGGTGTGAAACTCCACACAGGATCGGCCCGTGTGATGGGCCGTTTCCTAGTAACGCGGCTGGCGAAATTTACACGGAGCTGCACCTTGACAGGCTTGGTGACCTGTTCGTCGTCGAGTACGAGGTAAAAGGATACGTGATCCGCGGCGTCGGAGTTGATGCCGTTGGGGTAATAATTGATGAACCAGCGATAGCCGCCCACGGTGAACTTGCCGGATTTGATGGCCTCCCCGGTGGGAGTCCCCTTGGTGTGCGAGTAACCATCGATTTTTAGTATGTGGCAGCCGCTCGCCGTGTCCGCGACGATGGTGGAGGCGGACATTGATGGATCGCCGGCGGACGACATGTCGACAAATCTACTCCGGGTCTTGGGAAACTTGTCTCGCCGGCAAAAGGCAGATCACCGGCGCCTCATATAGTACGTACTCGTACGTACGCTACTCCAGGCCGGTCGTGGTTTTGTTGGGCCTTGAACGAATAAGAACCACATACGTATTGTTGTCCGGTTTGGTTTCTGAAAAGAATCCGGCGTTTATCCCGCGTAATTTTTGTATCCCGTCCAATTTTTGCGGGACATACGTCCGATCCTTCCTTCTCGTCGCACCAGCCTCTACCTTGTTCGTTTCGGAGGGATGCACCCTGCCGTTAGATAGGATTTCGGAGTGTAACCAGCCCGAGCTATCTACTTTCTCTGTTTCTACATATACGCCTTTTTTAGAGGATTTCAATATGGACTAGATACATATATATAGACATATTTAGGAGTATTCAATCTTTTTTGCTCTGTATGTATTTTATATTGGAACATTTAAAAAACGTATATTTAGGAAAAGAGATAGTATATGACTAGTAATAAAAATATGAGATTTATGGGCACTCGAGACATATGTTCTATATCTAAATAGCTAGCCCCCACTAACATATTTCTCTCATCATACAAGTATGTCACTTCACCATTTAACATGCATAAAGAAAGATCCGCCACAACATGCAATCATGCATAATAAAAGCAACCCCAGCATGCAAACATGCCTGAGAATTTATATCCCATTATAATACTTAGATTATACAATATAACAAAACACCACAAATCGTATTTATTTTCACCTTTAGTCCTCATATTATTACTCTAAATATTCATGCATCATGTAACCAATTCTAACTGAATATATTGCAAAATATTCTTGCAACAACTGGCGGGGTATCATCTAGTTTTTATAGAAGGATCCCACCCGGATGCGGTGCCAGAAATCCACTCCCGGCGGAAGTTGGACCCTGGGCGTATGGTGCGCCACTGCGAACCTTGCTACTAGGCAACTGCCTAGTTCTCTGATCCGCTAATTTGTGTCCGCATACATCCATGGATAGGAGGGGCTAGTCTACGGACACGGATGCGGGTGCCGGCCATCCAATGTTGTCCGCATAAATTTTAAACACCGTTTCAACTAATCAGACAAAATTCATGCAATATCATGGCTGATTTCATACTATGGTTGTACCGCTAAAAAAATTCTAGAGGAGTTCTAGGAACTTCCCTTGTATCTGGACTATGACGCAGCGAGGGCCTCTTTTGGTTCATAGGATAGGATTATTGTAGGAATAAGAATTTTGTAGGAAATGAGATGGCATGTATCTCAAATTCTATGAGTAGGAATAGAAAACGAGAGGTCATTTGGTTGACACCAAAGGAATTTTTCCATTGAGTCCAGGCTTATTTTTATCTTCCTATGAAATGTGGAGGATAGGAACCAATCCTATGTAGGAATAGGAATCTATTCATATGAACCAAAGGGCTCTAAAGGAAAAAATCTTATAAAAATCATATCTTCTATAATTCCTATAAAATTCCTCCAAACCAAAGGACTTCGTGAGATAAATTGGCACGAATCAATAATGTCTCTGCTAGTTGTGTTGCAAACAAGACGGATTGGAACCCCCGCCATTCAAAAGAACAAGGTCTCGCTGTGCAGGCCGCCGTCGATCCCGAGCGGACAGTTAGAAATTAGGTTCGGTCAATCTCACGACCGGCGAACAACAACATCGCTTCTAATTTTTCCAACGCCCTGCGCATGCATTATTCATCCAGTCCAAACTCCAACAATAATCCTAATCCAGCTCCTCCTGATCCAATAAATCCCGTACGTCCCTCTGCTGCATGCATCCCCAACTTCCAAGCCAACAATGGCGCTCCCTCGCCGATCCCACCTCTTCCTGGTCACCGTCGTACTGCTCCTCCTCTCCCGCCTGCCACGGTCTTCGGCGACGTACATTGACGTCTCACCATGCCCTTCTCCGGCGGCACGTCCCTTGACGCCACTATGGTTTCCGCGGTCCACCGTCGGCTCTCCCTCCACTTCTCCGGCCTACGATCCACGGCCTTCGGAGCTCTATGATCCGCGGCCACGTTTCCCTACCCCACGCGGGCTGCCACGCTCCTCGTTGCTCTCCGGTGCCGTCTCCCCGTCCGCTGCTCCGCCGCTGCGTTTCCTGCCACCGCCATACGGCCTGCCACGGAGCTCGCCTTCCTCCTACAAAGCGGCGCCGCTCTCGCCGTCCACTCCGGCGCCGCGGCTGACGCCGTCGTCGTCGCTGCCCGTCAACCCGTTCACGGCCAAGGCCGCCTTCATCCGGTACTGGAACCGGAAGGTGCACGGCAGCCGCCTCCACCCGGCCTTCTTCTTCGCCAAGCTGTCCCCGCTCTCCGCGCCCGACGCCGTCGCCTTCTCCAACCTGGCGGCCGCCGGCCAGCTCGGCTCGCGCCTCCCCGCCTTCTGCACCGCCGCGTCCATCCTCTGCCCCTCCACCTCCGGCGCCATCTGGTCGGGCTCGGGCCCGTCCAATGCCGGGGACGCGTCCGGTTCGCCTTCCACCAACTCCAGCGCGCCGTTCAAGAACTACGCCAACGGCAACTTCAGCAGCTACGGCAACAGCGGCGGCGGCGGCGCCGACGCGTTCGCGGTCTACTCGCGAGGCCAGGTCAACCCCGTCGACTCGTTCCACCGGTATGGCAAGGGCTCGCTTGGCCGGAACGACTCCTTCGCGACGTACCAGGCGCTGGGCAACGTCGGCACCGCCAGCTTCAACTCCTACACTGCTGGCGCCACCGGCGGCACCGGCGAGTTCGCCGAGTACGACGGCGAGACCAACACGGTCGCCGTGACCTTCGCCAACTACGACGTCGCCGGGAACGGCCGCTCCCGCGACTTCTCGGCGTACACGCAGGACGCCAACTCAGGCGTCGAGAGCTTCACCGGGTACGGCAGGACCGCCAACAGCGTCGGCGAGTCCTTCAACTCCTACGGCAACCACACCAACTCCATCATGTCCGCCTTCATCAACTACGGCGACAAGGCCAACAGCGCCACGGACACCTTCGACTCCTACGGACTCAACGGGAACACCCCGCAGAACACCTTCCGGAGCTACTCCTCCGGCAGCAACGGCGGCGCCGACGACTTCAAGGGCTACAGGGACAACGCCAACGTCGGCGACGACAGCTTCACCGCCTACGCCAACGACGCCAACAGCGCCACCGCCAACTTCCAGAGCTACGGCAAGTCCGTGAACCCGGGGAGCGTGGGGTTCAAGGGGTACGGCCAGGGCGCCAACCCCAACCACCGCATCGGCTTCACGCGCTACACCGGCGACAACACCACCTTCAAGGCCTACTCCAACGAGGGCGTCGAGTTCAAGGAGTACCAGAACATGTCCAGGATGGAGGTGTCCAAGGTGGCAGCCAATCTCTCCCTCTCCTCCTCTGGGAACCACCGCCCGCCACCCAAGTGGTCACCGGAGCCGGGGAAGTTCTTCCGCGAGCGAGACCTCATCACCGGGAACCGGATGCCAATGCCGGACATCACCGACAAGATGCCGCCACGGGCGTTCCTGCCGAGGGACATCGCCGCCAAGATCCCGTTCGAGGCGGGAGCCGTGTCGGCGCTGTTCGGGGCGCCGCCGGGCAATGCGATGAGGCAGGTGGTGGCATCGACGGTGGACGAGTGCGCACGCCTGCCCAGCCGAGGCGAAACCAAGCGGTGCGCGACGTCGGCCGAGGACATGCTGGACTTCGCCGTGGAGATGTTGGGGGACAACGTGGCCGTGCGCAGCACGGAGTCCGCGGCGGGCAGCGGCGGCGACGTCAGGGTCGGCAGGGTGGTGGGCGTCGCCGGCGGCCACACGACGCGGTCAGTGTCGTGCCACCAGAGCATGTTCCCGTACCTGGTGTACTACTGCCACTCGGTGCCGAGCGTGCGGGTGTACGAGGCCGAGATCCTGGCCGTCGAGACCGGCCAGAAGATCAACCGTGGCGTGGCGATCTGCCACCTCGACACGTCGGACTGGAGCCCCGGTCACGGCGCGTTCGCCGCGCTTGGCGGGAAGCCCGGTGAGATGGAGGTGTGCCATTGGATCTTCCAGGGGGACATGGTTTGGACGGTGGCCGATTGAGATGATAACGCCGCGCGCGCGGCCGGTCTGATTTGAATTTTTAGTCCATTCATTCAAGTGAGAAGAACCTTTTTTCTGACCATTGACTCGTACCATATTTTTTAACTGTTTGAGTCGTCACTTCATATCGTTGACCAGTAGTGTTTTTTTACTGTTTGACTCGTAACTTCGTGTGAAGAAAAACAAACATGACTAGTTCAGACTCCGGCCTCTTCAGAACTGAAAAGAAAATTTTAGGGATTATTTTAAGGAGTCGCACGCGTGCCTCGTACTCGACAATGTAGGCCCTGAAAACATAGAGGGTGTTTGTTTTCAGAGACTTATTGGTCTAGGGACTTAAATAAGTCCCTATAAGTCCCGTCTAAACCAAACAGGAGGGACTTATAGGGACTTAAAGTGGGCATTTGAGACTTATAAAATAAGAATCTCAAGGAGGGACTTATAGGGACTTATAGTTGTAATATGGTCTTATAGAGACTTATAAGTCCCAGGAACCAAACAGGTAGGGACTTTTTAGGGACTTGAAACTTATAAGTTGGGACTAAAAAAAGTCCTAGGACTTATGAACCAAACAGGGCCATAGCACCAAAAATGCCCCCCTCGTATTTTTGGTCAAATTGTGACCATATAACTAATGAAATATGAGTTCTATGTAGTAAAGATGGCACCATTAGAAATTTCTATCGAATAAAAAACCAAGATTTTTTTTTTGCCATATCACTTGTGTCTTGCAACTCAAAATTGATTGCCATAGGTTAATCCAAACTAAGGGGGGCTAAAAAACCAGGACGGAGATGTATGTGAATGTTTTTGCCAACCAAGGTCAGGAAATCTGGCACTAAGACTGCTCACAGTGGGGAGTAACATAGAGTAGTAACTTGCCAATGTTACTAGTCTATGTTACTACCTCCATAGTGGGTAGTAACATATGAGTGGTATCATGAAAGAGTTCATTTATTAGGCTATAGATTAAGTTACCACAAACCCCTCTTTCCTCATTAATTAGCTGCCACATAAGCAATCTTGTATTGAAATGTGTGATGTTACTAGTTAAGTTACTTCCATTGTGACTAGTCTAACATTACTACACTAATAAACATTAATAATTTTTTACACAACTTGCTATATTCGTCATTGACCGCTTATATATATGTAATGTTATGACATTGAAATCAATACAAGATTTACTTTTTTATAACTCTGAAAATAAATACTAGAATTTTCCTACACTAGTTGAGCATTTTTAAGTAGGGCGGGTATACATTTTTTTAAGCAAATACAGCATATGAACAATTCAAAAAGTTGACTGAGAATCAGTTCATTCTCAGCCGAATGATAGTTGCTCTGTTTTATTTTTCTGTGCAGAAATCATGTGGTATAGTTATATTTTCTAACGTTAGAAACTTAGCAGAACGTCTCAGATGTACGTCTACTTTTTTTATTTTTTGCTAAGCGAGGTTAGGCACTCCGTGTATGCACTGCTAAGGTTGGTAAAAGCGGTGGTTTGGAAGCGCTTTGTGCATGCTTGTATGATCTGGCATGCGTGCAACTAGTTCACTTAGTCGTAACCTGTGTATCAAAAACAACTTAATTCTAAGGCTGGTTGTAATGGAGAGTATCATATACTAGTATCATATGCATGATACTAGTATATGATACTACCTCCGTAATACATAGTATCATAAGTTAGTATCATAAGTTGTCTTATTAATTACCATGCATGACACAAAATAGTATAACATTTAATATGATACGGTATCATGATATAATATCACAACCTCTCTTTCCTCATTTAGTTATGTGCCACATCGTCTAAAAAGTTTAGTTGACATGCATGATACAGCTTATGATACTCGCATTACGACCAGCCTAACTAACATAGAATCCAGTAACGGAAGTGTGTAAACAAGATGGGAGGTAACTGACTGGTGACTGGCATAGGTGGAAGCGCTGATGTTTGCTACCACACCAGCTTGGTGTGCTTGTTCGCAACCAGTATCGTATTGAATATTTGGCTTCGACTTTGTATTCGTTCATTGAAACTTCCATGTTCATTCAGCGAATATTTGATGTAATTAACTTTGCTATAACAATTTCATTTTGTAGGTTTTTTTTAGTAGTCCCGTATCCATTAGAGGTTGTAGCACTTGTTCTCCAATACATTGGCCTCAACGCAGCGTGTACCAGAGATGACCCTCCGTGTTACATGACATAATTTTGGACCTTCAATGAAAAAGCTTGTCATAATTTTGGCTTAATTGCCTCGATGTTTGCAAGTCCGGAGGTTTGCATTTGGCAAATAATGCAAGTGCCACACCACCAATTTGGCATATCCATACATCTTTACCAGCAGATTTCTGAGCTTTTTGCTAGTAATTGTAACCATATTCCCGAATATTTGATCACTCCTAATCATGATCGTAATGTCGAGCCATTAGTATAGCTCTATCTTTCTCGCAACAAAGGAGTATGTGCGAGCTTACATGTTGCAAATGAGAATCGGTAACATGCACAATGCATTGCTTACTCACCAATTCCTTTTGTGTCTAAAATGTTGAAATTCCTGAAGCCTCACAAGCTTATGCTTGCATAAGTGTTAGTGGCAGTTGACATGCACCATGGCTTATCGAGTATAAGTAGGAAAACGAGGATATGTAAATATCTATGGAAAACTAGCTAGCGGTTGGCTAAAAGTTAGCTATATAGAGAGAGCTTGTATAGTATCGTAGTAGTTATCTAAATCAATGGAATCGAATGGTACACATATGTGATGGGTGATAACAACCCATTAAAGTTTGAAAGAACCATGGTTCTGGATCTTGACCCCTAATCACCGTTCGATCTGGCATCAAGATCCGCCACAAGCATAGTCATTTGATCTTATCAAGTTAACTTTGTACAGGAATATTGTTAAAGTATCGCATGGCCAATCCAATGGTGGCCCAACCACCATGTGGCCAATATCTCGTGGTCCTTCATTTCAAAATGGAGGGCATCAATGACTGGTGCACAGATACACAGGTCCCCAAAATCCACTCTCTTAATAGTAAGCGTTAGGGCATCTCCAATGGTTGTAAGATAGTTGTTGGTAAACTTTGCCATATAGGATTTTTGATGTTGTGTCATATAATAAATGAGGGAAGAGAAGAAGGTTGTATGTACATGAACCAACATCCTTTGCACAAGCTCCAATGTAGAATGAGAGAGCACCTTATTTATTATCTCACATCCTATTGGGCAAACTAGATACAACCCATTGGAGTTGTTGTATGTTAAGGTGTTGGTTGATGACATGGCATATTTTACCAACAAGCTAACATACAAACTGTTAGAGATGCCCTTACTAGCGTTCGATTGTTTGCTCCATCTAAGATCCTGACACTGTAATAAACTCGGTGCAGCGACCAGCTATAAAAGGAGCATCACATTATCAAAGTGACTTTGTCTAAAAAGTACAAATATTTCTTAAAAAAGAGAGAACATGTTATTGCAGTGGTGGCCAAGTGAGGTTAATTGGGTTCATGAACATATTACAGCATGTCATGTTAGACCTCGACATGCTTTCTCTCTCTCTTTTTGTTCCTTCCAATATGAGCATGGGACACCTCATGAAGATAATCTCTGCTAATGCCTGCAGAGCACCCTACCTTCAAGTGTGGAGACCACCATGATCCACTTACAGATAGTACTAGGCGTTTGGTCCTGTCAAGGCTTAGACACTGGAGTAGATCGATTGATACTTGGAGCAAAGTTATACACAGCAGGCTAAGCTAGCTAGCCGGTCGATTCCGTGTGGCCAGAGATACAAGATTACTCAACAACATATCCTAGCATCTAGATGATGTTCACGTGCATGACAAGGCTATAGGCATGCGGTACGGTGGCTGTTAATTAGCACAAGCTGATCACCTCGTTGTATAACTCCTTTGATGTAGCTCAATTTGGTTCAGCTAGCAATATCTAGAATTATGCATGCAATGAGTGGTCAAAACCAAGAAACCAAGAAAAACTGCACTTGCCAAACATCTCTATAGTTTTGCTAAAACTGAGAAAAACTGCGGTTTTTAGAAACTGAAGTATTCATTGCCCACACATTGGAATAATGAGGTTTTCAATTACATTGGCTTTGGAAAAAACCTTGTTGCCAAACTAGGCCTTAATTGCTTCCATTCGTGCCGTGTTTCTTCTTCCTCTCCAGTGAAGCCGAATGGTGTCCTTGCTACAAGCTCACTAGCTAGATTAGGATTATGGAAAGTATTGGGTGTTTGAGAGAGTCCTAGCGATTGATGTTCACTTAACGAAAATGTCCGCAAATGTAATTTCTGCACGGTTCCTCGAAGCAAATTAATTTTAATATATTAACTCTACTTATTAATATCTTCATGCCAAAGTTTCACTCATATAGAGGAAATCCAACTCCAAAAGAATAGTCAATTTCACACATACAATCAAAAGTAGTTGCATATTGCGGAAATTGCACCATGACAGGATGCATCAGTGGGAAACCTTTACGTTTTGTTTCATTCAATCACTCATCTCCTTGCTCTCTTGATGAACCCCCAAAGTCACAGCTTACCCCCTACACTACGAGCATTGATTAATGGTCTAACTCAGGATTATACCATATCAGTGTACTTCAGAGTCCTGCACAAAGGGATAAATTGACTAGGCTGGGATGTATATTGTAATTGACACAAAGGACCACGCCTAACATATACGTATACATGGCTAATAACAAAATTCTAGGCTTCCGAGCCTTGGCCCTGCGTGCCCTGTACCACCTCCGTCTCAGGTGGGATGAAACAGTGTTTTGCTGGAGAAACGTAACCTTATACATGATGTTGCATCATCTTTGTGAGATATTCGTTTTGCTGATGAGATGGCCCCATCAGCTGGTCGACAAATAACCCAAGTCATGGTGGGGAATGCAAGTTCGCCTCGTGATAATATGTTATGAAAATAACATGACAGAATGGCTGATCTAATTCTTAGTTCTTGGTTGCCTCTCAATCCGAGTTAGCTCCCCCAACATGCGTGCACCCAATGGCTTTCCATGTCCACCTTGCCCATCAAGGTTTGTTTAGTTCCATGCATGCCTTGTATGATGCATCACTCGAAAGCAAATCCTACTGGTTGCTCTCTGTTGGCTTCTCAAAATTACTAGTTCATCTTTGTAATTTATAGAACTTTACATTTTCTTGGGCTTCACTATTAATGATTGTTGGCCAATCTTTTCTCTATGAATTTATGAAGGTTTCATATTTTTAGCCAACAATCTCTCAGATGTTATTTGGTACATACAAAATAATTTTTTGGTTGCAATCCTGGTCTGAGCAACGCCAGTCAATAACTTCTGTGAGATTGTCTACCCCATGTAAAGATCTTCCTTTGGTGGTTGGGAATAGAATTTTTCCTATCCTAGTGACAAAAAGTTGGCTTCATTGTCCTTGCGCACTTAGGACTTGAAGTCCGAACCTATCCAATAAAGACATATGATTACAATGCCTGCTTCGGTACACCCCTCCTCCACAAACAGTATAAGGATAGTATGGTCATTTCATCAAACCGTACATCCATCTGCATATGTGACACGTACAAGGCATCATACCCACTTTTTATTAAAGTTCAAAAAATAGCACGAGCGATGTGAATCTAGCTCAAGACATTTTGGTCTAAGGAGAACCACAATAACCAACTAGGACAACCTAACGCTTGTGGTTACCTACTTTTTTTTTCATGTTCTTCCACTTCAGTTCGCGGCTGGGCAGGCCCATTGTTGAACAGGTCATTTTATCATTATTTATTTTTCATTTTTTCTATTTTTTTCATTTTTTTTGTTTATAAAAAATTCTCACACTTATAAAATTTGTTCAAAATTTAAAAAATATTTGCTTTTCTAAATTTTATTCAGAAAGTACACATATTTGCATTTTAAAAAATTGTACAGATATGCCAAAAAATAGTTCGTTTAAATAGAAAAATGCTCACATCAATATTATTAAATATCTAAACAACGATTAAATAGAAAATTTGTTTGTTGTTTGTTCAAGCCAAAATGTTCATTTAAATAGAAACATGCTCACATAAAAGAATTGAACACTTATAAAATTTCTGAACATCTATAAAATAGTTAAATGAAAATAAATCAATGAGCGACCAGTTTATTACTCTTTTTTTTGTTTCTTTTTCATTTTTGTTGTTTCTCTTCTGTTCCTTCTCTTTTTCAAAAAATGCTCACATCAATACAATGGAGTCGAAATTTTCCACACACTAGCATCATCATGCCAAGCATCCATGATAATTTAATGGAGTTCTTACATTTTATGTATTTCTAGGATTTTCCCGGTGAAAAGACCCTAAAACACTAGCCGAACATGACGCACCGTCCGTTCGGTGTCCGGATTCCTTTAGATTTTGCATGCAGGCCTGCCATGAGTATGCCCACATGCTGGAAAAATTTGATGTCATTTCATCCATGGAAAGAACCATAGCATGTTCAAAGGTGGTGGTTCGGGTAGGCTGGTAGGGTAAGTATGGATGCACTTTTTTCCACAAGAACAAAATGGACCCAAAATTTTCCACACAATAGTATCACTATGCCAAGCATCCGTGATAAATTTCATTGAGTTCTGACATTGTATTCATTTTCTATTATTTTCCCAGTGAAAAAACCCTAAAACACTAGCAAAACTTAACGCAATGTGCATTTGGTGTCTGAATTCCTTCAAATTTTGCATGGAGGCCTACCATGAGCATGCCCACTTACTGGCAAAATTTGGTGTCGTTTCATGCATGGCAGGAAGCGCACCGTGTTCAAAGGTGGTGGTTCGGGTAGGCCCGTAGGGCATGTCTGGATGCACTTTTTTCACATCAACAAAATGGACCCAAATTTTTCCACACAGTAGCATCACCATGCCATCTATCTATGATAAATTCGATTGAGTTCTGACATTTTATGCAATTTCTATGATTTCCTGATGAAAAAACCCTAAAACACTAGCTGAACGTGATGCAACGTGCGTTCGGTGTCCGACTTCCTTCAAATTTCGCCAGAGATGAATTAAATCCCCATCGGTATTAAGCAGCACATGAATATATATACATGGAAGATATGACACACAAAACATGTTTAGTTTTAACATGAGAGAGATAGAGAGGGAGAGAGAGATGAACTGCACACCAAAGAAGACTGAGGGAGTCCTGGATTAGGGGGTGTTCGGGTAGCCGGACTATACCTTCGCCGGACTCCTGGACTATGAAGATACAAGATTGAAGACTTCGTCCCGTGTCCGGATAGGACTTTCCTTGGCGTGGAAGGCAAGCTTGGCGATGCGGATATCCAAGATCTCCTACCCTTGTAACCGACTCTGTGTAACCCTAACCCTATTCGGTGTCTATATAAACCGAAGGGTTCTAGTCCATAGGACAACTACAATCATACCATAGGCTAGCTTCTAGGGTTTAGCCTCCTTGATCTCGTGGTAGATCTACTCTTGTACTACCCATATCATCAATATTAATCAAGCAGGAGTAGGGTATTACCTCCATCGAGAGGGCCCGAACCTGGGTAAAAACATCGTGTCCCTTGTCTCCTGTTACCATCCGGCCTTGACGCACAGTTCGGGACCCCCTACCCGAGATCCGCCGGTTTTGACACCGACGTTGGTGCTTTCATTGAGAGTTCCTTTGTGTCGTCGCCTTCGAGGCCCGATGGCTCCTTTGATCATCGACAGGGTGAGACTTTTCTCCCCGGACAGATCTTCGTCTTCGGCGGCTTCGCTCTGCGGGCCAATTTGCTTGGTCACCTAGAGCAGATCGAAAGCTACGACCCTGGCCATCAAGTCAGGTTTGGAAGCTTAAACTACACGGCTGATATCCGCGGAGACTTGATCTTCGACGGGTTCGAGCCACAGTCAAGCGCGCCGCACTATCTCGAGGGGCATGATCTAGCTCTACCTCCGAACAGTGTCCTGGAGGCCGCACACGCACCGGTTCCGACCCTTAACTCGGAGCCTATTGTGCCAATTGAGGATGAGCGGTTGGACGTCACCTCGGGGGCTGCGATCTCAAAGGTGATCGAGCCGAACGCCAGCCCCGCACTCCGCGTGACTCATGACTCCGAGGATCCGGACTCCTCTCCGGACTCCGAACCCCCCGCGCCCCTGCCTATAGAATCCGATTGGGCGCCGATAATGGAGTTCACCGCCGCGGACATCTTTCAGCACTCGCCTTTTGGCGATATCCTGAATTCTCTCAAGTCTCTCTCTTTATCAGGAGAGCCCTGGCCGAACTGCGGTCAGCGAGGATGGGATTCGGACGATGAAGAAATTCAAAGCCCACCCACCACCCACTTTGTAGCCACTGTCGACGATCTAACCGACATGCTTGACTTCGGCTCCGAAGACATCGACGGAATGGACGACGATGTAGGAGACGAACATGAACCAGCACCTATAGGGCGCTGGAAGGCCACCTCGTCATATGACATATATATGGTGGACACTCCTAAAGATGGAGATGGCGATGGAACAGCGGGGGATGACACCTCCAAGAAACAGCCAAAGGGCCGACGTCAGCGGCGCCGCTCTAAATCCCGCCAAAGTAAAAACGGTGATTCCGGCATGGGAGATAATACTACCCCGGATAGCGCCGAAGAACACCCACCCCAGCAAGATTCGGCGCAGGAAGATGGAGAAGCCAGCCCACATGAGAGAGCGGCAGACCGAGAGGTTGAGGATGATAACTATATGCCTCCCTCCGAAGACGAGGCAAGCCTCGATGACGATGAATTCGTCGTACCATCAGACCCCGCCGAACAAGAGCGTTTTAAACGCAGGCTTTTAGCCATGGCAAACAGCCTCAAGAAAAAGCAGCAACAGCTTAAAGCTGATCAAGATTTGCTAGCTGATAGATGGACTGAAGTCCTTGCGGCCGAAGAGTATGAACTCGAACGCCCCTCCAAGAGTTACCCAAAGCGCAGGCCGCTACCCCGATCAGAGGAGGAAGCGCCTACATCACCAGCGCATGACATGGCAGACCGGCAACCTCGCGGCCGCGACAGAGAGGCCTCTCGGCCCTCCAACCAAGCCATGCCCCGACGCCACTCAACTAAGGCACGGGAAAATGCGCCAGACCTGCGAGACGTACTGGAGGATAAGGCAAGACAAACAAGATCGATCTACGGATCGCGCAGGCGCCCTACGATACGCGACGATGATCTTCACTCCGGATACAACAAATCCGGCCGGGCCGAACACAACAGACATAGCTCTTCCGAGCTGCGTCGTGATATAGCCCAGTACAGGGGCGCCGCACACCCACTATGCTTCACAGATGAAGTAATGGATCATAAAATCCCAGAGGGTTTCAAACCCATAAACATTGAATCATACGATGGCACAACAGATCCGGCGGTATGGATCGAGGATTATCTCCTTCACATTCACATGGCATGTGGCGATGATCTACACGCCATCAAATACCTCCCGCTCAAACTCAAAGGACCGGCCCGGCACTGGCTTAACAGCTTGCCAGCGGACTCAATCGGTTCTTGGGAGGACCTGGAAGCCGCATTCCTCGACAACTTCCAGGGCACTTACGTGCGACCACCGGATGCCGACGACTTAAGCCACATAATTCAGCAGCCAGAGGAATCGGCCAGGCAATTCCAGACACGGTTCCTAACAAAGAAGAACCAGATAGTTGACTGTCTGGACGCAGAGGCCCTAGCAGCCTTCAAACATAACATCCGCGATGAGTGGCTTGCCCGACACCTGGGACAGGAAAAGCCGAAAACCATGGCAGCCCTCATGACACTCATGACCCGCTTTTGCGTGGGAGAAGACAGCTGGCTAGCTCACAGCAACAACTTAGCAAAGAACCCTGGTAATTCGGATACCAAGGACAAAAGTGGCCGGACTCGTCGGAACAAGCAAAAACGCCGCGTTAGCAGCGACAGTAATGAAGATACTGCAGTTAATGTCGGATTCAGAGGATATAAATCCGGTCAGCGGAAAAAGGCATTCAAAAAGAATACTCAGGGCCCATCCAGTTTGGAGCGAATACTCGACCGCTTGTGTCAGATCCATGGCACCCCCGAAAGGCCAGCCAATCACACCAACAGGGATTGTTGGGTGTTCAAGCAGGCAGGCAAGTTAAGAGCCGAAAATAAAGACAAGGGGCTGCATAGCGATGACGAGGAGGAGCCCAGGCTGCCGAACAGTAATGGACAGAAGGGTTTTCCCCCACAAGTGCGGACGGTGAACATGATATACGCAACCCATATTCCCAAGAGGGAACGGAAGCGTGCTCTACGGGACGTATACGCGATGGAGCCAGTCGCCCCAAAGTTCAACCCATGGTCCTCCTGCCCGATCACTTTTGATCGAAGGGACCATCCCACTAGCATCCGTCATGGCGGCTTCGCTGCATTGGTTCTCGACCCAATCATCGACGGATTTCACCTCACAAGAGTCCTCATGGACGGCGGAAGTAGCCTGAACCTGCTTTACCAGGATACAGTGCGGAAGATGGGCATAGATCCCTCAAGGATTAAGCCCACATTATGGTACAAGCCTTTAGGGACTCGAAAAACCTCTCGAACAGCGACCCAGTCTAAGGCTAGAGCTTCAACTGAGAAGCCTGCACCCATAGAGCCAGTTGCTGCTGAGGGCAAAAAGAGAAAATAAAGAGTGAAGAAGACTGTAGCCAGAGTGCTTGGCAAGGCCTCCATCATGGAAGATGAGGAGGAAGAAGAAGAGGTGGCTGCACCAGCACCTAAGGCACCCAAGCTAATGGGTGATGCTATCAAATCAGGGGCTACTGCATCCAAGCCCAAGGGTGCATCAAAGGTCAAGACAGCACCAAAGAGAAATACAAGGAGCATACCTGCTGCTGAAAAGAACAAGGCCCCAGTGCCTGAAGCTGCTGAAGAAGAGGATGAAGAGCAAGTTCTCAGAAAACTCAAGCCCAAGATCCCAGACCACAACGATGCTCATCCTGTGGCTGAGGACATGAAGCTCAGGAGAGACTCAGGGCTGAGGAAATGGAGAGAAGCAGATCTGTATGCTTCAAGGAGAAGGACTGCTGTGGATTACAGATTTCACACCAAGGAACATCAGGACTTCTATGAGACAGTTTTGCTTGACAAGAAGCCAATAGTTTGTGACATGAGATGGGTCGACTGGACCTACATGAAGGAAAATGAGGAACACTATCCTGGAGTGTATGACAGCTTTAGTGCGTGTGGAGTTGCAGACTTTGTTGGGCAGAAGCTCACAAAGTGGAACGAGGAGCTAATCATGCAATTCTACTCCACAGCACACTTCTACCCAGATGGGAGGATCACATGGATGTCTGAAGGTACAAGGTACCAATCAACTGTTGAGGAATGGGCAAAGTTGATCAATGCCCCAGAGGAGCAAGAAGATGACTTGGACATTTATGCCAAGAAGAAAATGGATCACAACTCAATGTCCAACATGTACAAGGAGATTCCCAATGAAGCTCTTGATACTTTCAAGTTTGGGTCTGTGTACTATCTTCTGTCAGGGCTGCCTACGATCAATTGGATTCTGAGGCACACCCTATTGCCTAAGTCTGGAGATCACAAGATGATCAGAGGTCACGCGATCAATTTGCTTCATGTTTTTGACGTGCCTCAAAAATTCAAAGTCATGAGCCTCATAGTGAAAACAATCAAAAGGACTGCAGCAAATCAGAAGAGGAGCTGTGGATATGCCCCTCAGATTCAGGAGCTCATCAACTCCAAGATGGGCACGAGCGTGTATTTATTGGATAAGGAACACCTGCCCATCCGTCCAGACTTCGAAGATAATCAAGTGATCATGACTGAGAATGAGCCATGATCTGCCCATGCACAAGCCAAGAAGGAGAAGGCGAAGAAGGAGAAAGCTACCAGGATGCCCACTCAAGAGGAGGCATCTGAATACTTCCTGAAGACCAAACAAGAGCAGCTTGGTTACCTGATTGCGTCCACCCTGCGGATTGAGCAAGGACTAGCCACCCTGACTCAGAACCAGGCAAGCTTAGAGAGGATCATGGAACAGAGGTTCTATGACTTGGACATCAAGGTGACAGAGATACAGACTGCCGTGGAGCAGCTCCAGGATGACATGAATGAGAGGAGAGGCAGGACTACGACTGATGCCTTTGCCAGGGTGCCACGAGGTCCGAGGTCGTCTACAGTGCCAGTTGCTGACACCAGAGCCACCACGTCTGCACCAGCTACAGCCTCAGTTCCACCAGCTCCAGCGTCCACTTCAGCTTCGACTCCGACCACGTCTACTTAAGGCTTCGTCCTTGGAGTGCTCCGGACTCCACCACCACCTGAAGATCAAGCCTGAGTGTCGACTAAGCACTATGCATTTTCTAGGAACTTTTTGGTAACTTGTTGCCAAAGGGGAGAAAATGTATAGATCATAGGCTTCGAGAGAGAGTGTTGCTTTTATTCTCTCTTGTTTTATTTGGTGGTTTTTCGAACTTTGTTTGCTTTTGTGTGAGATACTACGTCCTTATGCCTGTGAGACATCGATGATCATGTGTTTGATCATAAGCTACACTTAATGTTTCCTTAATCTTATCATTATCCTATCCATCTTATGTGATCACTCACTATTCTTGGTGATGAGTGCATGTATTTCATTCTTATCATTTTTGAGCGCTCCACCAAGATGTATGTGACATGGAAGAGTAACCCATGACTCTCATTCCCTGTGCATTTGCAGTCCAAAGCAAATTCTAAATATGCACAAATTTAGGGGGAGCTCTTACTTGTCACATACTTCTCAAAGCAACGATGTATTTCATGATTATTATAATTTGTCGAAGCTTTGATCTATATGTTGTCATCAATTACCAAAAAGGGGGAGATTGAAAGTGCAACTATCCCTAGGTGGTTTTGGTAATTCATAACAACATATAGCTCATTGAGCTAATGCTATTCCAAGATGATTATTTCAGGAAAGCTCAATGATTGGCATGGCATGGATGTGAAAGTAAACCCTCAAAATGCTAAGGACAAAGAATTGGCTCAAGCCCAAAAATTCAAAACTCTTCATTTTATATTTTAGTGATCCAAGATCACATTGAGTCTTTAGGAAAAGCCAATACTATCAAGGAGGGATGAGGTGTTGCTTAATGAGCCTCTTGCTTTATGTGCTTGGTGATATGCTCCAAAATCCTCAACCACTTTTCCATAGCCACAAATGACCTAAACTCTAAGCCAAACTCGGTCATACCGATTCTTTCAATCCGGCGCCACCGAGTTTCACTTGTCATTTGCCACTACCAAACCCTAGCAATTCGGTCCTACCGATAAGGATCTCGGTCTCACCGAGATGGGATTGCAAACTCTTTGTTACCCTTTCGTAACTTTTCGGTCTCACCGAAAGAGCGAATCGGTCCCACCGAGATTGCAATGTAAACTCTCTGTTTCCTTTTTGTAACATTTCGGTCTCACCGAAAGAGCAAATCGGTCCGACCGAGTTTACCTGACCAACTTTCTGGTTAGCTTATTACCAAACTCGGTCTCACCGAGTTTGTGTAATCGGTCTCACCCAGATTACGTTATGCCCAAACCCTAACCGAATCGGTCCTACCGAGTTGCATGTCAGTCCCACCGAAATTCCTAACGGTCACTAGGTTTACTATTTCGGTCCGACCGAGTTTTCTGATTCGGTCCCACCAAGATTGGTAAATTACGTGTAACGGTTGGATTTTGTGTGGAGGCTATATATACCCCTCCACCTCCTCTTCACTCGTGGAGAGAGCAATCAGAACACACACACAATTTCTACTCATATGTTCTGAGAGAGAACCACCTACTCATGTGTTGAGACCAAGATATTCCATTCCTACCATATGAATCTTGATCTCTAGCCTTCTCCAAGTTGCTTTCCACTCAAATCTTCTTTCCACCAGATCCAAATCCTATGAGAGAGCTGAGTGTTGGGGAGACTATCATTTGAAGCACAAGAGCAAGGATTTCATCATCAACACACCATTTGTTACTTCTTGGAGAGTGGTGTCTCCTAGATTGGCTAGGTGTCACTTGGGAGCCTCTGACAAGATTGTGGAGTTGAACCAAGGAGTCTATAAGGGCAAGGAGATCGCCTACTTCGTGAAGATCTACCGCTAGTGAGGCAAGTCCTTCGTGGGCGATGGCCATGGTGGGATAGACAAGGTTGCTTCTTCGTGGACCCTTCGTGGGTTGAGCCCTCCGTGGACTCGCGCGACCGTTACCCTTTGTGGGTTGAAGTCTCCATCAACGTGGATGTAGGATAGCACCACCTATCCGAACCACGGGAAAAACATCCGTGTCTCCAATAGCGTTTGAATTCTCCAAACCCTTCCCTTTATATTCCTGCAAGTTGCATGCTTTACTTTCCGCTGCCAATATACTCTTTGCATGCTTGCTTGAATTGTGCGATGATTGCTTGACTTGTCCTAAGATAGCTAAAATCTGCCAAGAACTAAAATTGGGAAAAGGTTAAGTTTTTATTTGGTCAAGTAGTCTAATCACCCCCCCTCTAGACATACTTTCGATCCTACACACCGACAAAGACCATGTTCAGTATTAACTACAGACCAAAAAGGCTCCTAGACAGAGAGAGAGAGATGAACTGCAGACAAAGAAAGAACACCCTATTCAGTATTAACTGCAGACCAAAAAGCTCCTAGAGAGACAGAGATGAATTGCACACCAAAAATGCTCCTAAGCGATATAGGAGTCCATACGGATGCATCAGACCATGGGGACTACCTTGTGCAGCAGCGACCAGTGGGGATCCTCACGGGCAGAGGATGGTTTGGAAACCATCTTCTCAGACCGACAGGCAACTTCGGTCCAGAATGGCGGGGGCGGCAGCGAGTACGAGATGGTGCGATCGTATCAGTCCTACTTGGAGATGGATGGTTAGTACAACCTCTGTAAAGGGAAAGCTGGAAAAATAGGTGATTCTTCAAGCTGAAGGAGATCAAGCAGAGGGGCGCGAGAATGGAACGGAGAAGATGGTGGAGCGAAGAGTCTGGGATAGCAAGCTAGTTCGATCCAGAGATTCTTCGCGGTTGTGTCTTAGATAATGGCGACATACCAACCCGACGTCCTTCAATGGAGGTCAGGGGAAGAAGTGAGATAGAGGGAGGGCGGAGCCAATGGAGCGGGGGGGGCTGCAAGAACAACATACAATGCTACACCTACAACCAGCAAAAAAAGATAACATATGAAGAGCTTCTAGTTGAGGAGAAGCTCACTACAGAAAGGCACCTAAAACGACTACGAGTGGAGCCTCGAGGATCAGCAACCGGCAAGGGAGACAAACACAGGATTGAAAACCTGGGGCTGGAGATGACCCAATGATACGTCTCCGTCGTATCTACTTTTCCAAACACTTTTGCCCTTGTTTTGGACTCTAACTTGTATGATTTGAATGGAACTAACCCGGACTGACGCTGTTTTCAGCAGAATTGCCATGATGTTGTTTTATGTGCGGAAAACAAAACTCCTCGGAATGACCTAAAACTCCACAGAACATCTAGTTAAAAATAATAAAAAATCCTTGCCAATGATGAAGACCAGGGGGCCCACACCCTGTCCATGAGGGTGGGGGCGCCCCCCTAGGGCGCGCCCCCTACCTCGTGGGCCCCCTAGAGCTCCTCCGACGCCAACTCCAACTCTATATATTTGCTTTTGGGGAGAAAAAAATAGAGGAGAAGAAATCATCGCGTTTTACGATATGGAGCCGCCGCCAAGCCCTAAAATCTCTCGGGAGTGCTGATCTGGAGTCCGTTTGGGGCTCCGGAGAGGGGGATTCGTCGTCGTCATCATCATCAACCATCCTCCATCACTAATTTCATGATGCTCACCGCCGTGCGTGAGTAATTCCATCGTAGGCTTGCTGGACGGTGATGGGTTGGATGAGATCTATCATGTAATCGAGTTAGTTTTGTTAGGGTTTATCCCTAGTATCCACTATGTTCTGAGATTGATGTTGCTATGACTTTGCTATGCTTAATGCTTGTCACTAGGGTCCGAGTGCCTTGATTTCAAATCTGAACCTATTATGTTTTCATGAATATATGTGAGTTCTTGATCCTATCTTGCAAGTCTATAGTCACCTACTATGTGTTCTGATCCGGCAACCCCGAAGTGACAATAATCGGGACCACTCCCGGTGATGACCATAGGTTTGAGGAGTTCATGTATTCACTATGTGTTAATGCTTTGTTCCGGTTCTCTATTAAAAGGAGGCCTTAATATCCCTTAGTTTCCATTAGGACCCCACTGCCACAGGAGGGTAGGACAAAAGATGTCATGCAAGTTCTTTTCCATAAGCACGTATGACTATATTCGGAATACATGCCTACATTACATTGATGAATTGGAGCTAGTTCTATATCACCCTATGTTATGACTGTTACATGATGAACCACATCCGGTATAATTATCCATCACCGATCCAATGCCTACGAGTTTTCCATATACTGGTTTACGCTTATTTACTTTCCCGTTACTATTGTTACAATCACTACAAAACACCAAAAATATTGTTGTTGCTTTTGTTACTCTTTTGTTACCGTCACCACCACTACCATATTACTTTGCTACTAAATACCTTGTTGCAGATATTAAGTTATCCAGGTGTGGCTGAATTGACAACTCAGTTGCTAATACTTGATAATATTCTTTGGCTCCCCTTGTGTCGAATCAATAAATTTGGGTTGAATACTCTACCCTCGAAAGCTGTTGCGATCCCCTACACTTGTGGGTTATCAAGACTAATTTCTGGCGCCGTTGCCGGGGAGCATAGCTCTATTCTTTCAGTTACTTGGGATTTATATCTGCTGGACACTATGAAGAACTTGAAAGACGAGAAGACAAAAATTTATCCCTCAACTACGAGGGGAGGTAAGGAACTGCCATCTAGCTCTGCACTTGATTCACCTTCTGTTATGAGTAAGCTTGCGACACCTAAACCTGCTTCTGCTATCTGTTTCCGTTCTCATTAAAGGGTGATGCTAAGATATGGTTTAATTCTCTTGATCCTGGTTGTGTGCGTAGTCCCCAGGATATGATTTATTACTTCTCTGGTAAATATTTCCCTGCTCATAAGAAACAAGTTGCCTTAAAGAAATATACAACTTTGTGCAAATTGAAGAAGAGAGTCTCCCACAAGATTGGGGGAGGCTTCTCAAGTTACTTAATTCTTTGCCTGATCATCCTCTTAAGAAAAATGAAATACTTGATATCTTTTAGAGATTACCTGGATAGTTGTGTTGGTTCTCTTTTCAGGGAAAGAACATCGGATGAAGCTGAAATTTTATTGAATAATATGTTGACAAATGAAAATAATTGGGCACCTCCTGAGCCAGTTCCTCAGCCAGCTCCTGCTCCAATTACTGAGCCTATTCCTAAACCAACTCCGAAGAAGAGAAGTGTTCTATTTCTCAGTCCTGAAGATATGCAAGAGGCAAAGAAATCTATGAAAGAAAAAGGTATTAAAGCTAAAGATGTTAAGAATTTACCTCCTATTGAAGAAATACATGGTCTTAATTTACCGCCTGTTGAAGAAACATATGATCTTGATCCATTACCTATTGAAGAACCTCCTGATCCTCATAACCCGACACAGGTAGTAAAGGTAAATTCTCTCTATAGATATGATAAAGCTGAAGTCCCTCCTACTAAAATTGCTAGTCAGTGCTTAGATGAGTTTGATAACTTTATGTTTAAGCAAGAAGATTTCTATGTTTATTTTGGTAGACAATTAAAACAAAATGCTTATATGATTAAACACTTGGGTGATTGTATGGCTAATATTAGAGGTGAACTTAAACTTGTTAGCAAACATTCTTCTATGGTCACCACTCAAATAGAACAAGTACTTAAGGCTCAAAATGATTTGAACAATGAAATGAATAGTAAGAAAAATGATTATGCTATTAGTGTGGCTACTAGAACTGGTAGAATGACTCAGGAACCTTTGTATCCTGAAGGCCACCCTAAAAGAATTGAGCAAGATTCTCAGAGAAATAATATTGATGCACCTAGTTCTTCTAAAAGGAAGCAAAAGAAAAATGATAGGACTTTGCAAACTTCTAGTGAACCTATCACTGAACCACCTGAGAATCCAAATGATATCTCTATGTCTAATGCTGAAACACAATCTGGTAATGAACATGAACCTAATGAAAATGTTAATGATGATGTTCATGATGATGCTCAACCTAGTAATGATAATGATGTAGAAGTTGAACCTGCCGTTGATCTTGATAACTCACAATTAAAGAATCAACGTTATGATAAGAGAGACTTTGTTGCTAGAAAACATGGTAAAGAAAGAGAACTATGGGTTCAGAAACCCATGCCTTTTCCTCCCAAACCATCCAAGAAAAAGGATGATGATGATTTTGAGCGCTGTGCTGAAATGATTAGACCTATCTTTTTACGTATGCGATTGACTGATATGCTCAAAACAAATCCTTATGCTAAGTATATGAAGGATATCATCACTAATAAAAGAAAGATACCGGAAGCTGAAATTTCCACCATTCTTGCTAATTATACTTTTAAGGGTGGAATACCAAAGAAACTTGGAGATCCAGGAGTACCTACTATACCATGTCCATTAAAAGAAATTATGTTAAAACTGCTTTATGTGATCTTGGAGCCGGTGTTAGTGTTATGCCTCTCTCTTTATATCGTAGACTTGATTTGAATGAGTTGACACCTACTGAAATATCTTTGCAAATGGCTGATAAATCAACTGCTATACCTGTGGGTATTTGTGAGGATTTTCCTGTTGTGGTTGCAAATGTTACTATTTTAACGGACTTTGTTATTCTTGATATTCCCGGGGAAGATAGTATGTCTATTATTCTTGGAAGACCTTTTCTGAATACTACAGGGGCTGTTATTGTTTGCAACAAAGGCAATGTCACTTTTCATGTTAATGGTAATGAGCACACGGTACACTTTCCGAGGAAACAACCTCAAATTCATAGTATCAACTCTATTGGAAAAATTCCATCGATTATATTTGGAGGTTTTGAATTTCCTCTTCCTACTGTCAGGAAGAAATATGATATTCTTATTATTGGGGATGTGCATACCCCGTTGAGGTAACATAGTGTTATTAGAAATTTCTCCGGTTCCATGTTAATCGGAATGAGTATGTTAACAAGACCTGATCAACCTTGTTAGTGGATTCCTTTTGATGAGCATGAGACGGATGAAACTAGAAGCACAACCTTCTGCACCCTCTTTATACTTTCTGTTATTTAGATGAAATAAAGTAAAATTAGTATTTTTCTGTCTGATTCCTGATTTATCCGTGCAATATAAAAATACCCCGAAAATAAAAGTCCTCCAAATGCCATGCCAATTTAATATGATTTTTGCGGGAATATTTGAGGATTTATGGTACTGAGATCACCGCGGGGGGAGCTACCACCTGGCCACGATGGTGGAGGGCGCGCCCTACCCCCCTGGGCACGCCCCCCTGCCTCGTGGGCCCACGGTGGCCCTCCTCCACTTATTCCTGCACTCATCCTCTTCTTCTTCCTCCCACAAACCCGAATAACCAGCTCAAGCACGAGTTCTAGCTCACTTTGCAGCGATTTTCGATCTCCTTGCTCAAAACACCTCTCGCAAAACTGCTTGGGGAGATTGTTCCTTGGTATGTGACTCCTCCATTGGTCCAATTAGTTTTTTCTCTAGTGCTTTATTCATTGCAAATTTGTGCTGCATAGGTGACCATGTTCTTGAGCTTGCATGTCAAATTTATATGGTTCCAAGTAGTTCTAATGCTTGATATAGGCTCTAGGCACTTGTATTAGTAGTTGCTATCAATTTTATTAAAGTTGGTTCACTTTTGTTTGAAGTTACTAAAAATTTCAGATTATTTCAGAAAATAATGAAGAGACTTTTGAGGGGCTCATCGAGCCGAAGCTCGAAGAAAAAACAAAATGAAGAAGCACAGAGGCCCAAATATAATTTGCCTCGTACCGCGGAGGTCCGGCCGTGTGAATGGCCTTCTGATGACTTCTTGAGACGAGCGTGGATTTATGAGGATTTCTATTCATTGATTGAGAATGCTGGCCTCACCGACTTCCTCCGCGACCAACGTCATCAGTATCTCTTACTCACAAATACTTTTGTGCAAAACTTCTACTTTTTCCCTAAGGAATCACCTCCTTCAGTAGAGTTTCATTTATATGACATTGTTAAGAAGATGCCATTAGCTGAATTTTGCAAGGTTTGCAAAATACCATCTGAGGGTACCTTAGATGAACCACACCGTAATGAAATGGAAGCATTTATTAACACTATCACTCTGGGAGAAACCAGGAAGGTTTCTGATGCAAGAATCACTAGCATACATTTTTCCTGTTTTACGCTACTTTGACATATTTGCTAGTCGTTGCTTGATTGGTCGTGGAAACTGTGGAAACCTTAGTGTTCCTGATATTATTATTTTGCTCCATTGTTTATACCGCGATAACACTGTTAGTATGGGTGGAATTGTTGCTAGACGGTTAAGTCTGAACCGTACTAAGGTCCCCATCTTTGGAGGCATTTATGCTTCACGCCTAGCTGCATATTTTAACATACCTATTATGCATTATGAGAAAGAAGAAAAATTGCTGCCTAGTGCTTATCTAGATTATAAGAATATGCTAGCGCATGATTTTATTGTCAAGAGTCGTGAAGGGGGGCTCAAATATAAATTGTACTTTCATAATCATCATCCTGAGACTATTACCTTCCCTGCTCCTTCCTTGTTTAATTTTGAAGGACCATATCTCGTTACGTGGGCTGCCGTTCAAGCTTACCGGAATCCTGCACCAGCCAGGGAACCGGAGCCAAAATATGAGCCTCCACGACAGTCTGTTTATTCTTGCGATCCGGAGATGGCTGCCAGCCAATGGCAGTCAGAGTCTTCATCATCACAGTACGACTCCAGCTATTCTTCGTTGCAGTACGACCCTAGATACACCTATGGGTATCCGCCAGGCCATCCCTGGCCATGAACCAACTTAGGCCAAAAGCCTAAGCTTGGTGGAGTACGTATTTCTCACCAACATTATATTTATGTTCACACACACTCATTGGTAGATGTCGGTGCTCATACTCTTTCACTGTAATATCAATGCTAGTTTATTTTCTTTTTCCTGTTTTCTTCTTGTGTGTTTAATAAACCTTAAGAAAAAACCAAAAAAATAGTAGTAGTTTACTTTTCTTGCTGTAGTAGTAATAATTAAAAAGAAAACCCAAAAATATTTTCCGTTCTTCTTTTGCTTATTGGGAGCTTTCCCCTGTAAATAGTTTTATTTCTTTTCTTTTGTTTGGGGGTCGATAGGAGAAGACCATGATTAAATTGTTGAAGTGGCTCTTATATGCATTATTGTTGATTTAACCAAGAGCCCATATTGCCTTGTCTTCTCCTGTTTATTGAATGCTCTCAGATTCCAGCTTAGTCCAATGCACGTGCACTCTTATTATTATTCACATCATTCGGTCGTGCAAGTGAAAGGCAATTATGATGACATATGATGGACTGACTGAGATGGGAAAAGCTGGTATGAACTCGACCTCTTTTATTTTTGTAAATATGATGAGTTCATCGTTCTTGATTCAGCTTATTATGAATAAACACGTTTGCATTGACAATTAGAGATCATAGTTGCTCGTGCCATGCTTGATTAGCTATGAATTATAATGGTTTACCTTGCGTGCCAACATGCTATTGAAATGGTTATGATGTGGTATGATGGGGTGGTCTCCTCCTTTGAATGATTTAAGTGACTTGACTTGGCACATGTTCACACATGTAGTTGAAACAAATCAACATAGCCTTCACGATATTTATGTGCATGGTGGATTATATCCTATTCATGCTTGCATCCAATGTTTATTAATTTTAACGCATGTACATGACCGTTGTCGCTCTCTAGTTGGTCGCTTCCCAGTCTTTTGCTAGCCTTCATATATACAGTATCTACCTGCCGTTATTCCAGATGAGTCCACTATACCTTCCTATATACGGTATCTACCTGCCGTTCCAAGTAAATTTGTATGTGCCAAACTCTAAACCTTCAAATAAACATTCTGTTTTGTATGCTCGAATAGCTCATGTATCAACTAGGGCTGCCCTTATCTTCCATGTTAGGCGGGTTATTCTCAAGAGGAGTGGACTCCGCTCCTCACTCACGAGAAAATGGCTGGTCACCGGGATGCCCAGTCCCATGCTTTATGCAAACTAAATCAAAATTAATTGCAAACAAAACTCCCCCTGGGACCTAATGTTAGTTGGAGGCACTTGTTGTTTCGAGCAAGCCATGGATTGATGCTTGTTGGTGGAGGGGGAGTATAAACTTTATCATTCTGTTTGGGAACCACCTATAATGTGTGTAGCATGGAAGATATCGTCATCTCTTGGTTGTTATGTTGACAATGAAAGTATGCCGCTCAAAATATTATTTTATCTCTATTTCAAAACCGAGCTCTGGCACCTCTACAAATCCCTGCTTCCGTCTGCGAAGGGCCTATCTATTTACTTTTACGTTGAGTCATCACCCTCTTATCAAAAGCATAAGCTGGAGAGCGCAGCTGTCATTTGCATCCATTACTTTTAATTTATATTGGGTATGACTATGATTGGATCTCTTTTACCATGAATTACAATGTCTAGTCAGTCCTTGATCTTTAAAGGTGCTCTGCATTTATGTTTTGCGGTCTCAGAAAGGGCTAGCGAGATACCATCTCGTTATATCATATTATGATTGTTTTGAGAAAGTGTTGTCATCCAAGATTTATTATTATCGCTCGCTAGTTGATTATGCTATTGATATGAGTAAACATGAGACCTGAGAATTATTGCAAATGTGGTTAGCCTCTCCAGGTACAGTATTCTTTCGATGGAATTCGGTCGTTGACCACATTGACCACGGCGCGCCGTCAGCACCACGGCGGTGGACGACGGCGAGGCCTAGGAAGGGGACGACGCGGAGCCGGGGAAGACGCGGCAGTGGATGCCCACGCGAAGAGGAGTACGAGGGTTCACTGGTTCGGCTACGCTGCCGTCGCCGCAGAATAACAGGGGGTGTGGGTGAGTGGAGTGGAGGGATGGCCTGGCCAGCGGTGGGAGTGGTATGGGGGCGGTGACGCCTCCGTGGCAGCAGAGTCGGCCACGGGAGGCAGGAGCAGGCGGCACGACCGGCACTGCTTTGGGCGGCTGGAGCAAGAAGACCAGAGGTTGAAGAAGCACTACGGCCGTTGGATGGACATCGTACGGTCAGTCGAGCTAGAATCGTGCATATTGACTAAGTTGATAAAGCCCTTCATCCCCGTCAACTTAGTAGGCCCACTATACCGGGTCCCAGCTAGCAGGGGGAGTATTCTTTTCTTTGTGCGTAATAAGGAGGCACTTCCTTACGTGCGAAGATATAGCTGGTGGGTCCGAGCTGTCAGCGGCGGTAACGTTTTTTTCGTGAAATACAGAGGCCGTTTCGGTGGGTCCCAGATGTCAGGTGGAGGAAATCATTATTTTGCGCGTAATAAGGAGGCATTTCCTTGCGTGCGGCCGTGGACTCAGCTGTCAGCCTCTCCACGTACAGTCCACTTCAGATGCATGTCGGTCGTTGACCACGCTGACCACGCCACGCCGAGAGCACCAGGGCGGTGGACGATGGCAAGGCCTAGAAATGGAACGACACGGAGGCAGGGAAGACTCGGCCGTTGTTTTTGTTTCCCACGCGGAGGGGAGTACGACTGTACGACGGTTTACTGGTTCTTCTGCCATCGCCGGAGAATAACAGCAGGTGTGGGTGAGTAGAAGGATGGCTAGGCCAGCGATGGGAGTACGGTGGGGCGGTGAGGCCTGCGCGGCAGCACAGCCGGCCGCGGGGAGGAGGGAGCAGGCAGTCCCGCCGGCGCTTGTTTGAGCGGCTGGAGCAGGAAGAGCAGAGATTGAAGAAGCACGACGGCCGTTGGATGGACATCCAACAGTATACAGGCCATTTGTGGAAAGCCTCAAATCTGTGGAAAACAGCATACAGCCCATCTGCCATTATTTCAAATAATTTACAGCTCATTTGCTAATTCTTACGGGGTTTTTTGAGCCCATATTCTTTATGTTAGCATTACAGCCCATATTTTGGCCACGGTTAAAAAATTATATGAAATTTTGCATATGTCGGTGCGGTCTGAACTGTTTTTAATTCTGAAATTTTGAGTCACATTCAGACTGATTTTAAAAATAAATGTATATCAATATAAAATCCAATAAATTGTCCACGCAAAAAAATCAATGCAATTTAAAATCTCGAAATGAAAAAAAATTTATTTGAAAATAATTGCCGGTTTGATGTGTTTTAAAAATGTACAGCCCATTTCTCATTACTGATAGGCCACTCTCCTCGTCTTGAAAGATTTGCAGCACATCAGGCCTGATAAAGCGATTTACTTGACAAATCACAAAAAAACTGGGCTAGCCATTTTCAGAAAGAAAAAAACTACTGGGCTGGTCTGTGGTAAACATAAAAGAAAAGGCTGTCTAGACAGGCCAGAGTGTCCCGCACAGCCCAGTGTCATGCTTCCGTCTCAAAAACAAATTAGATAAATGCCACTCCAATTATGGCGATTCATAAAAATGCCACTGCAATTTCCAAACTTTGAAAAATGCCACTACAATTTTTGCAAACTTTGACAAACGCCACTGCAGTTTGCAAACTTTGAAAAACACCGCTCCAGACTTCGAAAAATGCCACTAGAAATGGCATGAAATGGCATTTTTCAAAGTTTGGAAATTGCAGTGGCATTTCTCAGATACACCAGATTTGGAGTGACATTTATCAAATTAACCCAAAACAAAAATAACTGGGCGAGCTGCTGGGTCCCTGGTGTCAGCCGCTCGTTGTGCAATTCTCTCGTTTATTGACTACATTGACAATGGATGGGACCCAGATGTCAGAAATCCACTAGGAGGAGCCAATTTTTTTATTGGCTTGAAATAAGGAGGCACTTTCTTGCGTACGAGCTTGTCAGTTTCTTCAGAGGTAGGCATTTTTATTCAAAAAACTGCCACTTTGCATCTTGCGTCGCAAATAAAACTGCCAGGAGCGCATTTGTAGGCTAGCTAGTGATCGATCAGTAACTTGTAAACACTGAGCGAACAGAAATAAGTAACTGTTATTGCATCTCAATGATTCACAGATCATATACAAATAGGTAACTCCAAAAGCAAAGATCAGCCACTTCGGATCTTGCGTCGCAACTAAAACTAACTAGTACGATTCTCATACATAAGATCAACATGTTAATGCATCTCAATGACTCACAGATCATATACAAATATGTAGCTCCAAAAGCAAAGATCTAGAAAAAACATATGTTCTTCCTACTAACATGGATGCTTCTATTGGCCAACATTCAGTACAAACTGAAAGACAAATTTGATTGTGAAGTCTACAATTCCTCTTGTAAACGTAAGTGGTTTCACCAACAGCTGGAACCATGAGAATGAACTAGACATGATGGAGGAACATGCACTGCAATATGATTTGGTCTTCCCTCAATCACACTGCGAGACTATTTTCGGAATACAAACTTTAACTTAGGCAAAATGATGCCCATTGTATAATCAGACCAAAGCAATGAATCAGCTAGTGTTGGCCAATAAATAGTACAGTACTACTTTTCTGCAGTCCATGAAGTGAATATCCAATCTTTCTGTGTCTATTTTCAAATGGCACTGCATGCAGTGACTATACTATTCTCTTGTGCAGTTCAACCAAAATTGCGGGCACTTTGTTGATTTGCCAAATAGCAACGGGCAGACATCTCTGTCTGCACAAATATCAAGCAGCTAGTAAACATATACCACACCTTGTATTTTTGGTTTAAACATGTCTCTTCCGCTTAGCATCTGTCATGTTCTGCACTAGACAATCTGATACAGTTATGTTTTGCCCTGGGCAATTTCATACTGAATTCATTTGCTGGTTCAGAGCAGAAATATAGCGCCTATTCTTCATCAGACCAAGGATATCCATGTTCGCAGTGATGGAAGAGGTGAAATCGATATAACCGAAATTGAGCATCCAATCATTGAATCCTGTCCTACACCTCCAATATAGGTCCACCCTACCAATAAATTCACATGCAAACCACTAGTGTTACTATCTAATGACAGTACAAAAGAGTAGCAAGATAGTAGCAAACCATGTACCTTCGTAATGAACAGCTCATAGTGCCACCAATTGGATATAAAGGTTGGGAAAAAACATGCTCCTAATGTTGAACCACTTGGACTTTTTGTGCAGTTCCACTAAAATTGAGCATCCCTGTTTGCATAGATATTGAAAGTGTGATTACTCTAAAAGTGGCACTAGTTGAAGCATAGACTCACAAATATAAGCATTCCAGTTTCTTAATGGAAAAGGTAGCAAGACTGTTTCTAACCACATGTTTGAAGGAATAACTAAAGCAACAACGGCTGATGTCAGGAAGGCATACATACAGTAGTTTTTTTCTGAAAAACTGAGCCATTCCTAACCTTTCTTCTTCTTTTAAGTAAATTTTGTGCAGTTCTACTAAAATAAAATGCCATCACCGCCTTGACAATTCAGTGACACTGTACAAAAGGAAATGACTTAACATTACATCTTGATGTTAGGTATGTAGTGGACAGGCATTAGAGACAAACATACAAACCTCCTCAAGAGAACAGCCGGAGGAGGAGGTGCCCACTCTTGACCTTTCCTCTTGTCTTCCTAATTGTCTATGCAGTTTAACCAAAATAAAATGACATCAGCGCCTTGGCATTTTGGTGACACTGTACAAAAAAATTAACTTATCTCATGAAAGTGAGGTATGTAATCTATAAGCATTAACAGTGCAAAAATCTGACGGGAGTAACAAGTTTCATCCTTGGTATACTGGCTGTGCAACAACATTAGAATGCCTTATAGCTGAAAAATCTTTAATACATCCACAATCAATAGCTAACCATGAAATAATCCAGTGACATTAAATGGCATTGCTTAAATTTATGGGTGGCATTAGACTGAGAGCAGCATTAGTTAAATGTGGCATCACTTTAGCAGTAGCATTGCTTGACTTGACTACTGGCGTTATACTAACAGCAAAAAAAGTGGCAATAAGAGCATGGGAGGCACTAGTATGATGTACCTCCACGGACGCAGAGTGGTGAGGGAGGTATGGTTGCCCAGAGCAACAAATGTCCAGGCAGCATGTGTGGATTACGGTCCCATTTTTGTTCTCTTTAGCCACCTTTTTCCTATGCGAGGACAGCAAACCGATCGACCTGGTCATTCTCTATTGCGTTGTCATGCCTTTCTACCCTTCTTCAACCAAGAGACATGAGACTCGTTCCTTAGCTACTGATTTTCCCCTTTTCAACCTAGATGCGGGTTCGATGCCTACTCTCTTGGACAGTACAGTCTCCCTTCCTTTCCTTATTCAACCCAGACATGGATTAGTCTGCATGAAGTAGGGTTTCCTTTAATAGTGCAAATTATGGTTTTCGTCTGCGTGGCCAACAGAGTAGAGGATAGCAAATTGGGAAGATGGTGGAGTGAAAAAAGATCCACATGCAACGACGTAGCAGATGGGGCAGTAGAACAAGGTTATGGCTCGAAAAGAGGTAGCATACCTGAGGGTCGGCGGGAAGTGGCTTCGCTCGTGGTCGTCGTCCTCCGCACACACTACGGTAGCGAGCTTGGGGACGGAGGCCATCCCGCGCGGGCTCTAGGTCTGAGAGGATGGCCTTGTCGTAAGTGCGTGACCTCGCTCGCCGACAACGAGTGCGTCAACGCTGCACGTCCTTCTATTCCCCGGCGGATCTGTGACCACCGGTGAGGAGGGAGAGAGGGGCCGTCTTTTTTAGATCTAGAGAGAGGGTGGTAGTGTGAGAAGCAAGTGGGCAGCCCGTAGCAAGAAAGCGCTGAAGCTCCAGCCTATATATCTTTTTTATACTACTAGTACTAGAGGTGGGGTAGTGGTAGAGTAGTTTATATTTTCTCTACGTACAGTACCAGTCAGTCGTGCCTCAAAACTGATCGGCACGCCATTAAAAAAATAAAGGTCGATAACTAATGCGGCACCTTGGGCTAACGCGGTCAGATCGCATTTTGCACGAGAAATTACACACCATGTTCGTTGACATGTGGTCCCGTTCCAACATATCAGTGAGACGACGGCGAGTAGTAGGAGTATTTCCGAACGGACGTGTAGGCCGGGCCGCCTCTTCGTGAACCGTGGCAAACTCGCAACCGTCCACCGACTCTTCGGCTTTCCCTCTCAATTTGGAACTGCTGTCGCACGCTGTTCCTCTCCCTCCTCCATTTTCCTTCAGCCCTTCACCCTTTCTTCTACCATTGTTCGATCGTCTTCTACATGGAGGGAACAGGCCGGAAACGACCCCGTTATTCTGGCCCCAATCTGAAAGATGACGTGGTGGAGGAACTCATTGATCGGTGCGATGTCATCACCTCGGCTAGCATGGCAGGTTCAGTCAAGCCCATTCTCGACTCAACTAATAACATCATTGCAAGGAACCCAAGGGTTAAGGAGTGGTTTGATCTCCCCTATCTTCTTCGCCGTGACCCTGATGACTGGCGCCAGCACGACGGAGGCCTCGCCCTGTGCAAGTTGATGCCACTTGATAATGATACGTGTGATGTTAAGATGCCGTCGCTTGAGGGCAAGGCTTGGGCGGGCGCAAATGGAGATTGAGTTGTTTACATTGGGTCCAACTGCGAGTGGGAACTTGTGAATGTGTACACTTGTCACCGGGTTCCACTTCCAAAAATCTCAGCACACTGACCAGAGGTTGAGCACACCGGTAATGTACGCACGTTCAAATATGATCATGGTGAATGTCTTCTATGGAAGATAACAATTTGTCGAGTTCCCAGCCGCTCTTGGAATTACAAAAACTATGATGTTGTTGCTATCTTCGACAAGCTTGTTGCCGTCCTTGATCGTTTGTCTCGATGGATATTGCTCAAAAATCAGTTTCTGTGCACGAAGGAGTACTGTGATGCAATTGAATATGAGGGCCTTGTGTTTGCTTGCACCACTCGTGGCACTCTTTATGCATGGCATCCTCGTTGTTTCGGTACGTTTGTCTTCCACCGTAATTATAATTGTTTCATCCACATGCATGCGGGTTAGCAAGTTTCCCTTTACCAATTAACCTTCTTCTTGTGTTTCCAAGGTCCTGTGAACATCCCACCACCTATACTTGTAGATTTTTATAACCAAGGGGGAGATGACGATGGTGATGATCATGAGCATGAGGACGAGCAGCGCCGATATACTCGGTGGCGCCTAGCAACTAATTCCGATGGATCACCTCTTCTTGTGTGTATACAGCCCACTGATGATGTTACCGCTAAGGAAGCAGGTGTAGTCTCCCATGGTCGCACTCTCCGGACCTATTCCAACACCCGTTGCATGGTATTCGGGATGGATACTAGTGTGCTAGCGCCAACTCCTTCTCCCTGGCACAGAATTGATAGTCTTGGAGAAAACTCGCTCTTCCTTGGACAAAACTATCCGATGATGGTGAAAGGCGATCCAACTGTTGTTGACACATTTATGAGAAGCAACTATGTCTATACCTCGGACATTTGGGTATTTCCCTACCCTGGTACTGATATAGTAGGCCGCTTCAGCCTGGATGATCAGTCCTGCGTTGGTCTCCAGATCGACAACGGATGGCCCGTCCCAGAGAATCACTTGTGGTTCAAAGCAAGCATTTCCAATGTCGCGGAATGGTTGAGTTGAAGTTCATTTCATTGCTTGTTATTTGTTGTGTGGTGAAAACTTTAGTATTTATAATGTATCCTTGTTGTCGATGTGGGTTGATGATCTGTTGTTCTATGTAATAAAATGATATGCCTGTGATAAACTTACTAAATTTATGAATGGCTTTCGAGTCGCTTCTCTGAGTGAGTGGTGCGACTAGGCAAAAATATATTTTCTGAATACATAATTGTACATGCATTGCAACAGGTTATCGGATGAGGCCAATCAACAATAGTAGTACACTATTTGTACTAGCTTCACATGCTTCGCGCGTCGGGGAGGTGTTTTTACTGTAGCCATATGTTAATGTCTTTGTTGTACGTAACCAGCACCACGAATCCTTGATATACTAGTAGTATAGTATATAGTAGGAGTAAGTAGTAGGAGTAGTAGGGTGGCATGGGCCAGAACAAGCATTCATGTCCAGGAGTACGGCACATGCCACCACCACGACATCCATCTGACACCATATTATTTCTTGGAGTCCGTGTGAGAGCAATTTCTTCAACCTCGTCATTTCTCTAACTTCAGCCATCGCGCGGCGGGCGAGGTGGGGGTTTGCCGATAGTCGGTTTCCTTAACTGCGGTCCCACTTGTAAGGCCAACTCCAACGCACGACCCCAAACGGACCTCCGTTTTGCACGAACTCCAACGATAATTTTGATTAGGAAAGCAAGACCAAAGAAAACAAGAACCACAAGAATACATTTTACTACTCCTGTAGTAAGTTAGATTAGTGCCTTCTCGATGCATTCATTGTTGATCTGCGGAGGCTCGATCTAGCGTGCTTCTTTCTTCTTCGAGTGTAAAGAAGAAGACGTTGCTTCCTCGCATCTAGTCTCATGTCTAGCCTCTATTCTATACTAGCTAAAAGTGATAGAATATCTACTAAATTGCGCTCTATCAATATATGGATGTACTCTTCTTCCCAATACAAAAACTTGCATCCATTCTACTCCCTCCATTGCACAATACATGCCTTCTATTTGTCAAAATATATATGTATCTAGACATGTCTTAGTATATACTCCCTCCGTCCGAAAAAACTTGTCATCAAAATGGACAAAAATGGGTGTATCTAGAACTAAAATACATCTAGATACATCCCCTTTTATTCATTTTGATGACAAGTATTTCCGGACGGAGGGAGTAGCTAGGTATGTCCATTCTACTCCCTCCATTACACAATACATGCCTTCTATTTGTCAATATATATATATATATATATATATATATATATATATATATACATGTCTTACACTAGGGCCAGTGTCACCTTTGGCTATACACACAGATGCATGTAAGGGGCTGGAAAATTCAGTGAAAAATGTTTTCCCACATGCTGAGCAGAGGGAGTGCTTCAATCATTTGTGGATGAATTTGATCAAAAAATTTAGAGGAGAAGAATTTAGGCGCATGTGGCCAGCAGCAAGATCTTACACTAGACAGACACACAAATATCATCTTGATAAGATAATGGCAGCATGCGATGAGTTTGGTCCATGGCTAAACACCTACCATTCTTTGTTATGGTACATGTCAGGATTCAACACTGCCATCAAGTGTGACCACATCAACAACAATTTGGCAGAGAGTTTCAACAACAAGGTGAAGGAGTTAAAAGATTTGCCTGTGCATGACATGGTTGACCAAATCAGGATCATGCTCATGCGGTTGTGGGAATTGAGAAGAAGGATAGGTGATTGTCTGCAAGGTGATAAGCTTCCAGCAGTGGTACAACAGGTGTTCAATAGGAGCAGATGTCTTTCACATTTGTTTGTTGAAAAATCTTCACCTTGGGGTGCTGAAGTTAGAGATAACAAAACTGGAAGGAGACATGTTGTTAACACTGAATTGCATGATTGCACTTTCCTCGAGGGGCAACACACTGGTAAACCATGTGAGCATGCCATTCTTTTCTTAGCATCCCAACCAAAGATAAACATGCACCCATATTTGCATGAATATTATTCGGTAGAAAAATTCAAAGCTACATATGCTACTCCAATTCCAACACATCTAGATCAGTCTTAGTGGCCTGAAGTGGAGATTGAATTTTCCATGTGTCCTCCTGTCGTGGATTTGTCACGGCAGATGTCCTTAGTGTCAGGACTTAGTCGCGAGGCCAACGCATCTATGTGGTAGCTTGAGAGGGGTTGAGTGGGACGAGAGACGCAAGGCGGATCAACACACAAGACAAGGATTTAGACAGCTTCGGGCCCCGGGAAACATCATCCGGAATAGCCCTACATGCTGTTTGTGGCTAGGTCTCATTATCATCACGAGGGAGACGCCGTAAACCGGCTCTTTGTGTCTAGCCCTAGAGATTGTTTCTTGCTTGTAGCTTCTCCCTCTTTGAGGAGCCCTGCCCCTCCTTATATATGTTGAAGGGGCGATTTACATGACTAGTCCTAGTTGGATTAGGATTACTACTCTATTACAAGTGGAGTCCTAGTCTTGCTTCCTTTGTAAGGAGAATAGTCCTTATGCTTTCCTCATAAACCGGTCCACCATTAAACGTGAACCGGCCTTCTGGGCCTTGGGCCTTGTCACCCGTCTGTCCCGCACGCAGGATCACCAGTGAGTCATAATAACCAGGTGGGTTGCTTGTAAACCGCCAGGTCAGGGCAGGTCGCCAGTAACTCGCCAAGTGTCAGCGAGGTCTTCAGATAAACCGCCAAGTCCGGCCGGGTTAACTTCCGACCGGTTTACGCCGCGGGGTATATCCCCGACACCTCCCTTGACGAAAAGAAAGTCTAGCAGGCCTAAACAGAGTAGATTAAAGGCATGGTTTGAGAAAGGTGGGAGTAGTAAGAAGGGAAAGAAAGATGGAAGCCAAAAAGGGCCCAAAAAGGAAACAAAAACAGATGCAAGTTGTGCCAGGAACTTGGGCACAGAGTGGGATCTTCAAATGTCGTTACACTTCTAAAAAGCCAAAGTATGTTCTTATTTATTTGTCTATGTTTTGATTTGGTGCTTTTTTCTAATTACTATATCTATAACATTTTCCCAATGGCCAGGAGGAAGCACACAAGTCAACCCCTTGTTGTTGAACAGTGTTGGCCAACAAAAAAAATCAAGAGTCAATGGCTGTAGAAAGAAGAGAAGTGTGCCTGAGCCTGAGCAGACTGAAGAAAATCCTGCTGCAGTCAACTTTCAGACTGAAGAAACTGATGTCGAGGTGCACACCAAAGAAACTGAAATTGTAGTCAACATTCAGACTGAAGAAACTGCTCTCGAGGTTGAAACTGAACCTGAGCGTGTCGAGGTTCAGACTGAAGAAACCCATGTTGAGGTACACACCGAAGAAACTGAAACTGCTATCAACATTCAGACTGAATACACTGATCTCGAGGGTGTTGAAAAGACTAGTGAAGAAAACCAAGATGATCAGTGAACTTGTGTGTGCAGTAGAACCAAAAACAAGAAGTGCCAAGGCGAAGAAGGGCACACGACGTGGTAGGAAGAGGTAGAACAGAGAACTGTTTGAAAATTTGTGTCATGCAATAATATTTGTAACTGGGTGCCTACTGGTGGTCACTATGTATCCCCGTATTTCTATTCGAACTTGTTTGTTGGTCATTGTTTTAAATTCAAATTTGGATTCAAATTTGATCTCAAATTTGAATTAGGGATGGGGTATTGATGTTTTAACGCTATCTAAAGTACCTCAACTGAAATATGTTTGCTTGTTGATCAATCCGAGCCCTTTTGGTAATTTGAACTCATAGTCATGAAAAGTGTGTTTCAAATGACCTCCAAAGGTAGGGTAAACGACCTCATATTTAAGCAAGTTTTTTTGGCACCTTGTATAAACCAACCAAATAATTTTTCTACACATCTATTCTACCTATATAGTGTAAATCTAAAGTCTCACTATTTATTGAATTAATTTTCTATTATTTTATTTTCTCTTTGAAAAAACAAGGTTTAATTGAAAATTGTATATAAAACAAGTTTAAAACATGAAAATGAGAAAGTAAGTTAAGATCTTTCTTAGTCAATCCAAAATGAAGTTTCGGTGAGGTTTTCAGACTTTTCATTTTCAAAACCCCACCTACTCTCGGGTGCCTGCTACTCTCTCCCTTGAACTCCATACTACATTGTTCGAGGAATGACAATTTAGTGAAGGATTTTTCGTAAAAATGTATGTAAACCATATTTATATATTTTTCTCGTTACTATACAACATAATAAGACTATGTGCGCAAGTTTTATATTTTTATGATTTTTTTTTGAATTAGCTATGCTTAACCTCTCAAAACCCCTCAAAACATCCCAAAACCCCTCAAAACCCCGCGGTCGTCAATCGTTGTGCATGGACGGTTGAGATCAGGCGCTAGGGTTAGCTACAGTGTCCTTCGATCCGCATGAGACGCGCTAATTGGTTGAATCAGTGGGGCTTAGATCAGCCTCTCTCGTTGGGGCATCAGGACCGTTCATTTGAATCCAACGGCACGAGTTGACGCGGTGCATGGACCAAGACTACGCAGTGCCCTTTCCATCGTTGCATGCGTGCCTACCCGCAGCGCCGGTGCCCGTTGCAGCATGCATGCCCACCCGCAGCACTGCGCCCGTGTGTTGCATGCATGCCCTTGACGTAGCCCTGCTCCGCCACCTCTCTCGATGCAGTAAGCTGTCGCATGCCTACCATTAGCACCGACGCAGCATCACATCAAAGCATGCACCCGACCACAGTGCAGCAGCCAGACCCCGATGAAGACAACCAAAAAGCCAACGGTGCATGGCGTGCGGTGCATGGCGTGCTCCTCTTTGAAGGACATAATACTGACTTGATGGGTATCGATGCAGTTCAAACGGCGTGCTGCTCATTACAAGATGGGCAAATTAAGGCGTCCATTACTGTCACATCTCCCATCGACCGAACGTTGCCCTCTAGCCAATCGTTGTGCATCCCAAAACCCCTCAAAACATCCCAAAACCCCTCAAAACCCCGCGGTCGTCAATCGTTGTGCATGGACGGTTGAGATCAGGCGCTAGGGTTAGCTACAGTGTCCTTCGATCCGCATGAGACGCGCACGTTTGGTTGAATCAGTGGGGCTTAGATCAGCCTCTCTCGTTGGGGAATCAGGACCGTTCATTTGAATCCAATGGCACGAGTTGACGTGGTGCATGGACCAAGACTACGCAGTGCCCTTTCCATCATTGCATGCGTGCCTACCCGCAGCGCCGGTGCCCGCTGCAGCATGCGTGCCCACCCGCAGCACTGCGCCCGTGTGTTGCATGCATGCCCTCGATGTAGCCCTGCTCCGCCACCCCTCTCGACGCAGTAAGCTGTCGCATGCCTACCATTAGCACCGACGCAGCATCACATCAAAGCATGCACCCGGCCATAGTGCAGCAGCCAGACCCCGATGAAGACAACCAAAAAGCCAGCGGTGCATGGCGTGCGGTGCATGGCTGCTCTTCTTTGAACGACATAATACTGGCTTGATGGGTATCGATGCAGTTCAAGCGGCGTGCTGCTCGTTACAAGATGGGCAAATTAAGGCGTCCATTATTGTCACATCTCCCATCGACCGAACGTTGCCCTCTAGCCAGGCCCTAGCAAGCAGGCTACATTGCGGGACACTACATTGCCATGCATGCATGCACGGGCGGCACACGCAGAGAACCCGGGCCAGGCAAGTCCCCTTGACCCACGACGACACAGACGCGTGCGTGAGCCCGTCTCCCTTGACCCACGACCGGTGGCACAGAAGTGTCGCAGCCTGTTTCCCACGCTCGTGTACACACTTTCATGGGGCGCCACCAAACGCCGCTTGCCCATTAATTCTACGGGGTGAAACCACTCGAAGAAATCAAAAGCCACACTTGGGCTATATAAGCCGGGCACTATCATCTTCCTCTCCCTCCTCATACATACCCCATCCTCTGCCTCCTCTTCCCTCCTTCCTTCTTCTCCATCAAACCTGATCGAGCCCTCAAGCCACCATGCAGTACAACGCCCCCACCTACCGCTTCCCCCCAACAGTGCCGGAAAGGCTCTACCCGGCCGGAGTCTATGTAGAGAGAACCCTTGGGGTGTGGGCGATCTCAAGGTGGAGGGGTGCAAGGGAGTTAAAGAGTTCTTCCTTGCGGCCGGCTTCCGCCACCTCCCCCGCGGCTCTCCAAGGATGTACCATCTTGAGGAGGTTAACCACAATGGCGTTGTGGTTTGGCTTCTCGCCACGTTCACTAACCCCTTCAATGCTTTCCACCTCCTCGGGCGAGCGTATTGAGTTGGTTGTGAGTTCATAGCTTTCACCACCTATAATATCTTCACCGACTTCAACAGCATCTTCCCCAACAACGGCATTATGCACACGCTCCCGTACCCCATCAACAACGGGGAGGAGTGAAGGGCGGCTCCCGGAGGAGCGAGGTGGCGGTCACCCGAAGGAGGAGGAGAAGAAGAACCTGAAGACAAACCCGCGTTTGGTGCCCCCGATCTATCTAGCTTGCTATATATCTATCGTATTAGTTTTTTAAGTTGTAATCGTTATGCTACTATTATTAAGTTGGACTAGTATTTTAAGTTGTAAGGCTATCGTGGAGTTGTAAGGCTATCGTGGAACTATGGGTTGCAGTCGTTATGCTTCTATATAATCGTTATGCTACTATATATATTGTGTTTCGTGCTATTATTTGTAGATTGCTATGGGTTGTTCTTGCTATTATTTGTGTATTACTATGGGTTGCTATGGGCCCGGGTTGCAACACCCCAATCACCACACACACCATCTTCAAAATATTGGCTAAATAATGGGTCATGACCCAAACCATGGACTTGCAACTAGAAGCCCCATGCAAACCCACTATGGACATGCAACTAGGAAATGCAAACTAATTTACTTCATGCAAGCATGCAACTCATTTAGTTCATGGAACCATAAACATGCATAAAAACAACTAACATTTAGTTCTAGTGCATCAAAAAATGATCCATCACGAAATTTAGTGCAAGAAAAAGGCTAAAGTAAAAACAAGTAACATTTTATTTGCCGAAGTTAGAGGTGGGCTGGTGCCCCTACGCGGGTGGGCTGGTTGCCAAAGTACAATACGAGATCTATTCTTCCGCCCGCTTAGGGGCACCAGCCCACCTCTAACTTTGGCAAATAAAATGTTACTTGTTTTTACTTTGGCCTTTTTCTTGCACTAAATTTCGTGATGGGTCATTTTTTGATGCACTAAAACTAAATGTTACTTGTTTTTATGCATGTCTACGGTTCCATGAACTAAATGAGTTGCATGTTTGCTTGAAGTAAATAAGTTTGCATTTCCTAGTTGCATGTCCATAGTGAGTTTGCATGGGGCTCCTAGTTGCATGTCCATGGTTTGGGTCATGACCCATCATTTGGTTAATATTTTGAAGATGGTGTGTGTGGTGATTGAGGTGTAGCAACCCGGGCACATAGCAACCTATAGCAATACACAAATAATAGCAAGAACAACCCATAGCAATCTACAAATAATAGCACGAAACACACAATATATATAGTAGCATAACGATTATATAGAAGCATAACGATTCCAACCCATAGTTCCACGATAGCCTTACAACTTAAAATACTAATACAACTTAATAATAGTAGCATAACGATTACAACTTAAAAAAACTAATACGATAGATATATAGCAAGCCAGATAGATCGGGGTGCAGCAAACGTGGGTTCCTTTTCGGGTTTTTCTTCTCCTCCTCCTCCGGGTGAACGCCACCTCGCTCCTCCGGGTGCCGCCCTTCACTCCTCCCCGTTGTTGATGGGGTATGGGAGCGTGTGGATAACGCCGTTGTTGGGGAAGATGTTGTTGAAGTCGGTGAAAATATTATAGGTGGTGAAAGCTATGAACTCACAACCAACCCAATATGCTCACCCGAGGAGGTGGAAAGCATCAAAGGGGTTAGTGAACATGGCGAGGAGCCCAACCACAATGCCATTGTGGTTGACCTCCTCAAGATGGTACATCCTTGGAGAGCCGCGGGGGAGGTGGCGGAAGCTGGCCGCAAGGAAGAACTCTTTAACTCCCTTGCACCCCTCCACCTTGAGATCGCCCACACCCTAAGGGTTCTCTCTACATAGACTTCGGCCGGGTAAAGCCTTTCTGGCACGGTTGGGGGGAAGCGGTAGGTGGGGGCGTTGTACTGCATGGTGGCTCGAGGGCTTGATCGGGTTTGATGGAGAAGAAGGAAGAAGGAGGGCAGAGGATGCAGAGGATGGGGTATGTATGAGGAGGTAGAGGAAGACGATAGTGCCCGGCTTAAATAGCCCAAGTGTGACGTGGCTTTTGATTTCTTCGAGTGGTTTCACCCCGTAGAATTAATGGGCGGGCGACGTTTGGTGGTGCCCCATTAAAGTGTGTACACGAGCGTGGGAAACAGGTTGCGACACTTCTGTGCCACCGGTCACGGGTCAAGGGGGACGGGCTCACGCACGCGTCTGTGCCATCGGGGACTTGCCTGGCCCGAGTTCTCTGCATGTGCCGCCCGTGCATGCATGCATGGCAATGTAGGGGCCCACAATGTAGCCTGCTTGCTAGGGCCTAGCTAGAGGGCAATGTTCGATCGATGGGAGACGTGTCAATAATGGACGCCTTAATTTGCCCATCTTGTAACGAGCAGCACGCCGTTTGAACTGCATCGATACCCATCAAGCCAGTATTATGTCGATCAAAGAGGAGCACGCCATGCACCGCACGCCATGAACCGTTGACTTTTTGGTTGTCTTCATCGGGGTCTGGCTGCTGCACTATGGTCGGGTGCATGCTTTGATGTGACGTTGCATCGGTGCTAATGGTACGCATGCGACAGCTTACTGTGTCTAGAGGGGTGGCGGAGCAGGGCTACATCGAGGGCATGCATGCAACACACGGGCGCAGTGTTGCGGGTGGGCATGCATGCGGCAACGGGCACCGGCGCTGCGGGTAGGCACGCATGCAACGATGGAAAGGGCACTGCATAGTCTTGGTCCATGCACCGCGTCAACTCGTGCCGTTGGATTCAAATGAACGGTCCTGATGCCCCAACGAGAGAGGCTGATCCAAACCCCACTGATTCAACCAATCAGCGCGTCTCATGCGGATCGAAGGACACTTTAGCTAACCCTAGCGCCTGATCTCAACCGTCCACGCACAACGATCGACGACCCGGTAGTCTGTGAGGTTTTGAGGGGTTTTGAGTGATTAGGGTTGAGCATACTAATTCAAAAATAATCAAAAAAAATAAAACTTACGCACATAGTCTTATTATGTCGTATAGTAACGAGAAAAGTATATAAATATGGTTTACATACATTTTTACGAAAAATCCTTCACTAAATTGTCATTCCTCGAACAATTTAGTATGAAGTTCAAGGGAGAGAGTAGTGGGCACCCTAGAGTAGGTGGGGTTTTAAAAATGAAAAGTGTGAAAACCTCACCAAAACTTCATTTTGGATTGACTAAGAAAGATCTTAACTTACTTCCCATTTTCATGTTTTAAAATTTTTTTATATATAATTTTCTATTAAACCTTGTTTTTTCAAAGAGAAAATAAAATAATAGAAAATTAATTCAATAAATAGTGAGACTTTAGATTTACACTATATAGGTAGAATAGATGTGTAGAAAAATTATTTGGCTAGTTTATACAAGGTGCCAAAAAAACTTGCTTAAATATGAGGTCGTTTGCCCTACCTTTGGAGGTCATTTGAAATACACTTTTCATGACTATTAGATTAACTTACCAAAAGGGCTCGGATTGATCAGCAAGCAAACATGTATCAGTTGAGGTACTTTAGATAGCATTAAAACATCAATACCCCATCCCTAATTCAAATTTGAGCCCAAATTTTAATTTAAAACAATGACCAACAAACAAGTTCGAATAGAAATACGGGGATACATAGTGACTACCAGTAGGCACCAAGTTACAAATATTATTACATGACATGAATTTTCAAACAGTTCTCTGTTCTACCTCTTCCTACCACGTCGTGTGCCCTTCTTCGCCTTAGCACTTCTTGTTTTTGGTTCTACTACACACACAAGTTCACTGATCATCTTGGTTTTCTTCACTGGTCTTTTCAACACCTCGCCAACACCCTCAAGATCAGTGTCTTCAGTCTAAATGTTGACAGTAGTTTTAGTTTCTTCGGTGTGTACCTCAACATGGGTTTCTTTGGTCTGAACCTCGACACGCTCAGGTTGAGCTTCAACCTCGAGAGCAGTTTCTTCAGTCTGAATGTTGACTGCAATTTCAGTTTCTTGGTGTGCACGTCGACATCAGTTTCTTCAGTCTGAATGTTGACTACAGTAGGATTTTTTTCAGTCTGCTCAGGCTCAGGCACACTTATCCTCTTTCTATAGCCACTGACTCTTGCTTTTTTTGTTGGCCAACACTGTCCAACAACAAGGGGTTGACTTGCGCGCTTCCTCCTGGCCGTTGGGAAAATGTTATAGCTATAGTAATTAGAAAAAAGAACCAAATCAATACACAGACAAATAAACAAGAACATTCTTTGGCTTTTCAGGAGTGTAATAGCATTTGACAGATCCCACTCTGTGCCCAAGTTCCTGGCACAACTTGCATTTGTTTTGTTACCTTTTTGGGCCTTTTTTGGCTTTCCATCTTTCTTTCCCTTGTTACTACTACCACTCAAACCATGCCTTGAATCTACTCTGTTTAGGCCTACTAGCCTTTCTTTTCGTCAAGGGAGGACACATGGAAAATTCAATCTCCAATTCAGGCCACTGAGACTGATCTGTAAGTGCTGGAATTGGAGTAGCATATGCAGCTTTGAATTTTGCTACCGAATAATATTCATGCAAATATGGGTGCATGTTTATCTTCAGTTGGGATGCTAAGAAAAGAATGGCATGCTCACATGGTTTACCAGTGTGTTGCCACTCGAGGCAAGTGCAATCATGCAATTCAGTGTTAACAACATGTCTCCTTCCAGTTTTGTAATCTCTAACTTCAGCACCCCAAGGTGAAGATTTTTCAACAAACAAATGTGAAAGACATCTGCTCCTATTGACCACCTGTTGTACCACTGCTGGAAGCTTATCACCTTGCAGACAATCACCTATCCTTCTTCTCAATTCCCACAACCGCATGAGCATGATCCTGATTTGGTCAACCATGTCATGCACAGGCAAATCATTTAACTCATTCACCTTGTTGTTGAAACTCTCTGCCAAATTGTTGTTGATGTGGTCACACTTGATGGCAGTGTTGAATCCTGACATGTACCATAACAAAGAATGGCAGGTGTTCAGCCATGGACCAAACTCATCGCATGCTGCCATTATCTTATCAAGATGATATTTGTGTGTCTGTCTAGTGTAAGATCTTGCTGCTGGCCACATGCGCCCAAAATCTTCTCCTCTAAATTTTTTGATCAAATTCATCCACAAATGACCGAAGAACTCCCTCTTCTCAGCATGTGGGAAAACATTTTTCACTGAATTTTCCAGCCCCTTACATGCATCTGTGTGTATAGCCAAAGGTGACACTGGCCCTAGGCATCTTTTCAGTTGGATCATGAACCATGTCCATGAAGCCTCTGTTTTTGACTGAAACAAGCCAACAACAATAAAAAACCATCCAGTTGTGTCCATCTAGAGCATTGTGTGCTGCCAACTGACCATTCCACTTGCCTGTCAAAAATGATGAGTATATGCTTAAATATGGACGGCATCCTGCTTTGAAGCCATCGATGCAAGGCTTCAAAGTCATAAAAAAACTTGGAGAACTTGACTTCACCTTTGACTGATACCTCAGTATCTATCTCCACAACACTACCAGGTGACCTCTTTTCCACCTCTGCTTTGAAGTTGTAAAGCATCCTAAATGTATTTGCCCAATCACCATATAAATTGTTCATTGCCCTTTGTTTTGCCTTCCACACTGTGGTATATTTCAGTTTAATGGGGTACATCTTTTCCAAGTCTACTTTGAGTTTCTTGGCAGTAGTGTGTGGTGTTTTGGCTAAAATTGGGGTGATCTGTTCTGCAACCCAAAGTTGTGATGTCATGGTTGATACTCTCTGTGAACTTGTAATACAAGTATGTTGATTGGGGATTTGTTTAACCCTGACACTACTTCCATCAAGTTGCAGTCTAGCAGATACGTACCACTTGCAAGGCTTGACACTACCATCAAATCCTCTACACCTCGCATAAAACTTCTTTCTATCAATCCAAACAGTCTTGGCATCAAACTCATGTTTCACTGCATAAGTCTTGAAACACATCCTAAACACCTTCATACTTGAGAAAAACTTGCCTACTTCAATGACATGGTTTTCTTTGTTATACACATGCATCAGCTCATCATCATGTGCATCATCTACGTCATCTGCAGCTTGTTCCATCAACTGTCCATCTACATCTTCATCAGCATTAGCAGGCAAACTAGATTCACCCCTCTCCTGCTTATCTCTGTCATCGACTGGAATGCCAAAAAAATTGGCCATCTCAATGTCAGGCATTGGTGCAATGATCAAATCAGTAGGCTCATCTAATTCAACTACATTCCAATCAACAATAGTTGCAGTTTTAGTTCCAGTCATCTGTCCCTCTTCGGCTATTACTGTAAGTTCAGTACACATGGGAATCAATGGCCTCTATGAAGCCCAATCATCATTTACCATCTGCGCAGCCAAGTGTGATGACATGTATACAACCCTCGAAAAAATATTCAGATCAACGAGCTCAGCAAAAAAATTAGCCCGTTTGCTTGTCCATCCGTTTTGCCGATCGATTTCTTCAACAATCTGTTCACCATCTTCTATTCTCACATACTCTCCTTTCCAATCATCAAACCGCAACTCAATTTTTTCCACCTATTTCTTCACTGGCTTCTCTCCCATGTTCTGTAGAACTTGTGGATCAATCTCTGTAAACTCAACCTCCCATTTAACAATTGTGTCTCTCTCAATGTTCTGTATGCTACCATCAACTAATTTTACCTTTGATGGAAAGAAATTGACCGTCAATTCAAACGTCCGAGCGGCAGCATCCCCTTTGTCAGTGGCGGACAATGTGAGCCGATGAGAAAGAGCAGAGGAGGCCCTAATTGCATTCAAAATTCGATCAGAGAGAGGCGCATTACCTATTCGAAGTTGAATCTTGCGGCTCCATCTCAGTATGCCCACGGGCTCCCTTCACAACCAATCGATTCAACAAGCGAAAACAGCGGAAACGAGTTGAGATCTACGGACCCGAGAGAGGAACGAGACTAGGGTTCGAATTCACTCACCATTTTCTGACGACGAAGGGAACGGGCGCCCGGTGAGAACGAGGGCTCCGCCGCCGCCGCCGAGAATGCAAGATCCGCCTCCGCCGGAGAAGAAGTGGGGTGGGGGCAAAGTGGCAGTGGGGGTGGACGGGAGTGGCAGGGCACGGTCAGCTGTTTTGTGGACCAATTAAGTTGGACCCACATGTCCTAACATAAACGGGCTTGGTTGACGACCAATTTAACCCCATTTAACACCCCATGTGGCCCTGAGCTATTTACACGCTCAAATGTGTCGCACCACGGCCATTCATTCAAACTACCTCGCACTCCTTCCAATTCACATGAAAAACGTCGCACAGGAGCTATTGGCCCGGGAAAAAGCAGTGTGGCTATGAAGAGGAACAATAGCACATGCATCGAAAGAGCAGCACACCGGGTGCCAGGAACAACGGCGGCCAGCCAGAAGATTGGTGGCGGCGGCGCAGCGGAAAACACAAGTTGTGGAGCGAAAAAAACCTTAGCTCATGATACCATGTTAGGAAATAAGCAACCTTGTATTATCAAAAGGCAAAATCCATCATATATATACATGTACAGAGGGAGGCCAAAGGGGCAGAATGCAAAAGGCCAAAGGCCAACATAAATATAACTCCAGCGTGCACTATTTGAGAAACTGAGAATAAGAATGGATGTTGCTACTAGAAAGCTACAATTTATGTGTGTTCTGGAAACAATGATAGTTTTTGATAAACAAATGAAGTAAGTTTCCGAAAATTCAATATGGGTCATACTACTATATAATCATATTATCTGCATCGTTGGTCCTCATAGGGATTTGTGAGTCAGAGAGTATAATGAGCCATATTGATATTGGGTGGGGTCTTTTTGTACTACCTCCGTCTCGGTGAATAAGTCATTCACGTAGTTGTAGGTCATCGATTTGAGCAATTAAATATGTGTTATTTGTCATGAAAAGTATATCACTAGATTTCTACACGGATGTAGTTTCTAAATATATAGTTTTTGTCACATATAATACATATTTAGATAGTTAAATTGTCGATCTAGAACTACGCGAATGACTTATTCACCGAGACGGAGGTAGTACAGTGTTTCTGACATGGAACAGTCATCATTTATTGATGGACCCATGCTGGTACTCTATGGTCTCGCCATTTACCACTTTTCCTGGTCCACCCTCTTACACCACTCCTTCCGCCGTCGGCATGAATCACACCCCGCGGCAGAGCGCCTTAACTGGAGCAACTTACTAATCACCCACCACATCGGAGCAAACGGCCGCGCAGGTCTCTGGCAGCCGACGAGGGCGGCGTCGGCCGCAGGCAGTGGGCGGCACAAGGGGGCGGGGGTCTCCGGCAGCGGACGAGGGTGGCGGTCTCCGGCAACGGTGGCGGCGCTCGCGTTGATCTTAGGCAACCGACAAGGCATGCGGCGGCAGCGGGGGAGGACGCGGTCTTCGGCAGCGGGCGGTTGCGAGCGGGCGGGGGCGGCGCTCGCGCGGGTGTCGGGCAGCCAATGGGACGTGCGGTCGTTCTAATAATTTTTTTGCTTGTGTGCGTGTTCCACTCACGATGGAGTCGGTTTCATTGTGACGTGGGGATTGCATGCGTGCGTGCGGTCGCATGGGTGAAAGTTTTGGTACTAAACACCTGTTTTAGACCAAACGTGTTTTAGTGACTAATCTGAACCGTGCAGATGTGATTAGACGGTTAGGATTAGATTTTGGATCCCCGTACTTCGTGCTTTTATAGGGATAGTAGACTACCCCAACAAACATTGCACATGGCTCCGTTTTGCTCATGCGAAGCCAACTCAGTAGGCGATTTGTTAGTTTCCACCGTGTCGAGCAACTACAAAGTTGCAGAATTAGTGCATGTCCCAGACATCATAGAAGTTCAAGGTTTCTAAACCAAACATAAATCGAATGCAATAAACCTTTGTAGGCACCTGGAAAAGTTTCTATGCCCTCACAAATGTTGATACTCAGGTAGCGAAGCCAAAAAAGAAATTGTGTCGGTCCTAAGGTAAGTGTTTCCTCCTAAAAGTGCACACTATATGATAGTTCCAAGAGATATCCATACCCCCGATCATCAGTGAAGGGCTTTTGATCTCTGAATAGCCTTTGAACGTGATAAAAACATGTGGTAGTTCCAAGGAACTTTTGAAACCAAGATCTTCAATGAAGATTTATTTATATTTTCGTTAGCTTTCGACCAATCGAATGCACATCATAAAACCTTCACCACAAGTCATGTTCAACCTAGAGGAGATATGGTAAGAACAACGAAACCTTAATTAAAATTCAATATTATATCCCAAGTTTATGAGTATGATCTTTGCACCAACTTTTCCATTATTTGGAAATCTTGCCACACTTTAACCCCCAATTGTTGGCGTTGTGACATCTCCCTAGATTAGGAAGTTACTTCGAAGATTTTTTCTCCACTGTCAAAGAATTTTTTTAATCCGCATCTAACTATGTGTTAGTAAATAGCAGGATAAATAGAAGACTATATCCTAGGTACAATACTAGCGCTTAATGGCGCAAAAAGTCACCCTTAAGCGTTCTATTGTACCTAGCCTATCTTTGTTTTTCTTGCTTCTACTGCTATTTCATAATGCATAGTGTGATGTTGTTATTGCCCCTTGACATGTTAAAACAATTCTCTGAAGTACACTTGCCTAATCTAGAGAGATGTGACAAGGTCAAACAACTAAAGGATAAAATGTGGCAAGATTTCTTAAATTTGTCACATATTCAAATTGGAAAAGTAAAAAGCAGAAAATATTCCTAAATTTGGGATAAATATTTATCAATTTTGACTAATGTTTGATTGTTACTTCCATATCCCTTCTAAGTTGAATACTCCTTGTTATTACTTAGTAGTTCCATATCACTTTTTCATAGGCTACTAAAGACAAAAGTCCTTCATCAATGATATGAGTACTATCTCTAGGAACTACCCCATGTGGTGGAGTGCAAACTAGTAGCACTTACCACTGGACCGCTGATAGTAACAAGCCTAAAACTTTTGAAATAAAAGATAACGTGAAGTTCACAGATTGGCTTATAGACAACTGTATCAAACTTTGCCAGCAGATGGAAGGTCTAGGAGATGAAATGTAGACTGTGTATGCACACTAACGAAAGAAGTAATGAATCTTTTCTGAAGGTGCCTGATGGGAAACAAATTACTTATTTCCCTTCGGTGCTTAGCTCAGTCGTCATTTCTAACCTATCAGTAAACTTGTATTTCTACTCAGTACACTTATTGAATTTTCAGCCTCATTTACAACATCCAGTTGGTTGAATGAATGATCTTCACTTCAGCAGCATTTTGACGTCAGATACAATCTCAAGGCTACAAGTCTTACTATCTAGGATTTACTGGCAAAGCTGGAACTCCTGCCCCAAAGTAAACAGAATCGCCCGACTTAAATATGCCACAAACGGTTTTGTTACTGCCTCAAGGTGTATCAATCCCGTGGTTCTGAAGTTTAGAAAACAACTTTTGGACACTGAAACTTGCAAACTGTAGAAACAGAGCAACAGTAAAAAATGATTGAAGAAAGAGAAGCATATATACCAGAACCGAAGTAGATGGCACGCATCCAGCCTTGTCAGCCGGTAATCCCCGGCCCAGTGTTTTGGTGTCGTCCCTTGCCACACCGCGCGCCCGGATCTGCCGTTCACAGATGCACACTTCAGTTTTCAGAACGCAATTTGAAGAAACACGAAGTCAGATTGGCGTTACCTCTAGGAGGCGTTCCTCCCGACGACGGCCATGTACACGACGGGATCCAAGCACGCTACGCGTGCCGCGCCGGCGGCGATCTCTCGCTTACAAATCGGGCTCGATCGCGCGCGGCGCTTGTGGACGCGGCGCCAGCTGAAGACTTGCAAAGGGGATGGGGAGAAGAGCAGTTCTTGGCGATGGTTTAAAGTGGAGGCGGCAGTTCGCATCTGCGAGAAGATGAACGGGAAGGGACGCGCAGGTCGTCACGCGAAGGGGAAGCGGCGCGAGGAGTGAAGCGATAAGAGCGTCTACAGCCGCGCGCATTAAACTCCCGTTAGTCGTCCGGGTGGACGGCCGAGAGATGCTAGACGCACGGACCCTTCACGGGGGATTTACGGGGTGATTAGGTCCTGATTGGTTGGAATTAAATTAAGTGAGGCGGGCCCAAACCTGAAAATCAGGGGGGCCAATTAGATGAGGGCACGTTGTGGGGTCCGTAATAGTCCGTTGTTTTTCTCCGTGAGTGTAGGACGGCCCGGATCAACAAAAAACGACCAAGATGGGCGTCTCAAACCAGTATCAAACGCCAGGGCTGAGCGGTATCTCTCATACCCAAATTAAATATAGGGCGGATACGAGTGACCTGTCGGAGCCGGCCACGCTAGCCCACCCGTTCTCACATATATTTGCCCCATCCGCTGCTCGGACCAAACCATAGCTACTCCACTTCACTACACTTCACTTCACTCTGCCCCAAGCTCCCATCCGGCGATCTTCGTCTTTCCTCCAGCATACCGCGCAGTGGATCTGACTCCCACCACTCAGAACCCGTTGACTGGGGTGTTGTCCATGCAGGTCGGAGGAGGCAATGACCGTCCGCATTTCCCTCCGCCGATCCCGATAGAACTGCACCCGGTCGACAGTGGGATCTGTCTGGCGTGAATCCATTGCGTCGGCGCAACGGGCGCTCTGATCCTTCAGCGCTGGATCATCGCAATCCCTTAGCTTTGCCATCTACCGGTGGTCCAGAGTATGAGAGTTACCAGGACCGGCGTCACCAGCATGAGAAGGAGAGGATGAGGGTGGCTGAGACACGCCTCGTGGCGGACATAGCGGAGTGGAGACGGCGGATGCGGCGGCGCACGCTACCATGAAGGAAGAGGCCAACCGTGCCCACATCGTAAGGAAGCGACAGTGGTGGAACATGCGCATTCTCTGAAGATGTCGGACGAAGACTGCATTATTGACTACTATACATACCCTTAGCATTACCTTGAAGATAGTTTCTAGGAAAAAATAGCATAACTTTGAGGAGACGAAGACTTAGATACGTGGCCTTTGAGAACTCCTCAGAGACCGAGATGGTGTTAAACTTGTCATATCCATGAAAAACACTGTGTTTCGTCCCTATGCTTGGGCTGATCAAATTAAAAAATCAAAATTACGGAATACCCTAAGTTCAAAAAAAAAAATCTCGAGTACGCACGAGAGTGCGTACTATATATTATAGATGGAAGATGGGGTAGAAGAGCCCCTCCACAGTGACGTTACATATTACAGTATGAGCATCAAGCTCAATCCCACTCCACCCTACATGTATATCACAGGTCGACTACCCCGTCCCACGCGCCCACTCCGCAAGCTTCTCAAGGAAGGTGCAGGCGTCTCCTCGAAGCATACCCGCATTCCTCCACGCCGTGCCCTTGGCCTGAATGCTGCTGATCACTGCGTGTATGGAAGGTGAAGCGCCATAAAAAACAATGGCATTGCGATGCTTTCAAAGCACCCATAGCACGAGGGTTGAGGCTATTCTTGTGTCCTTGCATGCCCTCCCTGATCCATCTATCCTCGCACACCATTGGCTTATGTTGTCACCTCCTGTTGGTGCCCAGCTTGGTTTATTTGCTGCAGTGGAGACGATGGTCCAGACCTCAGTGGCAAACACGCATTGAAGCAATAAGTGGCTGATACTCTCCTCATGCTGATCGCAAAAAGGGCACTGCTCCGGATGATCCAGGCCGCGCCGGGCTAGCCGGTCCGCCGTCCAGCACCTGTTCTGGAGGGCCAGCCACGTGAAAAAGCGACATCGTAGCGGAGCCCTTGATCCCCAAGTGAAGCCTGCCGTTGGGATCACTTCTCTGTCCCAGAATTTTGCCGCGTATGCAGACCTCGTCGAGAAGCAGCCGTCCTTCTCCCATGACCACGAGAATGAATCAGCAGCGTTGGGGTTCAGCGTGGTTTGGCCAGACTCGGCCCATAGGTTCAGGTATTCCGGTATCATTTCCGCAGACACTTCCGGCCCAATGCTGTCAGCCCAACTGCCCTCCACCATTGCCTCCCAAACTGTTAATTTAGAGCGCACCCTGGGATTGATCCGTGCATAGAGACAGGGGCGATTTCCTGCGCTCGACGCCCATGAAGCCATCTATCTTCCCAAAACAAAGCTTTCATGAGCTGCTTCGATTCCTCAGGCACCCTAATCTCGAATTCTGCCCAAGGCCTCGTCGGGTCTGTTCTCTGTAGCCATGGCCATCTGGCCTGAATTGCAAGGTTGAGCCATCTCAGGTTGGGGATTCCTAGGCCGCCCGCGCACTTCGGGGTACAGACCATGTCCCACGCCACCATGCATTTGCCAGCTGGGGCCTCTGAGCTAGCACACCAGAGAAAGCTCTGGCAGATTTTGTTCATGGCGGCAATGGTCTTCAGAGGCAGGTCAATCGCGAGCATGGCATGCAAAGGGATGGCGCAAAGCACAGCCTGAACCAGGATGAGGTGTCCACTCTTCGGCATAGTGGCAGCTTTCCATCGTGGCAGCGCCCGCACCAGTTGGTCCACCAAATCAGCAAGTTGGGCCGTTGTTTGCTTGCGCAGGGTGAGTGGCAAGCCGAGGTATTTGCATGGGAAGCAACCTTGAGTGCATCCTAGAATCTGTCCCATTGTCTGGATCTCGCCGGCCGAGCACCGTATTGGGTAGGCCGCGCTTTTATTCATGTTTACCCGGAGGCCTGAAGCCTCCCCGAACAATTGGAGCAGGGCTGTGCATGCTTGAAGGTCTGTAACATTGGGCTTGGTGAAGATCATGACGTCGTCGGCATATATTGATAGACGGTGCTGCAAACCCGAGCTCGCAAGGGGCGCAAGGACCCCCTGTTGCACCGCGGGATCAAACATCTCCATGATCATTATGAAGAGCATGGTGAGAGCGAGTCGCCTTGGCGAAGCCCCACGCGATTGTAGATCGGCTTTCCCGGGATTCCATTCACTAAGATCCTTGTAGAGGAGTTGGCCAGAAGGCCGCAGATCCAGGAGAGCCACCGGTGGCCAAAGCCCACGCTGCGCAACACTTCCACCAAGAATGGCCATTGCACCGAGTCAAACGCCTTAAATATGTCCAGCTTGAGCATCACAGCCGGCGATCGGAGGGCATGGAGTCGGCGAGCGGTGCATTGAACAAGCATGAAGTTGTCGTGTATTTATCGGCCTTTCACGAGTGCGCTTTGATGTTTTCCAACCAGCCTAGGAAGGTCCACCGCTAGCCTTGTCGCCAAAACCTTGACAAAGATTTTGATCGCACCATGAATGAGGCTGATTGGGTGGAAATCCTTGATATCCAGCGCGCCATCCACTTTGGGGAACAAAGTCACCAGCGCCTTGTTGATAGCCGGCAAGCCCCTCATATCTCCGCGGTAAAAAACCCCAAAAGCTCTCAAGAGATCATCTTTTATTATGGGCCAGCACGAGGCAAAGAATCTCCCGGTGAATCCATCCGGCCCCGGCGCCTTGAACCGGGGCATAGATTTGACCACTTTCTCCACTTCTTCCTCCGTGAACAGAACCCCGAGATGGGACAGATCAGTGGCCTGCATCTATAGAAGGGAGAGATCCAGTGATGAGTTCCTCGCTGGTGGCCGTCCAAAAAGATGATCGTAATATCCATCAATGACATCCGCGATCTCTTCTTGTCCCGTGGCAATATGGTCTCCGCTTTGGATACTGGTGATCATGCTTTTTCTCTGACGATGCCGGGCATGTTGGTGGAAAAACAAAGTGTTGGCGTCCCCCTCCCTCAGCATGAGGATGCAAGAGCGCTGCCGCGCGATCGTGCGTTCCAGCGACCTAAGGCCAAGCAGCTTGCGCTTTAGGAGCCCCCTCAAGCCCCTCTCTTGAGCCGTCAGGTCACGTGAATCCATAGCCTTATCAAGTCTGAAGATCAACTCCATGGAAATTGCGATTTGGAGCTTGATATTGCCAATGTACCGGTCGCTCCACTTCTTCAGCGCTGTCGCTGTTTTCCTGAGCTTCCCATCCAGCGCAACGAACGGGTTTCCCTCACTAGGAACAGACTTCCACGCCTCCTCCACTGTGGTGTAAAACCCATCCACCTTCGACCAAAAAGCCTCGAATTTGAAGCTTCTTCCCACACATAGCTCGGCATTGAGGTCCAGGAGGAGGGGACAGTGATCAGATACCGCTGATCCCAGGGCCGAGAGGCAGCAGGACATGTGAGCCTCCTCCTAGGACGTGGTGCAGAATATGTGGTCGATCTTCTCAAGCGTAGCATGCGCACGGTCTTTTGACCAAGTGTAGCGCCGCCCATTAAGGTATACCTCCTTGAGCTCGAGGAAGTTCAGTTTAGACCTGAAGCGGGCGATCATCCTCCTGTTAACAAGGTCATTGTTCTTGTCCTCTTGGTTCACCAAGAGTCCTCTTGGTTCACCAAGAGGTTGAAATCCCCTGCGAGCACCCAAGGTCTAGCCAGCAGCTCACGGATCTCAACGATCTCCTCCATGAATTCGATTTTCTCCCTATCAAGCTGAGGTCCATAGACCCCCGTTAGCCACCACTCAGTCCCCTCGTACGGCTTTACCACGGCCGTCAACGTATTTTGGGTGTAGTGCGGGTTTGTCAGATTGACGGTCGCGGCGTCCCAAGCAATGAGGATTCCACCTCTCGTGCCCACAGCCGGCAGATAATAAAACGTTTCAATCTATTACCAAGGCAACGGACTACCACGTCCCTTGTTACAACCTCCATTTTTGTTTCCTGTAGGCAGACGATGGTTGGTTTGGCTGCGCTAACAACTTGTGACACCGCGCTGCGGCGGGCCGGATTATTCAGCCCGCGCACGTTCCACACTAGGGCCTTGATCGGTACAGTAGACATATTGATAGCCCGCGCACCGTGACTTCCCCACCAGCTCTACAGCCGGTCCTCCACCATGCCTTCCTGGCTCATGAGCGGGAGGGCGGATGCCTCCCAACCAAAAAGAGCCAGGATCACCTTGATTTGGTCTTCCGCAAGTGGTTGCTCAAAAAGTTTTGCATACATCTCGAGCGCTTCGTCGCTAATTATTTCGGCCTCGTTAGCCAAGCAAAGCTTGCGAATCAGGACTTGCTGCTGCTTTGATGCAGCCGAGCCCCGACCCACTCCTTTGGCTAGGCGCACGCTCCTCCTGGGGTTGGACACCGGAGCACGCTTCTGCCTTGGGCGTCTTCTTGTGGGTCTCACATCTGATTGGCCGGAAGACAGAAGAGGCGTGAGCGCACGCTGCAGCTCAGCGCAGGGAGCCTCTACCGGGCTATGTAGCCTAGGCGGCGTGCATGGGCTGCATGGCAACCGTCCAACAGGAGCAGGACTGGTGGCCGGATCAGAACCATGTCACCCTCCTACACGCATGCCCTGGCCGGCGGGTCTGCCGGGCTGCGCAGGATGCCACGCAGAGCCGACCCCACCTCAGAGTCAGTCTCCATCACACAATCGTCGGAACTCATTTTGTCTTCATACTGGGGAAGCAAGTGGTCGCTGTCGTGCCTCCCTCCCTCGATTTGAGCACCAGCAAGCCCATACGGTGCGTTGGAACGGTCCGCGTCGTTGACCTGTAGGTGGACCGAGCCCACCAAAAAGGACTGCGGCGACCCCTCCACCCCTGCGCGTGCGCAGCAGCCGAGGCCGGACGCCCTGGCCCTTATCGGCTCACCAGACAGCACCCCATTGGGCCTTGCCACCCCAATCTCCTGCTCACCTACAGCCACATGCCATCTTGGCAGGGAGACCGAGGCAGGGGACGGCTGCGGCTGGTCCACCAGCGGGTTTTCCGCAACGGATGATGGCATGGGTGCAGGAGCCAAAAAGTGTGCGTCGACCGCACTTTGGGCCGGCTCCACCGCGCTGCGGCCGGGAGGAAGCGCCACCTGTCCTTCTTCTGTTGGCTGTGCGAAGCACTGCCCTGCGGGCCCCGCCTCTCCCATGACGATAGCGACACAGCTCGACCCGCAGTCCGAAGAAGGCCCACCCGCCTGGCAAACAGCCACGGGCCGGGAAGCATCCTGGCGCACCTCGGGCGGCGAAGCCGCCGAGCCGCTTGAGTCGTCGGTCCCGCCCGGACCCCCAGCTGCCGGCTAGCGGTGATTGGCATTGGCCGAGCTCTCCGCCATGTCCGAATGCGGGGGGGACGGCGGTGGCGGAGGAGGCGCGTCGCCAGCAGGAGGGGCCTGACGGACCGGTGGCGCCATGCGCGAGATTGTGATGGGGTACCACAATTCCTCCGGCGCCCCTGGAGGCAAAAGGCGACCACCCGAGCCGGGCTCCAGCACGAACAGCCGCCGATGGCGAGGAATGCGCTCAGGATCCAACGTCTTCAGCCACACCTGGAAGTGCGACATGTCATGCCGGCGCGCCGTGCGCTCCGCGACCTGCACAATGCACCCACAACCGCGCAGGATCACCTCCGCCGTCCTTCTAGACCAGGCATGGGCAAGCACACCAACCAGCTCCAGGGGCACCAGGAAGGGCAGCGAGGTTCCTAATGCTTGAGCCTGCCGCATCCATGGCCGAAGGCCCAGACCAAATCCATTGCCGGGGGCGAATCCACGTTCCACCATGAGTTGCCGTATGAGAGGGTGAGTGCAGATGACCAGGAAATCTTCCAGGAAGAACGGTCGAATGGACATGTCCTGCGGCCCAATTCCGAACTCGCTATGCAGCGCTGCCGCCACATCCGCTAGATCCACCGATGGTCGAGGGCCGGAGATCGTGACGACGACAGCGCGCGCAAGGTCGGCCTCCATGCGCCGAAGCTCCTTCGAGTCCTTCAGGAAGCAGCAGTTGTCGTCGTCCGCCGCCGCGATCGGGGGCACGGACTGAGGGCGCTCCACCGCGGCCGAGTCCCGCTCAAAGGGCACCGAAAAAACCGGCCCCGCCACGCTGGCCGCCAAGGAGGATTGGGCGACTTGGCACCAGCTTCGAGGGAAGCGGACCGTTCCCGGGGGCAGCGGCCAGGAGGCGGGGGCGGAAGCACCGGACCAGAGCAGGCCGACGGCGGCCCGTGCGCAGGCACCTGGCGAGATGTCCCGGACGGCGCAGACCGTGGGGCCGGGGCCGCGCGCTGCGGTGCCGGAGCGGGGGAAAGGCCCGCCTGCGCAGGGCGCCGCGAAGGGGCCGCCGGCCGACGAACCATCTGCCTGTCCAGCGGAGAGGAGTCGCGCGGCGAGGCGCAATCCCTGGCGATGTGACCCACACCCCCACAACGCACGCAGATGGTCTCCTTCCAGCAGTCCACGGAGATGTGTCGGTCATCGCCGCAGTTATAGCAGCATCCGTGGAGGACCACGGGGATGTTGGTCCTCGGCGGCCTGGATGTGGGTAGGGTGTTGCCATGGCGACGTCGTTGAGCGGGAGGAGGGCGAGGCGGAGAAGCCGGGCTGCGGGGGCGGCGTCCCACCTTGGTTTGCCACGCCCCCGAGGCCGCCGCCGGCGGTCGCGACGGGCCGGAGGCGCCCTGGGCGATAGGGCCAAAGCGCGTGCCCAGGACGTCGGGAACAACGACGATGGAGCACAGCGGGGCCCTAGGCGGGGAAGGCGAGGTTGAGGAAGACGAGCCCGCCGAGAGAGAGACTTGTGAGGCCATAGGAAGCAGCGGGTGGACGCCGGCCCTGGGGCGCCGGCCGGCGGGGGAGAGGTTGGTGGCCGTCGGGACCGGAGTGGTCGCCGGCGCAGCAAGGGGGGAGCTTTTTCTCGAGTCCCTGACCTGTGGTTTCTAAGTTTCAAATTGGTTTGCTGATTTGTACAACAACGGTTTCAAATATGTCGTAGCCTAGTCACCAGAAAACTTAAATAAAATTTTGGTTTTCATAATACATATTTAAGATCCTCCATATCTAAATCTTCAGTTTGGACCATGACAGGTCAAAGTGGAATAATGTCCACTTACCCGGTTATTATAACTCGTCAAAACTTCGTTAAGCCCAAAGCATTGACATGGTAATTTTTGTCACTCCTCCGCAGATCTACTTCTGTAACATGCATGTGAGTGGCGCAAGTGGCATCTGATATAACATGAATTAAATACGTATGTGTAAATACGGCGAAGGCGACTGGTAAGATGCATGCATATGCATTGCCATATGTGAAGATGGAGGTATAGTTAGGGCTCATTAATAGGGACATACTAGCTAGTTGTTTCTTATGCTGTTGAACTGGATCAATCCGCCATTGCCTTTGTTTGGCAAATTTGTCCTCCCTCCGTTCCATAATATCACGGGATGTTATTAAAACAGAGATGTAAGACAACGAGATCAAAACATCTAGGTACAAGCAACGAGTGGAAAACAATGGCACAAACACAACAAAGATGATACTATTTGGCGAAGAATACCACTCCCTCCGTCCCGTAATGTAAGACTTTCTTACACTAGTGTAGTGTCAAAAACGTCTTACAGGACAGAGGGGGTAGTTAGCCGGTGGATCAGGTGGCGACGCAGTCCCTCTTGCAGCGGGTCGTGCAGTCGTCCGTGCACATCCCGATGAACATGTCGATGGTTTCGCGGCACTGCTGACGGGAAACGTGGCAGGCGGCGCACTGCCTCTTGCATCCTAGCGTCCGTGCACCGCGCGGGGGCCTTGGACTTCCGGGTCTGGTGGCGGGCCACAGGGTCCGGAGGTGGTGCAATCAAGCCAGGGCGACGCTTTGGGCATTGATGTTGTGGGTGCACATAGAGCTACAGTTCATGCTGCAGTCCTCCTCGCATGCCATCCTCTTCGCCGCCGCCGGCCATCCCAGGCCCAACAGCACGACCACCAGCACGGCGACCACAGCTGCACTTGATGAGGCCATTAGAAGAGGACAAGGTGTATGTGATGTGTGAAGGTACTGGTGCCCATATGGTAGAGCAAACCTTGCTATTTATAGCAAACCACTTGAGTGGACACACATGGATCATCCATCTAAGGGCATCTCTTGCAGATCTCGACTATCTTAACATGCATATGCAGGTTACACCTTACAAGTCGTCGGGTCCTAGTACTACCTACATACTTCCTATATGTGCAACTTGGATCATGCATGTACGTTTCAAAAGTTGACTTGGAGAGGAGTATCCAGATCATCACATTACTTTTTAACTAGCACTGACCCACAATAGTTCTCTTTATGATATTAAGCCATTACGATTTCATGACTCGAATATATGGAAAGAGCATTCACTTTTCACAATACAACAGAATGGTTAAATAACGCTGGTCACCATGGAAATAACATAAGTAGCAACACATTGTGTTCACTTACTAATTAATTGGTGTCCGTTTGGTAGTAGGTTTGGCATGAACACAATATGATTGAAAAGGAAATACAAAATTCTTAGAACGTACCAAATTAGGTATGCCATTTATCACCACGAAAAACAGCATGCATGAGCATTGTTCGATTTGACTAACACGAGCCAAGTTGTCATGAAACTGTTTGCTCAAGTAAATCTAGGATCCAATGGCATGCCAATTAATTACTGCATCTCTTCGGACCTTTGACTGGCAGCTAGCTCCGCTGACCAAATTAATTCACTCGTCTATTACTTTGTCAAGTGTAAAATATAGCACAATTGTATTTGTCCTAAGGGCCAATCAGGGAGAATCTAGATCGAATTAAATGTACTCCCCCCCCCCCCCCCCCCCCCCTCACTCTCCTCTCCTCTCTCTCTTTACAAATTTTTCGACTGGCATGTTACCTCTGTTTATCTTCTCCCGGGAAATAATTACAAGTGCATACGGTGAAATTTTGATCCATCAAACTATATTGTAACTCGGTTGCGATGCGCGGTTACAGTTTTAGATTATTGTATTACTAGTCATCAACCCATGCATTTGCACTGGCTAGCACTTTTAATGTTAAATATGACAAATTAGAAATGTTGGGCAATAATAAGAATATGTTATTATTGATTGTTATTATTATGTTGCTACACAACATTGTTACAAATTCGAAAGTTGTTGCATGTATCATGTATTTGTGACATATAAATTTCTCAAAGGTATATGATCAAGCACCCCTATTATAGCATATATGTTCATGTATACTCACTACCTACGAAGACACACTTCCTCCTTTTTTCCACGCCATAATGGTAGAATTTGATCTTAAAACGCATTGCTTCACGGATTAGATTTTATATTTGTACAACATTTAAGAAGTCCTCCCTCAGGGCCATTGGATTGCACCGAGTTTTGTATGATTTTATAAGAATATGTATGTGTAGACATCAATGGACAGACCATCACTTCATGATATGAGCTGCTCCATCCCAAGCGATCTATCTTTGTCGAGCAATGCAGAAGAACGGCATATACTCCCTTATCAGATCGTTTATTAGAAATAGTAAGCAAAATGAGTAGAAATATTGACTGGATTTAAAATTTAAAAAGACTTGTATAGATGCAAGATAGAACTGAACGTTCTTTGTTCACTTCAGTGGAGTTCTGAATCCAAGTGTTTGACAGAACAAATTGAAGGGATTAGCACGTATACCTACTCTCCCAGAGAAGTAGATCCGTCAGCTAGGTGTTAGTACCTTACGGACGCGCGTGTATTGTATTTTTATCTCCTCGCAACACCGATTGGCTCGGCTCCAAATTAATCGAGTAAGGCTTCATTACCGGAAAACACTCGGTGTTGTTAAGGTTGGGCGAGCCTTTAGCTGGAGAGAGACGATGGATTTTTTCAATGTGTGTGTGTGTGTGTGTGTGTGTGAGAGAGAGAGAGAGAGAGAGAGAGAGATGATTCCATGCCACAAGATTGGTTCGGAAGTGAAAGAGACGATGGATAATACATGGAGATCACTTCAGGTGGTTGATCTTTTCTAATCAGAAGGCATAGATCGTGGAGTATGGTTACCGAGTGCTTCATGGAGAGAAGAGGCCATGGAGCTTTAGACCACACGAGGAATAGTTCTTTTTTATTCTATTGATAGATTGATTTCAAGGTATGAGATTGCTAACCGGACTGGTATTTTGTTGATAGATTCAGATAAGCTTTTTTTATCTTCTCTTTTTTTTAACCAAGGAAAGAGATCGTTGAGTTCGAGATATGAGATTGCTAACCAGACCTATATTCTATTGACAGATTGAGATAAACTTTTTTCTTTTGTTTTTTCTTTTTTTTAACAAAGGAATGAGATCGTGGCGTAGATTGCCATTTTTTCTAGGAAAGGTTTTTGGGCCTTCCGAGCAGGGTTTTTTGCTGATATTTTATGGTTAAATCTACACGTAATAATTCAGCCCCACATAGATGAACGACTCGTAATTTCTAATTAATGTGGTAATTTCTAGGGAGTCTATAATTAGTATAGATAGATAGATAGATAGATAGATAGATAGATAGATAGATGTCATTATTAACTATATAAAAAGCACATAAAGTGTAACACTACAACTGAAATATATATACACATATACAAATATTTGAATATATATGTAATTTATGCATGCATTTTTACATTTTTATTAACATAAACAAATGTTACAATACTAGCTAGCTATCGACCATCGATCCAAATAGACAATTACCAATCGATTCTATCTAGCTACTATAGCCAGTGCACAAAATCTATCGTACGCTCGTCATATAAGAAAAAAAGAAGGGCATGCCATATAATTAATCGATATGAAACAAGATATCATATATTTTCTAATATAAAGAACAAAATAGCATTGTTCTATTCATATGAATATGAGTGATTGTGAACACGTTCCTTCACCAAGCTAGTGTCCATCACAAATATGAATATAAATATGAACACACACAAAGCAACATAGTTAAACAAAATATGAATATGAACACACACGAGCCACGTTCGTGTTCATAGTTTGTCCTTCACAAATATGAATATGAACACACACGAAGCAACACAATTCACACATTGGTGTATTCACTACCTCTATATATAACTAAACAAAATATCATCATATATAAATCGGTCAAACAACAAGAGATCGAACTATATATAAACATGAGGAGATTGAACAACATGTAAGATTTTAGATTGATCGATTGACCTTTCTTGTTCCGAGACAACGCGACCAAGACCGGCGAGAGATGAAGTCCGTGCTTCTTGCTGGGACAGCGGCGAAGATCGGCGCGGTGGTGGCTGCGGATGCGGTCGGCAAAGTGGCAGAGGAGAGGGCCCCGACTTACATTCGGCGGTGGCAGGATTTCAAGCTCAAAGGGCTGGCCATTTCCATTTATAACCTGGTGTAAGCCGAGTTTTATTTCACGGCCACAAGGCTTACAGGGCAGGTCAAGCATAACCGATTTTAGAAAGAGAAATCGAGAATATAATCCGAGTGCCCGGAGAGGATACTCGCCATATGCCGACGGCCGTCAAGTGCGCCGACGGACGACACATAGCAGCAGCCTTTGCCGGTGATTTTTTCTATGCCGAGTACGTTTTCAAGTGCCATACGGCTTACTCACAGATAAGAAGAGTATGAATCGGAAACTGAATGCCTTTTGTATGTCCTCACTTGGCATACCTTTATGTAAATCGTGAGCCCGTGTTTTAACACTCGGCGTACGTGGGATTTTCCTGTGGTGATTTAAGATCCTCCTGATCTAAATCTTCGGTTTAGACCTTGACAGGTCAAAGTAGAATAATGTCCACTTGCCCGGGTATTATAACTCGTCAAAACTTCATTAAGCCCAAGGCATTCAGATGATGATTTTCTAGTTTGTCACTCCTCCGTAGGTCTACTTCTATAACATGCATGTGAGTGGCGCAAGTGGCATCTTCAGTAACATGAATTAAGTATGTATGTGTAAATACGGCCAAGGCGAGTTGTAAGATGCATCATGCATGCATATGCATTGCCACCGGTTAGCTTGCGAAACGATCTTATATTATGAAATGGAGGAAATACGTGGCAGTAAATAAGAGGTTTGCTCTACAGTAGTAACATGACTAGTTGTTTCTTATTTTATTTTATTTTGCAAAAGGAGGTTACGACCCCGGCCTCTGCATCAATCGATCCATACATCCATCTTTATTAATTATTCAACAAAGATCTGACAAGAACATACATCAAACCACTTCAAGCCACCACTCACATCTACAAACTCGATAATGTGAAGTGCTCTCACTCCCCATATTTAAAACTGGTGAAGTCGCCGATCCATCCACGTAACGTATCGGAACCTACAACCGGTGCAGCAAACCTAAATCGTGCACCAAATGCACACGTTTTAGAGGCCGCCATCATCATCAAACCACTAACCCATCTTCAGGAAAGATATATGCATCATCCTTGCCAGTCCGGCCCTCCGTTGATGCCACCATGATGCCCAACGGCACCACCTCCCTGCGTGCAAACTGCTGAGCACGTCGCGGTCGCCGTCGGTACACCACGGCACCATGCCGCAAAGTACCACCAGCTGACACAGCTTGAAGTCCCTGGAAGATTTGTCGTGCATAGCACCTGCCGAACACGCATGACAAAGTGTAGCACATGTCGGCTAGGCATGACTTGAAGTCTCCATCGAAACTTTGTGCAAGACGAAGCCGCTCCACCTCCCGCCTCTGTCATCCAGCATTGCTCCACAAACAATGCTCCCAAGAGAGAAACGACGCCGTTGTGACGCCATCGTCTGATCTGGAAGATCGGATCCTAGGGTTTCTCCGGAGCAGCACGAGTGGGTCGACAATAGTTACACGACGATGCCTTCATCAAGGTAATAACGCAGAATGCCGCCATCGCCCGCCGTCGGCTCGGTTTTGTAGGACCGAAAGTATGTCTAGAGGGGGGGTGATTAGACTACTTGACCAAATAAAAACTTAACCTTTTCCCAATTTTAGTTCTTGGCAGTTTTTAGCTAATTTAGGACAAGTCAAGCAATCCTCACATAATTCAAGCAAGCATGCAAAGAGTATATAGACAGCGGAAAATAAAGCATGCAACTTGCATGAATGTAAAGGAAAGGGTTTGGAGAATTCAAACGCAATTGGAGACACAGATGTTTTTCCCGTGGTTCGGATAGGTGGTGCTATCCTACATCCACGTTGATGGAGACTTCAACCCACGAAGGGTAACGGTTGCGCGAGTCCACACAGGGCTCCGCCCAAGGGTAACGGTTGCGCGAGTCCACACAGGGCTCCACCCACGAAGGGTCCACGAAGAAGCAACCACCCACAAAGGGTCCACGAAGAAGCAACCTTGTCTATCCCACCATGGCCATCGCCCACACAGGACTTGCCTCACTAGCGGTAGATCTTCACGAAGTAGGCGATCTCCTTGCCCTTACAAACTCCTTGGTTCAACTCCACAATCTTGTCGGAGGCTCCCAAGTGACACCTAGCCAATCTAGGAGACACCACTCTCCAAGAAGTAACAAATGATGTGTAGGTAATGAACTCCTTGCTCTTGTGCTTCAAATGATAGTCTCCCCAACACTTAACTCTCTCTCATAGGATTTGGATTTGGTGGAAAGAAGATTTGAGTGGAAAGCAATTTGGGAAGGCTAGAGATCAAGATTCATATGGTAGGAATGGAATATCTTGGTCTCAACACATGAGTAGGTGGTTCTCTCTCAGAACATATGAGTTGGAATGGTGTGTGTGTTCTGATGGCTCTCTCACGAAATGAGAAGGAGGTGGAGGGGTATATATAGCCTCCACACAAAATCCAACCGTTACACACAGTTTTCCAATCTCGGTGGGACCGAATCAAGCTCGGTCGGACCGAAAATGTAAACCTAGTGACCGTTAGTGATTTTCGGTGGGACTGACATGCAACTCGGTAGGACCGATATGGTTAGGGTTTGGGCATAACGTAATCTCGGTGAGACCGGTTACACAAACTCGGTGAGACCGAATTTGGTAATGGCTAACCAGAGAGTTGGTCAGGCAAACTCGGTGGGACCGATTTGCTCTTTCGGTGAGACTGAGTGAAACTCGGTGAGACCGAATAGTTACAAAGGGGAAACACTGAATTTACATTGCAATCTCGGTGGGACCGATTCGCTCTTTCGGTGAGACCGAAAAGTTACGAAAGGAAAACAGAGAGTTTGCAATCCCATCTCGGTGAGACCGAGGTCCTTATCGGTAGAACCGAATTGCTAGGGTTTGGCAGTGGCTTATGACAAATGAAAACTCGGTGGCGCCGGATAGGAAGAATCGGTAGGACCGAGTTTGGCTTAGGGTTTAGGTCATATGTGGATATGGGAAAGTAGTTGAGGGTTTTGGAGCATATCACTAAGCACATGAAGCAAGAGGCTCATTAAGCAACACCTCATCCCTCCTTGATAGTATTGGCTTTTTCTAAAGACCCAATGTGATCTTGGATCACTAAAATATAAAATGAAGAGTCTTGAGCTTTTGAGATTGAGCCAATCCTTTGTCCTTAGCTTTTTGAGGGTTTCACTTTCACATCCATGCCATGCCAATCATTAAGCTTTCCTGAAATAATCATCTTGGAATAGCATTAGCTCAATGAGCTATATGTTGTTATGAATTACCAAAACCACCTAGGGATAGTTGCACTTTCAGGTTTTCACCGGCAACTATGTTTCCCCAACTCCTAGCCGGGACTATACGACGGATCTTGAGATCCGATCACCCAGCCTCAAGTCGGCCACCTCAGACGAAGGAGATGATCACCACCATTGCGATCCGAATCCGAACTTGAGGTTGAGCGGCTGCAGCATGCCGCCGCTGCCACCTGCCGCCCGGAGATCCAATCTGCCAACCGCCACCGCGCCACGTGAGAGCTCCACCACTGCCTCAGCCACTGCCACCAGAAGGGGAGTAGTAACCTCTGCATGCGCCGCTGTGACCCGTGACGCCTGCTGGCCAGATCCGATAGCCGCCACGACGCACGCCTCTGCTACCACGCAGCCCTTCACGCCGCAACACCCCCATGCAGCAGCTGCATCGGCGCACCGCGGCGCCCCCGCGCCCGTGCTGCACCCTGACCCGACGAGAGCGGCCCGCTCCACCCTGTCACGCGAGAAGAAGATCTAGCCCCACCGCCGCCGCCGCCGATCGGGCTTCGCCCGGGCGCGCCCTCTGGTGGCGGCGAGGAAGGAGGAGGGGGGGGGGGGGGGGGCGGGAGGGAGACTGGCGGCGTAGATTGGGAGGCCCTCCCCGGCTGCCTCGCTGGTGGCAACACGAGAGAGGGTCGCGAGGATCAATCTGCCATTAATTTTGTCTTCCTTGTGGTAAATTAGCCTTTCTGTTTTTTTTAATGTAAAATGACTTCGTACTGACTTTCTGTTTTTTTTTAAACCGCAACTTCCTTTTTTTATGAGGGAAAAAAATATGTAACTTCTGATTCTGAAAACAAGAGAACTACCTTATAGGATGCGCTGATGGGAAAAAGAAACCTCACAGGATTTTATTAAAACAGATGTAAGAGAACGAGGTGCAAACATTTACAAGCAGCGTAATGCGTAAATCGACAACAATGACACAACCTCAACAAAGCATAGCCACGTATGCATGCATGCATACATACATACATACATACATGCAGTCCTCGAGTTGTTTGACGATGAGTCGATCAGGCGGCGACACAGTTGGCCTGGCAGCCGGTGGTGCAGCCGGTGATGCACGTCTTGATGATGCCGCTGATGCGTTCGTCGCACTGCCGACGGGAAGGGCAGCACCTACTCTTGCACGCAGTTTCGTAGTCGATGCGGCTGCAAGAGCCGGCGCAGAAGCTGGAGCAGTAGGTATTCCCGGCCGAGGGGCTGCACGAGTTTGCGCAGGCGCTCAGGCACGGCGCGCGGCCGGAGGACTTGCAGCCCTCCACGCAGTTCGTCGGTGAGCCACAGGGGCCGCTGCAGAAATACCAGCTGCTCGACGACGCCACTCCCCTGATGGTGCTGTTGCACATCGCGCTGCAGTACGTGGGGCAGCCCTTGCACGCCATCTTCGCTGCCGCCGGCCCTGCTCCCATGCCCAATACCACAAACACCAGCACGCCCACTACAACTGCACTAGATGAAGCCATTACAAATTACTACCTACGTCTTATGTATTATAGAGGAGTACAAGAGAAGAGGAGGACAATGTACTATGTATGTATGCTGGTGCTCATCTCGTAGATCAAACCTTGCTATTTATAGAGTAGTCAGGCAGGCACCCCCTCTTGCTAATTACAAGCACTGCCTACGTATTGCTAAACGGCGCCATGCATATGCACGTTACAAGCACGCGCAAGGTAAATAGGGAGAATCTAGATCGAACGTAGTACTACCTACGTATTCATATATGTGCAACTTGCATCATGCATGCATGCATGGAAGTTTCCAATGTTGACAAGGAGAGGCGAATCCAGATCATCACATTAGTTTGGCTTTATAGGGAAAAAATCACATTAGTTTGAACTAGCACAGTGACCCACACTAGCTAGCTAGTTATAGCATATATATTGAGCCATTATGCATGATTGCATGACTGAAATATATGGAGTAACTTATTTCAATACAACCGAATGTTTAAATAGTAGCAACACATTGTCATGAAAATGTTTGCCCATGTAAATCTAGGATTCTCCTACATGCAAATTTGTTACGGATCTATCTTGATCTCTTTGTGCCGTTGACCGATTGGTAGCTCCACTGACCAACTTAATGAACTCATCTAAGACTTCGTGAAGTGTAAGACATGACACAATTGTACATGCCCTATGGGCCAAATGGGAGAATGTAGATCGAATAGTGTCATCGCTGGAAGCGTGTAGCAGGTCTCGGGAGAAAGAAAAAATAGTTCAGCCCGAGCGCCACCGCTAGCGCTTCCATTCCCACCAATCCTCTGCCTTTTCCTCCTCACCGCCGCTGGCGAGCGCAGCCAGGCAAAGCCCACGCGGCATTGTGCTGGCGCCTAGCGGGGCTTATCCTCCTTTTTGCGCTTCTATATGGTGACGTGGGGCTCCCAGGTGTGTGGGGGCGTGGACCTAGATCTTGTGCACGGAGGTCCGACGGCTAGTTCCCGACGGCATGGCACAGGTGGATAGCCGTGGTGGCATCGCTGCGGAGGCATGGCCGGGAGGAGGTGTGGCTTGCGTGGGGATCTTGGTCGGTGGTTGATCTAGTCGTGATTGCGACTCCCGGTCTTGACTATGCACTGGCGGTAGTGGTCGATGGTGTTCGAAGGCAAGAAGGCTTGGGGGCCGACTTGGTCGGCGGTGGCACGAGTCTAGCGGAGTTGGCTCTCCTGCTTTGCCTTTCGTTAGTGTTGTCGGTCGGATGTCGGCTCCTCTCGAAACCGTAGTTGGGCATGTGTGGGCTGCCGCCGAAGAGCTAGACTACTCCTAAGTTATGACCATCGTTGAGGATGTGGATTAGTAGCTAGGTAGGCCAAAGATTCATTTATGCCCCTAGTGCCTGTGCAGCACCAGGGAGCTCAGACCTTGCCCAAGAGAGGCAAGGTGGGCGGTGATATCTAGATCGGACTATACCCGGGTGGGAACAAGCTTGGGAGTTGTCCATGTGTGGAGGAGGGACCTTCCCGCCCGTATCTTCGGTGGTTGGTGACAGCAAGCATGGGGGTGTTGGGGCCATGGTTGCCGCAGTGGATGTCTGGCGGTGGTGTTGAGGTTAACGAAGGTGTGTGTTGGCCATGTGAGTGGCAGGGTGCATGGTGGAAGGTGTTCCTGGTGAAGTTGTCATACCGGTGGTGGCCTAGACCTTTCTAGATCTGTAGATGCCGGCTCAACGTGGTGTTCCATCACCATGGTGGATTTATGGCCTATTCCTGCGGTGTGGTAGGTGGGTGTGGAGGCAGGGAAGGCAAGCAAAAGCTTTGCGTCTTGTAGCCAATGGTGGCGATGAATGTGGGTGTCGCATTCCTCTTGGCGTGTCGCCTTGGTCCTCTCCCTTCCCCTTGACACTCAGGGTGAAAACTTTTGCTTTTCGCACCAGGCCTCAAATTCCTGGAGACACACTGGAATCAAGATAGAACTAATCACGAGCATGTTGTACACGGTGGGAATAGATTGCTTGCCGACAACTTGATTGTACGTAATATTTGATTTGACCAACGCGAGCCAAGGTTTGATGAAACAGTTTGCTCAAGTAAATCGGATCCTCCTGGATTTACTGTTAACCAGGCTGCTAGCTTCGCTGACCAACCTAATGGATTCGTCTAAGACTTTGTCAAGTGTAAGGCATAACACAATTCTATTTAACCTATGGGCTAAGACTTTGTCAACTTAATGCACTTGTGCAAGATTTTGTCAAACCTCTAGAATTTAGATCGAATTAATTACTAAATATAGTACACGGCGAGAAAATATTGCTGGCTGACGGCCTGACAGAACAACTTCATTTTACATTATGTTAATATGTAATCTCTCTCTCTCTCTCTCTCTCTCTCTCTCTCTCTCTCTCTCTCTCTCTCTCTCTCTCTCTCTCTCTCTCTCTCTCTCTCTCTCTCTCTCTCTCTCTCTCTCTCTCTCCGACCTGCATGTTACCAGTTACATCTTTCTTTGAAGTGCGACCACTACATCTCCTCTCCATCTAATTAACTACAGCAGCATGCGATGAAAAGGATCTACCCAAAAATATTCTGACTAATTCAACATGTATGTGAAAAATTGACCCATTCAAGTGATGAAAATTCAATGAGTTGCTAGTAAGTTACCCCTCTTCAAGTCAACTTTCAAAACACGCAGGCGTTCTAGTCTATAACTGTGTTTGGCAGCTATAATACGTTGTTGCTGGTGTGATTTCTACATTTTAGGAGTTTAAGATATATAGACATAGTTTGCACCACTTTACTTTTACATATCCAATTATAGATTGGTTGGTCTCTGAAATATGAAAGTTACTCAGTAAAACAAAAAGGCTTAGCAGCGTTCGCTATCCGGCAAACGCTGCTAGAGTGTGCACTAGCCACCTTTGCCCCAGGTCAAACGCTCCTGGTATGTTTTATGTATTTGAGGAGTTCAATCATTAAATATTGGTTTTTATTTTGCCTTCCAACTTGTATGAACAGATAGGTTTAGTGTGTACTAAAAAATCAAAACACAACAACTTAATGTAACAAGAGTTTTTAAATATGAATATAAATTACACATATCTTTAGAATTGCACATAATAACCTTAGTAGCGTCCTGGATCAGATAGAACGCTGTCAGTGTTGTAATTACCCATGACGCTCCTTACGCTCGAATGCAGCTAGTAGTTTATGCACTAGTAGAAAACCGGCCTTTTGTCCCGGTTGGTAAGGGCCTTTAGTCCCGGTTCCCGAACCGGGACTAAAGGATCGTTACTAATACACTCACCCTTTAGTTTCGGTTCAAACCAAAACCGGGACAGATGGGCCTCCACGTGGTCTGTGTGCCGAGCCCAGGCAGGAGGGCCTTTGGTCCCGGTTGGTGGCACCAACCGGGACCAATAAACCTCCACGCGTCAGTATTTCTGTGGTTGAGGTTTTTGGTTTTTTTTGAAGGGGGGGGGGGGGTTTGGGGGTTTTGGGGGGTTAATTTAGTTATTTCATATATTGTGTTAGATAGCTAATTAATAGAGAGAAGTGTTCTCTCTTATGTCCGTGCTTGGTCGACGCTATGTATACTATATACATATAGAGAGGACTAGACACGCTAGCTAGCTAGTAAGCAAACGAAGGAAACAGAAGATCGTCATGAACATATATGCATATAGAGAGAAGTGATATCGACCACCTCTCCTTCTCCGAGAGATTGGTCGAACAACAAGTTCTCGTATATCTATCGTCCGACACTACCGGCTACATATATACAATAATTATCTTTTACAAATATAATCTCTTAAATTATGGACGCATGGTCCACATAGTATTCTCCGTCTTCAGCGATCACGTGCTCAAGAAAAAATGCCGCCAATTCCTCTTGATTTGCTCGCATGCGATCTGGTTTTAGGAGTTCATCCCGCTGCCGAAACATCTAATTTGAAGAAGGGGGTCAATACATATATATATATATATATATGAATGAATGAAACTCAACACAAATGATGGTAATAAACAAAAATTGTGAATATTATTTCTTACGCACTTCATATTGTTTCTTAGAGTACCCGCCCCGCTCACAGGTCGTGTGGCGGATGGACTCGCAGACGTAGTATCCACAGAAATCATTCCCTTGGTCCTGCCACAACCACTTTACAAGAAATAGAGGTCAATCAAACTGATAAGCAAGAATGCCAAATGGTATTGATGAAACTGCTAGCGCTTGAATCAATAGCTAGGAGACGCGCGGAACATGATACTATCGTACTTACTTTCGGGTATCTAAATTCCAGCTCCTTCGGGAGTCCCGGGGATTTTGTGCTGAATTTTCTCCAAACACTGCCAGACAAAAGAAAACAATTACTTGATATCAGGAAATGAACAAATTTGCTGATATGGTGGATAATGATCAATTTAACTTACTTCTTGAGGATTTCAGTTCTGTCCGCATACTCCTGGGAATCTTTTCGTCTCGAGTCCAAGACAGTTACTACTCCCTTCTCAAGCCTAATCTCCAGGAGAATATAGTGGAAACTGCGCACGCATGCATAACTCATCAATTACATTACTATAACCTGGACTAATATATAAGGGAAACCGAATATGCACAAGACAACACTCACTTGAAGTTGTAAGGAAAGAGTATTATATCTTTGTGTTCATTTATTTTGAATGATCGTAGCAAGTTGGCCTCAGTATCTGCGGCATGATCTTTAACCTGAACTGCATCTATGAGATTTGTGTTAATGAACTCAATATCACCGATTTGTCTTTTCTTCAATTCGGCGATCTTCAATCTGCATAATATAGTGAGGATAATTATAAATACATGCAATGAAAGAGCTGAGCTATATAGAGAGACTTAATGACAGAAGTAGTAGTACTTACAGACAGTAGCAGGTGACCGTTGCTTTATCAAGGGCCAATTGATTGAAAAACTGATAGAACTCCTCAAATGGAACATGCAACAGTTCAATTCCAACGAGGTCATGCTCCGGTTTAACTCTCATATATAAAGTATTCCTCCCCCCAGACTCTCTGCAGATTTTCATGTATCAATCATGCAATTTTCGCATCATCGTTGTTAGAGATCTTTCATCTTTGACGAGAGGCTTCCCGTACTCGTATCTGTGTATCTGCACGTCCAGGAAATCATAATGTACATCATCGGGCAGGTAATCGTCAGGATTGTTATAACCGGGCGCCATCCTCGGATCGACGCTAGGCACCTTGAGCGGGGGGAACGATTGCTTTGCTTGTTCGCCGAGCTGGGCAATTTGTTTCCCAGCTACTCGTCGTTCTTTCAGCCTTTGATCACTGACTGTACTTCCCGACCGCGACGCTTCGGCCCATGTCTTTGCAATAATGCGCTCATAGTTGCCTTTCGGCGGAGACTTGGGTGGTTTTGCCAGGGCAGCCAGAGTGCGCTTCACTTTCACCGGATCTAGCTTCTCCTTAGGAGGTGGATTTCTCTTTGCTTTCAACCCTAGAAACCAGTCATCCACCTCGGTTTGCGCGATCCTCGCGTTCTCCTCCAGGGTCCTCTCGTATGGTAACTTCTCTGGAGTCTTCAGAGAAGGACCGAATCTGTATTTTCTCCCGCCTCTGGCTGTACTGCTAGACGCCGGCAGAGCAGACGGAGCGGCAGTCTTCTTGACTTGCTTACGAGGCGGAGGAGGAGGACTACGACGCGCCGGAGCAGCTGCCGGAGCGGCGGCGGGTCTCTTCCGCCCTTGCTGACGAGGCGGAGAAGGAGTAGGCTGGCTGCTCGGGCGCGCCGGCGCAGGCGGAGAAGGAGGCGGAGTGCCGCCACGCGCCGGAGAAGGAGCCGGCCGAGGGCCCTGATCGTCACTCACCGGAGGAGGAGGCGGTGGAGGAGGCGGAGTGCCCTGACTCGCCGGAGGAGGAGGAGGAGGCGGAGGCGTTGAGTTTGGAAGCTTGATGAGCTCTTTCCGCCATAGGCATGGAGTCTTCAGAGCAGAACCCAGCCGAGTCTCCCCTTCTCCGGTAGGGTGGTCAAGCTGGAGGTCCTCAAATCCCTCCGTTATTTCATCCACCATCACCTTAGAATATCCTTCTGGAATCGGATGGCAGTGAAAAGTTGCGTCGGGTTCATTAGGAAAAACAGAGCCAACAGCCGCCTTGACCTTCATATTCATCCATTGCGTCATAAGGTGGCAAATTTGAGCCTCCGTGATAGCATCCACGAGATAGCTGGCAGGAGCCGTCAAGACAAGCTCCGGCTGAAGCAGCTCGGTGGAAGCAACGCTGCTTCTCCGCTGAGATGGAGGGGTAGCTTCAGGGGAAGCTTCGGCAGTTCGTTTGCTGCGATTTGCTTCTTGTTCCTCTATCCCGAGTACCCTTTCTTTAAGCGCCTGCAGTTCGGACTGCTGCACTTTCTTCCTCCTCTCCTGGCTTTTGTAACCGCCTGCGTCCGGAAACCCAGCATTCCACGGAATGGAGCCTGGCGTGCCTCGTGTCCGTCCAGGGTGCTCAGGATTTCCGAGGGCCTTTGTGAGCTCGTCGTTCTCTCTATCTGGAAGGAACGTCCATTTCTGCGATGCAGCGATATAGTACTGAAGCTTTTTCAAGGGTATGTCAAGTTGCTCATCCGTCCAAATACACTTCCCTGTTACAGGGTCCAAGGTTCTGCCAGCCCCGAAGAACCAAGTCTGGCAACGGTCTGGCCAGCTCATTGTCTCTGGTTCGATCCCTTTTACAAGAAGATCATTCTCAGCCTTGGCCCACTTAAGCCGGGCGACGAGGTAGCCACCTGACCCCGTGCGATGGTGAAGCTTCTTCTTCGCAGCATTTTTCTTGTTTGTCGCCGACATCTGCTTACTCTTTTCCGATGTCTTGTAGGCCACAAATGCAGGCCAGTCATCTCTGATCTTCTCATATATGCCCTTGAATTCTGGTGTCTCATTTTTCTCGACAAACCTATTCAGGTCATTCTTCCACCTCCTGAATAGGTCTGCCATCCTCTTAAGAGCAAAAGACTTGATTAATCGCTCTTTAACTGGCTTCTCTGGATCATCCTCTGGCGGTAGGGTGAAATTTGTCTTCAGCTCAGTCCAAAGATCATTTTTTTGCATATCATTGACGTAAGACACCTCAGGGTCTTCTGTAGCCGGCTTGAACCATTGCTGGATGCTGATCGGGATCTTGTCCCTAACCAGAACCCCGCACTGAGCAACAAATGCCTTCTTTGTTCAGATGGGTTCAATAGGTTGGCCGTCGGGCGCGATTGCTATGATCTCAAACCTTTCATCCGAGCTCAACTTTTTCTTCGGGCCTCGTCTCTTTACCTCAGTTGTGCTCAATCCGGAGGGCTAGAAAAAAGAGCAAAGACTTAATTAATATGTGTACATACCAAAACAATGAATGCATCAATTAGCTAGTCAGCACAGGATTAACTAATATATATACCTGGCCAGACTCGGTTCGGTCACCGGAGCCGTCATCACGGTCTCCTTCTTGCACCAGCATTGGGTCACCGGAGCCGTCCTCACGTTCTTCTTCTTGCACCGGCATTAGGTCACCAGAGCCAGCTTCCTCACCCTCTCCTTCCAGAGTACCATCGGTGTCGTTGAGATACAACGAGACGGCATCACTTCCTTCTGCGATTATGTCCCTCAACATCGCTTCGTTTGCTTCGTCTCGGGTGGTGTCCATAGTTTCTACAAATATTTACAACATGGCAATTATTATTCAAACATGACAAATGGATATATTAGTGGCAAACGTAGAACTAGCTAGCTAATCGTAGTAAGGAATCATATATATTAATTAGTGGCCTCGACGCTGCTTCTCTAGGGTTTGGGTGGCCTCGACAATGCTTCAAGGGTTTGGGGTGGCCTCGAGAGAGTTTGTCGGGTAGGGGCACGGCGGGAGGGGGTAGGAGACCGACATCATTTTTTTCTAGGGTTTGGGTGTCCTCGAGAGTTTTTGGTCGAGCGAGAGGGTCGGGGGGTGCTCCCGCGGTATAAGTTATCCGAGGGGTATATCGACCCCCCCTCGTGTTGAAGTTATCGGGAGAGGGAATAGAGAGGAGAAGAAAAAAGGAATAGAGGAGAAGATCGAAGAAAAAAAAGAAGAAAAAAAAGAGGAGAAGAAGAAAGGAATAGAGGAGAAGAAGAAAAAATAGAAATTTCTATTTTTTCTTCTTCTCCTCTATTCCTTTCTTCTTCTCCTCTTCTTTTTCTTCTTTTTTCCTCTTCTTATTTATTTCTCCTCTTCTTCCTCTCCTCTTCTTCTCCTTTCTTCCTCTTCTTATTTTTGTTTTTCCTCTCCTTTTCTTTCTTCTTCCTTTCCTAGCTAGATATATAAAACTTTTCTAAAAATGTAACTTTTGCATATATAAAACTTTTCCATGGATCATCATTTCTCATATATATCCATCTATAGCCACATACATATATAAATGGAAAAAATGCTATGAACAAAAATACATATATACTTGGTAAATATTCTATGAAACATCGTTTCTCATATATATCAATGCATACATCCATGGATCATCATTGCTCATATATCCATAGTCATATATAAAAACTTTCTGCCTATGAACAAAAAACTTTCTATGAACAAAAAACTTTGTATGAACAAAAAAACTTCAGAAATTCTTAGCATTTCTGTAAAAAAAATCAGAAATTTCAGAAAAGTTTGCTGCTGCTCCACTCGATCCTTCTCCTCTCCTCTCCTTCTCCTCTCCTTCTGCTCTACAATGCGTCGGGGGCGGCGGCGACCATGGAGCAGGGGCAGAGAGCAAGGGCCGCACTCGATCGGGACCATGCATGCATGGGAAAGGGGGGGATCACTTCGAGGGGGGCGGCGATGGCAGGAGTCCCGCGACGAGGACGGCGGGCTCGGGGCGGCACGCGGTGACGGGGACGGTGGTCTCGATCGGGACGGCGCGCGGCCGGCGACAGGGACGAGGAGGGGTGGGCTCGGGGAGGCACGCAGCAACGGGGACGACGAGGACGACGGGCTCGGGGATGCCGGCGATGAGGACGGCGCGGGCTCGGGAAGGCGACGACGTTGGCGGCGGCGGCGAGGTGGAGCAGCCTCACGGCGTCGTCGGCAGGGGAGGGGGGAACTGGCGATGTAAACTGAAAATTTTCACAAGTGTTTTGTTATATAGTCTAAGATTTAGTCCCGGTTGGTGGCGTAAACCGGGACTAATACCCCCCTTTAGTCCCAGTTGGTGCCACCAACCGGGACCAAAGGCCTCTTTTCAGCAGCCCAAAGGGCGGGAAGCGGCGGCCATTGGTCCCGGCTGGTGGCACCAACCGGGACTAAAGAGGGGCATTGGTCCCGGTTGGTGCCACGAACCGGTACCAATGCACCCCTTTGGTCCCGGTTCGTCCCACCAACCGTGACCAATGGCCTTGTGCTGCCCGGCGCCAAAAAGTTTAGTCCCACCTTGCTAGTTGAGAGGGCTCAGGAGTGGTTTATAAGCGCTGCTGCGCCCACCCTCTCGAGCTCCTCTCAACTGCAGGTTTTCGGGCCTAATCTGTCACTGCAATGCCTGTGGGCCTACTGGGCCTGCTGCGGGCCTGAATCCTGGCCCATGGTTGGGTTTCTAGTCGTATTCAGGCCGTGGTGGCCCAGTTGGTGGCATTTTTTCTGCTATTTTTTTCATTTCTACTTAGAACTAAATACTTATAGTTTTGTAGTGATTTCTTTTTTATTTTATGTCACTAGTTTATGAATAACTTTACAATAAAAATTGATTTTTGAGTCATTGTTTTTCCTGCTATTTAATATTACTGTGTTTTATCATTATACTCAATTTGGTAATTTTAGTTAGTCATAACAAATATTATAGGCATTTTTCTTTTGTTTTTTGCTTTATTTTTTTATTCTTTTTGCTTTTAGGTCAGCAAAATTATAAACTTTCTGGTAGTGCCATTAGTTTTAGAAAAATTATAAACTCAAATTTGAATAGTTAAAATTTGAATTCTTTAAAATTTGTGTGAATCACAAGTTTATGATTAACTTTACTAACAAAATGAACATAGATGCACCTATAGAGAAAATTCGACCTAAATTCATAGTTTTCAAATGAACTCTGAAAAAGTTGGCATAGCATGCTCGTCTGTTACAAATTTGGCATGGTATCATCATAATAGTTGTGGGAGAAAGTCTTCACTTTTTCTTCGCTTTTGTCATTTGCTTATTGCGCCGTAACCATGGATAATCTTCATCGTTTATCAGGATGCTTGGGTCAGCCTTGACATTGAAGGGAGGAATTTCATGAAACCTTTCATAATCTTCAGACATGTCTGTCTTGCCCTCCACTCCCAGGATATCCCTTTTTCCTGAAAGAACTATGTGGCGCTTTGGCTCATCGTATGATGTATTCGTTTCCTTATCTTTTCTTTTTCTCGGTCTGGTAGACATGTCCTTCACATAGATAACCTGTGCCACATCATTGGCTAGGATGAACGGTTCGTCAGTGTACCCAAGATTTTTCAGATCCACTGTTTTCATTCCGTACTATGGGTCTACATGTACCCCGCCTTTGACAGATTGACCCATTTGCACTTAAACAAAGGAACCTTAAAATCTTGTCCGTAGTCAAGTTCCCATATGTCCACTATGTAACCATAATATGTGTCCTTTCCCTTCTCGGTTGTTGCATCAAAGCGGACACCGCTGTTTTGGTTGGTGCTCTTTTGATCTTGGTCAATCGTGTAAAATGTATTCCCATTTATCTCGTATCCTTTGTAAATCAATACAGTTAAAGATGGTCCCCTGGACAACAAGTACAACTCATCACAAACAGTGTTGTCACCTTTGAGACGTGCTTCCAACCAACTGCTGAAAGTCCTAATGTGTTCACATGTAATCCAGTCGTCGCACTGCTCCGGGTGTTTGGAGCGCAGACTGTTCTTGTGTTCGTCGACATACGGGGTCACCAAGGTAGAGTTCTGTAGAACTGTGTAGTGTGCTTGAGACCAAGAATGCCCGTCCCTGCATATTATTGAGTCCGCTCCTAGCGTGCCTTTTCCAGTGAGTCTCCCCTCATACCGCGATTTGGGAAGACCTATCTTCTTAAGGCCAGGAATGAAGTCAACACAAAACCCGATGACATCCTCTGTTTGATGGCCCATGGAGATGCTTCCTTCTGGCCTAGCGCGGTTACGGACATATTTCTTTAGGACTCCCATGAACCTCTCAAAGGGAAACATATTGTGTAGAAATACGGGCCCCAGAACGACAATCTCGTCGACTAGATGAACTAGGACATGCGTCATGATATTGAAAAAGGATGGTGGGAACACCAGCTCGAAACTGACAAGACATTGCGCCACATCACTCCTTAGCGTTGGTACCATTTCTGGATCGATCACCTTCTGAGAGATTGCATTGAGAAATGCACATAGCTTCACAATGGCTAATCGGACGTTTTCCGGTAGAAGCCCCCTCAATGCAACCGGAAGCAGTTGCGTCATAATCACGTGGCAGTCATGAGACTTTAGGTTCTGGAACTTTTTCTCTGGGATATTTATTATTCCCTTTATATTCGACGAGAAGCCAGTCGGGACCTTCATACTGAGCAGGCATTCAAAGAAGATTTCTTTCTCATCTTTCGTAAGAGCGTAGCTGGCAGGACCTTCATACTGCTTCTGAGGCATGCTGTCTTTTTCGTGCAAACGTTGCAGGTCCTCCCGTGTCTCAGGTGTATCTTTTGTCTTTCCATACACGCCCAAGAAGCCTAGCAGGTTCACGCAAAGATTCTTCGTCACGTGCATCACGTCGATTGAAGAGCGGACCTCTAGGTCTTTCCAGTAGGGTAGGTCCCAAAATATAGATTTCTTCTTCCACATGGGTGCGTGTCCCTCAGCGTCATTCGGAACAGCTACTGCGCAGGGACCCTTTCCAAAGATTATGTGTAAATCATTGACCATAGCAAGTACGTGATCACCGATACGCATGGTGGGCTTCTTTCGATGATCTGCCTCGCCTTTGAAATGCTTGCCTTTCTTTCGACATTGATGGTTGGTCGGAAGAAATCGACGATGACCCAGGTACACATTCTTCCTGCATTTGTCTAGGTATATACTTTCAGTGTCATCTAAACAGTGTATGCATGCATGGTATCCTTTGTTTGTCTGTCTTGAAAGGTTACTGAGAGCGGGCCAATCGTTGATGGTCACGAACAGCAACGCCTTTAGGTTAAATTCCTCCTGTCCATGCTCATCCCACGTACGTACACCGTTTTCATTCCACAGCTGTAAAAGTTCTTCAACTAATGGCCTTAGGTACACATCAATGTCGTTGCCGGGTTGCTTAGGGCCTTGGATGAGAATTGGCATCATAATGAACTTCCGCTTCATGCACATCCAAGGAGGAAGGTTATACATACATAGAGTGACCGGCCAGGTGCTGTGATTGCTGCTCTGCTCCCCGAAAGGATTAATGCCATCCGCGCTTAAAGCAAACCATACGTTCCTTGGGTCCTTTGCAAACTCATCCCAGTACTTTCTCACGACTTTTCTCCACTGCGACCCGTCAGCGGGTGCTCTCAACTTCCCGTCGTATCAACTTGGCATCGCATCGACTTGGCATGCTTTCCGTTTCTGAACAAATGTTTCAACCGTGGTATTATAGGAGCATACCACATCACCTTCGCAGGAATCCTCTTCCTGTGGGGCTCGCCGTGAACATCACCAGGGTCATCTCGTCTGATCTTATACCGCAATGCACCGCATACGGGGCATGCGTTCAGATCCTTGTATGCACCGCGGTATAGGATGCAGTCATTAGGGCATGCATGTATCTTCTCCACCTCCAATCCTAGAGGGCATACGACCTTCTTTGCTGCGTATGTACTGTCGAGCAATTCATTATCCTTTGGAAGCTTCTTCAATATTTTCAGTAGCTTCTCAAATCCTTTGTCAGGCACAGCATTCTCTGCCTTCCACTGCAGCAATTCCAGTACGGTACCGAGCTTTGTGTTGCCATCTTCACAATTGGGGTACAACCCTTTTTTGTGATCCTCTAACATGCGATCGAACTTCAACTTCTCCTTTTGACTTTCGCATTGCGTCCTTGCATCGACAATGACCCGGCGGAGATCATCATCATCGGGCACATCGTCTGGTTCCTCTTGATCTTCAGCACCTTCACCCGTTGCAGCATCATTGGGCACATCGTCTGGTTCCTTTTGATCTTCACCAGCTCCCCCCGTTGCAGCATCACGGTATTCAGGGGGCACGTAATTGTCATCGTACTCTTCTTCTTCGTCGTCTTCCATCATAACCCCTATTTCTCCGTGCCTCGTCCAAACATTATAGTGTGGCATGAAATCCTTGTAAAGCAAGTGGGTGTGAAGGATTTTCTGGTCAGAGTAAGACTTCGTATTCCCACAATCAGGGCATGGACAACACATAAAACCATTCTGCTTGTTTGCCTCAGCCGCATCGAGAAACTCATGCACGCCCTTAATGTACTCGGAGGTGTGTCTGTCACCGTACATCCATTGCCGGTTCATCTGCGTGCATTATATATAATTAAGTGTCCAAATTAATAAAAGTTCATCATGACATGCATTAAAAGCAAAGTACATACATAGTTCTCATCTAACAACATATAGCTCTCCAGAGCAGCTAATTAATTAAACCATACATTGAAACTATGTAAAACATTTTAATGCGAAAACAAAGGCGATCATAATCGCAACCAAGGTAACAATTGATCCAACGGCATAATGATACCAAGCCTCGGTATGAATGGCATATTTTCTAATCTTTCTAATCTTCAAGCGCATTGCATCCATCTTGATCTTGTGATCATTGACGACATCCGCAACATGCAACTCCAATATCATCTTCTCCTCCTTAATTTTTTTATTTTTTTCTTCAAGAAATTGTTTTCTTCTTCAACTAAATTTAACCTCTCGACAATAGGGTCGGTTGGAATTTCCGGTTCACATACATCCTAGACAAATAAAATCTATGTCACGTTGGTCCGCATAATTTTCATAAACAATAAATGAACCAATAGTTATAAAGATTAATGTATATACCACATCCGAATCATAGACAGGACGAGGGCCGACGGGGGCGGATACCAAAACCATCGCACTATATAAGATGCAATAATAAAAGTAAAAAAATGATACAAGTATCTATCTAAACATACAAGTAACAATATTTTTCCTTTCAGAAAGAAGATAAGAACAAGAGGCTCACCACGGTGGTGTCGGTGATGAGATCGGCGCGGGTGATCGACGGCGGTGAAGACGGGGGTGGGGCGTGACGGACCGCTAAATCTAGACAAATCTCGAGGAAAATGGAGCTTTGAGGTCGAGCTTCGAAAGGAGAAAGCTTAACTAGTGTGGCTCGGGCATTTCATCGAACACCTCATGTGCATACGAGGTGAGCTAGAGCACCACAAACACCTCCCCTCGCCGGCCCAGAAAAACAGAGCACTGGAGTGCTCTGCTCGCGGGCGAGGGTATATATAGGCAGCACTATTGGTCCTGGTTCGTGGCATGAACCGGGACTAAAAGGAAGCCTTTGGTCCCGGTTCAGGCCACCAATCGAGACCAATGGTGGTGGGCCAGGAGCCAGGCCCATTGGTCCCGGTTCGTCCCACCAACCGGGACCAAAAGGTTCAGACGAACCGGGACCAATGGCCCACGTGGCCCGGCCGGCCCCCTGGGCTCACGAACCGGGACCAATGCCCCCATTGATCCCGGTTCTAGACTGAACCGGGACTAATGGGCTGCCCCGGCCTGAACCGTTGCCCCCTTTTCTACTAGTGATGGCTGGTACGCTAGCATGATGCACCACACTAACAGCGTTCAATATCGTCGGACGCTGCTAGTACTCCTGCTTATGTGACGTTGATTCTTTTCGCCGAACGTTACTGGTAATTTGGAAAAATAGTTGCCACGATCGATTTTCATGACATGTTGTTACTAGCAAAATCCTAAAGGGGTTTCTGTACTAGTGCTAGGAGACACACATGAACTACTATTGGTATTCCAGGGTCGTTAGTTGGATAAGGGGACACATAAATTCTTGAAATTAGAGAGTAAAGTTCATCATCTGCTAAATGATGGTGTTGGCATCCTTGCTGACTTTCCTGTCCTCACTCACCTCGATTTGAAATCCAAAGAAGATCCATTGTAGAAATTATTACCATCGATGACAGAAGAGCATTCCTGGATCTGAAGTTTTTTAGCTCCAATTAAACAAAGCTTTGTACATGTCCTTTAAGGCCGATACGATACCAAGCTCTAGAAGCTTTTGCTAATGTTCAGTGCCAGTGGACCAGAGCCAACAGGGTCTCACCTGCCAGCATCAATCACTTATCATAGATTGAGGATTTTTGTTATAGAAATCAGTTGTTATGGAGCCATGGAATCCGAGAAGACAAGCATGGAGTCATCCCTGAGGAGTGCTTTCGACGTGCATCCAAGCCATCCTCGCGTCAAAATCGATCTTCTGAAGTGCAAGATATTCTTTGATGACTAGCTTGGTATGCAAATTTCCATCTATCTTCCTTCGGTCTCACTAGTTTATCACTCTTTTGGTCTATTTGCATAAGAAAAGTGCATGTTTCCGCTAGTTGGTCGCACTAAAACTATATTTTCTAGACATACCCAGATCATCTACTTGGAAGAATAATAAACCAAGAATCATGGTCAATACATCGTCGACAATGACTATAAACTATGCGTAGTTATTTTGGGGACTAGTGTCCGAAAGAGATGTCACAACTTAAATCTTGCACTTCAAAATTGTCAGGCGTAATTCAAAAATGTATTTCATGTATTAAAACATGTTCAATGTGTATTTAAAAAAACTCATAGTATACATAAAAAATGTTTGTAGTGCAACTAAAAAATAGGACATAGGAAAGTTTGTCCATATTTTATTTCAAAATTTCCATGTATTTTAAAAATAGTTCACATATTTTAAATAAATGTCCATGTACTGTTCTTACACATCTTGAAAAATCCTCATGGATTTTTCAAATCAAACGAGAAAAACATAAATAAAATAATAATAAAGTACATGATGAATCTATAATCTATAATACCTAAATAGTTCATCCCCACTATCTTATTTCTCTCAACATGCAGCCTATCCACATCATCAATTATTTTTCCTTTTACACTAATTTCTGTTGACATTTAGACTTTTGTTTTTGAGTGGTGATGATATTTAGACGTGCACTCCGTTTCCAGACTTAAATTACCGATGAAGCCCAACGGCCTTGATACGCAAACAGAAAAAGAAGCCCAATCGTCCATTCTGAGAAAACGAAGCCCAACCGTCCCACCCCACGCAATGCCTTTATGTTTCCAGCTCTGTCTCTCCCCATAAAAAAGGCACCAATCTTTTCCCCCGGCGGCAGTACAATGCGGCGGCTAGGTGGGGATCTCCGCGTGCCGGTCCACGGCGAATCCAGCGGCTCTCTCGACTTGGTTCCGGCAGGAGTCGGTCTGGTGCTTTGTAGCTTTCCCTTGGCCCTCCTCTGTCCCTATGCCTTGATAACCGCCATCGGTGAGCCATCCCTTTCAGTTTCTCCACCTTCATTGTAGTCCAGATTACATCTATCTCAAACTCCAACTTAAGTTCTGATTCGTAAACTCCACCACAGGCCGCCTGCTGATAGCGTAGGATGGGACGAATCAGGAACTATCGCTGTCTGCCATTGTCTATTCTAATTCTCTCATGTATCAGGTTAGTCCAGATTCTCCCCAAATTCCAATCGTCCACTAATCTCATTTAGCTCGAGGTATCTATTTTTCTTGCACATGGTCGTTTGTTAACTGTAAATACTGCAGCATTTTCAACCAAGTGTGCAGAGGGAAGTCAATTGATTTCCAGATATATATACACGCATGGAATTATGTTCGCCGGCTTATATACATATATCATCATGTATTTCTCTTTTTTGTTACGCTCAGATAGTCATCTCGATCAGTGTGGCCGGATGATTACTACGCAGTTTAGAGTGGCCGGATGATTACTACGCAGTTTAGAAGAGTGCGTGGCCATCACATGAGCAAAAGGCGAGAAACGTGACCATTGGGCTGCAAATGAGTAGCGGCCTGCCTATTTATTCTCCTATGTGGTTACTCTGTGTCTTGGACGACCGTCTCCACGATGACCTTGCGGTCTTGCCGATGGCATACATGGCTGCTCTCATGGCCGCCCGTGAGCCGTGAGTTCTGCTCCATGCACGGGCACCGCAAGTTGATCCGGCGGTTCATCATGCGCAGCAATACCTCCATGTCCTCCTCCTTGGAAGACGCAATCAGCAGGATCATCATTTTCCTGGAGAATATCATCCATCGGAGGCCCACAACGGTGACGGACGGGAGACGTAGCGTGAGGTCCGTCGTTCACCACCACGCGCCTGCATCAGCCACCACGGGCTGAAACACTGGCTATACATTGCGACATTTGTGACCACTGAGGTACAAACCACGGGATTTCTCTTCCATCTCACTTCTAAACATATTATTCCTTTCAGCCTTTTTTTTTTGCGGGGAACTTTCAGCATCTTATTTGCATTACAGGATTCACTATTATCTTGGTTAGTTTACTTTTTCCATGTAACGCATCATGTTTTTCCATTCTCTTTGATTTTGAAACAATAGGTCATTATGTGGCTGTAGTTTAAGGGCAAGAGATTCCAACCGGCAGGCATGAAGCTCAACATTTGGGGCATAATATGTGTAACCGTGTTATGTTTTTCTCCTCTGCAATTTTATTCCACCACTTGTGCGCTAAATTGGAGGCAACTGCTCCTCTTTTGTGATTTAGAGCAATAAATTTTTATATTTCAAATATATACATTTTTTGCGGAGGACAAATATATACCTTTCATTCAAGGTATCTCAATATTTTTCAAAAACACTAACGCCCACACGTGTAGGCGTTACCCAACTCGCCCACACGCCTGAATCGTCGTTCACTGTCTTTTGCACGAATCTTGACACGAAAAGGTGGATTTGATGTGCCACGTAGGACGGGGCTGGTGTGTGGGCGTTGGAGAGTTTGCCCACACGCCCGCACCACGCTGTTTGCCAGCTACGTTGTGTGGGCCGAACTGCTTTTCGCCCACACAGACACCAACTAGGTCATGCGCGTGTGGGCGAACTGCTTTTCGCCCGCACGACACTTCTACCTTGTGGATGGCAACTACAGTTACGCGAACGTGGCAACTCGGTACACACACATGGCAACTGTGATTCTTTACACGGCAACTGCAGTTACGCGAAAGTGGCAACTCGGTACACACACATGGCAACTTTGATTCTTTGCTACACGGCAACTGCAGTTGCGCGTACGTGGCAACCAGATAAACACACATGGCAACTGTGATTAATAATACATGGCAACTATGGTTGGACCACACGTAAACACACGTGGTAACTACTGTTTTGACCATATGTGGCAAGTAGTTAATCACACACGGCAACTACGGTTTGATTACACGCGGCAACTACCATAAATTAGACATGGCAACTATAGTTAACCAAAACAGATAGAGTTGTCATGCTTTTACAATTACACTTGCCATCTCGAATAACTACATCCGCCAACCAGGATGACAACTAAATCGTCATCCCGCGGGGTACCTAACGTAGCTGCGTCAGGACGTGTGGGCATTTTTCTTTGTGCCACACGCACGGGGTGGAGATGAGTAGTACTTGTTGGGCGTGTGGCACGAAGTAGCCGCGCCCACACGTGTGGGCAATTCTAATGTCCGCCCACACACAGCCCGTATGGGCTGCCTCCTGCTCACACCATACACGGTGTGTGGGCGCATGTCGTATATGCCACACGTGTGGCAGTTATCGGCGTCCATATTTTTTGAGATATAAATCCATTGCTGCTAGCAAGAGGTAGATGGCAACCCTTTCCCAAAGACAAAACAAAATAATAAGATCTACCTTTTTATTCTGTGCAGATTAAATATATGACACCTTTTGAGAGATTGTTACATTTTGATTAATGCCATTCCAAGTTAATCATTGGTTGATTAATAGTTAAAATTTGAACATGACTTCTATTCTCTTATAGATAACAAAAATATCCATATTGATGATATCTATACCATTTCTCATAGTATTCTTACCAACTTATTCTATAATCATCCGTAAACAGAAAATAATGTTTGGTATTTTAATGAAAAAAATATCTGTTTGTAACATGTAGTCGAATGATGTTATTTGGTAAGATAGTGTTGCATTTCATCTTCAAACCCTCCTAATTAAACGGGATTCATTAGGGCAGAGCACGACGAACATAGCAAGAAAAAATATTTTTAGGTCTTATTCTCCATTACTCAATATCTACTCTTACCACTATTTCTGCAATTCTATAGAGATACATCTACACGTACCCGCAGCAACGCGCGGGGGTATCATCTAGTATTTCTAAAGGTGATGAACACTGTTTCAAATACATGTGAACTGTTTTTAAAATACACCTAACTTCTTGTAGAATATGTGGTGCTTTTTCTAAAACATGGTGAACAATTTTGAAATACATGATGAACATTTTATTTAAAGCTGATAGAACAAAATAATAAGAAACCACACATATTTCAGGTAAAAAGATGAAAAGGACATGTAAATAAAAAAAATGTATCTAAAAAAAGTGACAAACAAGAAAATAAAAGGCAGGAAAAAAAGAAAATGAAGGGTAATATCTCCATTTTATGTTGTTACAAAATGAAATGAAAAGGCACCATGAATAGTGTGAAAAATAAACTGTAGAGGGAAGAAAGGAAAACTGCAAGAGAAAACCAGAGCACACTCTTATGTGTCTTTCACATCCTTGGTGTGTTTTGTCATGTTTTTCTGTTGTGAGCAGCTTTTGATGATTTTACTCAACACCATATATATCATTTGGCTATATGCACTTCATTTATAAACTGGGGTGGAAACCTGTTTTGAGAATCTAGATTGAATTAATTACTAGTACGTTGTGCGTGGCGAGAATAGATTGCTTGACAACATCCAACAAGTTAATTGTACGTAATGTTTGATTTTCCTAACGCGAGCCAAGGTTTGATGAAACAGTTTGCTCAAGTAAATCGAATAGCCTACCGGATTTACCGTTGACTGGCTGCTAGCTTCTCTGACCAACTTCTCGTCTAAGACATTGTCAATTGTAAGACCTCTCTCTCTCTCTCTCTCTCTCTCTCTCTCTCTCTCTCTCTCTCTCTCTCTCTCTCTCTCTCTCTCTCTCTCTCTCCTACCACTTTCTTTCAAGTGTGACCACTCCATCTCCTCTCCATGTAATTAACTACAACATCATGCGATGAAAATGGGATGTACCCAAAAATATTCTAAGTAATTAAACATGTATGTGAAGAATGGACCCGATCAAGTGATGAAATTTCAATGAGTTGCTAGTACCCTCTGACCTCAATCTTCAGATCTGACCTTCGCTAAGCCCAATGCGTTGACATATATAGTACTACATCAAGTAGCTTGTAGCTCCCCCGCAAGTCAACTTCTGTAAGATGCAAATGACTAGTGCAAGTTGAATCTTCAGTGAATTAAGTACGTGTGTGTAGACAACTACAAATACGGCCAAGCTGACTGGGTAAGAGTGCTAATATAATGAGTGATAATTTGCTAGCCTATAAAGAGAAGGTTTCCTCTATCATACAGACATCGTCTCTAGCCTTCCTTCTTTTCTTGTCTTGTACTGCTGCTGTCTTGTACTACAGCTAGCTAGCCTCCTTGCAACTAATGGCTTCGCCAAGTACTGCTGCTGTGGTGGCCGTGCTTGTCGTGGTGCTGTTGGGAATGGGATGCCCGGCCGCGGCGACCATAGCATGCAGCGACTGCGCATCGCAGTGCAGCTTGTCATGCAGCGCCGGCAACTTCCCATGCAGCAGCGACTGCAGCCCGATCCCGGCGTGCGTGGAGAAGTGCAAGGCCACAGAGGTCCCCAAGTGCGTGGACGGCTGCTCACGTAGCTGCAACAGGAGCTGCCCGAGCGGGGGGTGCAACTGCGCTACTGCCTGCGACGGCTGCCACAGCGGCGTCGAGATCCAGTGCAAGAGGTACTGCACCAATTCGAAGTCATGCAACGCCTGCAAGGACAACTACTCCCGTCAGTGCAACGCCTGCTGCACCTCCTACTGCAACAAAACTTGTGCCTGATTAGTTAACTTTAATGTCTAGCTTCGTCGAATGGTGCAAGGAGTGCATATATGAATATGTGCCTGATATCTCCTTTCCTAGTTTCTTTCTTGTCAACAAACAAGATGTCAGATGTCATGTGTGCTTGCATTATGTTCGCTGGGTCATCAGCTCGGTGTGGATTATTGTTGCTTTTTTTTAACTCCACCAAGACATAGCTTTTATGACTTTCCTCAATGTCGGTGTGATCCTTTGTGTGTTGGTGTCGACTGTGTGCATCTTAGCTACGCACGTGTTCATTGTGTTTGTATCCTCTTGATGCTTCACTTTGAGTTAAGAAAATCCACCCTTTTCGGAGAAAAAATGTCGACCAATCTAATGCATGTAAAATCAGTAAATTCAAATCCTTCGCATTCTCCAACCCAAATGTTAGTACACATTTCCAAAATCATCTAAATCCACCAATACTTTAAAATGCATATCTACTACTGTATGTGTAAATAGCTAGCCCTCTACTACCACGTTAATCCTCAAAAACTTAGTTTCTCGTCCATCCGATCTCTGTACAAAGTATTTATAACCGTTTGATGAAATACCTAAGGAGTCCTGGCCTATTGTGTCACGTGATGACAGAAATATCTTATATTATGCAAATAAAGGAACATCTCCCACGCTACCTAAAAACAACATCTCCCTCCTTTAAAAAAAACAGCATCTCCCTTGCAGACTTCTCCCTCCCTCGATCCTACCATGCGAGATACCAGCGCATCATCCACAAAACCCTAGCGCTCATCTTCCACATCAGGCCCTCCTCCTCCTCCTCCTCCTCCTTCACATCTCCAGTCTTAAAGTAAAATGATCCAATGGGCCTCTTCCCCATCCCCTTGGAAGTTGATCTTTCAATCTTGGCTGAGGAGAAGGTTTTTCTATCCACTAAGATGCCATGCCCCGACCAAGCCAGAATCTGTGATGAACATATGCAGTGGAGAAGGAGGGGTGGTGCTAACTGAATCAGAACGGACAACCACCATTGTTGGTGTCTTGGTGAAGCTGGAGAGTTGAAGAAGTATGGCAGATGTGATCTCTAATTATCATCCCCACCTTGATGCCTTGACCTGGCCGGGGTAAGTTGAGTCGGGAACCATCAACCCGTGAATGATTCATGCCATGCCAACGCAAGGATGACAGTGGTCCTGCCTCCCAGTGGCCAATCTGCACCATGTAGATTGTGCATCTACGTCATGTACAGCCATAGTCCTTATTAGTTTTGCCCAGCACCTAACTACACGACTCCAAGACCAATCTCAGGATTTCCAGTTAATGTCCCAACTCCCAACAGCGAGCTCTCCTATTTCTTATTAAGTTCGTCTAATGCTTTGACCTAGGAATTGCCTCTCGGTAAGCAGCTCCTCATCATCATGCAAGTTCTGCACGTCCGCAGCTGCAGCAACACTTTTGCCTGTTCTCTGTGCCATCGGCAACATCGGCGAGTCTGCCGTAGTGCTGGACGGCAGCCGCCCCTCTAGGCCTCTACTAGGCTGATCCGCCCGTAATTTCAGTTATGTCACATCTAAGATGACATCATCACCTTCTTTTTTTAATCTATCAGCAACTATTTGTTTGTTTCCGTCCGATCGCTATGTCGCTCACGTAGAAGTAGCCAACGTCCAGCCCAACTGTTTATTTCTCACGATCATTAGTCCAGCTACTGTTTGTTTCTCACGATACTAATGTCTGCTCAAAGGAAAACAACGATTGTGAAAAGCAACGATCGGTTGTATCACACAAAAAAAAGCACAGAAGTGTGTACGTCCCAAAAAAGCATCTACGCGGGCACTAAAAATATATATTTTTATTTCAAAACGTGAAAGTGCATCTGGGGTAAAAAGCTTATATCTTCAAGTAGATATTTAATAAAAGTAAATGCATTTATGTAGTATTATGTACTAATTTGAAAAATGTTCACAAAACTTTGCAAGTAAAAAAATTGTTCACGAGCTGAAAAATGTTCGCGATTTAAAAATATCAAGAATTCAAAAAAATGTTCACAAGATTAAAAATATTTGTGATTCTAGAAAATTTCATGAGTTCAATGTTTTTGTGGATTCAAAAAATGGTCGTGAATTTGGAGCCCAGTTGAGAGTTATAAATGACAACTTGCAATTGAGGTGGACTTATAATTGACGTGGGAACAAAAAAACTTCAAAGCCTAGTTACAAGTCGATGGTGGACTTGCAACTTGGGCAACCAAAAAAAATTCAAGCCCACTTGCAAGTGAAGAGTGGAATTGCGACAAAGTGTGACAAAAAAGGGTGAGCCACATTGCGAGTCCAGGGCAGACTTGCAATTGGGCGTGAATAAAAAAGGCTAGTCCCAATTGCGAACCAAGGGTTGGCTTGCAGCCGAGGCAGCAACAACTACATTCCTAGTTGCGAGTCCTGGTGGGCTTGAAGCCAGGATGAGAACAAACTACGCGCCCAATTGCAAGTCGAGGGTGGAGTTGTAACTGGGACGACAAACACACTACATGCTCAGTATGGTTGACATGCAACTCGGGTCACTACAAAAAAGTATGACGCGTCCTAATTTTGAGTCGATGGCTGACTTGCAATTGGGTCCCTGCAAACATACATCCTCGTCCTAGTTGTGAGTCGATGATTGACTTGCAACTGGGCCCCTACAAACATACGCCCCCTAGTTGCAAGTTGATGGTTGACATGCAACTGGGGCCACTACAAAAAAGTACGACACGTACTAGTTGCATGTCGATGGTTCACTTGCAACTGGACCCCTATGAACATACGCTCATCTTAGTTGCGAGTCGATGGTTGACTTGCAATTGGGCACCTACAAACATACACTAGTAGAAAAAGGGTCAAACGTGAAGCACATTAGTGCCGGTTTGTATTTGAGCCGGCACTAATGTATACATTAGTGCCGGTTCCAACGGCTAGCCGGGCCGCTTTCATTAGTACCGGTTCGTGGCGAACCTTTAGCACCGGTTCGTGCCACGAACCGGTACTAATGAGAGTGCTGGCAGGATGTTGTCAGACTGGGGCCCCTCCATCCCCTTTAGTACCGGTTCTTGGCACGAACCGGTACTAAAGGTCGTCCTACATAAACCCTTCGTCCACCCGAGCTCGCTCTGTTCTTCCCCTTCCCCTCTCTTCTCTGTTCTTCCCCTCTTCCTCTCGAGCTCATCACACATTTTGCCCAAAATTTGTCAAGATTTGAAGGCCCCCATCCATTCAAATGATCACAAAGGTTAGCAACTTTGTCCTTTCATCTCTCATTACTAGATTAACTCTTGCAATGCTTTATATAGTGATTAATTTGTGAGTTTAGTAATTTGGAAGGAAATATATATATGTGCTAGTATTTGATTTATATGCAATTTGAGGTCAAAAATAACACTTAGTTTGCATATGTAGGTGTGGTTTACTTAGTGCCTTCTAAATCTCCGTCGTAACCACCGTCGATCGCCCGCACCGTCCTGTCGCCGGCACCACCTTGTGGTGAGCCTCTTTGTTCATGAAATTTTATATAAAAATTGATGTTTGTGTGATTTGGATATATAGTTACTCGTATAATTATCTTACCCGTACGTTGTTTGTTATACATATAGTGTCATGGTTTTGATATCCGTCCCCGTCGGCCCTCGTCCTTGTTATGATTCGGATGTGGTATATATATTCTCTTTTAAAACTAGTTGCATTTCGTGTTTATGACAAATTATGCCCATCAAGTTGACATAGAAATTTTTTCTAGGAGGTATGTGAACCGGAAATTCCAACCGGCCCTATTGTCGAGAGGTTAAATTTAGTTGAAAGAGAAAACGAGTACTTGAAAGAAAAATTGAAAAGAATTGAGGGGGAGAAGATGGAATTGGAGTTGCATGTTGCCGATGTCGTCGATGATCACAAGATCAAGATGGAGAAAATGCGCTTGAAGATTAGAAAGATTAGAAAATATGCCATCGATAGTGAGGCTTGGTATCATTATGCTGTTGGATCCATTGTTACCTTAGTTGCGATCTTGATCGCATTTATTGTTGCATTTAAATGCTTTAGCTAGAGAGTTATTTTTTTGTTGCATTTAAGTGTTGTATGAACTTTATGTATGAACTTGTATTAATTTGGTCTATTCGATGTTGTGTAATGAAGATGAGCCGGCAATGGATGTACGATGACCGATGCTCTCCCCAGTTCGTTGAGGGCGTGCATACTTTTCTGCTTGCGGCTGAGGCAAACAAGCGGGCGGATGGTTTTATGCCTTGTCCATGTGTTGGCTGTAAGAATGGTCAGAATTACTCTACGTCAAGAATCATTCACGTCCACCTATTTAAGTCCGGTTTCATGCCCCACTATAATGTTTGGACCAAGCACGGAGAAAGAGGGGTTATGATGGAAGACAATGAAGAAGAAGAGGACGACGACAGCTATCCTGGCCATGGGTTCCCTGAATACGATGATACAACAATGGGGGAAGAAGCTGAGCCGGTAATGCAGGAAGAAGCTGAGCCGGCAATGCGGGAAGAAGCTGAAGAAGAGGCATCAGATGAGCCCGTTGATGATCTAGGTCGGGCCATTGCCGATGCAAAGAGAAACTGCGCAAGTGATTTGGAGAAGAAGAAGTTGCAGCGCATGTTAGAGGATCACAAAAAATTGTTGTACCCGAATTGCGTAGGTGACAAGAAAAAGCTGGGGACCACACTGGAATTGCTGCAATGGAAGGCAGAGAATGGTGTATCTGACAAGGAATTTGGAAAGTTGCTGGTAATGATAAAGGATATGCTTCCAAAGGACAACGAATTGCCAGAGAGTACGTACGAAGCAAAGAAGGTTGTCTGCCCTCTAGGGTTAGAGGTGCAGAAGATACATGCATGCCCTAATGATTGCATCCTCTACCGCGGTGAGTATGAGGATTTGAATGCTTGCCCGGTATGTGGTGCATTGCGCTATAAGATCAGCCGTGATGACCCTGGTGATGTCGAGGGCGAGCGCCCTAGGAAGAAGATTCCTGCCAAGGTGATGTGGTATGCTCCTATAATACCACGGTTGAAACGTTTGTTCCAAAACAAAGAGCAGGCCAAGGCGATGCGATGGCACAGAGAAGACTGTAAGAAAGACGGAAAGTTGAGAGTACCCGCTGACGGGTTGCAGTGGAGAAAAATCGAAAGAAAGTACAGGAAGGAGTTTGCAGATGACGCAAGGAGCGTATGGTTTGGTCTAAGCATAGATGGCATTAATCCTTTTGGGGAGCAGAGCAGCAACCATAGCACCTGGCCTGTGACTCTATGTTTGTATAACCTTCCTCCTTGGTTGTGCATGAAGTGGAAGTTCATTATGATGCTAGTGCTCATCCAAGGCCCTAAGCAACCCGGCAACGACATTGATGTGTACCTAAGGCCATTAGTTGAAGAACTCTTACAACTATGGAATGGAACAGGTGTACGTGCGTGGAATGAGCACATGGGGGAAGAATTTGACCTAAAGGCGTTGCTATTCGTGACCATCAATGATTGGCCTGCTCTCAGTAACCTTTCAGGACAGACAAACAAGGGATACCGCGCATGCACGCACTGTTTGGACGATACCGACAGTATATATTTGGCTAATTGTAAGAAGAATGTGTACCTGGGACATCGTCGATTTCTTCCGAGCAGGCATCCCGTAAGAAAGAAAGGCAAGCATTTTAAAGGTGAGGCGGATCACCGGACGAAGCCTCACCACCGTACTGGTGCTGATGTACATGATATGGTCAAGGATTTGAAGGTGGTCTTTGGAAAGGGTCCTGTGGACAACCTGTTCCGAATGACGCTGACGGGCGGGCACCCATGTGGAAGAAGAAATCTATATTTTGGGACCTGCCCTATTGGAAAGACCTAGAGGTCCGCTCCGCAATCAACGTGATGCACGTGACGAAGAATCTTTGTGTGACCCTGCTTGGCTTCTTGGGCGTGTATGGGAAGACAAAAGATACACCTGAGGCACGGGAGGACCAGCAACGTATGCACGGAAAAGACGGCATACATCAGGGTCATGCAAGCTACGCTCTTACCAAAGAAGAAAAGGAAATCTTGTTTGAATGACTGCTCAGTATTAAGGTACCGTCTGGCTTCTCGTCGAATATAAAGGGAATAATAAACATGGCATAGAAAAAGTTCCAGAACCTAAAGTCTCATGACTGCCACGTGATTATGACGCAACTGCTTCCGGTTGCATTGAGGGGGCTTCTACCAGAAAACGTTCGATTAGCCATTGTGAAGCTATGTGCATTTCTCAATGCAATCTCTCAAAAGGTAATCGATATAGAAATCATACCAAGGTTACAGAATGATTTGGTGCAATGTCTTGTCAGTTTCGAGTTGGTGTTCCCACCATCCTTCTTCAACATCATGACGCACGTCCTAGTTCACCTATGCGAAGAGATTAACGTTTTGGGTCTTGTATTTCTACACAATATGTTCCCCTTTGAGAGGTTTATGGGAGTCTTAAAGAAATATGTTCATAACCGTGCTAGGCCAGAAGGAAGCATCTCCAAGGGCCGTCAAAATGAGGAGGTCATTGAGTTTTATATTGACTTTATTCCTAACCTTAAGCCGATTGGTGTTCCTGAATCGCGGCATAAGGGCAGACTGGATGGAAAAGGCACGCTAGGAGGGGAACAAATAATATGTATGGACGGACATTCTCTCATTAAAGCACACTACACAGTTCTACAGAATTCTGCCTTGGTGGCTCCGTATATGGATGAACACAAGAATTTGCTACGCTCCAAACACCCGGAGCGGTCTGATGACTGGATTACACGTGAACAAACCAGGAGTTTCGCCAGCTGGTTGCAGACACGTACCATGCATGACACCTCTATTGAATATGACCTGTACTTGTTGTCTCAGTTACCATCTTCGAATATAATGACTTTGAAAGGGTACGAGATAAATGGTAATACATTTTACACGATCGGCCAAGATAAGAAAAGCACCAACCAAAACAGTGGTGTCCGCTTTGATGCAGAAACCAAGACGGGAAAGGAAACATATTATGGTTATATACAGGACATATGGGAACTTGACTATCGACGTGGTTTGAAGGTCCCTTTGTTTCGGTGCAAATGGGTCAATATGACACGAGGCGGGGTAACGGAAGACCCGCAGTACGGATTGACAACAGTGGATCTCAACAATCTTGCGTATGCAGACGAATCATTCGTCCTAGCCAATGATGTGGCACAGGTTTTCTATGTGAAGGAAATGTCTACCAAGCCAAGAAAAAGAAAAGATAAGGAAGCGAATGCATCGTACGATGAGCCAAAGCGGCACATAGTTCTTTCTGAGAAGAGAAACATCGTGGGAGTGGATGACAAGACAGACAAGTCAGAAGATTATGAAAAGTTTGATGAAATTGCTCCATTCACAGTGAATATTGACCCGAGCATCCCGTTAAATGATGAAGATTTTCCATGGTTACGACGCAAAGGGACACACGCGAAGAAAAAGTTTCACTCCCAAAGATCTGGGATGTGATCGGCTTCACTATCATCACTTTCTTCTGTGTTTCACACCCAGAAGGGAATCTCTGTAATAGTTAGGGTAGTTAATTATGTGTTTTGGCATTTGAAACGCGAAGAAATTTCATGCCTTTACTGATTTTTAAAGTTAAGTTATTCACAAACTAGTGATTCACACTAATTTCAAATAATTCAAAATTTAAACTATTCAAATTTGAAAACTACGTGCACTAACAGAAAATTTGTAATTTTTTATACCAAAAGCAAAAATATTCACAAAGAAACTCTAAATACACAAAAAACAACTCAAAAATAAATAAAGAAAAAAATAAAAAAGCCCGCCTACTAGGCCAGAGCGGCTTGCATACGACTAGAAACCCAATCCGTTGTTGGGCCAGGATGCAGGCCCGCAAAGGCCCAGTAGGCCCACAGGGCAGCACAGAACATGTAGGCCCAATAGGCCTGCTTTGGAGAGGAGCTCGAGAGAGCTACCGCACTGGGGTTTATAGACCAGTGCGGTCGCCCTCGGCTAGCGAGGTGGGACTAAACTTGCGCACCGCACCTGCGCCAGCGCACCCCCTTTAGTACTGGTTCGTGGCACCAACCGGTACTAAAGGGGGGCCTTTAGTACCGGTTGGAGCCACCAACCGGTACTAAAGGTCCATCCTATATACACAACACTTACGAAAATTTCATTCTCCCTCTGTTTCTTCCTCTGTTTTCCCATTGAAGCACCGCCCGCGCGCCCCGATCGATCGGCGCCGTCGCCGTCGCCGCCCCCGTCCCCGTCACCGCCCCCGTCCCCGTCGCCGCCCTCGTCTCTGTCGCCGCCCCGGGCCCGTCCCTGTCGCGCCGTCCCCGCGTCGCCGCCCCCGCGTCACGCCCCGGCCCGTCGCCGCCCCCGGCCGTCGCCTTGCCGTCGTCGTCGCCCCACTGTGAGCTCTCCCCCTCTAACCCCTCTCCCTCGCCCCCGGCGGCCACCATGGGCGCCGCCCCTCCCCGAGCCCATACACACACACACAAGCATGATGAACACACACACACACGTACATATGTATGAATTAATGCATGTATATATTAGTATATACGTATTTTGTATGTTTAATTAGTTTAGATTTTTTAGATTATTATTTTTTCACTAGTATATATGTATGAATGCATGTTAGATGGATATAATTAGTGTTTAATTAGTATGGAAATTTTTTATATAATGTTGTTTTTCAGTTTTTAATGGATGTATAGAAGTTGTGTTTTCTATTTTTAGTGTTAGATGCTTAATTAGTATGAAATAACATATAGAATTTTGACATATGCAATGATAGCATAATTAGTGTTATATAGAAATGTTAGAAACTATAGTTATCAAAATCCAATCATTAAAAAAATATTACTTTTTGCGGGCATATAGCTAGTATTTGTTCTGGACGATGCCCGGCCCGCATCCTCGCTGTCGACCCGTCCGCGACGACGTCCGACTGACCCATGTCCGGGACTGGGCTCCGCCGGATTGGCACTGGGAGGTGCTGCCTGGAGGGGCGCGCCGCTTGATGAGGAACCCGGCCCCGGGTCCCGTCGTCAACCCTGATCTCGTTTGGTGGCGTTTGCGTGGGCCAGTTTCGGTGCGGAGGGAGCCGGCCCCGCCGGAGGTGGTACATCGCCGTGTTAGGGAGGAGGACGAGCACGTCCATCGCTACATGGTTGCGTTAGAGGGCGGCAGGTTCTCCAATACCTGGCAGTTTCTTCAGGGATCTCACTTCAGCTATGATCTTGTGAGGGTTCCTTCTCTTTGGGTGTCCACCGCCCGCGCCGCAGGAACCGCGAGTGTCCTAGATTCTTCTGTAGTATTCGATCTTTAATTAGCTACCTAGCCAGTGATGTACTATTCAATATTATATATTATTCGAGACAATGTATTCGAGATTATATCTATTATTCGAGACGATGTATTCGAGATTATATCTATTATTCGAGACGATGTAATTTGAATACTAAATTGTTTTATATTTCTTTTGGCATAGTTAAATAAAAGCTATGGCGGACAATACCGACACAGAGAGAGAACAGACCATGTTCGATATGATACGCGGGCCAGATGATGATCAGAATGAAGAAGATTATGACGGCTCCGAATTTCTAAACAACACCGGAGAGGGTGATATGGTATTCGATCGCAACGACCGAATTGATGAAGTCATGAACTACGATTATGACGATGACGAAGAACATGTTGATCCTGAAACAACAAACACCGGTGAGGAATATATATTTATAGAAGCAGGCATCTGGTGATCATCACATGTTTTAAATGAGTTGAAGATATATTAACGAATCGATCTTTCTTCTTTCAGCCATCCGGATCGAGCAAATCTTCAGACAGAAGGACGAAACGAGGCCCGAACACAAAGTTGAAGGAGGGCGTAAAGTACAATATCGAGGCAATCAGACCTAATGGCGAACCATTAGCGCCTAAGAAGATTGCGGACAAGTTCGTTCGTCAGTGCGGAGTTCTTGTGAAGGACCAACTCCCGATCTCCCTTCAAGAATGGAGAGTGCCAGCAAAGCCACGTCCAAATGTTACTTTTGTCGACGACAGACAAAAAAAACTGCTTTGGGATACTCTCATGGAACATTTCACCCTACCAGATCATTTCACAGATGCAGATGTGGAGAAAGTCAAGGACGCCGCTCTTAGGAAGATGGCGGTTTTATTCAAGAACCACAAGAATCGTGTATGGGACAAGTACATCAAGGATGGAAGGAAGATTCCAGTATTCGAGGGAACACTAGAGAATCAAAGTGCTCATTGGGACGATTTCGTGAAATTCAAGGATTCCGAATTAGCTAAGGAACGGTCGAGAATAAACAAGAAGAATGCCGATAAAAAGGATAAGTTCCATAAGCTGGGGCCAGGTGGCTACGCGGTGGCAATGCCTAAGTGGGATAAGTCTGAGAAAGAGATGGAGGATGCAGGTGTCACTCCGGTTACTAGGAGCTGGCCCCCCAGGTGCAGGAGTTGGTTCTATGCGCATGGGGGGAGTTGGACCCGAAGACAGGCGAAGTTTCGTTGAAGGCATGTCTGAACGGAGCCGACGATGCGCTAATTATTGAAATAGAAGAGGCTCGAATGGGGGTGTTCCAGCCCAACAGAGAGAACGACGAGCTTACGCGTGCCCTGGGAAATCCTGAACACCCGGGAAGAACACGAGGCAAGGGCGCTATTCCGTGGTATGAGGGGTTTTCGGACTAGAACGCCGACTACAGAACCCGTGCGAGAAGAAAGATTGTGGAGGAGAAGTAGAGGAAGATGGAGGAGGAGAAGAGGAGGCTGGACTATGAACGCCTTCAAGGCCTAGAATCAGCGCACGCGGACTTGGCAGTCAAATTCCAGCGGCAGCAGGAGCAGATCGACTCACTTAGCCAGCAAAGGGGGTCTCAGTAGCTGCAGTAGCTAGCGGATGATCCAGCATTGGATACCACCGCCCCATCCATGCCGAGAAGCAGCGTGGGTTCCGCCCCGTTTGACGTAATGCTGGATAGATACCCCGTGGATGACATCACGGAGAACACTAACTGCGAGCTACACTTCAAAATTAAGAACATATCCTTGAAGGTGGCGGACGGTGTTGCTTATACAAATTCCCCCGATGCAACCTTCCATTGCAACTCGATTCCAGCAGGCTATGCTCGTGTCGTGGTTGATGAGGTGGTGGACCAATATTCGGGGCTAGAGCTTGACATTCCTGGAGGTGACGAGGAGCAGACACTCGGAGAGGCCAAACATCGTATCATCCTATGGAGAAAGGATTGCATCATCTTTCGAAGGCCACCGACACCGCGTCACCCGACTCCTCGTCGAAGTCCGCCACTGACGCGTGAGGTTTTATGATTTCTTTTACATTTAATTTTGTGTTTTCCATTTTAATTTTTTTTCGTTTGCTGGTATTTTACGATACTACACATTGTACACGTTATGCATATATATATATAAATAGAATTTCTAGTAGAACCAATCATATATATATATCATCAATGTCTCACAAACCACCATATTAATTCACACATACACACATGTATAGCTATATACAATTTCTCCTACATATGCATGTTGCCTTTAGAGCCAGTGGCATTAGCCTAATTGGTGCCTTCGGAGCACGATGACAATTGGAAGTGGTTCATGACCTGGTCGATGGGGGCGGTAGCGGGTAATAGTATTCTCCCTTCGGATTTATGACCTGGTCGAGCAAAAATCCCGCTATTTCCTCTTGAAGTGCTTCTACGCGCTCCGTTTCTAGGAGCTTGTCCCGCACCTCTGTGAACTGTTAAGAAGGAGATCAATATGCGTGTGTATTAGTTGTGTGACTAGATATCGATAATGGTGTAAAAATTGTGAATAGTGTTCTGACAAGCGTACCCATTCCTGTCTTTGAGATCTGCTCCTTTCGGACGCCATCATGCGAATGTTCTCGCAAACCCAGAATGCACACAGATCAGTCCCCTGCGCCTGCTTCAGGGCCTTTACGAGAATGGAATTTAATTTGATCAGATAATAATTAATCAAGCATGATAATTAAAGAGATGGCAGCTAGCTAGCTAGTACTACTTAATTACTTACCTTGGGTCGAAACCATTTCAGCTTTTGTTTCCATTCGCCTTCTGTGACGCTGATGAACCTTGCCCAAGCCCTGCCCGCCGACAAAGAAAATGAATAAAGGGGTTATTAATTAAATAGTTCATATCATGAAATGACGAACTAAATAGGCCGAGATATATAGTTAATAATGATTGAAATTACCTGTTGACTATTCCAAACAAGATGTTATAGTCACTATGTTTTTTAAGTAGTGAGTCCAGTATTTCAACTGTTCCGGCGTCAACTTTAATGATACACAAGATCCAGTGAAATCTGCAAGCACACACGTTTGCATGTCTTAATTAAGCATGCATATGTAAGCAAAAACATGTAGCTAGCTAGTAGGCAAAAACATAGAATTTGTAGTACAAGAAAGTGTGACTCACTGGAAGTTGTAAGGAAGTAGTATATCTTCATTGTATTTGAGGCGCTTCAAGAACTCTAGCATGCTGTCCTCTACATGCTTTTCATGATATGAATCTATTTTTCCTGTGTATTAATTAACGGTGTTTGGGTCAATGAACTCAATGCCATAGCGTCCACCTTTTCTCATTTCATACATCTTCATCCTGCATAATACCACAGAAAAGAATATAGTGAGGATAATATTACAGGTAATGATTGATCAAAAGGATCACTACAGCTAGCTTGAGAGACTTAAATTACAGAAAGAAATCACTTACAGACAATAGCAACTGACGATAGATTTATCGAGTGCGTCTTGATTGTATAACTGAAACAGTTCAGAATACTCAACGGCCACAGCTTTCTCATGGTAGTAATGATCCTTCTTGACATACACCATGAGGGACTCTCGATCGGATCTCTTGGTAATGTCCATGTACCATTGATGCAATTCATACATTCTCGTTGGGAGCTTCTTGACATCTTCTGGCTTGACCAAAGGTTGGCCCCGGGCATATTTCCGTTTTATTTCCTCCTCTATAAGCACAGGCGTGTCCTCGATCTCGAGGAGTTGTCCAACAGTGATGTTGAGAGTTTCAGCCTGCATTATATGCTCCTGGGTTATTACCACATCGCCCACCTCGGGAACGTAAACTGTTTGCCCACAATAATATTGGGCGCGCGTACTGTCACATGTTGCTGGCGGCACAACAAGCGGTTCGATCGATTGCGCCTTCTGTTTTCCCAGCTGGGCAAAGGTTTTCCCGCATTTTTTGACAGCTGCTTGTTGTTTGCTCGAGCTCGAGCTCGCCTCCTTCCGTAGACGTTTTCGATTTAACTTCCTGATGTGGCGCTCATAGTCTGTGTCAACAGGCTTAGGAGCTGGTGATTGAGCCATACGAATGAAGTGGTCAACTACTTCCACAGGCACTTTCTCCCTTGGCGGCGGTGGCGGTTTCGGTTTAAAATGGGCGTCGACTTCTGCCCGCACTATGGCATTGGTTTGCTCCTTGGTCCTGTCATAAGCCCTCTCAGGAAGAGGAGTATTGAGGTTTGGACCATATTTATATCGCTTGCCTCCGCCTGTACTTCCTGTACTATGACCTCGACTCGTACCGCTACGCACCATAGCTGCGGGTGTCTCTTCTGCGATTGTTGAGGTGGCGGAGACGGCTGACGGGGCTGAGTTGGACGAGGAGGAGTGGCCTGAAGCTGTGCCGGACTTGGAGGAGGAGTGGCCTGAGGTTGTGCCGGACTTGGAGGAGGAGTGGACGTCTCACGCTGTGTCAGACTTGGAGGAGGAGTGGCCTAACACTCTGCCGGACTTGGAGGAGGAGGAGTGGCCTCATGCGTTGGTGGACTTGGAGGAGCTGGAGTCTGCTGAATTGGTGGCGGACTTCGACGAGGAGTTGGGTGACGCGGTGTCGGTGACCTTCGAAAGATGATGCAATCCTTTCTCCATAGGATGATATGATGTTTGGCCTCTCCGAGTGTGTGCTCCTCGTCACCTCTGGGAATGTCAAGTTCTAGCCCCGAATATTGGTCCACCACCTCATCAACCACGACACGAGCATAGCCTGCTGGAATCGAGTTGCAATGGAAGGTTGCATCGGGGGAATTTGTATAAGCAACGTCGTCCACCACCTTCAAGGATATGTTCTTAATTTTGAAGTGTAGCTCGCAGTTAGTGTTCTCCGTGATGTCATCCACAGGGTATCTATCCAGCATTGCGTCAAACGGGGCGGAACCTACGCTGCTTCTCGGCATGGATGGGGCGGTGGTATCCAATGCTGGATCATCCGCTAGCTGCTGCAGCTGCTGAGACCCCCTTTGCTGGCTAAGTGAGTCCATCTGCTCCTGCTGCCGCTGGAATTTGACTGCCAAGTCCGCGTGCGCTGATTCTAGGCCTTGAAGGCGTTCATAGTCCAGCCTCCTCTTCTCCTCCTCCATCTTCCTCTGCTTCTCCTCCGCAATCTTCCTTCTCGCACGGGTTCTGTAGTCAGCGTTCCAGTCCGAAAACCCCTCATACCACGGAATAGCATCCATGCCTCGTGTTCTTCCCGGGTGTTCAGGATTTCCCAGGGCACGCGTAAGCTCGTAGTTCTCTCTGTTGGGCTGGAACACCCCCGTTCGAGCCTCTTCTATTGCAATAATTAGCGCATCGTCGGCTCCGTTCAGACATGCCTTCAACGAAACTTCGCCTGTCTTCGGGTCCAACTCCCCCCCATGCGCATAGAACCAACTCCTGCACCTGGGGGGCTAGCTCCTAGTAACCGGAGTGACACCTGCATCCTCCATCTCTTTCTCAGACTTATCCCACTTAGGCATTGCCACCGCGTAGCCACCTGGCCCCAGCTTATGGAACTTATCCTTTTTATCGGCATTCTTCTTGTTTATTCTCGACTGTTCCTTAGCCAACTCTGAATCCTTGAATTTCACGAAATCGTCCCAATGAGCACTTTGATTCTCTAGTGTTCCCTCAAATACTGGAGTCTTCCTTCCATCCTTGATGTACTTGTCCCATACACGATTCTTGTGGTTCTTGAATAAAACCGCCATCTTCCTAAGAGCGGCGTCCTTGACTTTCTCCACATCTGCATCTATGAAATGATCTGGTAGGGTGAAATGTTCCATGAGAGTATCCCAAAGTAGTTTTTTTTGTCTGTCGTCGACAAAAGTAACATTTGGACGTGGCTTTGCTGGCACTCTCCATTCTTGAAGGGAGATCGGGAGTTGGTCCTTCACAAGAACTCCGCACTGAGGAACGAACTTGTCCGCAATCTTCTTAGGCGCTAATGGTTCGCCATTAGGTCTGATTGCCTCGATATTGTACTTTACGCCCTCCTTCAACTTTTTGTTCGGGCCTCGTTTCGTCCTTTTGCCTGAAGATTTGCTCGATCCGGATGGCTGAAAGAAGAAAGATCGATTCGTTAATATATCTTCAACTCATTTAAAACATGTGATGATCACCAGATGCCTGCTTCTATAAATATATATACATTGCCGGTGTTTGTTGTTTCAGGATCAACATGTTCTTCGTCATCGTCATAATCGTAGTTCATGACTTCATCAATTCGGTCGTCGCGATCGAATACCATATCACCCTCTCCGGTGTTGTTTAGAAATTCGGAGCCGTCATAATCTTCTTCATTCTGATCATCATCTGGCCCGCGTATCATATCGATCATGGTCTGTTCTCTCTCTCTGTCGGTATTGTCCGCCATAGCTTTTATTTAACTATGCCAAAAGAAATATAAAACAATTTAGTATTCAAATTACATCGTCTTGAATAATAGATATAATATCGAATACATCGTCTCGAATAATAGATATAATCTCGAATACATCGTCTGAAATAATATATAATATTGAATAGTACATCATTGGCTAGGTAGCTAATTAAAGATCGAATACTACAGAAGAATCTAGGACACTCGCGGTTCCTGCGGCGCGGGCGGTGGACACCCAAAGAGAAGGAACCCTCACAGGATCATAGCTGAAGTGAGATCCCTGAAGAAACTTCCAGGTATTGGAGAACCTGCCGCCCTCTAACGCAACCATGTAGCGATGGACGTGCTCGTCCTCCTCCCTGACACGGCGATGTACCACCTCTGGTGGGGCCGGCTCCCTCCGCACCGAAACTGGCCCACGCGAACGCCACCAAACGAGATCAGGGTCGACGACGGGACCCGGGGCCGGGTTCCTCATCAAGCGGCGCGCCCCTCCAGGCAGCACCTCCCAGTGCCAGCCCGGCGGAGCCCAGTCCCGGACATGGGTCAGTCGGACGTCGTCGCGGACGGGTCAACGGCGAGGATGCGGGCCAGGCATCGTCGAGAACAAATACTAGCTATATGCCCGCAAAAAGTAATATTTTTTTAATGATTGGATTTTGATAACTAAAATTTCTAACATTTCTATATAACACTAATTATGCTATCATTGCATATGTCAAAATTCTATATGCTATTTCATACTAATTAAGCATCTAACACTAAAAACAGAAAACACAACTTCTATACATCCATTAAAAAACTGAAAAACAACATTATATAAAAAAATTCCATACTAATTAAACACTAATTATATCCATCTAACATGCATTCATACATATATACTAGTGAAAAAATAATAATCTAAAAAATCTAAACTAATTAAACATACAAAATACGTATATACTAATATATACATGCATTAATTCATACATATGTACGCGTGTGTGTGTGTGTTCATCATGCTTGTGTGTGTGTGTATGGGCTCGGGGAGGGGCAGCGCCCATGGTGGCCGCCGGGGGCGAGGGAGAGGGGTTAGAGGGGGAGAGCTCACAGCGGGGCGACGGTGATGGCGAGGCGACGGCCGGGGCGGCGACGGGTCGGGGCGTGACGCGGGGGCGGCGACACAAGGATGGTGCGACGGGGACGGGCCCGGGGCGGCGACGTGGACGGGGGCGGCGATGGGGACGGGGGCGGCGACGGCGACGACATCGATCGATCGGGGCGCGCGGGCGGTGCTTCAATGGGGAAACAGAGGAAGAAACAGAGGGAGAATGAAATTTTCGTAAGTGTTGTATATATAGGATGGACCTTTAGTACCGGTTGGAGCCACCAACCGGTACTAAAGGCCTGTTTTGGCCAGGCCAAGCGGCGGGAACCGCACACCCTTTAGTATCGGTTGCTGGCTCCAACCGGTACTAAAGGCCCCCCTTTAGTACCGGTTGGTGCCACGAACCGGTACTAAAGGGGGTGCGCTAGCGCAGGTGCGGTGCGCAAGTTTAGTCCCACCTCGCTAGCCGAGGGCAACCGCACTAGTTTATAAACCCCAGTGCGGTAGCTCTCTCGAGCTCCTCTCCAAAGCAGGCCTATTGGGCCTACATGTTATGTGCTGCCCTGTGGGCCTACTGGGCCTTTGCGGGCCTGCATCCTGGCCCAACAACGGATTGGGTTTCTAGTCGTATGCAGGCCGCTCTGGCCTAGTAGGCGGGCTTTTTTTTTGCTTTATTTATTTTTGAGTTGTTTTTTTGTGTATTTAGAGTTTCTTTGTGAATATTTTTGCTTTAGGTACAAAAAATTACAAACTTTCTGTTAGTGCCCGTAGTTTTCAAATTTGAATAGTTTAAATTTTGAATTATTTGAAATTAGTGTGAATCACTAGTTTGTGAATAACTTAACTTTAAAAATCAGTAAAAGCATGAAATTTCTTCGCGTTTCAAATGCCAAAACACATAATTAACTACCCTAACTATTACAGAGATTCCCTTCTGGGTGTGAAACACAGAAGAAAGTGATGATAGTGAAGCCGATCACATCCCAGATCTTTGGGTGTGAAACTTTTTCTTCGCGTGTGTCCCTTTGCGCCGTAACCATGGAAAATCTTCATCATTTAACGGGATGCTCGGGTCAATATTCACTATGAATGGAGCAATTTCATCAAACTTTTCATAATCTTCTGACTTGTCTGTCTTGTCATCCACTCCCACGATGTTTCTCTTCCCAGAAAGAACTATGTGCCGCTTTGGCTCATCGTACGATGCATTCGCTTCCTTATCTTTTCTTTTTCTTGGCTTGGTAGACATGTCCTTCACATAGAAAACCTGTGCCACATCATTGGCTAGGACGAATGGTTCGTCTGCATACACAAGATTGTTGAGATCCACTGTTGTCAATCCATACTGCGGGTCTTCCGTTACCCCGCCTCGTGTCATATTGACCCATTTGCACCGAAACAAAGAGACCTTCAAACCACGTCGATAGTCAAGTTCCCGTATGTCCTGTATATAACCATAATATGTTTCCTTTCCCGTCTTGGTTTCTGCATCAAAGCGGACACCACTATTTTGGTTGGTGCTCTTCTTATCTTGGGCGATCGTGTAAAATGTATTACCATTTATCTCGTACCCTTTGAAAGTCATTATATTCGAAGATGGTAACTGGGACAACAAGTACAGGTCATCTTCAATAGAGGTGTCATGCATGGTACGTGTCTGCAACCAGCTGGCGAAACTCCTGGTTTGTTCACGTGTAATCCAGTCATCAGACCGCTCCGGGTGTTTGGAGCGTAGCAAATTCTTGTGTTCATCCATATACGGAGCCACCAAGGCGGAATTCTGTAGAACTGTGTAGTGTGCTTCAGTGAGAGAATGTCCGTCCATACATATTATTTGTTTCCCTCCCAGCGTGCCTTTTACATCCAGTCTGCCCTTATGTCGCGATTCAGGAACACCAATCGGCTTAAGGTCAGGAATAAAGTCAATACAAAACTCAATGACCTCCTCATTTTGACGGCCCTTGGAGATGCTTCCTTCTGGCCTAGCACGGTTATGAACATATTTCTTTAAGACTCCCATGAACCTCTCAAAGGGGAACATATTGTGTAGAAATACAGGATCCAAAACGTTAATCTCTTCGCATAGGTGAACTAGGACGTGCGTCATGATGTTGAAGAAGGATGGTGGGAACACCAACTCGAAACTGACAAGACATTGCACCAAATCATTCTGTAACCTTGGTATGATTTCTGGATCGATTACCTTCTGAGAGATTGCATTGAGAAATGCACATAACTTCATAATGGCTAATCGAACGTTTTCCGGTAGAAGCCCCCTCAATGCAACCGGAAGCAGTTGCGTCATAATCACGTGGCAGTCATGAGACTTTAGGTTCTGGAACTTTTTCTCTGCCATGTTAATTATTCCCTTTATATTCGACAAGAAGCCAGACGGTACCTTAATACTGCGCAGGCATTCAAAGAAGATTTCCTTCTCTTCTTTGCTAAGAGCGTAGCTTGCATGACCCTGATGTATGCCGTCTTTTTCGTGCATACGTTGCTGGTCCTCCCGTGCCTTAGGTGTATCTTTTGTCTTCCCATACACGCCCAATAAGCCAAGCAGGGTCACACAAAGATTCTTCGTCACGTGCATCACGTCGATTGCGGAGCGGACCTCTAGGTCTTTCCAATAGGGAAGGTCCCAAAATATAGATTTCTTCTTCCACATGGGTGCGCGTCCGTCAGCGTCATTCGGAACAGGTTGTCCACCAGGACCCTTTCCAAAGACCACCTTCAAATCCTTGACCATATCATGTACATCAGCACCAGTACGGTGGCGAGGCTTCGTCCGGTGATCCGCCTCACCTTTGAAATTCTTGCCTTTCTTTCTTACGGGATGCCTGCTCGGAAGAAATCGACGATGTCCCAGGTACACATTCTTCTTACAATTAGCCAAATATATACTATCGGTATCGTCCAAACAGTGTGTGCATGTGCGGTATCCCTTGTTTGTCTGTCCTAAAAGGTTACTGAGAGCAGACCAATCATTGATGGTCATGAAAAGCAACGCCTTTAGGTCAAATTCTTCCCCCATGTGCTCATCCCACGCACGTACACCTGTTCCATTCCACAGTTGTAAGAGTTCTTCAACTAATGGCCTTAGGTACACATCAATGTCGTTGCCGGGTTGCTTAGGGCCTTGGATGAGCACTGGCATCATAATGAACTTCCGCTTCATGCACAACCAAGGAGGAAGGTTATACTAACATAGAGTCACAGGCCAGGTGCTTTGGTTGCTGCTCTGCTCCCCAAAAGGATTAATGCCATCTGCGCTTAGACCAAACCATACGCTCCTTGCGTCATCTACAAACTCCTTCCCGTACTTTCTTTCGATTTTTCTCCACTGCGACCCGTCAGCGGGTACTCTCAACTTTCCGTCTTTCTTACGGTCTTCTCTGTGCCATCGCATCGCCTTGGCATGCTCTTTGTTTTGGAACAAACGTTTCAACTGCGGTATTATAGGAGCATACCACATCACCTTGGCAGGAATCTTCTTCCTGGGGCGCTCGCCCTCGACATCACCAGGGTCATCTCGGCTGATCTTATAGCGCAATGCACCACATACCGGGCAAGCGTTCAAATCCTCGTACTCACCGTGGTAGAGGATGCAATCATTAGGGCATGCATGTATCTTCTGCACCTCTAACCCTAGAGGGCAGACAGCCTTCTTTGCTTCGTATGTACTCTCTGGCAATTCGTTGTCCTTTGGAAGCATATCCTTTATCATTACCAGCAACTTTCCAAATCCCTTGTCAGATACACCATTCTCTGCCTTCCATTGCAGCAATTCCAGTGTGGTGCCCAACTTTTTCTTGTCACCTACGCAATTCGGGTACAACATTTTTTTGTGATCCTCTAACATGCGCTGCAACTTCTTCTTCTCCAAATCACTTGCGCAGTTTCTCTTTGCGTCGGCAATGGCCCGACCTAGATCATCAACGGGCTCATCTGATGCCTCTTCTTCAGCTTCTTCCCGCATTGCCGGCTCAACTTCTTCCCGCATTACCGGCTCAGCTTCTTCCCCCATTGTTGTATCATCGTATTCAGGGAACCCATGGCCAGGATAGCTGTCGTCGTCCTCTTCTTCTTCATTGTCTTCCATCATAACCCCTCTTTCTCCGTGCTTGGTCCAAACATTATAGTGGGGCATGAAACCGGACTTAAATAGGTGGACATGAATGGTTCTTGACGTAGAGTAATTCTGAACATTCTTACAGCCAACACATGGACAAGGCATAAAACCATCCGCCCGCTTGTTTTCCTCAGTCGCAAGCAGAAAAGTATGCATGCCCTCAACGAACTGGGGAGAGCATCGGTCATCGTACATCCATTGCCGGCTCATCTTCATTACACAACACCGAATAGACCAAATTAATACAAATTCATACATAAAGTTCATACAACACTTAAATGCAACAAACAAATAACTCTCTAGCTAAAGCATTTAAATGCAACAACAAATGTGATCAAGATCGCAACTAAGGTAACAATGGATCCAACAGCATAATGATACCAAGCCTCACTATCGATGGCATGTTTTCTAATCTTTCTAATCTTCAAGCGCACTTTCTCCATCTTGATCTTGTGATCATCGACGACATCGGCAACATGCAACTCCAATTCCATCTTCTCCCCCTCAATTCTTTTCAATTTTTCTTTCAAGTACTCGTTTTCTCTTTCAACTAAATTTAACCTCTCGACAATAGGGTCGGTTGGAATTTCCGGTTCACATACCTCCTAGAAAAAATTTCTATGTCAACTTGATGGGCATAATTTGTCATAAACACGAAATGCAACTAGTTTTAAAAGAGAATATATATACCATATCCGAATCATAACAAGGACGAGGGCCGACGGGGACGGATATCAAAACCATGGCACTATATGTATAACAAACAACGTATGTGTAAGATAATTATACGAGTATATACCCAAATCACACAAACATCAATTTTTATATAATATTTCATGAACAAAGAGGCTCACCACAAGGTGGTGCCGGCGACGGGACGGTGCGGGCGATCGACGGTGGTTACGACGGAGATTTAGAAGGCACTAAGTAAACCACACCTACATATGCAAACTAAGTGTTATTTTTGACCTCAAATTGCATATAAATCAAATACTAGCACATATATATATTTCCTCCCAAATTACTAAACTCACAAATTAATCACTATATAAAGCATTGCAAGAGTTATTCTAGCAATGAGAGATGAAAGGACAAAGTTGCTAACCTTTGTGATCATTTGAATGGATGGGGACCTTCAAATCTTGACAAATTTTGGGCAAAATGTGTGATGAGGTCGAGAGGAAGAGGGGAAGAACAGAGAAGAGAGGGGAAAGGGGAAGAACAGAGCGAGCTCGGGTGGACGAAGGGTTTATGTAGGATGACCTTTAGTACCGGTTCGTGCCAAGAACCGGTACTAAAGGGGCTGGAGGGGTCCCAGTCTGACAACATCCTGCCAACACTCTCATTAGTACCGGTTCGTGGCACGAACCGGTGCTAAAGGTTCGCCACGAACCAGTACTAATGAAAGCGGCCCGGCTAGCCGTTGGAACCGGCACTAATGTATACATTAGTGCCGGCTCAAATACAAACCGGCACTAATGTGCTTCACGTTTGACCCTTTTTCTACTAGTGGTCGCCCTAGTTGTGAGACGATGGTTGACATGCAACTCGAAAAACTACAAAAAAAGTACGATGTGTCCCAGTTGCGAGTCGATGGTTGACTTGCAACTGAGCCCCTACAAACATACGTACCCCTTAGTTGCGAGTCGATGATTGACATGCAACTGGGGCCACTACAAAAAAGTACGACACGTCCTAGTTGCGAGTCGATGGTTAACTTGCAATTTGGCCCCTACAACACATGCCCTCCCCTAGTTTGAGTCGATGGCTGACATGCAACTAAGGCTACTACAAAAGTACGATGCATCCTAGTTGCAAGTCAACTGTTGACTTGCAATTAGGCCCCTACAAACATAGCCCCCCTAGTAGCGCTTTGATAGCTGACATGCAACTAGGGCCACTACAAAAAAGTATGACGCGTCCTAGTTGTGTGTTGATGGTAGATATGCAAACAGGCCCCTACAAATATATGTCTCCCCTAGTTGCGAGTCGATGGTTGACATGCAATTGGGCAACTACAAAAAAGTATGACGCGTCCTAGTTGTTGGTTGACTTGCAACTGGGCCCCTACAAACATACACCCCCTAGTTGTGAGTCGATGGTTGATTTGCAACTAGGGCCCTACAAACATACGCTCCCTAGTTGCGATTCGATGGAAGGCTCTCAACTACCTCTCCTCCCTATGAACATATGTCCCCCCTAGTTGCGAGTTGATGGTTGACTTGCAACTGGGGCAACTACAAAAAAACAATTTTCGAGATGGCTACATGCAAATGAGGCTACTACAAAAACTACAAATAGCTCTATTCCGGAGTTGAGGGGTTTACATACAAACTAAAATAGGGAAAATGTTATTTCTGTGAAAAAACAACTAGGCAAACACTTGCATATGCAGTATACAATAAACTTAACATGGAAAAAAGAGTGCATAAAAAATAGGGGAAAACAAAAAAACGTGCCCTGCCATCTCTGAGCCACAGACCCGCCAGATCAGGCCGTCTCCTTCGGATTCGAAACAAAACAGTAGAAATGGAATAACATGGGGTGACAACTCGAGGGAGGCTGCGTATCGATGTAATATACTCTCGGCTAGACCCGTCGTATTCGAAAAATAGCCCAACACATACAAAGGCAACGCCAGCCCAACAAAAAAGGAAAAAAAGGGGCAAAAAACAGTCCCGCTCCGCTCTAGGCCTCCCGGTCTAGACTCTACAACGTGGCGCGTATCGACGGGCGATCACTCGAGCGCGAAAAATAAAGACACAATAGATCGGATGGATGGACATCTAGATGTGAGATCACTGAATTTTATCCATTTTAACAATCCCGCTCAAAAAAGAAAAGAAAAAACAAAAACACGGAAATAACCGAAAAACACATGAACAAGGATGCGCAGATCACTCGTGCTGGGACAAACAACAACACGTGAGCCGTGCTAAAAAATATGAATCTTGGAAATTGCATATAAATATATATATAGAGAGAGGGGGAAAATGAACACCGCTGTCTAAAAACAAAAGGGAAAAGCCAAGACTAAAACACACAATCACAAGAGAGGGCAAAAAAAACACGATGCCAAAGAGCAGCAGGCCACCAGGGGCAACAACGGCGCTGTGAATAGGAGCAGGCCGCCAGCAGTATAGAGCTGCACGCGCTCAGCCCACACAAGAACAAAGCCACGACCGTGCGAAGACAACAGATGGCAAGAAAAAAAAACAACTGCATTACAAATCTTAGAGCCTTCAGATCATGTGGTGGAGAGGTTAGATGTGACATAGTTAATTTTCATCTAGATGTGAGTTAGCCAATCCGTTCAGTTATTTATTGTAAGCAGTTAATTGTCCTCTTTCCAAGTAATCATATATGTAAGCTTCTCAACAAGGATTAAGTCCAAAACAAACCTTGAATTTGTAGACGAAAGCTAAACCAAACCCCGAACTCTCAATCCCTGAAATCAGCATACCAAACTCTCTAATCCCGGTCTATTTTAAACATTGAGAGGCCCTGCAGCGCAGTCGCTCTCGAGCGCGGAATAATTTGTTTTTTCTTAATTTTTTTCTTTTACGTTTTCATTTCCTTTTAAATTTTTACACATGTCTAATTTTTCTCAGTATCCAATCTACATTTTTAACGCATACATTAACTATTTGATAAACTTTTGATATTTTCTAATAAATTATGGACATTTTTTAAATTAAACGTTTTCAAATCTTTTTTCAATACATGGTAATATTTTTCCAAATACATGTTTTACATTTCTTAATGACAATAAACATTTTATAAAACTACACAAACACTCTTTCACATAGTTCACCATTTTTAAATTTGCATACACTTTTTGCAAACACATGTCACATGTATTCTGTAAATGTTATGACACATTTTTTTACAACACGCAAACATTTTTTTACATTGTACAAAAAGTGTTCGCACTTTAAAATTTTGTTCAAAAACGTATTTTGTTCAAAAAAAATTTGTTCAGAAATGTATTTCTGAAAAAATCTTTAAACGTATTTTTTTAGGGGCAAACAAGCATTGAAAACGTATTTTGTTCAAAAAAATTATGTTTCACAAAGTGTTTGCACTAAAAAAAGTTGTTCAGATTTAAAAAAATGTTTATGTTTCAAAAGGTGTTCTCTTTTCGAAATGTTCAAAAACGCACTTTATAAAATGCTCAAAGATTTCAGGAATAAATACGTTTCCAATGCTTGTTTGCCCCTAAAAAAAAGTTTTCGAAGTTCGACGCTTTGGTTTCTGATTAAATATTTTTGGCTCTTATTTTGTCAGTCACAGTGGTCTGGTGTAGTGACTAGTGAAATCAGATCAAACCTTCCAGGTCCCAAGTTTGACTCCACGACATTTTTTTCTCTTTCGGAATTATTATGCCGCGCATTAAGAAAAAGAAAGAAAGAAATTTATGACGCGTGATAGGAAAAAATACTTTCTTTATGTCTTTTGTGCCGGCCCAGTCAAGTCCACAGCCAACAATCCGAAACATTTAAAAAATATATTATTTATGAAATAATTTATGGAATTTCAAAAACATTATCCAAAAAATATGACACAATTCTGAAAATCCGAAACATGTTTCATAGCATGTGAAAAATTGTTGGCATTCTAAACATTTTTTGATAAATGTGAATTTTTTGAAATCGCAAACAGTTTTTTCAAATGCGAATACAATTTCATAATTCCAAATATTTTTTTAAAATACAAAATGAATTGAATTCGTGCGAAAAATATAAAACAGGAACATTTTTTAACTCCTGAACAATTTTAGAAATGCGGGGAAAAAAATTAAGCTTCACGAATTCTTGTTGTGCTATAGTGGGCCAGCCCAAATTCTTGCCTGTGAGAGTAGCTGGTTATCCCGGCCGGGATTGTTGTATTCCCGATGTGAAAAACAGGTATAGGGTCCAAAATAGACCGGGATTACAAGTTCAGAATGCCAATTTTCGGGATTCAAAGTTCAGGATTTGATTTATCTTTCGTCTACAACTTCAAGGTTTATTTTGAACTTTTTCCTCTCAACAACAATCGACTGATCATATTACCAACCGGTTGCGTTCTGAACACCACTGCTCATGTTTTTCGTTCATCGTGCTGGATTGACGTATAACTTATATTTATCAAGGGATTCTGTACGTAGTCATGCCAGTGACTGTGCAGGTGCCTTTATGATATAAGGTGTGCGGTGCATGTGTGAATCATTACTATGCTCATTAAGATTCACAAAAGTCATTCAGACTCGATATATCTAGCTTAATCATAATTGCAGTTCTCAACTAAGATAAGCTTATTTGCAAAAGTCTATGCGAATATTTATCAAGAGAACTGATGTTTGGTATTTGCAGCACATAATTAATTATAGTTATTTTCATTTTAATGAACACAGATGTTAACTTGGCATAATCTGCATGTCTAGCATTGTAGTCATATATAGGACATGCATATAAGAAGAGGATGAGGTCAATAATTATGAGCGTCTTATATGTGATTTGTCATGGGTTGCTTTTTCATTGCTTATATTTTGTTAATATGAGGCATGGTAGTTTTTTGGTTGATTAAACAGAGCACATTAAAAGTACAGAGAACATGCAAAATCTTCCAACATTTATGGTCTAAAATTGTCATGCCTCTGCATACATTAACAAAGGAAATAAAACCAATGAAAAAAAAGACCTTGACCAATCAAATGTGGCCTTTGGCTATAAAAAAACTAGGTCATTCTTACTGACCACTTAATTTTGTGGCACAATATTGATTAATCAGAGCTCATTGAAGTACAGAGAACATGCACAGATGTTTTTATTGAAAAAATAAACTCAACTCGGTATTGAATTTATGAGATCTTATTGAAAAAATTAAACGCAACTCTGAAGATTGAGAGGTCGACAAAGGTAAAGAGTCGGGTATAAGTCTTGGGTATGATTGTGTTAAATCTTTTATAGAAATAGATGTTTTTCATAAGCTTAGTGCAAAATATGGACTTGAATCTAAGATAGTAGCTACACTCTGTGAATCTTTTATTGCTCATGTTGATCTTCCTAAGGAGAAGTGGTTTAAATTTCATCCACCCATTAAATCAAACACTTGATCGACTAAACGATCAGACCATGATGGCTCTCCCACCTCCCTCCCTTCTCCCCTCTCTCTCCCACCTGCTTTCCACCAACAATGGCGATTTCTAATTACATCTTCCATGGAAAGCCTGTTGCATTGGGATTTTGCCCCGGGCCTTGCCCTGGCAGACCAGGTGAGAAGGAAATTTGGATCCACGGTGCATTTCTCTCCCTCCCGAGACGCCAAAGAGTTCTTTTTGGTCGTTTCCTTCTCCTCTGCCTCCTTTTCTCTGGATGTTGAAACTGTGGGGATTGCTTTGCAATGCTGTCTTGGAGGGATTTCTTCTGGCTTCAAGGTGTCTAAGATTAATGCTCGATCCTTTCGCTTCTCTGTGGCTAATAACAAAGTGGGACATTTTGTCTATGGTCTCAAAGACCGAATTTGGCCTGACTTTGTCTGTCATTTCCACTTGTTCAATGGACGTTTTGCTAAAGCTCATTCTCTGGATCGTCATTGGCATGCTGATACTGAGTTGGTTGAAATCGTGGATCGGAAACCCATTGCTCTCAAATCCTCGTTGAAGTTTCTTACTCCCAAAGGAAAGTTGGATCATTCTTCTGTGAAAGTTCTTAGCAAATTTGGGCTTATTAAGATGGATAAATGGAATTTTTCTAACAAAAATGCCCATGAAGCTTCTTCATCTACGGTTCAGGATGAACACATTCAATTTGGCTCTTTCGCTCCGGTTCAAAATTCGGGCATAATTTCGGCTAAGGTCACTAATCGGAACACATTAATGCACCATTACTTGGCCCAAGCGCAATGTGAGGACAACCAAGTCATTGAATTCATGACCCTTAGTGAATTTAATTGTCTGCTGAATTTGCCTTACGCCCCACTTCCTCTCTGTTTTTTGAAGTCGGCCTTTAGATATGCACCCGCTCATGAGGTTTGGCCCCCCCGACTTACGGCGCAACACAAAGTGGATTTAGCACAAGCCCTTTATTCTCAGCAAATTATTGAAAATCTTGCCGCTAATTGGGCGGCCTTATGTTCCAAGTGTCTACAATGGGGGCACACCCGGATCAATTGTGAAGCACGGATTATTTGTGTTAACTGCTCTGGTCCGGATCATAAAACAATTTATTGCCCCAAGAAAGCCTCCGCTTCTCAAGTTTTTAGGCAAGTTCCATCAATTGGGAACAACCTGATCAATCACACCGGATCGTTTGGGGCACCCACTTCTGCTGTTGAACCTGCTGTTGGGAACGTAGTAATTTAAAAAAAATTCCTATGCACACGCAAGATCATGGTGATGCATAGCAATGAAGGGGAGAGTATGATCTACGTACCCTTGTATATCGCAACGGAAGCGTTGTCACAACGTAGAGGAAGTAGTCGTACGTCTTCTCGATCCGACCGATCCAAGCACCGTTACTCCGACACCTCCGAGTTCTTGGCACACGTTCAGCTCGATGACACTCCCCGGGCTCCGATCCAGCAAAGCTTCGGGGATGAGTTCCGTCAGCACAACGGCGTGGTGACGATGATGATGTTCTACCGACATAGGGCTTCGCCTAAGCACTACAACGATATGACCGAGGTGGAATATGGTGGCAGGGGGCACCGCACACGGCTAAGGAACGATCACGAGGATCAATTGTGTGTCTAGAGGTGCCCCCTGCCTCCGTATATAAAGGAGCCAAGGGAGAGGGGCCCGCCGGCCAGGAGGAGGGCGCAGGAGGAGTCCTACTCCTACCGGGAGTAGGACCCCCCCCCCCCAATCCTAGTTGGACTAGGATTCCCCGAGGGGGAAAGAGAGAGAGGGGGCCGGCCACCTCTCCTAGTCCTAATAGGACTAGGGGAGGGGGGAGGCGCGCGGCCACCTTGAGCTTCCCCTTTCTCCTTTCCACTAAAGCCCATTAAGGCCCATATGGCTCCCGGGGGGTTCCGGTAACCTCCCGGTACTCCGGTAAAATCCCGATTTCACCCGGAACACTTCCGATATCCAAATATAGGCTTCCAATATATCAATCTTTATGTCTCGACCATTTCGAGACTCCTCGTCATGTCCGTGATCACATCCGGGACTGCGAACTAACTTCGGTACATCAAAATGCATAAACTCATAATAACTGTCATCGTAACGTTAAGCGTGCGGACCCTACGGTTCGAGAACAATGTAGACATGACTGAGACACATCTCCGGTCAATAACCAATAGTGGGACTTGGATGCCCATATTGGCTCCTACATATTCTATGAAGATCTTTATCGGTCAGACCGCATAACAACATACGGTGTTCCCTTTGTCATCGGTATGTTACTTGCCCGAGATTCGATCGTCGGTATCCAATACCTAGTTCAATATCGTTACCGGCAAGTCTCTTTACTCGTTCCGTAATACATCATCTCACAACTAACATATTAGTTGCAGTGCTTGCAAGGCTTATGTGATGTGCATTACCGAGAGGGCCCAGAGATACCTCTCCGACAATCGGAGTGACAAATCCTAATCTCGAAATACGCCAACCCAACATCTACCTTTGGAGACACCTGTAGTACTCCTTTATAATCACCCAGTTACGTTGTGACATTTGGTAGCACCCAAAGTGTTCCTCCGGCAAACGGGAGTTGCATAATCTCATAGTCATAGGAACATGTATAAGTCATGAAGAAAGCAATAGCAACATACTAAACGATCGGGTGCTAAGCTAATGGAATGGGTCATGTCAATCAGATCATTCAAATAATGATGTGATCTCGTTAATCAAATAACAACTCTTTGTTCATGGTTAGGAAACATAACCATCTTTGATTAACGAGCTAGTCAAGTAGAGGCATACTAGTGACACTTTGTTTGTCTATGTATTCACACATGTATTATGTTTCCGGTTAATACAATTCTAGCATGAATAATAAACATTTATCATGATATAAGGAAATAAATAATAACTTTATTATTGCCTCTAGGGCATATTTCCTTCAGTCTCCCACTTGCACTAGAGTCAATAATCTAGATCACATCATCATGTGATTAACATCGATAGTTCACATCATCATGTGATTAACACCCATAGTTCACATCGCCATGTGACCAACACCCAAAGGGTTTACTAGATTCGGTAATCTAGTTCACATCGGTATGTGATTAACACCCAAAGAGTACTAAGGTGTGATCATGTTTTGCTTGTGAGAGAATTTTAGTCAACGGTCTTTCACATTCAGATCCGTTATGTATTTTGCAATTTTCTATGTCTGCAATGCTCTGCACGGAGCTACTCTAGCTAATTGCTCCCACTTTCAATATGTATCTAGATCGAGACTTAGAGTCATCCAGATCTGTGTCAAAACTTGCATCAACGTAACTTTTTACGACGAACCTTTTTGTCCCGTCCATAATCGAGAAACATATCCTTATTTCACTAAGGATAATTCTGACCGTTGTCCAGTGATCTACTCCTAGATCACTATTATACTCCCTTGCCAAATCAGTGCAGGGTATACAATAGATCTGGTATACAGCATGACATACTTTATAGAACCTATGGCCAAGGCATAGGGAATGACTTTCATTTTCTTTCTATCTTCTGCAGTGGTCGGGCTTTGAGTCTTACTCAACTTCACACCTTGTAATACAGGCAAGAACTCTTTCTTTGACTGCTCCATTTTGAACTATTTCAAAATTTTGTCAAGGTATGTACTTATTAAAAAACTTATCAAGTGTCTTGATCTATCTCTATAGATCTTGAAGCTCAATATGTAAGCAGCTTCACCGAAGTCTTTCTTTGAAAAACTCCTTTCAAACACTCCTTTATGCTTTACAGAATAATTCTACATTATTTCCGATCAACAATATGTCATTCACATATACTTATCAGAAATGTTGTAGTGCTCCCACTCACTTTCTCGTAAATACAGGCTTCACCGCAAGTCTGTATAAAACTATATGCTTTGATCAACTCATCAAAGTGTATTCCAACTCTGAGATGCTTGCACCAGTCCACAGATGGATCGCTGGAGTTTGCACATTTTGTTAGCACCTTTCGGATTGACAAAACCTTCTGGTTGCATCATATACAATTCTTCTTTAATAAATCCATTAAGGAATGCAGTTTTGTTTATCCATTTGCCAGATTTCATAAAATGCGGCAATTACTAACATGATTCGGACAGACTCAAGCATAGATACGAGTGAGAAACTCTCATCGTAGTCAACACCTTGAACTTGTCGTAAACCTTATGCGACAATTCTAGCTTTGTAGATAGTAACACTACTATCAGCGTCTGTCTTCCTCTTGAAGATCCATTTATTTTCTATGGCTTGCCGATCATCGGGCAAATCCATCAAAGTCCATACTTTGTTCTCATACATGGATCATATCTCAGATTTCATGGCCTCAAACCATTTCGCGGAATCTGGGCTCATCATCGCTTCCTCATAGTTCGCAAGTTCGTCATGGTCTGGTAACATGACTTCTAGAACAGGATTACCGTACCACTCTGGTGCGGATCTCACTCTGGTTTACCTACGAGATTCAGTAGTAACTTGATCTGAAGTTACATGATCATCATCATTAGCTTCCTCACTAATTGGTGTAGTAGTCACAAGAACAGATTTCCGTGATGAACTACTTTCCAATAAGGGAGAAGGTATAATTACCTTATCAAGTTTTTCTACTTTCCTCCCACTCACTTCTTTCGAGAGAAACTCCTTCTCCATAAAGTTTCCGAATTTAGCAACAAAAGTCTTGCCTTCGGATCTGTGATAGAAGGTGTATCCAATAGTTTCCTTTGGATATCCTATGAAGACACATTTCTCCGATTTGGGTTCGAGCTTATCAGGTTGAAGCTTTTTCACATAAGCATCGCAGCCCCAAACTTTCAGAAACGACAACTTTGGTTTCTTACCAAACCACAGTTCATAAGGCATCGTCTCAGCGGATTTTGATGGTGCCCTTTTAACGTGAATGCATATGTCTTTAATGCATAACCCCAAAACGATAGTGGTAGATCGGTAAGAGACATCATAGATCGCACCATATCTAATAAAGTACGGTTATGACGTTCGGACACACCATTACATTGTGGTGTTCTAGGTGGCATGAGTAGTGAAACTATTTCAAATTGTTTTTAACTGAAGGCCAAACTCGTAACTCAAATACTCTTCTCTACGATCAGATCGTAGAAACTTTATTTTCTTGTTACGATGATTTTTTACTTCACTCTGAAATTCTTTGAACTTTTCAAATGTTTCAGACTTATGTTTCATCAAGTAGATATACTCATATCTGCTCAAATCATCTGTGAAGATCAGAAAATAATGATACCTGTCGCGAGCCTCAATATTCATCGGACCACATACATCAGTATGTATGATTTCCAACAAATCTGTTGCTCGCTCCATTGTTCCGAAGAACAGAGTCTTAGTCATCTTGCCCATGAGGCATGGTTCACAAGCATCAACTGATTCATAATCAAGTGATTCCAAAAGCCCATCAACATGGAGTTTCTTCATGCGCTTTACACCAATATGACCTAAACGGCAGTGCTACAAATAAGTTGCACTATCATTATTAACTTTGCATCTTTTGGTTTCAATATTATGATTATGTGTACCACTATGATCGAGATCCAACGAACTATTTTCATTGGGTGTGTAACCATATAAGGTTTTATTCATATAAACAGAACAACAATTTATTCTCTTACTTAAATGAATAACTGTATTATAATAAACATGATCAAATCATATTCATGCTCAACGCAAACACCAAATAACACTTATTTAGGTTCAACACTAATCTTGAAATAATAGGGAGTGTGCGATGATGATCATATCAATCTTGGAACTACTTCCAACACACATCGTCACTTCACCCTTAACTAGTCTCTGTTTATTCTGCAACTCCCGTTTCGAGTTACTAATCTTAGCAACTGAACTAGTATCAAATACTGAGGGTTTGCTATAAACACTAGTAAAGTACACATCAATAACATGTATATCAAATATACTTATGTTCACTTTGCCATCCTTCTTATCCGCCAATCACTTGGGGTAGTTCCGCTTCCAGTGACCAGTCCCTTTGCAGTAGAAACACTTAGTCTCAGGCTTAGGACCAGACTTGGGTTTCTTCACTTGAGCAACTTGCTTGCTGTTCTTCTTGAAGTTTCCCTTCTTCCCTCTGCCCTTTTCTTGAAACTAGTGATCTTGTCAACCATCAACACTTGATGTTTTTCTTGATTTCTACCTTCGTTGATTTCAGCATCACGAAGAGCTTGGGAGTTGTTCCTGTTATCCCTTGCATATTATAGTTCATCACTAAGTTCTACTAACTTGGTGATGGTGACTAGAGAATTCTGTCAATCACTATCTTATCTGGAATATGAATTCCCACTTGATTCAAGTGATTGTAGTACCCAGACAATCTGAGCACATGCTCACTAGTTGAGCGATTCTCCTCCTTCTTTAGGCTATAGAACTTGTTGGAGACTTCATATATCTCAACTCGGGTTTTTGCTTGAAATATTAACTTCAACTCCTGGAACATCTCATATGCTCCATGACGTTCAAAAACGTCTTTGAAGTCCCGATTCTAAGCCATTAAGCATGGTGCACTAAACTATCAAGTAGTCATCATATTGAGCTAGCCAAACGTTCGTAACGTCTGCATCTGCTCCTGCAATAGGTCCGTCACCTAGCGGTGCATCAAGGACATAATTCTTCTGTGCAGCAATGAGGATAAACCTCAGATCACGGATCCAATCCGCATCATTGCTACTAACATCTTTCAACACAATTTTCTCTAGGAACATATCAAAATAAACATAGGGAAGCAACAACGCGAGCTATTGATCTACAACATAGATATGCTAATACTACCAGGACTAAGTTCATGATAAATTTAAGTTTAATTAATCACATTACTTAAGAACTCCCACTTAGATAGACATCCTCTAATCCTCTAAGTGATCACGTGATCCAAATCAACTAAACCATGTCCGATCATCACGTGAGATGGAGTAGTTTCACCGGTGAACATCACTATGTTGATCATATCTACTATATGATTCACGCTCGACCTTTCGGTCTCCGTGTTCCGAGGCCATATCTGTATATGCTTGGCTCGTCAAGTATAACCTGAGTATTCCGCGTGTGCAACTGTTTTGCACCCGTTGTATTTGAACATAGAGCCTATCACACCCGATCATCACGTGGTGTCTCAGCACGAAGAACTTTCGCAACGGTGCATACTCAGGGAGAACACTTCTTGATAATTTAGTGAGAGATCATCTTATAATTCTACCGTCAATCAAAGCAAGATAAGATGCATAAAAGATAAACATCACATGCAATCAATATAAATGATATGATATGCCCATCATCATCTTGTGCCTGTGATCTCCATCTCCGAAGCACCGTCATGATCACCATCGTCACCGGCGCGACACCTTGATCTCCATCGTAGCATCGTTGTCGTCTCGCCAATCTTATGCTTCCACGACTATCACTACCGCTTAGTAATAAAGTAAAGCATTACATCGCGATTGCATTGCATACAATAAAGCGACAACCATATGGCTCCTGCCAGTTGCCGATAACTCGGTTTCAAAACATGATCATCTCATACAATAAAATTTAGCATCATGTCTTGACCATATCACATCACAACATGCCCTGCAAAAACAAGTTAGACGTCCTCTACTTTGTTGTTGCAAGTTTTACATGGCTGCTACGGGCTTAGCAAGAACCAATCTTACCTATGCATCAAAACCACAATGATAGTTTGTCAAGTTGGTGCTGTTTTAACCTTCGCAAGGACCGGGTGTAGCCATACTCGGTTCAACTGAAGTTGGAGAAACTGACACCCGCCAGCTACCTGTGTGCAAAGCACGGCGGTAGAACCAGTCTCGCGTAAGCGTACGCGTAATGTCGGTCTGGGCCGCTTCATCCAACAATACCGCCGAACCAAAGTATCACATGCTGGTAAGCAGTATGACTTATATCGCCCACAACTCACTTGTGTTCTAACTCGTGCAATAACATCAACACATAAAACCTAGGCTTGGATGCCACTGTTGGGGAACGTAGTAATTTCAAAAAAATTCCTACGCACACGCAAGATCATGGTGATGCATAGCAACGAGAGGGGAGAGTGTTGTCTACGTACCCTCGTAGACCGAAGCCGAAGCGTTGACGCAACGTAGAGGAAGTAGTCGTACGTCTTCCCGATCCAACCGATCCAAGCAGCGTTACTCCGACACCTCCGAGTTCTTGGCACACATTCAGCTCGATGACGCTCCCCGGGCTCCGATCCAGCAAAGCGTCGGGGAGGAGTTCCGTCAGCACGACGGCGTGGTGACGATCTTGATGTTCAACCGTCGCAGGGCTTCGCCTAAGCACCGCTACAATATGACCGAGGTGGAATATGGTGGAGGGGACACCGCACACGGCTAAGGAACGATCATGAAGATCAACTTGTGTGTTCTAGGGTGCCCCCTGCCCCCTATATAAAGGAGCCAAGGGAGGGGGCGGCCGACCAAGGAGGGCGCACGAAGCGGGGAGTCCTACTCCCACCGGGAGTAGGACTCCCTTCTTTTCCTAGTTGGAATTTCCACTAAAGCCCATTAAGGCCCATATGGCTCCCGGGGGTTCCGGAAACCTCCCGGTACTCCGGTAAAATCCCGATTTCACCCGGAACACTTCCGATATCCAAATATAGGCTTCCAATATATCAATCTTTATGTCTCGACCATTTCGAGACTCCTCGTCATGTCCGTGATCACATCCGGGACTCCGAACTAACTTCGGTACATCAAAATGCATAAACTCATAATAACTGTCATCGTAACGTTAAGCGTGCGGACCCTACGGTTCGAGAACAATGTAGACATGACTGAGACACATCTCCGGTCAATAACCAATAGCAGGACCTGGATGCCCATATTGGCTCCTACATATTCTACGAAGATCTTTATCGGTCGGACCGCATAACAACATACGTTGTTCCCTTTGTCATCGGTATGTTACTTGCCCGAGATTCGATCGTCGGTATCCAATACCTAGTTCAATCTCGTTACCGGCAAGTCTCTTTACTCATTCTGTAATACATCATCTCACAACTAACATATTAGTTGCAGTGCTTGCAAGGCTTATGTGATGTGCATTACCGAGAGGGCCCAGAGATACCTCTCCGACAATCGGAGTGACAAATCCTAATCTTGAAATACGCCAACCCAACATCTACCTTTGGAGGCACCTGTAGTACTCCTTTATAATCACCCAGTTACGTTGTGACGTTTGGTAGCACCCAAAGTGTTCCTTCGGCAAACGGGAGTTGCATAATCTCATAGTCATAGGAACATGTATAAGTCATGAAGAAAGCAATAGCAACATACTAAACGATCGGGTGCTAAGCTAATGGAATGGGTCATGTCAATCAGATCATTCAACTAATGATGTGATCTCGTTAATCAAATAACAACTCTTTGTTCATGGTTAGGAAACATAACCATCTTTGATTAACGAGCTAGTCAAGTAGAGGCATACTAGTGACACTCTGTTTGTCTATGTATTCACACATGTATTATGTTTCTGGTTAATACAATTCTAGCATGAATAACAAACATTTATCATGATATAAGGAAATAAATAATAAATTTATTATTGCCTCTAGGGCATATTTCCTTCAGTCTCCCACTTGCACTAGAGTCAATAATCTAGATCACATCATCATGTGATTAACATCGATAGTTCACATCATCATGTGATTAACACCCATACCTGCTAGATCATCCAAGCCGTCCATCCGTTGTGGAGCTTGTGGTTTCTACGGCCACGTGGTCCGATCCTGCAGGAGGCTCAAATTCCAAAAGAGGTGGAGGTGGGTAGTCAAAACACAGCCGCCCCGTTCCACCCCCCTCATGCTCCGCCTTCCTCCTCGAAAACCCAAAAGCCCTCGCTCTGCTCCGTCCCATCACCATTGCTGTCACTCTGCCTCTCTGCTCCATCGACCATGGCCAACTACCCACTGAACCCGATCCCTTTCCTCCCGCCGGGGTTCGCCGTCGAGCCCGGCCCGGCAGACCGTGTGGTTCATAGCGGCATGGTGGTTGGTCCTATCGCTCCTCTCAATCATGACTTTTTGGCGATAGCGGAATCCAGCCATTATGTTCCTCTGCATCGTCGGACCATCATCCGCAAGCAGATCGTGGAGGCGCTTCATGAACTGCAACTCTTCACCACTGAGGTCAGTGACCATCCTTTCGGGATTGGGATCTTTGGGTTCACGGATTCTTTCCTGTGAGATACTGCTATTGCCACTCCGACTGAGTTAGAGTCCGAAGATCTATTGATTTCATTTGTACCGCACAATGAGGCGCTCAATCGCCGTACTACTTCATTTGGTCTGGAAGTCTGGCTGATGTTCTTTGGGTTCCCGTATGATTATCAAACAGACTATTACATTACCAAAGCTCTTGGTGGTTATGGATCCCTGGTTTCTTGGTATAATCCACGACAGGACCGTAGGTTCATGTTGATCAAGGCGTGTGTTCTTCGTCTCCGCCTAATCCCTAAGAGCTTCATAGTGTGGCAGCTGGGAGGTGCCCGCGATTGCTGGACGGTGCAGGTCACCATACTACGCAGCAATGACTGGAATGGCTTGATACCCGAGGTGCTGCCAGCTGGGGAAGAACCTCCCACTAGTAGAAAAGGGGGCAAAGGTTCAGGCCGGGTAAGCCCATTAGTCCCGGTTCAGTCTAGAACCGGGTCCAATGCAAGGGGGCCGGCCGGGCCACGTGGGCCATTGGTCCCGGTTCGTCTAAACATTTTGGTCCCGGTTTGTGGGACGAACCGGGACCAATGGTCCTGGCTCCTGGCCCACCACCATTGGCCCCGTTTGGAGGCATGAACCGGGACCAAAGGCCCCCCTTTAGTCCCAGTTCATGCCACCAACCGGGACCAATGGTGGTGCCTATATATACCCCCTCGCGCAAGAGCAGACCACACTGCTCTGTTTTTTCTGGCAGAGGGGCAGAGGGCTTGGTGGTGCTCTAGCTCACCTCCTATGCACACAAGGTGTTCGATGGAATGCCCGAGCCACACTACTTAAGCTTTCTCCTCTCCAAGCTCGACCTCTAAGCTCCATTTTCCTCAATATTTGTCTAGGTTTAGCGGTCCGTCACGCCCCGCCCCCGTCTTCACCGCCGTCGATCACCCGCGCCGATCTCATCACCGGCACCACCGTGGTGAGCCTCTTGTTCTTATCTTCTTTCCGAAAGGAAAAATATTCTTACTTGTATGTTTAGATAGATACTTGTATCATTTTCTTACTTTTATTATTGCATCTTATATAGTGCGATGGTTTTGGTATCCGCCCCCGTCGGCCCTCGTCCTGTCTATGATTCGGATGTGGTATATATTATATTTATAACTATTGGTTCATTTATTGTTTATGAAAATTATGCCGACCAAAGTGACATAGATTTTATTTATCTAGGAGGTATGTGAACCAGAAATTCCAACCGACCCTATTGTTGAGAGGTTAAATTTAGTTGAAGAAGAAAACAATTTCTTGAAGGAAAAAAATAAAAAAATTGAGGAGGAGAAGATGATATTGGTGTTGCATGTTGTGGATGTCGTTGATGATCACAAGATCAAGATGGATGCAATGCACTTGAAGATTAGAAAGATTAGAAAATATGTCGTTCATACCGAGGCTTGGTATCATTATGCCGTTGGATCAATTGTTACCTTGGTTGCGATTATGATCGCGTTTGTTTTCGCATTGAAATGTTTTACATAGTTTCAATGTATGGTTTAATTAATTAGATGCTCTGGAGAGCTATATGTTGTTAGATGAGAACTATGTATGTACTTTGGTTTTAATGTGATGATGAACTTATATTAATTTGGTCACTTAATTATCTATTCATGATGTTCTGTAATGGTTTTTGACACACTTAATTATATATAACGCACGCAGATGAACCGGCAATGGATGTACGGTGACAGACACACCTCTGAGTACATTAAGGGCGTGCATGAATTTCTCGAAGCGGCTGAGGCAAACAAGCAGAATGGTTTTATGTGTTGTCCCATGCCCTAATTGTGGGAATACGAAGTCTTACTCTGACCGAAAAATCCTTCACACCCACCTGCTTTACAAGGGTTTCATGCCACACTATAATGTTTGGACAAGGCACGGAGAAATAGGGGTTATGATGGAAGACGGCGAAGAAGAAGAGTACGATGACAACTATGTGCCCCCTGAATACGGTGATGCTGCAACGGGGGGAGCTGGTGAAGATCAAGAGGAACCAGACGATGTGCCCAATGATGCTGCAACGGATGAAGCTGCTAAAGATCAAGAGGAACCAGACGATGTGCCCGATGATGATGATCTCCGCCGGGTCATTGTCGATGCAAGGATGCAATGCGAAAGTCAAAAGGAAAAGCTGAAGTTCGATCGCATGTTCGAGGATCACAAAAAAGGGTTGTACCCCAATTGCGAAGATGGCAACACAAAGCTCGGTACCGTACTAGAATTGCTGCAGTGGAAGGCAGAGAATGCTGTGCCTGACAAAGGATTTGAGAAGCTACTGAAAATATTGAAGAAGAAGCTTCCAAAGGATAACGAATTGCCCGACAGTACATACGCAGCAAAGAAGGTCGTATGCCCTTTAGGATTGGAGGTGCAGAAGATACATGCATGCCCTAATGACTGCATCCTCTACTGCGGTGCATACAAGGATCGGAACGCATGCCCGGTATGCGGTGCGTTGCGGTATAAGATCAGACGAGATGACCCTGGTGATGTTGATGGCGAGCCCCCCAGGAAGAGGGTTCCTGCGAAGGTGATGTGGTATGCTCCTATAATACCACGGTTGAAACGTCTGTTCAGAAACGGAGAGCATGCCAAGTTGATGCGATGGCACAGTGAGGACCGTAAGAAAGACAGGAAGTTGAGAGCACCCGCTGATGGGTCGCAGTGGAGAAAAATCGAGAGAAAGTACTGGGATGAGTTTGCAAAGGACCCAAGGAACGTATGGTTTGCTTTAAGCGCAGATGGCATTAATCCTTTCGGGAAGCAGAGCAGCAATCACAGCACCTGGCCCGTGACTCTATGTATGTATAACCTTCCTCCTTGGATGTGCATGAAGCGGAAGTTCATTATGATGCCAGTTCTCATCCAAGGCCCTAAGCAACCCGGCAACGACATTGATGTGTACCTAAGGCCATTAGTTGAAGAACTTTTACAGCTGTGGAATGGAAACGGTGTACGTACGTGGGATGAGCACAAACAAGAGGAATTTAACCTAAAGGCGTTGCTGTTCGTGACCATAAACGATTGGCCCGCTCTCAGTAACCTTTCAGGACAAACAAACAAGGGATACCACGCATGCACGCACTGTTTGGATGACACCGAGAGTATATACCTGGACAGATGCAGGAAGAATGTGTACGTGGGCCATCGTCGATTTCTCCCGACCAACCATCAATGTCGAAAGAAAGGCAAGCATTTCAAATGCGAGGTAGATCACCGGAAGAAGCCCGCCATGCGTACCGGTGATCACGTACTTGCTATGGTCAATGATTTACACGTAATCTTTGGAAAGGGTCCCGGCGGACTAGCTGTTCCGAATGACGCTGAGAGACGCGCACCCATGTGGAAGAAGAAATCTATATTCTTCGACCTACCCTACTGGAAAGACCTAGATGTCCGCTCTTCAATCGACGTGATGCACGTGATGAAGAACCTTTGCGTGAACCTGTTAGGCTTCTTGGGCGTGTATGGGAAGACAAAAGATGCACCTGAGGCACGGGAGGACCTGCAACGTTTGCACGAAAAAGACGGCATGCCTCCGAAGCAGTATGAAGGTCCTGCCAGCTACGCTCTTACGAAAGAAGAGAAAGAAATTTTCTTTGAATGCCTGCTCAGTATGAAGGTCCCGACTGGCTTCTCGTCGAATATAAAGGGAATAATAAATATGCCAGAGAAAAAGTTCCAGAACCTAAAGTCTCATGACTGCCACGTGATTATGACGCAACTGCTTCCGGTTGCATTGAGGGGCTTCTACCGGAAAATGTCCGATCAGCTATTATGAACCTATGTGCATTCCTCAATGCAATCTCTCAGAAGGTGATCGATCCAGAAAGCATACCAAGGCTAAGGAGTGATGTGGCGCAATGTCTTGTAAGTTTCGAGCTGGTGTTCCCACCATCCTTCTTCAATATCATGACGCATGTCCTAGTTCATCTAGTCGACGAGATTGTCATTCTCGGGCCCGTATTTCTACACAATATGTTCCCCTTTGAGAGGTTCATGGGAGTCCTAAAGAAATATGTCCGTAACCGCGCTAGGCCAGAAGGAAACATCTCCATGGGCCATCAAACAGAGGATGTCATCGGGTTTTGTGTTGACTTCATTCCTGGCCTTAAGAAGATAGGTCTCCCTAAATTGCGGTATGAGGGGAGACTGACTGGAAAAGACACGCTAGGAGCGGACTCAATAATATGTAGGGACGGGCATTCTTGGTCCAAAGCACACTACACAGTTTTACAGAACTCTACCTTGGTGACCCCGTATGTCGATGAACACAAGAACAGTCTGCGCTCCAAACACCCGGAGCAGTGCGACGACTGGATTACATGTGAACACATCAGGACTTTCAGCAGTTGGTTGGAAACACGTCTCAGAGGTGACAACACTGTTTGTGATGAGCTGTACTTGTTGTCTAGGGGACCATCTTTGACTGTATTGATTTACAATGGATACGAGATAAATGGGAATACATTTTACACGATTGAACAAGATCAAAAGAGCACCAACCAAAACAGCGGTGTCCGCTTTGATGCAACAACCGAGAGGGGAAAGGACACATATTATGGTTACATAGTGGACATATGGGAACTTGACTATGGACATGATTTTAAGGTCCCTTTGTTTAAGTGCAAATGGGTCAATCTGTCAGGAGGCGGGGTACAGGTAGACCCACAGTACAGAATGACAACAGTGGATCTGAAAAATCTTGGGTACACTGACGAACCGTTCGTCCTAGCCAATGATGTGGCACAAGTTATCTATGTGAAGGACATGTCTACCAGACCGAGAAAAAGAAAAGATAAGGAAGCGAATACATCATACGATGAGCCAAAGCGCCACATAGTTCTTTCAGGAAAAAGGGACATCGTGGGAGTGAAGGGCAAGACAGACATGTCTGAAGATTATGAAAAGTTTCATGAAATTCCTCCCTTCAAAGTCAAGGCTGACCCAAGCATCCTGATAAATGATGAAGATTATCCATGGTTACGGCGCAATAAGCAAATGACACAAGCGAAGAAAAAGTGAAGACTTTCTCCTGCAACTTTTTCAGAGTTCATTTCAAATGCTTTAATGTCTTATGGTTTGGCCCTCGTAATACCATTAATCCCGGTTCGCTCCTTGTCAACAATGTTCTCACCAAAAACACTCTCAAGAGGGAAGCCACGTGGGCCATTGGTAAAGTTAATCACAAACTTGTGATTCACACAAATTTCAAAGAATTCAAATTTTAACTATTCTAATTTGAAAACAAATGGCACTAACAGAAAGTTTATAATTTCTCTATAACTAAAAGCAAAAAGAATTAAAAAATAAAACAAAAAACAAAAGAAAATAAATAATGCAGAAAACAAAACAAAAAAATAAATAAATAAATAAAAATAGCAACAATAAGTATTTTGTTGTAAGTAGAAACAAAATAAAATAAATAAAGCAACAAAGAAAACAAAAAAACAAAAAAATTGTTTTCAAATTTGAAAACTAATGGCATTAACAAAAAGTTTATAATTTTTCTAAAACTAAAAGCATAAAGAATTAAAAAATAAAGCAAAAAACAAAATAAAATAAAATAAATAAAGCAACAAAAAAACAAAAAAACAAAAAAGTGCCACCTACTGGGCCCCCACGGTCTGAATACGACTAGAAACCCATCCATGGGCCAGGATTCAGGCCCGTAGGAGGCCCAGTAGGCCCACAGGCATAGCAGTGACAATTAGGCCCGTAAGCCTGCAATGGAGAGAAGCTCGAGAGGGGTGCGGCAGTGGGGCTTATAAACCACTGCGCACCGCTCTCAACTAGCGAGGTGGGACTAAACTTTCGACGCGGGCGCAGCAGCACAAGGCCTTTGGTCCCGGTTGGTGGCACCAACCGGGACTAAAGGTGGGCATTGGTCCCGGATGGTGCCACGAACCGGTACCAATGATCCCCTTTAGTCTCGGTTGGTGCCACCAACCGGGACCAAAGGCCGCCGCTTCCCGCCCTTTGGACTGCTGAAAAGTGGCCTTTGGTCCCGGTTGGTGGCACCAACCGGGACTAATACCCACCTTTAGTCCCGGTTGCTGCCACAAACCGGGACTAAAGGCTCTGCTATATAAGTCCACACTTAGGAAATTTTCACTCTCATCTTGCAGTTGCCGCCCCCGATGACGCCGACGCCGTCAGGCTGCCCCGACGCCGCCCGCCGTGGCCCGCCCCGTCGTCGCCGTCGCCCGCGCCCCTGCCCCGACACGCGCCGCCCCGGCCCGCCCCCGTCGTTGTCGCCCGCCGCCCCAGCCTGTCCTCGCCGTCGCCCGCGCCGGCCCCTTCCCCGATGCGCGCCGCCCGGCCCGCCGTCACCGTCGCCCATGCCCCCTACCCCGAGTGCGCGCCCACTGCCCCGTCGCCATCCTTGCCACCGACCCCGCGGTCCTCCTGGTCCACCGGCGCCCTCCCAAGCTAGCATTTTTTTCATATATATGCTTTTTTTCATATATATGCTTGTTTTTTATATATGTGTATATATGTTCTTTGTGTATATATATATGTTCATGTATATATGCAAAAGATAGTTTTTTAGAAAAAATAGGATATATGCAAAAGAAGGAAGAAGAAGAAAAAGAATGAGAGCAAAAAGGAAATAAGAAGAGGAAGAAAGGAGAAGAAGAGGATAAATAAATAAGAAGAAGAAAAAAAGAAGAAAAAGAAGAGGAGAAGAAGAAAGGAATAGAGGAGAAGAAGAGAAAATAGAATATTTCTATTTTCTCCTCTATTCCTTTCTTCTTCTCCTCTTTTTTTTCTTCTTTTTTTTCTTCGATCTTCTCCTCTAGCTATTCCTTTATTCTTCTCCTCTTTTTATTTCTTCTTCGTTTTCTTATGTTTTATCGGGTCTGTCGTCGTCGATATACCCCTCCCGATAACTTCAACACGTGGGGGGGGTCGATATACCCCCTCCCCGATAACATTATTTTCCCGTGTATGTATCTCATCATTGTTGATATTACCCCCTCCCGGTAACTTCAGCACGAGGGGGGGTCGATATACCCCCTCCCGATAACTTCAACACGTGGGGGGGGGGTCGATATACCCCCTCCCCGATAATATTATTTTCCCATGTACGTATGTCATCGTTGTCAATATATAAACCCCTCCCGATAACTTCAACACGTGGGGGGGGGGGCGATATACCCCTCCCCGATAACATTATTTTCCCGTGTATGTATCTCATCGTTGTCGATATTACCCCCTCCCGGTAACTTCAACATGAGGGGGGTTCGATATACCCCCTTCCGATAACTTCAACACATGGGGGGGTCGATGTACCCCCTCCCCGATAATATTATTTTCCCATGTACGTATATCGTCGTTGTCGATATAAACCCCTCCCGATAACTTCAACACGTGGGGGGGGGGTCGATATACCCGCTCCCCGATAACATTATTTTCCCGTGTATGTATCTCGTCGTTGTCGATATTACCCCCTCCCGGATAACTTCGACAGTGAAAACTCTCGAGGAGTACACCCAAACTAATATATCCACGTGCTGTCATGCTTGTGTAATAATTGTCATGTTGTAATATATATTTGCAGAAACAATGGAGCACGGACGAGACGAGGAAGCAGAAGAGACGTTGCAGGACATAATCTTAGACGGAGGTGATGTCATGTTGAGTTTTCTTAATGACAATGATGGTCTGGAAGAACAGCAGGGTGAAGAAGCAGGTCCGGAAGAACAGCAGGGTGAAGAAGCAGGTCCGGAAGAACAGGATGACGGCTCCGGTGACCGAATAGAGTCCTGCCAGGTAAATATATTAGTTAAGCATGTGCTAAGACTAGCTAATTGATGCATTCATTGTTTTGGTATGTATACATATTAATTAACTCTCGTCTTTCTTCTTTTTTCTAGCCCTCCGGATCGAGCACAACTTCGGTAAAGAGACGAGGCCCGAAGAAAAAGTTGCGCGAGGATGAAAGGTTTGAGATCACAGCAATCGCGCGCGACGACCTACCGATTGAACCCATCCGGACGAAGGATGCATTTACTGCTCAGTGCGGGGTTCTTGTTAGGGACAAGATCCCGATCAGCATCCACCAATGGTTTAAGCCGGCTAAAGAAGACCCTGAGGTGTCTTATGTGAATGATATGCAGAAATATGATCTTTGGAATGAGCTAAAGGCAAATTTCACCCTACCGCCAGAGGAGGATCCGGAGAAGCCAGTTATAGAGCCATTAATTAAGTCTGTTGCTCTTAAGAAGATGGCAGAGCTATTCAGGAGGTGGAAGAATGAGCTGAAAAGGTTCGTCGACAAAAATAGACACCAGAATTCAAGGGCAAATATGAGAAGATCAAAGATCAATGGCCCGCATTTGTGGCCCACAAGACATCAGATAAGAGTAAGAAGATGTCGGAGACAAACAAGAAAAATGCTGCGAAGAAGAAGCTTCACCATTGCACGGGGTCAGGTGGCTACCTCAAAGGCCGGCCTAAGTGCGCAAAGGCTGAGACTGATCTGGTTGATAAAGGGATCGAACCAGAGACAATGAACTGGCCAGACCGTTGCCGGACTTGGTTCTTCGGGGCTGGCGGATCCTTGGACCCTGTAACAGGGAAGTGCGTTTGGACGGACAAGCAACTTGACATACCCTTCAAGAACCTTCGGTACTATATCGATGCAGCGCAGAAAGGGACATTCCTTCCAGATAGAGAGAACGACGAGCTCACAAAGGCCCTCGGAAATCCTGAGCACCCTGGACGGACACGAGGCACGCCAGGCTCCATTCCGTGGAAGGCTGGGTTTCCGGACGCAGGCGGTTACAAATGCCACGAGAGGAGGAAGAAAGTGCAGCAGACCGAACTGCAGGCGCTGCACGCAAGGGTACAAGCGATAGAGGAACGAGAAGCAAATCGCAGCAAACGACTTGCCGAAGCTTCCCCTGAAGCTACCCCGCCATCTCAGCGGAGAAGCAGCGTGGCTTCCACCGAGCTGCTTCAGCCGGAGCATGTCTTGACGGCTCCTGCCAGCTATCCCGTGGATGCTATCACGGAGACTCAAAATTGCCACCTTATGAAGCAATGGATTAATATGAAGGTCAAGGCGGCTGTTGGCTCTGTTTTTCCTAATGAACCCGGCGCAACTTTTCACTGCCGGCCGATTCCAGAAGGATATGCTAAGGTGATGGTGGATGAAATAACGGAGGGATTTGAGGACCTCCCGCTTGACCACCCTACCGGAGAAGGGGAGACTCGGCTAGGTTCTTCTCTGAAGACTCCATGCCTATGGCGGAAGGAGCTCATCAACCTTTCGAATTGGACGCCTCCTCCTCCTCCTCCTCCGGCGAGTCAGGGCACTCCGCCTCCTCCACCGCCTCCTCCTCCGGCGAGTGGCGATTAGGGCACTCAGCCAGCTCCTTCTCTGGCACGTGGCGGCACTCCGCCTCCTTCTCCGCCTGCGCCGGCGCGCCCGAGCAGCCAGCCTCCTCCTTCTCCGCCTCGTCAGCAAGGGTTGAAAAGACCCGCCGCCGCTCCGGCAGCTGCTCCGGCGCGTCGTAGTCCTTCTCCTCTGCCTCGTAAGCAAGTAAAGAAGACAGCCGCTCCGTCTGCTCGGCCGGCGTCTAGCAGTACAGCCAGAGGCGGGAGGACATACAGATTCGGTCCTTCTCTAAAGACTCCAGAGAAGTTACCATACGAGAGGACCCCGGAGGAGAACGCGAAGATCGCGTGAACCGAGGTGGATGACTGGTTTCAAGGGTTGAAAGCAAAGAGACATCCACCTCCGGAGGAGAAGGTAGATCCGGTGAAAGTGAAGCGCACTCTGGCTGCCCTGGCAAAACCACCCAAGTCTCCGCCAAAAGGCAACTATGAGTGCATTATTGGAAAGACATGGGCCGAAGCGGAGCGGTCGAGAAGTACAGTCAGTGATCAAAGGATGAAAGAACGATGAGCAGCTAGGAAACAAATTGCCCAGCTCGGCGAACAAGGGAATCAATCGTGCCCCCCGCTCAAGGTGCCTAGCGACATCATCGATCCGAGGATGGTGCCCGGTTATAGCAATCTTGGAGATTACCTGCCCATCGATGTACATTATGATTTCATGGACGTGCAGATACACAGATACGATTACGGGAAGCCTCTCGTCAAAGATGAAAAATCTCTATCAACGATGATGCGAAGATTGCATATTGGTACTTGAAAATCTGCAGAGAGTCTGGGGGGAGGAGTACTTTGTATGTGAGAGTTAAAAAGGAGCATGACCTCGTTGGAATTGATCTGTTGCCTATTCCATTTGAGGAGTTCTATCAGTTTTTCAATCAATTGGCCCTCGATAAAGCAACGGTCACCTGCTACTGTCTGTAAGTACTACTACTTCTGTCATTAAGTCTCTCTATATAGCTCAGCTCTTTCATTGCATGTATTTATAATTATCCTCACTATATTATGCAGATTGAAGATCGCCGAATTGAAGAAAAGACAAGTCGGTGATATTGGGTTCATTAACACATATCTCATAGATGCAACTGAGGTTAAATTTCATGCCGCAGATACCGAGGCCAACTTGCTACGATCATTCAAAATAAATGAAAACAAAGATATAATACTCTTTCCTTACAACTTCAAGTGAGTGTTACTATCTTGTGCATATTTGGTTTCCCATATATATTAGTCCAGGTTATAGTAATGTAATTGATGAGTTATGCATGCGTGCGCAGGTACCACTATATTCTCCTAGAGATTAGGCTTGAGCAGGGAGTAGTAATTGTCTTGGACTCTAGACGAAAAGATCCCCAGGAGTATGCGGACATGACTCAAATGCTCGAGAAGTAAGTTAAATCGATCATTATCCACCATATCAGCAACTTTGTTCATTTCTGATATCAAGTAATTGTTTTCTTTGTCTAGCAGGGTTTGGAGAAAATTCACCAAAAAAGCTCCGGGACTGTCGAAGGAGCTGCAATTTAGACACCCGAAAGTAAGTACTATAGTAGCATGTTCCGCGCATCTCCTAGTGATTCAAGCGCTAGTTTCATAAATACCATTTGGCATTCTTGCTTATCAGTTTGATTGACCTCTATTTCTTGTAAAGTGGTTGTGGCAGGAACAAGGGAATGATTTCTGTGGATACTACGTTTGCGAGTCCATCCGCCACACGACCTGTGAGCGGGGCTACTCTGACGAACAATATGAAGTGCGTAAATAAAAATATTCACAATTTTATTTTATTACCATCATTTGTGTTGAGTTTCATTCATTCATATATATATGTATTGACCCCCTTCTTCAAATTAGATGTTTGGGATGCGGAGTGAACTCCTACCACCAAATCGCATGCGAGCAATTCAAGAGGAATTGGCGGCATTCTTTCTTGACCATGTGATCGCTGAAGACGGAGAATACTATGTGGACCATGCGTCCGTAATTTAGGAGATTATATTTGTAAGAGATAATTATTGTATATATGTAGCCGATAGTGTCAGATAGATATACGAGAACTTGTTGTTCGACCAATCTCTCGGAGAAGGAGAGGTGGTCGATATCACTTCTCTCTGTATGCATATATGTTCATGACGATCTTCTGTTTCCTTCGTTTGCTTACTAGCTAGCTAGCGTGTCTAGTCCTCTCGTATGTAGTATAGTACGTACCGTCGACCAAGCACGGACATATATAAGAGAGGAAACTTCTCTCTATTAATTAGCTAGCTAACATAATATATGACATACCTAAATTAACCCCCCAAAACCCCCAACCCCCCTCCCCCTTTCAAAAAAAAGAAACAAAAACCCCAGCCACAGAAATGCTAACGCGTGGATTCCTATTGGTCCCGGTTAGTGCCACCAACCGGGACCAAAGGCCCTCCTACCTGGGCTCAGCGCGCAAGCCACGTGGAGGCCCATCTGTCCCGGTTCTGGTTAGAACTGGGACTAAAGGGTCAGGGCATTAGTAACGACCCTTTAGTCCCGGTTCAGGAACCGGGACAAAAGGCCCTTACGAACCGGGACAATAGGCCCGTTTTCTACTAGTGTCCTCCTCCCGATGGTAATCCTCACCCTTTGTTTGGGCCGGAGCTCACAGCTGAACAGTTATACCAGCAACAAGTTCATAATTGGCTGGTTCAGAATGGTGCTCCTCAAGCTGAGAACAATGGTGCTAATAATCAAATGCAGAATGAGCAGGCCAATGGAGGATGGGGCCAATGGCCAGCTCCTCAACATGTGCAGTTACCTCCCATGCCCACTCACCTGATGAACTATCAAGAATGGCTTTCTGCTCAAGGGCTGACTGTCCAACATGGATTAGTGCCTGAAGACAACATCACTGACAATCCTTTTCAGGCATGGAATGATTCAATTACTGCTTCTGATAGCTCCAGCTCCTCACAGCCTGACCTTGGGATTATACTCTCTGTGGAAACTGCTCTCTCTAAGGACATTGTGGTGCCTGATTCTCTGACAGTGATAGTGGAGGTTCATGCTCATGGTCTGTGGTTTGGTCTGTCTTCTCAGGGAGATGAACTCTTGGCCATTCTTCTTAATGAGCCCATTCCCCGGCAGCAGCTTAATGGCTTCATCTTCACTGCCATGCGCCCGATCATCGCCAACATTGGCCCCTGGAGTGAAGGTTATGGACTGAGATCAGAGTTTCTTTGGATGATGCAGGACTTCACTTCTCTCAGTTACAGTCTGATAATCGCGCCATGCTTAGCGCCTCCTCGGTGGTCATTGAAGAGATTACTAATGATAATGCAGGACAGAACAATGTTGAAGTGCAAGCAATCTCTGTTGTTAGTGCTGCAGATACCACCAGTCTGTCTGAACCGATAACTGAACCACTGTCTGCTTTTGTTATGTCTGAAGCTGGGGCTGGATTCGAAACTTCTCTGACTGCTATTGTGGCTCCTCCAACTGCTAGTGGACAGCGAGCTAGGCGGGCAAGGGCTACTGCCCCCATCTCTACTGCTAAAGTCAGACGCAGCTTGCGGTCTAACAAGTACGACGGCTTCAAGACACATGCCCCCAGGGACACGCGAGTGACCTCCTCCAAGGTTAGGCCTCGCCTAATGCCCTCGATTGGCTCTTCCAGCAATGCTCCTAGTTCTGATGATGCAGTCCCTCCTCCTACCCCAATTTCCACTTTAATTGAGATTGGTGTCAACAGATGTGCCATTCCAGAAGCAGAACTCACGTCTGCAACACTGCTTGCTACCCAGATGATGGCTGACCCTTCTGATGATCTGGGACAGCTGGCCTCTTCTTCCCAGGAGTAACTTGTTTTGCCATGGCCCCCCTGCGCTGCTGGAACGTCCTATCTTGGAACATTCGGGGTCTCAACTCTGAGAAGAAACAATTGGCTCTCTCCAATGCCATCATTTCAAGCGGATGTGCGGTAGATTGCTTGCAGGAGACTAAAATGCCTGAAGTATCTTTTGCGTTCCTTAAAACTTGTTTCCCTAAACAATTTGGTCGCTTTGCTTTTGTTCCCTCCCGCGGATCCTCTGGTGGTATCCTTACTGTTTGGAAAAGCGCTTTATTTACGGGCACGGTTATGTTCTCTGATGTTTTTGCGCTAGTGGTCAGTTCTGTCAGTACTCAATCCTCACAGACCTGGTCGCTCGCTAATATCTATGGACCATGTGTGGGCGACGATCGCTTGGCGTTTACTTCTTGGTTATATGACGTCCAGATTCACAACGACCACGATTGGTTACTCTTAGGTGATTTCAATTACATATGTGCGCCTGATAACCATAATAAGTCAGGAGGGAATTTAAATGACATGATTACTTTTAATGATATCATTCGCAAGCAACAACTTATTAAGCTCCCGATCCAAGGTCGATCCTTTACATGGAGGAACATGCAAACTGATCCACTGCTTGAGCAATTAGATTGGTTCTTCACCTCTCTACATTGGACCCACTCGTATCCCAAAACTCTTGTGAAACCTCTTGGTAAGCCTGTTTCGGACCATATACCCTGCGTGGTTACCATTGAAACCAACATCCCTCGGAGTAAGCTCTTTCGATTTGAATCATATTGGATTTTGCACCCGGGGTTTATGGATGTTGTGCAACAATCCTGGGATAAACCAGTGTCCAATAAAAACGCTGCTGCCACTCTTACTCACAAATTCAAAGCCCTCTGTCATGCTCTCAAGGCTTGGAGTAAGAACATTTCACGACTTACTATTGCGATCGCTAACTGTAATGAGGTACTTGCTGATATTGATGAACTGGAAAACAAGCGCAGCCTCACTACTCCAGAAGCAAACTTTAGGAAAATTCTTAAAGCCCACCTCCTCAGGTTACTCAAATACCAGAAACTTTACTGGAAAAAACGTTGCACCATTCGATGGATCAAATTTGGGGACGAAAACACAAAGTTTTTTCAAGCGATTGCAACTGAACGATATCGTAAGAACAATATTGCCTCATTCCGATCTGATGATGATCGTGTGATCGATGACCACCCTGGTAAGGAAGCTCTTTTGCATTCCACTTACAAGTCCAGACTTGGAACCACGGCTCAATGTGAAATGAAGTTTGACTTTCCTGCTATCCTTCAACGAGCCAACAATCTGGATCTTCTTACGGAGCCATTCACTCCAGAAGAAATTGATGGAGTTGTCAAATAAATGCCACCTGATCATGCACCGAGGCCTGATGGATTTAGTGGTGCATTTCTCAAGGCTTGCTGGACAATCATCAAGCATGACTTCTATGCGCTCTGCTCCCAGTTCTATGAAGGAAACCTCGACATTACCAGCATCAATGATGGTCACATAACTCTGATCCCCAAGGTGAATGCACCCATGACCGTTAATGACTATAGACCGATCACCTTGCTCAATTGTTGCTTAAAGCTCCTGACGAAACTGCTAGCTAATCGATTGCAACGCATTATCCTTCAACTAGTTCACTGAAATCAATATGGCTTCCTCAAGGGAAGAACCATACAAGATTGCCTGGCTTGGGCTTATCAATACATCTATCAATGCCAAGCATCTGGGAGGGAGACCATTCTGCTTAAACTTGATTTTGCCAAAGCATTCGATACAGTGGCGCATGCTCCCATGATTAACATAATGAGGCACATGGGTTTTAATGAGCGCCGGATATCCTGGATTAACTGCCTCTTCTCCTCCGGTCGATCTTCGGTCCTCCTGAATGGTGTGCCCGGCCGTCAATTCCCTTGCAAGTGTGGGGTCAGACAAGGCGACCCTCTGTCACCTTTAATCTCTGTCCTAGCTGCCGAGTTGCTTCCGGAAGCTACTAATGATGCTTTCCATCAAGGCCATCTTGATCTTCCGATTCCATGTACTGGGCAAACGGACTACCCAGTCCTCCAATATGCCGATGATACACTTATTGTACTCCCTGTGTGCACTCGACAAGCCACTCTGGTTAAGCAAATTTTGACTGACTATGCCTTTCACAAATCCACGTTGATCCCAATTAATTTGAATGCAACTGCTACGGCCAATCTTGCTGCCATTTTTGGGTGTGAGGTGGGGACGATGCCATTTACCTATCTAGGACTCCCAATGGGCACAACTAGACCTACACTCCAAGAGTTTATGCCCCTGGTCTGCAGATTAGAACGACAATTGACACCTACTATTGCGTTGATGTCGTATGGTGGCAAGCTTTCTTGGTTAAATGCCTCGGTCACGTCCCTCCTAGTCTTTGCCATGTGTACCCTCAAATTCCCCCCGAAGCTCATCGAGATCCTTGACAAAATCAGACGCAGATGCCTCTGGACTAAGAAAATGGAACAAGGTGATAAGTGCAACTCGCTGGCTGTCTGGGATCTGGTTTGTCGGCCAAAGAAGATTGGAGGTTTAGGTGTGATCAATCTGAGAGTTCATAATGAGGCACTACTTCTAAAATTTCTGCACAAGTTCTACAACAAGCTCGACGTGCCATGGGTCAGCCTCATCTGGGACAACCATTATGATGACAAAATTCCGCATGCAGTTGAAACTGTGGGGTCGTTCTGGTGGTGGGACATTCTCAAACTGACTCAAGTCTATCGGGGCGTTTCTCGAGTTCAAATTGTTGATGGCGTGTCCATGTTATTTTGGAAAGATCTCTGGAAGGAAGAAGTGCTTCAAATCTCACATCCTCGTGCTTTCTCTTTTGCCATGCATGAGGATCTTTCCGTGGCTGACATGATGAATTCCATGGACGTGCATGCAACCTTTCATCTTCCTCTATCGCCCCTGGCTCTTAATGAGGTCCAAGACATCCAACAACAGACAACGTGGACCTCTTCTTCGACATCTCTGCATGACGTTTGGCACTACTCTTGGGGGGCTACGCTTTACAAGCCAAAGGACTACTACAACAATTACTTCAGAGATGGAGTTTCTCAACAAGCATTTCACCAACTTTGGAAGTCAAGGTGCACTATGAAAATCAAAGTCTTTGGTTCGCTCATGTTCTCAACACTCAAAATATGTTGAAGAGGAGGCATTACCACATTGGCAACAACTTTAATTGCGGTTTATGCAATCACCTTATTGAAGAGACAGTAGATCACATGATATTCTCTTGCCCTTTTAGTCAGAGTTGCTGGGCGAAACTCAACATTACTTGGCCAACTTTCTCTTGTCGCCTCGACCTTCTTCAACACACCAAAGAAAACTGGCCTAACCCATTCTTCTATGAAATTTTTCTAACCGCAGCGTGGAGCATTTGAAAAGAAATGAACAATCAACACTTTTGAGGCTTGGCCCCCAGTGTTGGATCCTGGCTCACAAGGTTCAAAGAAGACTTCTCTCTTCTGCAACATAGAGTTAAAGCAGCGCATAGAGCTGCGCTCATCACCTTTTGTACTTCTATTGTGTAACAAACTCTCTCCCTTCTGTTGGAGCAGCCATACTTCTGGTTATGCTGACTCCTTGTGTGTTGTGTTGTAAGTTGATATGTCTATGTAAACCTCCCATTTATATAGATATATGATGTTGCAGTAGGGGTTTCCCCCTACTGTCTTTCCCTCAAAAAAAGATATTTGTGAAGAACTTATTATTCATAATACTGAAATGCTAGCTTATTCTGCTAATTCTGTTGTGCCTACTGCTTATATTGAGAAGTCTCCTTTTCCTAATAGAGTTATGGAACATGCTAAGGCTACAACTGTTGTTTGTAAGAGGTATGTTAAACCACCTAAAATCTCCGAACTAATTAAAGTAGACTCTTCAATTGCACGTGTGTCGCGTCCGCCGGCTCCTATGTCCAACACGTGGGTTGTATCCTTCTCCACTCTTGATGCATCTCATCCACTCGTTAATTGTCACCACCCAGGTCACCGCTTCATCTCTTCCTCTCTCCGTCTTTCTAGCAACTTCTAACTTGCAGCGATGCTCCAAGATTTGCCACGAGCTACTGCGAGACGATCGCCGATGTCCCTTGCTGCTGCAATAGGCTGGCAGGTGCGTGTGGAGTGGTGTCCGTGTGTAGTGCTCGACAACGGCGTGGCCGTTGAGGCATTCGTCGACGCCTAGTGCTACATGTCGTGCCCTTCTTTCCTGGCTCTCCTCTCGCCATTCTCTCTCTCTCTCTCTCTCTCTCTCTCTCTCTCTCTCTCTCTCTCTCTCTCTCTCTCTCTCTCTCTCTCTCTCTCTCTCTCTCTCTCTCTCTCTCTCTCTCTCTCTCTCTCTCTCTCTCTCTCTCTCTCTCTCTCTCTCTCTCTCTCTCTCTCTCTCTCTCTCTCTCGTGTCTATTTTTTGCAACAAGGCTCTTGTTGCAAAAGGATTATGTGTCAGCCTTGTAAAAAAACTCACAAGTTTTTTCTGCAACAAGAATTGTGTTGCAGAAATTTTCTGCCATAGGACTTTTGTTGCAGAAATACCATCCTTGTTGCAAAGGGGGCTGCAACATGTGGGCACATTGGACTGTCATTTGCAGGTCCATCCAATGGTTAGGGAGGCCGAAGATATTCTTGTAAATTTTGCAACAAGGGTCCTGTTGCAGAAATAAGGTTTGCAGCAAGGGTTTTGTTATAGGAAAGTACGAGACAAATTTTGCAACAAAGGTTGTGTTGCATGAATAAGGTTTGCAACAAGGGACTCGCTGTAGGAAATTAATGTCGAGAAACGAACGGCTTGTGGCATACAAGCGGACAGCTCGCCCATAGCAAAAATAATCTGCAGAAGCATATAACCTTGACTGGTCAACAGTGCCTTTGCATAGACTAAAGCAACACATATACCATAGGATTAATCAAGACCTCTTTTCAGCTTAAGTAGCGTGACAACTCCACTTGCTCTTTACATCCACAACTAGCTAGAAATATTTTCAGCCTCCTTGTGTTAAACAATGTCCATTATGGAATGTGCAATGCAATGTTCTGCAACGGGCTTGCGAGAATTGGAAGATAGTGCATGATATTTTAGGTCTTGCCAGCAGGGCAGAAAGAAAAGTGTGAAGGGGTGTTAAGGTCCAAGAGGAGGCCGTGATGCGGGAGGGAGGGAGGAGAGAGGGAGGAGGCCGGGCTGGAGGAAGGAGAACAGTGATAGGAGGAGGGAGGAGGGCGGCGAGATAAGGAGGAGGGAGGGAGATTCGTCCGAGTACGAGGGAGGAGGGTGGCGAGAGGAGGAGGAGTACGACGGGCGATGGCGGCGGCAGAGAGAGGTAGCGAGCGAGAGAGTGTGAGGTGATAGTGAGGGAGAGGTAGTGGAACGGGCCAGAAAGGAAGAAGGTAGAGCTAGCGTAGCAATAGCACGGGGTACGCGCCCACGCTACAGATAAGCCTATGAGTTGTAGCGCAGTGTCAGAGCCCTCGTTGCTGGTAAGTGGGCCAGGGAGCTAGGCCTGGGCTGGCCACAGTAGTAGCGGGGGGTATAGAAGCGCGCTACTGCTAACGAGCTTCGCACTAGCACTATCCAACGACCCACACTGCTACTGTGGCCAGCCCGTGGGGACACTATGGAGCCCATTTAGCAGCAGCGCCTGTTGGGACAGCCAGCGCTACTGTTACGTAGTACCTGTAGTGTTTGTTCTTACCCCTCGCTACTGCTACTTAATAGTAGCGTGGAGTGATTACCCCATGCTACTACTAAGCATCTACCTATAGCCTTTTTTCTAGTAGTGTTATGTCATAACTAGTAAACTGAAATGGAAGAGATACATGTATTTGTTTTTCTTTAAAAAGAAAAGAAGGTCAAAATCTACCGGTCTCTGCATCCTTGGATATAGGCAACAATAATAATAATTTATTATAACGGATGTAAGACGACCAGCTCAAAACATCTCCTCCCTTCGTCTAGGTGTATAAGTCACCTTACGAAAACTAAATAATTCCGAAACACTTAGGCACCCATCTCGTTTCTTGTTTCTTGACATAAATAAAAGAATCAACCAATAAGAGATGTGGGGCATGTATGCTTTCAATGACTTTGAACTACCAAACACGACATGCAGTGGCCAGTTCATTACATGCAATGCTATTAATTAATAAATAAACATTAAATTCTCTCGTTTTTCTCTCCGCCTTGTTCGTGATACACTACTTAAGATGACTTATGCACCTAGACGGAGGAAGTACTGGCGCGCAAGCAAAGTTCCTTCTTGCAAGAAACAAAAAGCAAGCAAAGTACGTCGACAACAAAGATGAGGCACATGCATGCATGCATGCATGCATACAAGCACTCCTCGAGTTATTTGACGAAGAAAACAAATTAATCGGCCGGTCGGTCCGTCAGGTGTTGACGCAGGTTGTGTTGCAGCCGGTGGTGCAGCCGGCAGTGCAGATCTGGATGATGCTGTTGATCTGTTCGTCGCACTGCTGGCGTGAAAGGCAGCACTTTTTCCTGCACGTAGCCTCGTAGTCGACGTGGCTACATGAGCGTCTGCAGCGGCCCGTGCACCGCGCGGGGCCCGTGGACTTGCAGGTCTCCATGCAGTCCGGCGCCGAGCCACACGGGCCCTTGCATGCATACCAGTTCTCCGAGGACGCCAAGGAGGGTATGCCGCGGCCGCACCTCGAGCTGCAGTACGTGGGGCAGTCCTTGCACGCCGGCGTCTCCGCCTCCGCCTCCGTTGTCTCCGCTGCCGCCGCCGGCAATCCCATGCCCACCATCAGCACGGCCGCCAGCACGGCGACCACAGATGCACTTGATGAAGCCTTCGCCATTACTAGAAGGGAAGAAGAGGACAAGGTTCCCATTCATATGTGTGGACGTACTGGTGCACATATGGTACTAGAGCAAACACTGCTATTTATAGACAGCCACCACCTCTATGATGTGTAACCACTTGCGTACATACACGTTACAAGTCGTCGGGACGTAGTACTTCACATATGTGCAACTTGCGTCATGCATGACCGTTTCAAGAGTTGACTTGGGGTGAGTATCAAGATCATGACATTAATTTGAACTAGCAGAGTGACCCACAATACGTTTAGCATATTGTGCCATGACGATTTCATGGCTCAAGTATATGGAAAATGCGTTAACTTTTTTCAATACAACAGAATGTTTAAATAAGTAGCAACACAATGTGTTCACATACTAATAGGAGTCCGCTCGGTAGTAGGTTTGGCATGAGCACAATTTGATTGACAAGGAAATACAGAGTTGCAACTTACCACAAATCTTTTAGCTTGTCAGTAAGCTACTATATGCGTTGGGCTTGCTGGCTAGAAATTCATTATCTTCGAAACAAAAGCCAGGAGAGTTCATGTTGTGAAGAATAGTAGTACTATGCAGAATTAGTTATGCCATTTCTCACCACAGAAATCGCATGGATGAGCCATGTTTCATTCTACCAACGCGAGCCAAGTTGTCATGGAACAGTTTGCTCAAGTAAATTCAAGATCCTCCTGCACTATAATTAAGTACTGATCCATCTTAATCTATTCGAACCGTTGAATGGTAGCTAGTTGCACTGACCAAATTAATGAACATGTCTATGACTTCGTCAAGTGTAAGACATGACACAATTGTATTGTCCTGTGGGCCAACATGGAGAATCTAGATGGAATTGATTACTACATTCCACGCGGCGAGCTAAGATTGCTTGCAACCAGCTTCGCAAATACAAACTGATTGTACCTTATACTATCGATGGTTTATTTTGCGGGACAACTTCTGATCTATTCATCATCAATCATGGCAGTACAACAAACACCAGTAATAATAATAATACATCCTCTCTCTCTCTCCCTCTCTCTCCGTCTTGCATGTTACCACATTTTTGTAAGTGCGGCGATAATGAACTCATCAGAAAAAAGAGAAATAGACTAGAAATTACCAAAAAAACCAGAAAGATCGGATCACTCATTTAACTAACTAGTAAGCGTGTACATGCAACGCACGTATAACCGTGAGAAAGAAAATCTCATGTACAAAGATATTTTTCGCGTGTGTTATGTAGTATGTGGATTCTGCAAAAAGGAAGTTAAGTACTTCCTGGGCATGGAGAGAAGGGATTTCAGCATTGATATAGTAATGCTAACTAACATGGTGAGGAATTACGTTTGTTATGAGACTGAAAGCGCAAAAGAATTGTGGACTGAGGCGGCCTAGAACCAAATATAGTTACTGCTAGTTGTAGCTATTCATCGAGAACTTCCGCACCTTCTAGTCAAGAATGAAGTCAGTAAACCAGTGAAAATAAAAGAGGTAAATACACCCGCGGTCTTAGAACTTGCACTGGATGGTCACTTTGGTGCACAAAGTTGCAAAATACGCGTTTGTGGTCACTGAACTTGCAAAACGGTGCAAATACAGTCACGCTCTTCGTATGCAGCCGTGTCTAGCGACGCCAGCGTGGCATGGGCCCGCTGTCAGCGACCATGGCCTTCCCACGAGGCGTGTGCGTGGCCACTTTGCAAAAAAAACCTTGAATTTATTATTTTTTATGAAAAAAAACCTGCTGACAGTGGGCCGTTCATAACAGTGGACAAGTCTCCCCCGTTTCCCAAATCGCTGCGATTCCCAAATTAGGAACCCTAGACAGGCGACGGCGGAGGCAGACGGCTGCGGTAGCAGTTAGGTGAGTCCTCGTCGGCGTCGTCGGGTTGAATAGTTGTCCGCCGGCGGGATCTGGGTCTTTTCCCTGTGATCTTCAGCAACATGGAAGGCGCCGGCGGCGATAAGCGCGATGGAGAGGAGGTAATGCATTTTGGATCAAAGAAAAGCGCCGAGGTAATGCATCTTTCTCCACTCTGGACATGACCAAATTACATACTGGACATGACCAAATTCAGTACAAAACAGAGCACTCACATTCAGTAAAAACACAACAATCACATTCAGTTATGAACAGTGCAGCCATATTCAGTTTATTAACTCCCAAATTTAGTTAAACCAATGCAGTAACACCAGTGCACCAATTTGCAATGCACAGCACTATACATCCATGCACTAACATCTCCTGAACAAAGCAACATTATTCACTTAGGAAATTGTAGCAAATATTCAGTATTTTCAGACATGCTAATTATACAGAAAGCACACGTTCAGTTCCACATATGTTTAGTACACACACTGCATCAACGACGAAATCTGTCAATATAACGTGCCTAGCATGAATTCTGGATTGCTTTCATAAACTTTTCTGAAGCAAAAAGGCGCCTCCTTAAAAACCTCCAATTAAACCCTAGGTCAGATTGGAGAAGCATGATTTTTGACTAGTCGCAACTGATCCATAGGCCAAACACACGCTCGAATCAAAGCCTGAACATCTCAATCAACAGGGTACAACCCACCGATACTACCACACAAATCCTACCTGCGGCGGCTGACAAAATCTGTAAATAAAAGAGGAGGTAGACGCATGGGGTCACTCACCATATGTGGGTGCCGCTTCCCCCGGCCGTCGGCGGCGCGGTTCTTCCATCTCCTCTGACGACGGCCGCCGTGGCGCAGTTCCGCCTCGACCAGTCCCTCGGAACGATCGACAGAGAAGGGAGACGAAGCGGTGGGGAGTTACAATGGGCTGCCAGCGATTTCGGGGTACCTATGCGCTTATTTGCACGGCGCCCTGTTCCCGCGTCTCTAGGGTTTTATTGCACAAAAAATAATAAATCAAAGGGGTTTTCTGCAAAGTGACCGCGCAAACGCCTCGCAGGAAGGCCGTGGTCGCTGAAAGCGGGCCCATGCCACGCTGGCGCCGCTAGACACGGCTGCATACGAAGAGCGTGACTGTATTTGCACCGTTTTGCAAGTTCAGTGACCACAAACGTGACCATCCAGTGCAAGTTCTAAGACCGCGGGTGTATTTACCTCAAAATAAAATAAAAATAGGAGAGTGACAATTTTGGGATAGAGCGTCTGTTTCATAGTAAAGCTTCGGCACAAACTGCGGTAAGAAAATTCATCTCGTTCATATTAGGTTAGTTTTGAAGACATGAAATTCATCTCATTTTGCATGCTTAGCTTTCCAGGCATGTAACCAATTCATGCACAAATGCTGGTGACAAGGAACACATGAAATAAATAAATAAATAAATAAATAAAAGTATATCACCATATCACATATTATCTGAAAATTTCATTCTCTAATTGAACTACAAGAACTTACCGTAGTGGGACTTTTGTCAAAATGACACATCAGAGCCATCATCTCATCTCACAGAACCGTAACTTTTAAAAAATTGTATATGACCATAAAAAATATAATTTGAATATTGTATTATTTCATTGAACTACAGAAACTGCGAATAGCAAGGTGGATTTATAAAACAGACACAACACACCTGTTTTTTGTTTTCTCGTTGCTTTTCTTTTCATTACTCTTTTTTCCTCTTCTTTTTTGTTGCACTACAGAGATCAAGAGTCCAGACAAGAAAAGACAGACCAAATCAAACAAGAGCAACAAAAAACAACTAGAACCTGTTGAGCCCAGCAACAACTACAAGGCCCAGCAGCAACGACAAGGCTTTATCTCGGTTGGGAAGTTGTCCATGTGCGGATGTTGCTGGATAAGACAACAACGTGTTGTGAACCAACCTGTGGTTAGATGGTTAGGTGGACAGTAGTAATCCCGGCCCATCAAGATTCAAGTCTTGCTGCTTGCATTTTTTCTGCAGTTATTTCAGAATTTCCAACGATGTGTGTTTAGTGGGAGGAGACGTTTCCGTCTACAACGAGGCGCCTACTGTGTATATACATATATATGAGTGATTGCGTCTGTAATGTGTTAGAGAAAAAATATAACAACATGCTCGGATTTGCCTAAGAAGAAAAAACGTATGCATACTCGGATTCATCGGGCTCCCGTATCCGACTTGCGCACGCGTATCCGTCTCTCCCACCAACAGTTTTCCAATATAAATACTAGCGACACATTGTGGGAATCAACCACCAAAAATACTAGAGTAAATTCCCTATTCCTCTTGGCGTCGATCACACCGGGAGAACCACGATGAACCCGGAGATGATTCACCTGGCGGAGGAGCAGACGCGGCGCATGTTCCCCGACGACCTCGCCGGGATGCATGAGAGGCCTGAGGACCCCAAACTTGCCGCTCGGCAGCTGGACCAAACCAGGCGGGAGGAGATGCTTTCCATGGCGAGAAAGTTCGCCGCCGATAATCCCGAGGAGTTCGCCGCCATGAAGGCCCAAGCCGACGCTCAGAGCTCGCACGCCGTAACCGGCGCCAAGACGGTGAAGCGAGACAGGAAGGGCTTGATCGTTGCCGTTGTCATGCTGATCCTGGCCTTGATCCTCCTGCGGCTTGGGTTCGGTGTCAAGTCCACGTTAAGGGTGTGTAGTCAGTTAGATAGATGGTTTTCGGCCAAACCCAACAAAAACAAGTAAAATTTCATGTATACATTTACGTGATATTTGGAGATACTTGGCATCAGAGGTTTATAGTAGTTCTGGCGCTAATACTTGTTGGATTTATCTAGGTTTTGTCCTAAATGTCCATGGTGCCCGACACCGCTGTGTATCGGAGAATCGGCAACGAAAAACTATTTATTCTTTGTTGTTCTTTCGTCATATGTATTTTAATGTAACAGATTGGAAGTGCATGGCCGAGTTTTTTTTTTTCTTGAGGAAATGGCTCAAGCGTAATGTTAAAAATGTCCTGTACATTTTTCGCACAAAATAAAAATATATCTTATGTTCAATTATTCATTGATCAAGAAGAAGTTTTGGATGGTGATTGCGGGAAGAATACACTAGTACTAAGCTGCAACTGAGCCGGGAGGTGTGAGAAGATGAACAGCACAAATTACATAGCAGGAAAAAGGAAGCAACTTAATCAATTGCTAAAATTGTAAAAGAAACACACATTCCTGGCCTGAAAAACCTCATCCTGAAAATCTGAAGATCCATTGTACTCTATCCTATAGTATGGACGGAGGGAGTAGAAATGAACCATCTATGATTGAGGAGCATCCTCGGTTCTAAAGAGATTTAAGCTCCAATTATTTTTTATTTTGTTTTTTTGAACCAAGAGATTTAAGCTCCAATTAAACAACGCTTTGTACCTGCCCTTTGAGACCGGTGTGTCACCCAACACAAGCTCCAGAGGCTCAAGATGATGTCTAATGGTAGTGGACCAGAGTGGGGCCGCACCTACCGGCATCGAACCCTCGACAGGGCTTGAAGAACTGCCCGGTAGAAATCGGGTTTCTCTGAGGTGCCACGGATCCAAGAAGACGAGCACGCGATCTTCCTCAAGGAGTGCTTTCGACACACACGAACCTGGTCGTCGCCAAAAACCCATGGTTGCAACCTCTGAGAGGCAAGCTACAGGAGGTAGGAGCAAGTGGAGGAAGCAAGGAAGAGATCTTGGTACTATGATGAGCGACTTCCATGTTTACCTAATGGGTTTTCACATATAATCAGAAGCACAACAGGTGAAATCTGAGTTCATCATAAATCGCAATGCCGAGCAACTAAATGTCATCGGTACCACAGACAGACAGACAGACGATCCAGGAATACGGTTCCCCAAAGCTAGCTATGTGCATGTCTAGCAAAATTCGGTAACAACAGACAACTACATCCACAAGTCAGGAGACACAATTACATCCACAAGTCACGAGTTCTGTATGTTTTCACCACACTGTAAACCACGCCGCCTGAAATGTACCACCCACTTGACCGACCGGACCGAGTCCCGGGCCAATGCTTCACGACTGCATCTTGGCCTCGGATTCGGACTCCACCCTCTCGCCGACTTGCTCCAGCAGAAGCTTCATGTACTCCTGACAAAATCAGCAGCTTTTGTTACCAACTAATGGTGGAACCACACAGGGGGAAGAATCCCCCTCGTAACAAACTCGTGTGCAAAACGGACTACATATTATGCGTACAATATAATCTCAAGTCTAGCATTCACCGACAATTGCATTCTATACGGTTAACTAAACATTATGTAATAAAGTACAATTGGACTTATTTTAAAAACTAGAGGATGTAGGGGACGTACATCAGCAAGCTCTGGGTCACTGGCAAGCTCTTCAAGCATGACCTCGATGCTCTCATCGTCGCCATAAGCCTGAGCAGCAGTCTCAAGGACAGCACCAAAGATTTCCTCAGGGGCATCATGTTGCTCGATGCGTTGACATGCTTCTTGAAGATCCATCTGTCCAAGAAACAACAAACATCAGCGATGTCGTATGTACAAGATCAAGGATTTCAGTATCTCACGCTGATCAAAAAATGGGTTTCACACGTTCAGGCGACATAAATATTTCTTGTTCCAGCAAACATTTTTCAACTCTCCGAACTGATGGCTGGTGTCCAAACATGGCATATTCAGGTAAATACAAACTGACGTACCAACTTTAGTCTTTTGTTAAACAGGATGGCGTACCTGAGAGCTTCTCGCACCTGCAGCGTCGCTTACTTCCCTGTCATTTTGTCGAGGCTGCACATCTGTACCAGCACGACGAGGTGAAGCTCCACCAAGAACTTGTGACACAGCAGGCATCATCTGCTGCATCATACTGGCCAAGTCAAAACCACCTTGGCCCCTTTGTGGCGCATCCACATTTTGCACCATACTGCCCAAGGTGTCCATCACTGCACGGTTCTGTGTCAAGTCCTCCATGATGTTCCTAACATCCACATTCCTGTCTGAGCAGCTACATTTGACATCAGATTGCTGAACATCGGGTTGTTGAGAACACTTGACAGCATACTGCCGAGGTCAACTTGCCCTTCACCACCCGGTCTTCTCAGAGGCATTCTAGCAGCAGATCGAGGAGTTGAAGATGGAGCTTGAGAAGCCGTAACACTGCCGCTGCTCGCATTAGCACCTCTTGAAACAAGAGCTTGCAGAGCCTGCTGTCCCCTCAGAACAGCTTCCTGGCTTCTAGGGACAGAAGAGGTGTTAACAGCTTCCCCAGAATCGCTGCTAGTCCCAGATAGCTTTGTTACTCTGCTACGTCTCTGCAAGTGTAGGTAACATAATCAATGACATTGTTCTCTCATCAAATAAAAATCAATGACATTGCAGCCAACAACAACAAATTACAAGCACTAGGACAATATGCAGGAAATCATTGACAGTGGGAGGAGATGTTCCCGTCGACAACAAGGTGCCTATGGTGACTTTCTAAAATCTCAAGATGATATGCCGGCTCAGTCTCTTGAAGGTACTCATATAGGTAAGGTGTGCGTGTGTGCATTTATAGAGGTGAATGTATGCGCGTATATATGAGTGTTTGCGTATGTAATGTGTTGAAAATATAACAACATGCTGGGCTGGACAAAAAAAAAGACAAACAGGGAAAGAAGTCTACGGTGTTCCACAAACAGTTGTGATGTCATCTGCATGTGTCGGCATATTTTTGTCAGGTTTCCGTCTACTTTTTGTCACGTATGCATACTCAGATTTGCCTAAGAAGAAAAAACGTACGCATACTCGGATTAATTGGGCTCTCGTATCCGTCTTCTGCACGCGTATCCGCCTCTCCCACCAATAGTTTTCCAATATAAATACTAGCGACACATTGTGGGAATTCAACCACCAAAATTACTTAGAGAGTAAATTCCCTATTTCCTCTTGGCGTCGATCACACCGGGATTGCTCGGCGGCGCCACGACGAACCCGGAGATGATTCACCTGGCGGAGGAGCAGACGCGGCGTATGTCCCCCGACGACCTCGCCGGGATGCATGAGAGGCCGCCTCAGGACCTCAAACTCGCCGCACACCAGCTGAACCAAACCAGGCGGGAGGAGATGCTTTCCATGGCGAGAAAGTTCGCCGCCGATAAGCCCGAGGAGTTCGCCGCCATCAAGGCCCAAGCCGACGCTCAGATCTCACACGCCAGGACGGTGAAGCGGGACAGGAAGGGCTTGATCATTGCCACTGTCATGCTGATCTTGGCCTTGATCCTCCTGCGGCTTGGATTCGGTGTCAAATCCACGTTAAGTGTGTGTAGTCAGTTAGATAGATGGTTTTCGGCCAAACCCAACAAATACAAGTAAAATTTCATCATTTCATGTATACAATTTCGTGATATTTACAGATACTTGCATCGGAGGTTTATAGTTCTGGCGCTACTTGTTGGATTTATCTAGGTTTTGTCCTAAATGTCCGTGGTGCCTGACTTCGCCGTGTATTGGAAGTCCATGGCCTAGTATTTTTTTTTTGTTCTTCAGGAATTGGCTGAAGTGTAATGTTAAAAATGTCCTACACATTATCAATTATACATTTGTGAGCATGTAATGTATAGGACAAAACCTAGATAATCCAACAAGTAGAACATTTCTAGCGCAAAAATTGATAGCTCACCAAGCGGTAATGTTAAAAATGTCCTACACATTATCAATTATACATTTGTGAGTATGTAATGTATAGGACAAAACCTAGATAATCCAACAAGTAGAACATTTCTAGCGCAAAAATTGATAGCTCACCAAGCGGTAATGTTAAAAATGTCCTACACATTATCAATTATACATTTGTGAGTATGTAATGTATAGGACAAAACCTAGATAATCCAACAAGTAGAACATTTCTAGCGCAAAAATTGATAGCTCACCAAGCGGTAATGTTAAAAATGTCCTACACATTATCAATTATACATTTGTGAGTATGTAATGTATAGGACAAAACCTAGATAATCCAACAAGTAGAACATTTCTAGCGCAAAAATTGATAGCTCACCAAGCGGTAATGTTAAAAATGTCCTACACATTATCAATTATACATTTCTGGCGCTACTTGTTGGATTATCTAGGTTTTGTTCTTCAGGAATTGAGCTATCAACAAAAATTGCAATGAAAAAATGTCCTATACATTTGTTGCACCAAATAAAAATATATCTTATGCTCAATTATAATTGATCAAAAAGACGTTTTGGATGGTGATTGCGGGAAGAACACACTAGTACTAAGCTGCATCAGAACTGAGCGGAGGGGGTTTGAGAAGATGAGCAGCACAAATTACATAGCAGGGCAAAAGAAGCAACTTAATCAATTGCTAAAATTGTAAAAGGAACGTTGTAAAAAGTTGGTCCATTGTAAAAATGAACCATCTATGATTGAGGAGGGTCCTCGGTTCTAAAGAGATTTAAGCTCCAATTGATACAAACAACGCTTTGTGCCTGCCCTTGAGACCGGAGTGTCACCCAACCCAAGCTCCAGAGGCTCAAGATAATGCCTAATGCTAATGGACCAGAGCAGAGTGGGGCGCACCTACCAGCATCGAACACTTGACAGGGCTTGAAGAATTGCCGGTAGAAATCGGGTTTCTGAGGTGCCACGGATCCGAGAAGACGAGCACACAATCTTACTCAAGGAGTGCTTTCGACGTGCGTGAGTCTGGTCATCGCCAAAATCCATGGTTGCAACCTCTGAGGGGCAAGCTATAGGAGGTAGGAGCAAGTGGAGGAAGGAAGGAAGAGATCTTGGTCCTATGGTGAGCGACTTCCATGTTTACCTAATGGATTTTCACATATAATCAGAAGCATAACAGGTGGAATCTGAGTTCAGAGTAAGTCGCAATGCCGAACAATTAAATCTTGTTGGTACCACAGACAGACGATCGAGGAATCGGGTTTTTGAGGCCACAGATCCGGGAAGACAAGTACACAATCTTCCTCGAGGAGTTTGAAGAATTGTCGGTAGAAATCGGGTTTCTGAGGTGCCACGGATCCGGGAAGACAAGCACACAATCCTCCTCCAGGAGTGCTTTCAACATGAGTGAATCGAATTTGGTCGTCGCCAAAATCCATGGTTGCAACCTCTGAGGCAAGCTATAGGAGGGAGGAGCAAGTGGAGGAAGGAAGGAGAGATATTTGTGACACTCCGTGTGCTCCTATTTGATACACCAACCGAACCTGAGTGATTATCCTACTAATGGATTTTAACATATAATCAGAACCACAACAGGTGGCTAATAGAAGACGACACTCAACATCGGAAAATCCGAGTTCAACTTAAATCACAATGACCAACAATTAAATGTCGTCGGTACCACAGACAGACTGACTGATCCAGGACTATGGTTCCCCAAAGCTAGCTATGTGCATGTCACTAGCAAAATTCGGTAACAACAGACAACAACTACATCCACAGACAGAGAGACAATTACATCCACAAGTCATGAGTTCTGTATGTTTTCACCACATTGTCAACCACGCCGCCTGAAATGTACCGCCCGCTTGACCGACCGACTCCTGGGCCAAGATTCACCACTGCTTGGCCTCGGATTCGGACTCCACCCTCTCGCTGACTTGCTCCAGCAGAAGCTTCATGTACTCCTGACAAAATCAGCAGTTTTTGTTACCAACTAATAGTGGAACGACAAAGGGGAAAGAAACATGTTCCAAATAAATAACCATGCATAATCACCCACATAACAAAAACATAACAAACCCATGTACCCAGCAGACTACATATTACGTGTATAATATCATCTCAAGTCTAGCATTCACCAACAATTTTATATGTAATTTAGGAAATACTATAAGAAAATTTAGAGATACTTGACATCACAGGTTTATAGTTCTGGCGCTATTTGTTGGATTATCTAGGTTTTGTCCTAAATATCCATGATGCCACAACCCGCCGAGTATCGGAGAATCGGCAACGGAAAACTATACTTTGTTGTTCTTTTGTCACATGTACTTTTAATTTAACAGATTCGAAGTGCATGGCCGAGTTTTTTTTTCTTGAGGAATTGGCTGACCTGTAATGTTAAAAATGTCCTATACATTTTTTTGCACCAAATAAAAATATATGTTATGTTCAATTATTAATTGATCAAACTATCAAAAGACGTTCGGGATGGTGATTGCGGGAAGAACACACTAGTACTAAGCTGCAACAGAACTGAGCTGAGAGGTGTGAGAAGATGAACAGCACAAATTACATAGCAGGGCAAAGGAAGCAACTTATTCAATCGCTAAAATTGTAAAAGAAACACACGTTCCTGGCCTCACTAACCTCGACCTGAAAATCTGAAGATCAATTGTAGAAATGAACCATCTATGGTTGAGGAGCGTTCTCGGTTTTAAAAAGATTTAAGCTCCAATTGAACAACGCTTTGTACCGGCCCTTTGAGACCGCTGTGTCTCCCAACCCAAGCTCCAGAGGCTCAAGATCATGTCTAATGTAGTGGACAAGAGTAGAGTGGGGCCGCACCTACCGGCATCAAACACTTGACAGGGCTCAAACATGCATCATCCTACTAATGAATTTTCACATATAATCAGAAGCATAACAGGTGGAATCTGAGTTCATCATAAATCACAATGCCGAGCAATTAAATGTCTTCGGTACCACAGACAGACTGATCCAGGAATACGGTTCCCCAAAGCTAGCTATGTGCATGTCACTAGCAAAATTCGGTAACAACAGACAACTACATCCACAGACAGAGAGACACAATTACATCCACAAGTCTTGAGTTTTGTATGTTTTCACCACATTGTCAACCACGCTGCCTGAAATGTACCACCCACCCACCGACCGACCGACTATCACGCCACGCTTCACGACTGCTTGGCCTCGGATTCGGACTCCACCCTCTCGCCGACTTGCTCCAGCAGAAGCTTCATGTACTCCTGACAAAATCAGCAGCTTTTGTTACCAACAAATGGTGGAACCACACAGGGGGAAGAATCCCCCTCGTAACAAACTCGTGTGCAAAACGGACTACATATTATGCGTACAATATAATCTCAAGTCTAGCATTCACCGACAATTGCATTATAGTATATGGTTCACTAAAGCATTCTGTAATAAACTACAATTGGACTTGTTCGAAAAACTAGAGGTTGTAGGGGACATACATCAGCAAGCTCCGGGTCATTGGCAAGCTCTTCAAGCATGACCTCGATGCTCTCGTCGTCGCCATAAGCCTGAGCAGCAGTCTCAAGGACAGCACCAAAGATTTCCTCAGGGGCATCATGTTGCTCGATGCGTTGACATGCTTCTTGAAGATCCATCTGTCCAAGAAACAACAAACATGAGCGATGTTGTATGTACAAGATCAAGGATTCCAGTATTTCACGCTGATCAGAAAATGGGTTTCACACATTCAGGCAACATAAAATTTTCTTGTTCCAACAAACATTTTTCAACTCTCCGAACTGATGGCTGGTGTCCAAACATGGCATATTCAGGTAAATACAAAATGACCTACCAACTTTAGTCTTTTGTTAAACAGGATGGCGTACCTGAGAGCTTCTCCCACCTGCAGCGTCGCTTACTTCTCTGTCATTCTGTCGCGGCTGCACATCTGTACCAGCACGACGAGGTGAAGCTCCACCAAGAACTTGTGACACAACAGGCATCATCTGCTGCATCATACTGGCCAAGTCAAAACCACCTTGGCCCCTTTGTGGCGCATCCACATTTTGCACCATACTGCTCAAGGTGTCCATCACTGCACGGTTCTGTGTCAAGTCCTCCATGATGTTCCTCACATCAGCTGGTGATTCCATTCCTGTCTGAGCAGCTACATTTGACATCAGATTGCCAAACATCGGGTTGTTGAGAACACTTGACAGCATACTGCCGAGGTCAACTTGCCCTTCACCACCCGGTCTTCTAAGAGGCATTCTAGCAGCAGATCGAGGAGTTGAAGATGGAGCTTGAGAAGCCGTAACACTGCCGCTGCTCGCATTAGCACCTCTTGAAACAAGAGCTTGCAGAGCCTGCTGTCCCCTCAGAACAGCTTCCTGGCTTCTAGGGACAGAAGTGGTGTTAACAGCTTCCCCAGAATCACTGCTAGTCCCAGATGGCTTTGTTACTCTGCTACGTCTCTGCAAGTGTAGTTAACATAATCAATGACATTGTTCTCTCAAATGAAAATCAATGACATTACAGCTAACAACAACAAATTACAAGCACTAGGACAAAATGCAAACTTTTGAGCAATAAAATTTGTGAGACTGTAGGACTAAGAACCAGGAACTTATTAGTATTTTACCTTGGGCTGCAGGCCACCACCAAGGCCAAGTGGTCCAGACCCACCACTGGCAGTAGGTTTAGCAGACTCTCCAGTTTCTCCATCTGACGGCTTGCTCTTCAGTTCAGAATTTTCTGCTGGCATGTCCAAAGGAACATCACCTGTGTGTGTGCCTGTCATCTGTCCTCCTAAGCTGGCTGCTGCCAACTCCCCAGAGTGTTGTTGACTGCTATCAACATCCGAGACACTCACAGTACTGATGTCCTGTGGTGTCAAACTGGGATCGGATGTATTTGAAGGCACAGTACCTAAATAGAGCAATAACAACAGAAACAGGAATGGTGAACGATTTGGTACAATTTTGCCTAGAGGGAAAAGAATTCAGATTACTTCAAAAAGAAGTACCTGCGCCAGTTGCATGAGATTGCACGTTCAGAGAAGTTTGTCCATGATGAGAACCCGGCAGCTCATTTTGTACTTGTGTATTTCCTGATGTAACAGAGCTCACGGTGCCAGCTCCATTGTTTGTGGTTGGGGGGTGAGGCCCCTGGGCTGCTGGGTTCAGCACAGATGATGTAAGTGAAGCCAATGCTTGTGGATTTGCGGCCAATGCATTGGCTACCTGTGCAGATATCTGTGCTATCATAGAAGAAATAGCACTGCCTGAAGAAGCTTGTGGAATAACATATGCCGGATTTGGTTGAGATCCATTGCCCGCTGCAGTCTGAGAACCTTGAGGACCAGTTGACTGGTTAGGTACTGCCACTTGGCTTCTCATTTGAACAGGAAGGATAACACCAACTGAGGACCTCCCTGGAAAGGCCGGAATAGCTGCAACAACTGTGTGTGGTGGCAATCCACGTGTAGCCGACGGGTTGCCTCCTTGAGTTCTTTCTGCATTTTGGCTTTCCCCATTGGCAGTGGTTGCAGAAGCAGTGGTTGAACCAACAGATGGACCACTTGTTGCAGAAGCACCTAGTATACAGGACAAAAGAAGAGTCAGGGGAAGCTCAGGGGATATCAAAATGTGACAAGCACTCATTGCAACTTAAAAATTAAAGCTCACATTTCATCTTATACTATCTAATTGTCATCCAAGAGACACAACACAGAACAGCAGACACAGAACACAGTATCTCAATGTGATCCCCATGCTGCATGTGCTCCCCACCGAGTGCATCAAGTGTCAAGAACACAAATGACATTTGGAAGCCAATATAATTTTAAAAAAAACATTTGTTGTATGTCCGCGTATCTGTCAATCACAAGGTTTAGAAACATATCTACTTCCTCATATGAGGACACCATTTATGATGCACCTAACACCTATAAACTCAGACAAATTAATAACCAGATACAATTTAGATGCTGTTTGGTGTTCTCAATGCGGGGGGGGGGGGGGGGGGGGGGGGGGGATAAACATAGATAATACACCATAAGAAGGTCACCTGTTTGCCCATTAACCCACTTATATATTAAAAAAATCCATAAAGCAAAAAATTTAAATAGTACTTGCAGTGGGAGATCTTACCACCATGAATATTGACACCATTTGCTCGAGAAGGATCAACAATACCAAATGGACCAGAGACACCAAAAACTGGCGGTATGCTAGAAACTCCAAAATGAGGGGCACTCTGGAAAGACGGCTGCGCGATGAAATAACGTGTTATTGTTACTGGAGTTGCAGAACACATCAAAACCAACACCAAGAAGTATCACAACACATCACCTGAACCATGATTGGACTTGGTCCTGTGGGGGTTATATAAACAGCAGGCCCAGCATTTACAAAAGCATTAATCTGCAAAATCAACAAGCTTTCAGAATACTTAAACCATGTGAATCACTTGTGTGATAGTGAAATTTATAGAAATATGCATACAGGAGATGGTCCCATTCTAAGCGTCATCATTGTCCGTCCAAGCTCAAAAAGCATAGACCCCAAATGCTGCATCGCTACTCCCAACTGTGCCGACTCATTCTGGATCTGGCTTCGCACAGATGGATCAGCAGTGGCAGCATCTGTCTGAATACGTTGTGCAAGATGCTGAAACAAAAATCAGAAGAATGTAGGTCACAAAGAAGTCCGCACAAATGTTCGCATTTATCTCTTCGGTTGTCTAAAAAATTATTTGAGAGAGAAACAATTTAACAGACACAAAACTGCATCATAGCATATGCACAATCAGTTGCCAAAAAACAAATCATGAAATTCTAACACCAGAAAAAGCATCAACAGTCCTATGAGCGTTGTGTTAAGAGAGTGAGGAAGGGAAATTTTCAAATGTTCAGTTTATATATAGATTTCCATAGCATTGTCTATAAAAGTACTCAAATTGTAACACTTGCTTAGAGAGCATTGGCTTGGAGACTACAATAGAAGGGAAAATAGTTAGGAAATATAGTATCTCTGTCAAAGGTCATCCATTGCAAAGGTCAGAAGCGCAGAATACAAACTACAAGAGGGAAAAGTAACATACAGAAAGCGCGGAAGAAGCACTGCCGCCAAGAAGTTGTTGGGCCCTTTCAACAACTGAAGCCAGCACCTCAGGACTTGGAAAGCTTTGGTTCAAGTAAGCATCATCTGTCGCTGGTGTTGGTGGTTCCTGAGCATTGGAGTCCATGGATGGTGGAACACCTTCATTTTCATATATCAAAAAAGAATTGCATAGATATTAGTGCTATTGACAAACAACAAATAAACCAGCTGCAAAAAGAATTACCATACCATTGTTCTGCAATACTTGGTCCATGCGATTGATATACTCCAAAAGGGTCGTCATGGAATCAGGAATAACCTATGATCAATGTTAAAGTTAGATGAATGAAATACAGATGGCAAAAGATGAGGAAGAAAATGATAACAGTATATTAACCATGTTGCGAGGAATAGCGCCGGAAGGTGGAAGCTGTGACACATGAATTTGATGATTGAGAATTGAGAACCCAGGTGGTGCCTGGCCTGGCTGAGCTCTTCCATTATTGGCCCCATCTGGTGGGGGCTGGTTTAATGGCACCTAATTAAGCAACCACAGAGAAGTTAAACATTAATGTATATATCAGCAACCCTAGATAGGCCTATTGAGGAAACCTCATTACCGAGAACGTAGCATTTGCCACACCACCAGGCATCCCAAGAAAGTTACCAAGAATATCCCGAACAGTCTGAACATAACAGAAGGGAGGAATTATACCAATGGGCAAGTGAAGCAAGCGATCATCTGACAGAAAATTATACAGAATGCTAGAGCAAAGCATATACCGCAGGAATGTCATTTATCACCCCCTCGGAAACCATAACATCTATAGTTTCCTAGAAGAGAATAAATAACAACTATTTAAGAATTATAATCGATGTTCAACCATTGCTAAATGGTAGGCAGAGCGGCAACTTTTCAAATAAATAAGTTAATATAATCAATGTTAACCATTACAAAAATGGTAGATGCATACCCTGGACATGTAATCTCCCAGTATTGCTCCATTTCCAGCATTATTAACTGCAACCACGACAAAAATGTAAAAGGTTCATAAGGCCAAGTCACAGTATACTGTCTTCCAAACATACTATACTAAAGATCATGACAAATGAATTGAATTCAGGAACAACCAATTACATCTAAAATGAGCAAAGGTACAGAAAATATAATCAGATAGCAGAAACAATCTGCACAAGCATATAACCCTGACTAGTCAACAGTGCCTCTGCATAGACTAAAGCAACAAATATACCAGAGGATTAATCAAGACCTCTTTCAGTTTAAATAGCCTGAAAACTCCACTGGCTCTTTACATCCACAGCTAGCTAGAACTATTTTAATCCTCCTTGTGTTAAACAACATTCATTATGGAATGTGCATTGCATATACTGCAGTTTGTGTGCAAATGGAGAACATGACATTTGGGAGGTGGATGCAGACTTAATTTGAGCTCCCATAATGCTGACGCAGGGTAAGGCGCACCATGTATGTATACTAAATCATGACAGCATATCAAAATATTTGTTGTGCTCAGGATTGATGATGTAGGTATCAGAGCAATGACATATCTGACTTGCCATTAGCATTGGGGTTTGCTTCAGGAGTCTCAGATGAATGCTGGCCCTCAGCCGTGCGCCGAGCCACCAAATGCAATGTATATCCATCTTCCAAATCTTTAGATTGTCAAGGATACATATATATGACAAGAGTTGTGACCAGAGAGCAATCAATACAATCCATGGATAAATGTGGCAGGAGAACAACTTAAAAAGCATCCATTAAAGTGTCAGATGAACAGGTATACGAATATTGCACGTAATCATGCTGTGAATGACAGAAACCAACAACTAACGACAACCTCCTATTATTGCACGTAATCTTCAGTAAAATCTACAGTTCCGGCGGTTACTAGTGAACAACTCGACTTAATAAATAAATGCATACCAAAAGCTTACAATGATTTGAAGTTCTGGTTCGTATTTCTAGGCAACTTCAATACGACAAAAACTTCGGTATGACTCATCAAGGTAATAACTGATGTGGAGATACAGATGGTTCAATAATTAAACTTTGTAGCCTTGACAGGAAACGAACAAACAAAAGGATACGGTATTCCGACAAGAGATGATCATCCTTTAAGACTCTTCCTCTAAAAATCAGCCGCTGCTGCTCCACAGGAATCATGGCGACATCTACTATCTTCTCCTTTAGGTTCAGAACAGTCTCCTGAGAAAAAATATTGGCAATTAGTTCAACAGAAAACACTGCACACAATAATATGCGCTATTCCGGCTCTAAATACAGGGATTGACAATTAACAGGGAGTTGAGCCTAAACAGAACAATAGCATTGTTAGCACTTGCAGGTAGTTCAGCAGCCAACAGACGGGCACGGCGGAACCAAACTAGAAAAGCCAGGGCATAATTACATTCTTGTCGACGCGGAGCTTGTGCACTTGCGACTCGAGGGTCTTGATGTTGATCTCGATGGTGGCGGATTCCGGGCCATCTGCGCCATCCCTCGCCGTCGAACTCCCGGCACCACTGGCACCGTCGTCAGCCATCCCTGCAGCCACACACAGAAAACCGATTAAGGATCACTCAGGCGCCATACAAAGTACAGGGCATGTAAACTGGCAAGGCGGGGGGCGCCTCTCGCCCTCCTCGGAGCTCTCCCTAGGGTTACCGACTCCGCCCCCGGCACAAGATCCCCGCGGAGGAACCACCGAGGGAAAAATCGGGCCTTTTGCTCCGGCGGGGCCCCGGAGGAACCGCCGCCGGCATTTCGGGGCGCCGGCTGGCGGCGGATCTAGGCGGCGTGCCGCCGGATGAAGTCCGTCTAGGGTTCGACCATGGGTGGGTGGGTGGCAGGGCAGGGCGCGCGTACCTCGGAAACCGTCGGCCAAGATCGCGGACGGCCGGGGAGGGGGGTCGGCGCAGCACGGCAGGAGGGGCGGGCGCGACGGGGCCGAGCGGGGACGGCGTGGGCGGCGGGGTGGGAGGAGGAGGGGTCGAAGGGCGAGGCGGAGGCGGCACGGCGGCGGCGCTAGGGCACGGCGGTGGGATTCAGGGGGAGGGGAGAAAGCCCGATGGATTTTGTTTTGACTGCGGCGACGAGTGTGAAGACTCGTCCTTGCGGTGGTCTCTGCCTTTTGCCTTGCCTTGGGCGCCGCTCCTTGTAGATTCTAGAACAGTCTAGGGAATGGCATTCTCTTGAGGAGAAAAATAGGTCTTTTATGCATAACCTTATACTACTACTACCTGAGTTTATATGGAAATTAGGTTTATGATAGAGCCCTTGTATGTCTTTCGGCCATGGATGTTGTTTGCTCTGACTCTAATGGCGGGGCTGATACGCTGTTTTTGTTTTCTGGCGGTGCTTTCTCTCCGGGAGATTATAGGTTAGGGTTGTTCGGGATCGTTTCCTTTTCCTTTCTCTCTCCCTCTCCTAACTGATTAGAGTGGTGGCGAAATGAAGGAGCGAGGCTACACCGTTGATGATGGGCGTGGAAGGAAGGGCCATCTGATGGTTTGAGCTACCCGACACGCCACCCCGGAGAAGAATGAGTAGAGTGATATGGATACGAGGTGGGGGTGGGGGTGATGGCGGATTCGTGTGTGTTAATATGGGGCCCGTGAAGTAAGGCGGGTATATATAATGTTTTGAGCGGCGATGGGGAGTTAGGGGGGCCATAATGAGAAGGGGTTGGCGGGAAAGAGGTTGACCGAGGGTGGGTGAGGTTGCACGTAACATAGGGCAAGGTGGTGTGATTCTCGAGGAGAGGAGAAATTTATATGGAAAATGGGACCCTCGTTAGGTTCAATAGCCCACACATATTATGTGCACAAGTTAAGAATCTTTTTTTTTAACAAAAGATGGGTCCGAAGGACCTAGAGAGCTTGCATTAAACATACAGTGGTGCCAGTATATAGCTCATAAGAGGACTCAAAAGAGAGGAAATCACAACATAGTCCTTGTAAATTGCAGGAAGGACCCCTGACCGAGATCTAAGAAAGCAATCAGGTCGAAAATGCAGCTTTCGCCGGGATACATTCCGGCCGCCGCCGGGGACAACACCACTTGGGACTGCCGGACCGCAACCACGCCATTATCAGCTCCACGAGAAGCCAAAAAAAGGTGGGATGGGCTCCAAACAGGAACTGCACTGCCTCCCTATAGGCATCGATGCCGGGAGGAATAACTTGAGTTGTCGCCGAAGAACACCAGGCCCCAGGCATCGCTCCATGGGGGGCCATGGCCGCCTTTCGGCCAGAAAAGATCATCGGTGAGGCAAAGGCCCGCAGCCGTACGCCACTGCCCAGTCCTACAAACGAGGACGGAGACCATGGCAGGCGCCAAATCTCCACCATAAGCGCCGATGAGGAAGAACCACCACCCAATTGCCTGGATCCCACAGTCCTCTTCTTCCCTTCTCCTTCACCACCATGGTGACCACGGGAGTAGTGAACAAAGAGCAGGCCATCCTCCAAAACGCTTATCATGGGAGTCGCCGACGCTTCTTCCTCCGACTGGATCTAGACCCCCATGGATCATCACAGGTAGAAGAAGAAGAGCAGTCGCACCTCTCGAGAGCAAAAAAAAGAAAAGAGCAGTCGAGAGCCACCGCACGTAGCTCGGATACGGCGTCGGCGCGCTCCGACACGGCATGACGCCAAACACCGCTGGGCAGACACAAACCTAGACCTAATATTCACAAGAATTCCCCTCGCACCTCTCCCATCTCTGATCCGGTTGGGCTTACCTCCGGAGAAGAAAGGGGATCGGGTTGGGGCCTCGAGTTCACGAGAGACTCTCAACGGGAAGGCAAGACTCCATGGTCGCTTGCGAAACAAGTTGACCTTTTGTGATGCATCTTAAGAATTGCATGTATCCAACTTTTCACAATAGTAGCAACACCCACTTTGTCGGTGGCAGCCATGGCTGGTCTTGGTCATCGGCGGGATGCCCTAGCGGACACGTGGTATGGTGGTTGGCGAGCAGTATCTTCCGCCACGTGTCAAAGTCGTTCTCCACGTGTCCATTAGGGATCTGGTTGCAATTTATAATATGAGCTGTATATATAAATTGATCAAATATGGCGGGGGTGAAGTGGTTTGTTGCAAAAAGAAAAACTTTACACTGTTGTAAGATGTAGCCATGATGGCCTTCCCTCAAAAAAAAAAGATGTATGTTTTCTTCTTGGCTGTATTTTTTTTTAGTTCCTTCAGAATTGGCATGTTTAATAAAACTTGGCAACAATTGAATTTGATACTCCTTGCACAAAATAGCTAACAATCAAACATTGCAAGACGACGGTGAAATAGTTTCATATATATGCAACAAGTGTAACCACAACAACATTTCATTGGAGGTTTCCTGAATCATTCTCATCAGCTGATCCTAAGCTAGAACTATGAATCCATCCCTATCAGATCATCCAAGAAACATAATGTCGGGGGCGTGACTGGATCACGCAGAGCTGCTCCAGCAGCATACACAAAAGACCAAAAATAGGCATTTGGCAACCGCAGCATCAGTAATGCCACTTGGGTCTCAGCTCCTCTTCTACCTCCGTCAGCTCCTGGTACCGGTACCACTGCGACGCCGCTTTACCGACTGGCAGTGGGGCGCGGACGAAGACCTCGACTGGTTTGGGTACACGTACTCTTAAATGCAACTCGCCACTGCCACCATTTTCTTCCTCGATGCTACTATCAGGGTCGCTAGATGGCACACCAAGTGGTTCAACCGCGATCCACCCGAGTCCAGATATCGCAATGTCACTAGCAGGCCTGCACAGGAAAGAAGGTGCCAATAAATCTTTCAGGATGTAAAATGTTCAAATAAACAAAAATGCTCTTATATAGAGAGTGTTATATATGGTTGCTTGTCATGAAGATAACATATCTGTGCCAAATACCAAAGCACTAATACCCTGGTACTGGCCAACAAATGACTGCTGCAAAGCTAAGACCCCAATGTTAGTTGCAAACATTACCTATCAAGCTCTTCATATTTTATCTGCAATTCGCGAACACCCTGAAGCCCACACCATCCTTCAGCTCTCTCCTGACCAGTTGGGGGAGTCAATGTAACTCCGACTTCTCTCTGGAAAGTGAAAAGAAAAGGACAACGGCTTCAATTTTGTTCAAAATGAAAGCACACAGTAATTCCTCATCCAAAATACCTCCGCCCAGCAAAACAAAGATGGCACAACACCAAAAGCTAGTTTTTAGCAGATGAGGTTACATGCGGTGGGACTCTTTTCTTTGAGATGAATAAAGCTTAAATAAAGAAATAACTCCATTTCACAAATGCAATGAAGTTTTGTAAATAAATTTTGCAAAAATAGATTATTACTTCTAAGTAGAAGAAAATCAAACTTGTGGAACAGCCACATACCTTGTAAAATTCATCTGCTTCTGTGGTGGGGACCATATTAATACCTAGCTTCTTTGGTCCATAGAATGTTAGCCGTGTGCGTGGAAGAGCCTGGCGATTTATTGGTTATCACTTAGTGGCTACTAATTTACGAGTGACATTGAGAAAGATGGAAAATATGAATACTGAAATTTTGAGAGCAATTAGGTACCTTAACAACATCGATACGGACAAGTCCCCCCCAGAACAACGTATTCCCGCTCAATCCAACATCTGTATCATTAGCCTGAACATAACATTATGGTCTGAAGAAAGAGATTAGTGCGGAAATTTAGAGAAAGTAACATCGATTTTACAGATCGGGGTATACATACAGGAAAACATCGCCCCTTTAGTCGACTTTGTGGTGCAAGAGAAGGCAGATCATCAGCGTGGATAACTGCTGCCTGTCTATGGTGAAGATGGACTCCAGGTGTGTCGTATAATTTCTGTCATGCATAGATTAAAATATATTAAAGTTCAAACTGGACACCACAGGAGAATACAAAATATAGGCACTTATCCGTGTCATTTAAATGTACTTTTTAGAACATGCTAAAAATATATATTATGGATGGAGATTTAAGGCATCTAATTATCCCATTCTCTAGGTGAGCAGCATTTTGTTTGGCATGTAAGCAGGGTACAGGAGAGATTATATTGGATTCTCTAACAGCCACATCACATCAATAATGATGATACACTAGGTTCACATGTAAAGTAGCATACATATCTGAATGTGAAAACAAGTAGAAGCATACCCCTCCTCCTAAAAATGCTTCGATCTGAATAGGACCTAAGGTTGTTCCAGGAACAGCAGATTGTATTGGCTTGTATTTTTGAGCTGCAGCTGCCACTGGATCTTTATATGCCATTGTTTCTACAACAGCAATCTCCAACTATTAGCACGATGAAGATATGGATGAACAAAAAAAAGACCACATAATCACAAAAAGGGTGGTAGAAGAATTTAAGGGCCTACTTAGCATAGCACTAATAAATGCAGATTTCCCAACATTTGCTGAACCCTGTAACAATATATGAACGCATCAGATTGTCAGATATATCTACAGTAGGCAATAAGCAGGCATGTTACTCGTACTGCTTGGATTGTCTTTTTTGTACCCATTAAATGTGCAAAATGAAAAACCAAATTAAGTAGATATATCTACAGCACAATGTGATATTTATGCCTTGGTCGCAATAGATGAATAATGCTTACCAGTATATATACATCTCGGGCCTGATAAGAGAGAATGAAAATGCAGTCAGGATTCTGCATGAGAAGTCAACAGCCAACAAGAATAGCTAGACAGTAAGTGGATAACAAGCCGACCTTCTTTTCCTGCTGAATCTCTGATATAACACCAGTGATGCCGACCAATGACTTTGAACTTGTCAAATGGACGCTAAGGACACTACGCACACAAAGAAAGATAATAAATTATCAGTTAGGTATAGATCTGACGAAATAGAAAGGAAAACTCAGCGGGGGAGGCGGGGGGAATCTCACTTGAGTTTCTTCCTAACAACAGACTCCACGACCCAATCGCCGATACAATTCAAATCTGTGTCTCTAGGAAGGAGATCAACCTACAGAACAGCTAGCTTTAGTTATCTGACAGCAGCAACAGTACTGAGAACTTGACAATGCACAAAATTCACCTTTGTTATCACAAGCACAATGGGATTGGCGCCGGCAAAATCGCGTATGCGTGCCAGGAAACTTCCATTGAAGTCAACTATGTCAACCTACATTCATATAGGAGCCAAAATGAGTGCAAGAAAATGCACACGCAAGAAAACCAAGTACTATGCATCAATCGATTGGGGCACGAGAGCCAGGATTGTTTACGAGTTTCACTATCAATGCTTTCTCGTGGCGGAGGTACGACAGCTTCTCCCTTAGCTCTTCGGCCGAAACAAACTGCTTGCCCCCCGGATAACCGCCATGGCCGCCGACGGCGGTCACCATGTGCCCGTGCGACAGCAGCTTGCACCGCCCGCATAGCACGGTTTTTAGTTGGTTGTGCCTCTTCTTCTGCTCACACAGGATTCAAACGAGACAATGTTGTCATGTCATATAATCGTACAAATGAAGATAGACGAACTGGTGTTGTAATGCTACAGATAAATTTTGCACTTGTAACTTCGATTAGTGCACGTAATACATCACAAGCAAGCAAACATGGTGTGATTTGGCATCGAATTCTGCCGACGGCGGGCGAAAGGGAACTTTTTTTTACTCCTCCCACATCGTGTCATGTTAGTCCATGCTCTGATAAGCCGATGAAGAGGCTAAAAATGGCAGCGAGCAGAGCCCGTGGACGCCTGCTTACCAGGTCGTAGGTGGCGGGCTCGACGTGGCCGGGGGAGCCCTCCTCGCCGGTGTGCAGCGGGGCGCCGCAGCCGTAGCAGCAGGCGACGCCGGAGGGCGTCTTCTTGGCCAGCGCCTTCCGCTTCTCCTTGCGGCGGCGGCGCCTCTCGGCGTCCTCCTCCGGCGCGCGCGCGCGGGCGCCCGCCGTGGCCGCGGCCGCGAGCTGCCGCCCCAGGTACACGTCGCCCCGCGTCGGCGCCGCGGGGCCGACTCCGTCCGCGGGAGGAGACGGCGGCGGCGAAGGGGACGGAGCGCTGGAAGGGGCGGCGCGCGCGCGGGTGGAGAGGGAGAGGGAGGCGGTGGCGGTGGCGGACGGGTGGTGCTTTCCGGGGACGGCGAGCGGCGGGGACGGGGATTTGGGGAAGGAGAGGAAGATGGGGCGGGGGCACGCCGACGCCATTGGAGGCGAGGCAGAGAGAAGGGAGAAAGGCGAAAGCTTTGGCTCGCCGTGGCGGGAGCGGTGGGTGGCCTTATCCGCTTCGCCGTCGTCGGAGCAAGACGGGCCGCACAAGGCCTGGCTACCGGCTGTTGTAATACATTCGGCCCATTGGAGAGCACTGCACCTGAGCCCAGCCTTTTCGGCCTGATAAACGTGTTCTGCCACCGAAATGGCGAAAACGGTGCCGACATCTATGCTAGTTTGTTCAGGTGACGTCGCTCGGTCAGTGCCGACATCTTTGTCAGGCATAGAAGTTTTCGGGCAACCGCCTTGACGGCGTTCTACGACGGCATCAAGGAGTCGCGGATGTGTGTCCAGACAAGGCCTTCAAGACGGCGGTGGAGGTCTTTGCCAAGGATCCTGTTTCTTCGGCTTCATCCACGTCGCGTCAGTGGTTCCTCCGGCGTTGTCGCGAAGCCGAAAGTGCTGGTGTTGGAGGTGGCTGGCGCTGCGACGGCGGTCTCATCCAAGGTATGGTGCACCTAGAGTTTCTTTGAAGGCGGAAGATGGTTGCCGGTTCTGGAGCCCCACAGCAGCGTTGCCTCATGAGTACTTCAGAATCGCGGTCCAAGAGAAGTGGAGATGTGCTCCGGCCGACAACCCACAGCGACAAGTGCGATGTCGTTGGAGGCAACTCCTATTCAGGGATCACAATGCATTTTTGATGCTATGGCTTTCTCTTGGATCTTGGCTTGGTGGAGACGTTTTCTTCTCCTTTCCGATGCATGCTCGGGCGATGACAGTGGCTGAAGATTGTGGTCGTTTTGTTGGTGGATGCAAGGAGACCAAAAAGATTGTCTGTAATTTTTCTTTATGTCTTGCAATTTCACTTGGTGTGCTGTTTACTTGGATTTCTCCTCAGATCTGTCATGTATGTTGTAATCTGTTGACATTATTAATATAAAAATATTGCACTTCTAAAAGAAAAAAGCGGGCTGCAGCCCAACTTCGCGCCAGCCGCCTGCCCGCTCGCTTCGCCTAGAAGTTTTTTTTTGTCTTTTTAGCTGTTCGTCTGGTAGGACAAAACCAACCGCCTTTTTGTAATATACTGTTGACAAAAAACTGAGCTCAAAAAAGGTTTACAGATTTTTTAAAAAAAATCATCAATTCTCACTTTTTTTAAAAAAATCATGGAATTTGAAAACAGTTTGCATATTTGAAAAAGTTCATGCTTTAGAAAATAAAAAATGCAAAACCAAAAGAAAATACTCATGAACTCAAAATAAGGTTCATAGATTTGAAAAATAAATTATAAATTTTGACAAAAATCATAAAGTTTTGATTAAAATTTATAGATTTGCAAAAAAGGTCATGGGAAAATGAAGGAAATTCAAAAAAAACATGAAATCTGCACTCATGAATTTTCAAAAAAAACTTCATCTATTTGAAAAAAAATCATCATTTTTTGAAAAAGGTTCATACATTTGCAAAAAATAAGGTTCACAAAAATGTAAAAAGTTCAAAATTTGAAAAGGTTCATGAATTTGAAAATTTTCATGGTAATTTGAAAAAGGTCATTGATATTTGAAAAAAATCACTCTTTTGAAAAATTTGCAAATTGGAAAAAGACTTTCCAAATCGATTTGTTTTCATGCATTTTTAAAAAGAAATAGAAAAAGAATGAAAAAAGGTCCAAAAAAACCTAAAACAAAAAATATGGTTGGAAAGCTTCTGAAAGATTCCCAAAACTGGGACCAACCCATTTTTGAGAAAAAAATGTGAGCACTAGTGTCAAGTCAAGGACTTGAACCCTAGTGGGCTAGTTCCACCACAAGGAATCTAACCATCCAAACTATGCTCAGTTCGCCATTCTCATATTTCTTATTTTTGGAAATTTGATACTTCCTCTGTCCCATAATATAATATGCTCATATTGGTTGTAGTAACACCCATATACCCCAAAAAAATGCCAAAATTTGACATGCACATACTCATATAAGATGTGTATATTGATTGTAATAACATCTATATTATAGGATGGAGGGAGTATAAATTAAGCTCAAACACTTAATGAAAAGATTATCTCAAGTCATATAAATGTATATTATTTCCTCTATTTTAATCTAGGCACATATCCAAAATGCTTCTGTACCAATGTAAAGTCACCATTTCCATGCATGCTAGATGGGTGGCAGTTTTCTCCTTACTTTCACACTAACTGCTCGGCGAAATGCCCAACTGAGTTAGAATGAGAAGGAAGAAGAAGATCCACGAGGGATTGCCACGTGGACGCAGACGCGGTCAAAACCACCTGAAGTGGTACGAGGGACTAAACTTATCCAGTTTGAGAAGTTGAGGGATTAAGGTTTGCAGGTTTTGGAGTTGAGGGCCATTTTTGTACTTTTGAAAGAGTTGAGGGATGAAATATTTACTTTTCTCATATTTATTATAACGCTAATTAATGTACCAGAATGGATCCTGCTTTGTCTAATGCCTCATTTTGCATGTGCTGATACATTACAATCGCCATCTTTAAAAAAAAATGTGTTTTTTTTTTGCCACTCAAGAACTAAGCTAGACAACCTACATAGAATAGACTGACAGGATCACACAAAGTTTGGTATACTAGTTTACAACAGACCTGAGAAATACAACTTACACAACCTACTACATCGGTACATATGGTGCTTGACCTTAAAAATGTGCTTTGTTTATTGATGCATAAAGGACGAATGATCATCAGAGGCGTGAAACACCATCATATGACATGAACTCTTGCTCAAAGCTATAGCACGGTTTCATGTTTTCAGATGCCAAATTAGCATTGACACAATCAGAAGCAACCAACTGATCAGAGCTATCTTTTTCTCTTGCTGGAGTTAGCAGTGGTTCCTTCTCTTGTGCATTCCCTGGATCAACACGGCACAATTTTAACCTTTCTGTTTGCAGAACCCTTAAAGCCATCTCCACGTGTTTCATGGTAGGTCTATCCTCACCTCGGAGCCTCAAGCACACCTCTGCAAGGGAAGCTACGCTGCTAATCTCTTCCTCAGTTGCTTCATCAAGAACTTGGGCAGCTACTATTTCTGTAACTTGTCTTGCTTTTAACCCCGAAAGAAAATAGTTTGACAAGTTTTGCTTCGAGCCGGATTCACTTGTGAATATTGGCTCTCTCTCCTGAGAAGTAGCTCAATGAGTACAACCCCAAAACTGTAGACATCACTTTTCTCATTTAATTGTCCAGTGTAGTAATATTCTGGGTCCAAGTACCCAAATGTGCCTTGTACATTTGTCACAATGTGGGTTTGGTCAATAGAAACTAGCCTCGAAGCCCCAAAATCAGCAACCTTAGCTGTGTAGTTTCCATCCAATAGTATATTGGATGATTTCACATCACCATGGAAGACTGATATTGATGCTGCGGAATGGAGATAAGAGAGAGCTCCTGCAGCTTCCAAAGCAATCCTTATGCAATCATCCCAAGATAAACAACTAGTGTTGGAATCAGAATGAAGAATACGAAACAATGATCCGTTGGGGATAAAATCGTACTCTAATAAAGGTACCTCTGTTTCAAGACAACATCCAAAAAGCTTTACAATGTTTCGGTGGTTTATCTGGGAGAGAATGGCGACCTCATTGATGAATTGATTGATCTCACCTTGCTCAATGACCTTAGACTTCTTTATGGCAACTACCCTTTGGTCGGATAGTATGCCCTCCACGGCCAACGATACGTGTTTGATGGAAGTTGTCTGTTGCCTTTTCTAGCTCTTCCACTGAGAAAATTCTTGTCTTGTCACTTGCATTTTCATCCGACGATATAAGTTTTTCTAAAAGAAGACCTTGGTTTTTCCTAAAATATTTCCTCTGCATCTGCCTTCGGATGTAGCTGTTCCATTTGTGTACAACAAAAACTCCACTCAAGCTAAGAAAAAGAACCCCGAAGCCACTGCTCAACCCAATGATAATACCTGAAAATATTAAACCATCTTAGCTAGCATATTGGATTGTTTTATTTTACATAGCGGTGAATCTGATGATACTCAAACACTCACCTACGTAAATATTTTGTCTTTTTGTACACTGCATTGTTGTAGTATCATAGTCCATTTTTGGAGGACACTTGGTGCAATAGTAGCAGCCCACAGTATTATGACAAACCTCTTCACATATACCTCTTGTATTAGTGCACTCATTAATATCTGCATCGCAATCTCATCTAGTTTAGGCCGTGAGGGATAAACTTTTTAAAAGAGGGAGGGAGGGAGGGATTACCCTGACAACCTGTACGCACGTACGGATTTCCTTGATAGCCTGCCGAACATTTGCAGCGATAACCATAGAAACCATTCATCGTAGAGTTGACAATCAAACATGTGCTATTGATGCTAACACATGCATACCTAGTTATGTCCATCTGTGCTTCTTGACAAGTTAGGTTAGCGACAGCCCACTGCACCGATGATGTGTGCCAATAACTACTCATATAGAGGTTAGATCCTTTTTCAATATAATTCGTTGAAAACTGCAGGTCGTAATAATCTGTGGTATAATTAATCTCAATTAGCCCCTCCTCAATATTTATGTACGTTACTTGATTCTCATCATCATCTTTCAATTGTAGTGTAGATGTCGTCCCATTAGTGCAATTCAGCTGAAATACCTCCCTCGCAAAACAGCCTTCTTCTAGGCCGAACGGAAATTGGATGTCAATGTTTCCACATCGTCGTGTGCAATTTGCCACTCGTTGAATTGGCTCATATCCTATTTTCACAAAGAAGAAAAATATAAGTTTTAGATGAAATGTAGTGTGCCATGTTGCGTTTAATATAGCAAGCTAATTAAAAAAATAGCAAGCCAATTTTTATTTTTGAGAATATGACCAGCCAAATTAAAGACATAATCCTATACTCCCTTCGTCCTTAAAAAAGTGAACTTCCAAGTTTCAACTTTATTGAAAGTCAATTTTTTTATGTTTGACCATATTTATACAATAATACACCAACATTTATGCCATCAAATTAGTAGCGTTAGATTCATGATAAAAATATATTTTCATCGTATACCTATTTGGTTTCACAAACATTGATATATTTTTGCCAAACTCGGTCAAACTTTGAGATAGTTTAACTCCCAAACAAAGTTGGAACTACATTTTTTTAAGGACGGAGGGAGTATATACCTAAGAGGGTGATTCTCACTACTTCTAATTATCTTAACATGCATGCTTCCACACCATTCAAATTGTCCTAGCCATAACATTACTAGCTTGATCCACTAGCATCCGTTTGATGTACGCATGAGAATCATCTACCATGCAACACGCATTAGTGCATTTTAAATGGGTTTTAAATCACATTGTTTCCACATCAACATGCATAAGAAAACACCCCAACATAATATGCAACAAAGCATAAAAAACCCTTAATATCAAACATACATGATAATTTTCATTCTATTATGCAAGATATTTTATAACTATGCAATAGTATAGCAGAATAAATCACAAGTATTTTCTGTTTTAGTTCTCGTATTGTTACTTCAATTATTCATGCTCTATACAATAAAATTACACTGAAATGTATTGCAAAACATCTTCGCATCAACGTGCGGGGTATCATCCAATTTTGCAAATGCGAGAAACAGAAACCAGGACTCGCTCCCATGTTGCTCCAAAGCGGTACTGGGGTGAACCCCAAATCCAGCAATTCTCCGCCCCACACTCTTCATCCTCCGCTCACAGCAACTCGTAGGCATAGCCGAGCAAAGGCGGCGGGGCCTTCTTTCGTGGCACGTACGGTAGGTGGTCGTGAGTGTGGCTGCAGGGGATCTGGTGTCGCACATGTTTCCTGCTGCTGCAGCTCATTACTCGGCAAGACATCGACTAGTCTTTGAGTTTAGGTGTTGAGGGATGGTGATTCGGATCCTGCATCAGGAGGATTGTGGCTCTTTCTGGTAGATGGTGCGGGATCCGACTAGGCATGGTGGATGTGGGATGTAGGCGTGGGCGACGGAGCAGCGACACCGGGTCAGTGGCAGTGGTTGCCGTCTCAAAGATGACGTGTTGCCACGCGCCACCAGGTCGATATTCATTAACGCCAGGGTTGGAGGCTGGGAGCACGGGGTTGCTGTGGAATGCGTCGTTAGAGCATCTACAACCATGATTGCTTAATTTGGCCCCCGTACGCCTGCGGACATGCCAGGTTAGTGTCCGGGCACGTTTTGGATCCTCACTTTCCTTGCAAAACAATCACACTCCTCATATTGTGCGGTCATATGCATATGATTGGCGGAGAGAAAGAGAGAGAAAAGAAAAGAAAGAGAAAAAGTGGTTTGCGATGGGCCAAATCCTACGTGGCTCCCTGCCCGGACACGCCCGTACGTTCCCATATCCTCCCCGCATATGGGTTAGATATGGGGCTGCAGGCCAGTTCGGGCGTTTGGTTCGGATATGGCACGTCCAGTCGGGTGGCTTTTTTTTAACTTTCCCTCCTGTTCGGACCAAACAGTCGGATGTGACATTTGAAGGCTTCGGTTGTAGACGCTCTTAGCACCCAGATCCATGCTATACGGTTGTTGGCTGGTGCGGGAGCTCAATGTCTGCGTCGATGGGGCCATCGATGGACGGAGCATGGCTTCTGCAGGTTGGTAGTATGGGTTGGCTCCGGAGTTCCCTGCGGACCTGCGGGCATCCGCCACGGGTGGAGGTGTGCCCCCAGTCGAGGAGGTCTCGCTCCCTCGATAGTGGTGGTGCGATGAGGATGGGTTGGGTTTGCGATGGGGGCGGTGTGGTGGATCCGTTGATCGCCAATTCGGTTTTCAAGAATGCGGAAAAGCAGACTAAAACCCGAGAAAAAATAAATCCCAAATATGGTAGGTACAGTCAACAGTAAAACTGGAAAGAAAAATAATAAAATGGGGTAATCGATGTCACAATTTTTGCTTAATTGAGCAAAGATTAAGAATTTTTGCTAAATGGGGTAAAATCTGTCACAAAGCTTGCGGGTTGAAAGTGGAATTCACTCTAAATTCTAAAATATTGGCAAAGAGTCATCACTGTCAAAAGTTCTCACTGAAACGCCAGTGAGAAAAAGAGAAGAAAAATGTTAGTATTAGCTAATCAGTTTTTGATTATTCACGGAAGAGCTTATCTTTTTTTTTTCTTCTCCATAAATACATGGATGAAATTTGGATTTGTAATTTTTGAACATGAAAGATACATCTTGTGCCGATATTTTTTCTTTTCATTCTTGTGACTTCTGGATGTGTTCATTTTGTATGAAGATTGTAACTAACAAACCATCCACCTTCAAAGTAGACTTTATACTAATTGTTCCCGGTGATGTTGTACAAGGTGCATGCACAGCAAAACTTACTGAAAGTTTTGTTATGAGAGGGAATTTGTTCAAAAACTGAAAGTTTGTTATGAGAGGAAATTTGTTCAAAATTAAGGGGGGGGGGGGGGGGGGGGGGGAGGGGGGGGGGGAATGAAGGTTACCTTTGTCGCGCGAGCAGCCACCGGGAACATAGGGATTGCCTACATACCCGCCGTTACAGTAGCAGTGGTAGCCGCTAGATGTCCAATCGCTATCGGTGCAGCTGCTATTGCTGCTGAGGCAGGCGTAGGTAGCTACGTCTGCCTCGGCGTCGGCACATCTTGGCTGATCCACCACACTCCACATGAGTTCTGCATTCCTCGCCCCGTCGCCGGACAAAGTTGAACTGAAACCCATTAAAGTTAAAGAGAAAACGGACGGAGCAGCACCAGGTGCCGTTGCAGTTCTGCATGGCCATCGTCTCGGCGATCTCCGTGCCGGGGCAGGTGGTCGAGCAGACCTTTGAGGCCGTGTTCATGTCGTGGTCCAGCATGTACACGTCGAAGCCGCAGCCAGTGACGTTAATGCTGGCTTCGAATAGAAAGAAAGATCTCCCGAGAGGTGACCAAGAGGACAGGTTGTAAATGTCCACGCCGGAGACGGATGTTGAGTAAATAGGTAATTTTTCACACTAGCGGGGTGGGACTAAACTTCCCACTACACCTAGTGCCATATAACCCACATGGGTTTTTAGAGATTTTTTAGAAATTGCTATATGGGCCTAGAGCCCATCTCAAATTTCAGCAACGGAGACATCGGCGTCGTCGGCAGAGGTGACGCTTATGTAATGCGTCAAGCCTACGTCGATGCCGCCGTCGACGATCTCGGTGATGCCGTCGCGCAAGAAGAGCTTGTGGGTGCCCGTGCTGCCGTCGACGACGCAGGTCAGGTTGAAGTCGGGGTCGCGGAAGCAGCCGGAGCCGATGCCGAACGGGTAGGCAAAGCTCAGATTGCCGCACTTCTTCGGACACCCACGGAGCATGGCCGGGGACGGGATGACAAGATTGCCCTCCTCATACGGCCGGCCATTTGTCGCTACGGCGCCAGACGCTCGTGTTGTCTGCGTCCCTAGCAACGCAAGCACAAGCACGAGGAAGCCGCACTCCATTCTCATATCTCCGCTCTGCTCTATCTGTTTTAGTACTGTTCTAATGAATCAACACAAGTTACATTATTTATAGGCCTAGAGCACAGTACCAGTCTGGTACCTTAATATTGTTGCAAGTACATTCGGGGCCTCTGCAAAGAGATAGCTGATTTGTGGTGCTGTTGCTAAACAAAAAAAGCTGATTTGTGGTGCCTCAGCCCCGATCGTTCTTGTCCCCACTGAAAAAATATCAGCGAACTCAGACAACTGGTCTGTCCTCATCATGGATGCTGGTTTCTCCTTGGACTAGGCAAGGTCTAAGAACAAGTTAGTTCAAAATATATCTTATTGTCATTCATAAATCATAAATGTTTATTGTAGCAAACTAAAGGCGTACATCGCTGCTTGCCCCGCTGTTCCTGACTTGTCCACATAGATCGAAGATTCGTTTTGTGTGCGGCTGGCTCCTGGCCATGTACTCTAGTCCAGATGAAATAAGTTTCTGCACTGATAAGGATTGTTTCCAGGGAAGTCTGTTTCCTTGCTGTTTCTTGTGAACGAACATGAAGCGACTGGCTATCTATCAGTTACTTGAACTCTTTTCTTTTTATCAGTCAATTTTTTCCTTTGTCTCCCCACAAAATAATAATAATAATAATAATCTTTGGTCCATAGGACAGGCAGATAACTCCGCCGTCTACCTATTCATCTCCATCAACCTAAACGCCTACCTATTCATCTCTATCAACCTAAACGCCGGCCCCTGCCACACAAGGGCCGGCGTCTGTACCGTGCCGCCTCGTTATCCCGTTCGGTCTGAGCCACACCCACCATCCACTCACTTGACAAATAAGCAACATGGTCAATGTGGACACAGTTGAAAATTAAAGAGTTTAACCAAACAAATATTCAAACTGAAAATATTTCAATACGCATTGCAGTGTGCGCCGGCAGCCTAGCTTCTCAGGTCGCTTTATTGCATGTACTATCATCTTCGTTGATGAAATATACTCCAGTTCTTCTAGCCATGTAGGCAATTTTATTTTTGAAAAGGGGAATATATTAATATCGTGAAGATACCAACTATACCCAGCCTCTGCACCTACAAGATGTCACAAAGACATCCAGGATGCACACAGCCAAAGAAGAAAATAAAAAGAAAGGAAAAAGACACTACTAGAAATCCCCATATTTCCGATGGTGAAATACAATAGCCGATGGGCCGTCGGTTATTAGAGTAATAGCCGACGGTAGTTCCAATGGCCGACCGTTATTGCCAACTCACAAGTATTACTACAAATAGCCGACGGTATACTAGATTGCCCGACGGTAAAAATCCAACTCCCGGATATCCAATTAAATGCCCGACGGTTCATTATAATGTCCGACGGTTTTTGCTACACCCTCGGGGATTACATGTAATGCCCCACGGTGAAATTTAATAGCCCAAGGTGAAAATAAAACTCTCGCCTATTAGTGGAAATGGCCGATGGTACATATGTGACTCTCGGTTATTTGGAAAATACCCGACGGGGGATAGCAATAACCGACTGTTAACTTTCACTCTCGGTGATATGCTTCAATGGATGACGCCAATAAACATGTGAATGACCAATATTAATTATATTCCAGATAATTCATGTATAAGAAAAATTCCAAGAATTAGGAACTAACATTTTCTATCGTAAGTGAATTTTATTATTTTTCACTTCTATTAAAAATTGTCCCAAACTATATAAATAGGAAGGTTTTAAAAGCACATATTTGAAAAAAAATTGCACTTACAAAGTATCATGTGGAAGACCCCGTTGAGAGTTGAGAAGAAGTTGTCATCCGCAACACAATCCTTATCTTCTCCTACGACATCGCCGGTTGGAGTAGAGATGGGAAAATGTCCTTAGTATAGTCTTGTATATACAATGTCAGGTCTAGGTTGGATCATCACCGTGTGGTACATGCGCCTTTCGAAAGTGGAGTGCACTCCCGCCGCCTCCTACAAGTGACCGGTGACTCATGAGGCTCACGAGAAATCTAAATTAAACATTTGGAGACTTACCGAAAAAGGCTTTCTTTGCCCCGCTTTATATACAAAGTAAAGATCACTGATACAACCACACGTCACCACCACACCCACACCCAAGGCATGATACATAGACGATGAGCGCAGCAGCACCCCCTAGCACTACACCGAGAAGAGATGAAGCCTCATATGACGGACCGTGGGCTCTAAGACGACGCCTTCAGAAAGGATACGACACCGGAGCGCCGCCACCGCTCGATCCGAAGATCAAAGTTTCCCATGGAGCCGTACGACAGGCAGTGAGAGAGCCATGACGACGCCTTCAAGAAGGGAATGAGCTTCGCCGCCGCCAATCTTTCCGAAGATAGAACGGGTTTTCACCCCGGCCAACACTCACCGCCACTGGACGCCATATCCCGGCCACCACGCCGCCCACACGATCATGGCCACCGGGCAGCACCAAGCCACGGCCTCTGCTCAAGAGCACCTCGCTACCACCACCAGGGCCGTCGCCCCAGCATCCAAGACCTAGACACTACCTCACTCAGAGACCCACCACTACCCCAACCAACGCGGTGAAAAGGTCCCACCATAGGGATCGACTCCTCTCAACAGCAGCACACATACCACCACCTAACACAAACACCTGGAAAAACATAAAAGGTCTCCAAAGGCAACGCCTCCAAGAAGGGAACAGTGCACAAGCGCCGTCATTGCCTGATCCAAGATATTAGGTTTTCATCCTGGAGAAAGTTCGTGCTCTCAAAACAATGCCTTCAGCAAGGCAATCGCCATACATAACCAATGAAGGTTGGACCTTAGTTTTTCACCCTGAAAGTCATGACTCGGCACCCGATGAGTACCACCAAAAATGAAATCCGTCAGTGTTGCCACCCCACTCATCACTGCCACTCCTGAGAGTTATCATACACCAGACTGACTCCATTGCCACCAAGGCTCCGTCCGACTAACTGATCCTCCGATCTCGGCCACCATGACCTTCTCCATCTTTGTCTCCACCATGGAAATCGAGAAGCCGACATGTCCCAAGGTGTCATCAACCAACAGAGCTTCACGCCACGCCCTCAGAACCTCGTAGGCTGATATGGACGTGCGCGACCGAAATCTAACCGATCCGGTATCCCAAGCTTCCCTAGCGGGCATTCCGGAACACGTCATTGGCTAGATCAAGAAGGACCGATCATGCAGGCAGAAGCCGTGATGCGAGAAGAGCATGAGGACCGACACCTTACTCATCATGGCAATAGCCCCCCACGCGCCCTAATCCAGCCTGCCGCCGCCAGACCGGGTGCCAGCACCACCATGGTGCCTAGCAGCCGGCGTCGTCAGGCACCAAGCTCCCACCATGACTTTGACTAGGAGGAGCAGAGCCCACACCAGGGACAGCCACCGCAGCCGGCGATGAGCCCTGGGACATTAGTAGGGAGAAAAGGCCAGGCCACCCACCAGCCAACCGAGCACCACCGGAGGATGCCTCTAGCGCGCCTACTCAGAGAACTCCCGTCGGTCAGATCTAAGATAGCCTTCTCCATCCTTGCCCGCCCCGCCCAACCAGGCTTCACAGCCACCGACGTGAGAAAGCCGAAGCCGCCACCCCGCCGTCATCGCGACCCAGGCGCACCATCGCACCACCGGCGCAGCCGTGCGCCGCGCCGCCGTCAAGCCCCGCGTTACAGCCTGACACCCCGCCTGGGAGCCACAACCCGCGCAACAACCCACCTGGAGGGGAGGGAAGATCCACGATGCTGGCCGGACTTTGCCCGACGGCACCCTAATGCAGCGGCGAGGGGCGGGGACGCAAGTTTGGCGAGGAAGACGACGGCTAGGTATTCACCCGGCCTCTCGCGGGAGAGGCATAGGCAATTGTGCATACCAAGTGATATCACAACCATGGTTGTAGAATCCGGTTTCACAATGAGAAAGTTTTCGCGTGGTATGAATCTAAAACTTGCCAATGAATATAATATGGATTGTGCAGCAGATGGATGCAAGGTGGATGATTATGATGGTGGCTCTAGTGGAGAGGCCAGGTTCTGTCAAGGAGGCAATCGATATGTTGGAGTGAAGGGGCAACTAAACTCTGGTTTTCCGTATCGAACGACAACGGTGTCTTGGTGTTGTTCTCCATCGTGAAGGCGTTGTCTTGTTTGCTCGCAGCGTCCTCGATACTGGAGATGCTGGTCGTCTAGTTGTTTGTTGGACTACTTCTCTGGTCCGCAAGCTTAGCTGTGTTTTCTATGTTTGGGTCGAGCATCTCATGTCTATCTACCCCGGACATCATTTTCACGTCTCTTGCATCTGTGCCATGTGTTGTACCACCTCCTATACTCATTCTAATTTCTTCTACCAATGAAATGATACACAACCTTGGCGTATTTGCGAAAAATATGTCAGGATGAGTGAGCTCATCCATAATCTACTCAGTGAAACAACCAAATTTAGTTATCAAGCCATTTAATTAGGACGAGGAAGATGATGTACCCCTAGAGAATGAGGCTAGTAATATATGTGAACCCGGTTATGAGGACCGGGCGGCTGAGCCTAGTAAACCTAAGCGTAAGTGGAAACGGAAGATCTATCCAGATTCCGCAGTTCGTAGGAGTGCTAGGATTCGAGTTACTAAAAAATTCCATGATGAACTATGAGAGGAATTTTTTGAAACAGCAGAGGTCTGAAGGACTTGGCTAAAAGAAGATTCCTAGCTGAGGCAGCTCTAGAGCAGAGGTTAGATTTTGTCGCTCTATCGGAGACGGGTAGAGATAACTTTGCGCCCCAGTTTCTCTCTTCTCCTGTGGGTGGTATTGATTTTGATTGGCATTGCCTCCCTCCGCGAGGAAGATCGGGTGGTATCTTACTAGGTGTGAGGTGCGATTCGCTTGAAGTCCGAAGTGTCGTGATGGGAGACTTCGCGTTCAAGTTTCGAGTCAGGTCTAGGGTAGATGGTTTTAACTGGGCTTTGGTGGCGGTTTATGGTGCCGCATAGCCTGAACTTAAAGCGGAGTTTCTGGCGGACCTTGTTCGAATCTGTGGGTCAGAACAGCTTCCAATTTTAGTTGGAGGTGATTTCAATATCATCAGGAGGAGACAGGAGAAGAACAATGATAACTTTGACGGCAGATGGTCGTTTATGTTCAATACCATTATTGAAAGCTTGGATCTGAGAGAGACAGAGCTTTCTGGGAGAAAGTTCACCTGGGCTAATGCTCTTCCAAACCCAACCTATGAAAAACTTGATCGAGTACTTGCGAGCATGGAGTGGGAACAAAAGTTCCCTCTGGTTACGGTGCAAGCTCTTTCGAGGGGAATATCTGATCACACCCCTTTGTTCGTGGACTCAGGGGAGCCGAACCATGAGGGTAACAAGAATACCTTCTCCTTCGAGATGTCTTGGTTTGAACGTGAGGGGTTCTTGGACTTGATCGCCAGAGAATGGGATAGAGGTGTAGGAGGCAAGAATGCGATAGAGCGTTGGCAGAATAAGATTAGGCATTTAAGAAGTTTCTTACGGGGTTGGGCTAAGCACCTCAGTGGTGTGTATAAGATTGAAAAGGATAGACTCCTTACTCTTATACAGGCCCTGGACATACAGGTCGAAGTCAATATCTTGTCGCCAGCTCAGCTTCAGGTTAAAAAATGAGGCGGAGAAGAGGCTGAAAGAACTGCTTCGCGAAGAAGAATTGAAGTGGGCTTTGTGTGCTAAAGTCCGCAGAGTGGTCCAAGGGGATGCGAACACTCAGTTCTTCTATTTGATAGCTAATGGCAAGCACAGAAAGAAGCGTATCTTTCAGCTTGAGCAAGACGAGGGCACTATTTTAGGTCAGGATAACCTAAAAACATATATTACTAACTATTATAAGCAGTTATTTGGACCTCCGGAGGATAATTGTGTGTCCCTCGATGAGTCCAGGACTGAGGACGTACCTCATCTATCAGCTGCTGATAATGATATTCTGGTTGCCCCGTTTTCGGAGAAGGAGGTTTTTGATGCTATTGCACAGATGAAAAACAACAAGGCTCCCGGACCGGATGGATTCCCGGCAGAGTTCTATAAAAAGTGCTGGCACATTATTAAGGGGGATTTGCTACCTATGTTCCATGATCTGTTCTCCGGACAGCTTCAATTATTTCACTTGAATTTTGGGACTATCACACTGCTTCCTAAGAAGATGGATGCTGTGAGAATTGAGCAATTCAGGCCGATCTGTCTCCTCAATGTTAGTTTCAAAATTTTCACCAAGGTCGGGACTAACAGACTCACACAGATTGTGCATTCTGTGGTGCAACAGTCCCAACTGCTTTCATGCCGGACAGAAATATCCTTGAAGGGGTGGTCGTCCTGCATGAAACACTCCATGAAATCCATTCCAAAAAATTAGATGGAGTAATTTTTAAGGTGGATTTCGAGAAAGCGTACGATAAGGTCAAATGGCCATTCCTCCAACAGTCATTGCGTATGAAAGGTTTTGATGAGGCCTGGCGCCGACAGGTTGAATCATTTACGCAAAAAGGTAGTGTGGGAATTAAAGTTAATGATGACATAGGTCATTACTTCCAGACACATAAAGGCCTCAGACAAGGAGATCCGATGTCCCCTATTTTGTTTAACATTGTGGTGGATATGTTAGCAATCTTGATAGGAAGGGCTAAGGAAAATGGTCAAGTAGGTGGATTGGTACCTCATCTTATTGATGGAGGTGTATCCATCCTTCAGTACGCTGATGATACAATCATCTTCATGGAGCATGACTTGGCCAAGGCTAGAAATATGAAGCTTGTGTTATGCCTTTTCAAACAATTGACCGGGTTAAAGATTAACTTTCATAAGAGCGAGCTGTTCTGTTTTGGTAGGGCCAAAGATGAACAGGATGCTTATAGGCAATTGTTTGGGTGCGAGTTGGGAGAGTTACCCTTCTCCTACCTGGGGATTCCAATCCACCATCGTAGGCTGACAAACAGAGAGTGGAAGTGCATCGAGGACCGATTTGAGAAGAAACTGAGCTGCTGGAAGGGTAAGCTCATGTCATACGGAGGCCGATTAATCCTGATTAATTCGGTGCTCACGAGTATGCCAATGTTTTTCCTATCGTTCTTTGAAGTCCCAGTTGGTGTTAGGAAGAGACTGGACTTCTATCGATCGCGTTTCTTTTGGCAGGGTGATGAGCTTAAAAGAAAATATCGGCTTGCTAAATGGGATATCATCTGTAGACCGAAAGACCAAGGGGGTCTAGGTATTGAGAATCTAGAAGTTAAGAATAAATGCCTTCTTAGCAAGTGGCTGTGGAAGCTCTCATCGGAGACTGATGCTATGTGGGCTCAAATCCTTCACAGCAAGTACCTCCAGACAAAAACTCTGTCCCAGGTTACAGTCAGGCCGACCGATTCGCCTTTCTGGAAAGGCCTGATGAAAGTCAAACATGCCTTATTTAATAGGACGAAGTTTGTTATTGGAAACGGCTCGAGTACACGTTTCTGGGAGGATACTTGGCTTGGCGAGACACCCCTGGCCATCCAATATCCGTCTTTGTACCGCATTGTTCAACGACGTGAGGTATTCGTCGCATCGGTCTTTTAGTCTACCCCCCTTAATATCCAGTTCCGACGAATGCTAGCGGGCAACCGTTGGGAAGAATGGCTCCGTCTAGTTAGGAGACTGATGGACGTCCAGCTTTCCCAACAACCCGATGAATTACGCTGGAAATTGACTAAGTCTGGAGTATTCACGGTTAAATCAATGTATATTGATGTTATTAATTCGAACTCCATTCCTACGTCTAAGCATGTTTGGGATGTCAAAGTTCCTTTGAAAATAAAAGTGTTTATGTGGTTTGTCCATAAACAAGTTATTTTAACTAAGGACAACTTGATAAAACGTAATTGGACAGGACCTACTAGGTGTAGTTTCTGCGATCGGGATGAGACTATCAAACACTTCTTTTTTGACTACCCGTTGGCCAAGGTACTTTGGCAGACAGTCCACATTGCTTTTAATATCAATCCATCGAATTCTGTTAATGCGTTATTTGGAACTTGGCTTAATGGGATTGAGCCTGGTTTAGCGAGACATATCCGGGTTGGAGTTTGTGCTTTGCTGTGGACTATCTGGACTTGCAGAAATGATTTGGTCTTTAACAGAATATCATGTATACATTTTTTGCAGGTCATATTCCGAACTACGGCACTGATCCGTTCGTGGTCGCTACTCACCCAGACGGAGGCCAGGGAGCATTTGGTTACTGGATCTTTCTGCTGGGAGATGGTAGCTCGGGATATCTTCAACCGGTTTGGATGGCGGTCATGTAATAGGATAGGTATTTAGTTTCCCTATCTAGTTCGAGCCGGCCGGTTGTGGCATCTTGTCTTGGCTAGTTGGTGTTTCTAGACTTTATTTGGCTCTGTGTGAGCTTTCTATACTTTTTTTACTTTTGGAGACTTTTGGAACCATGTTGGTACTTCTTTATTTGGTTAATAAGATGGCCGTATGCAGCGTTCTGATGCAGAGGCCGGGGAATCCCCCTTTTCGAAGAAAAAAATTAGGACGAGGGGAATTTGAGAAGTGCTCTCTTTACTAGTATTTACTAGTTGGATGCTCGTGCGTTGCCACAGGACAACAAACCTATATATAGTGATGTGCATGTCATATGTGGATTATGATTGTGTAGCGATAAATATTGTGTTGTAATTCATCCTCGCTACCTCCTCTACTCTATCGTCTGCCACTGACAATGGAGTCTCCTCTTTGTGCTCCTCTATCGTGTTGACCACGTGAGCACGAAATCGGTGAGCTCATGCTTATTTTGCTATCTTCTATCTCCCTCGACACCCTCATCCATGGTCTTTTCTAGCCCCGCCTACCAAAGCTACATGTTTCCTGGTCACCCTCGAGCACTCGCATCACCCCAAACTGAAGCGGCCTAACCCCCTTTGCTTTCCTACCCATGGAGATGTCCTCCCCGTCGCTCCCGTTCATTTCTTGAGCCACCCGTCATTTTGAGATTACTGTCATCTTTAACCATCTCCTTCACCCCCTCCTGCCCGATCTTGTCTAGCACCACATCGCCCTCCCTCCCCTCCAAAATTTTGTGGTATCACTCCCGCTTGCTTTCCCGGAACTTCCGCTTGATTTTTGAGCCATGCAGCCATGTTGTGCTTGTTGTCTGGAAGTGAATCGATGTGATAAGATCAATTAGTAGTACTTAGTGGCAAGAAAATGTTTTTCTCAGACTTGTGGGTTGTGCTTCAAGTGAACCGATCTAGCTTTTTCATATTCCTACAACCTGGTAAAGGTGTCCTCCATTGGGCAGAATACATATTTGTCGTGATGCCCAAATGAGTAAGGAGGGCAACGATCAAAGGATAGCCAAATATTGAAGAATGATAACGAAAAAGGAGGGCAGAGATAGAAACTTGGTTCGTACATATGATGTGTTATATAACGTACATTTAATGCAGCAGACGATGGGATGCGACACGGGACTATGGCACTGGCACAAGGTGCCTTTTGGACCAACCAAGCCTCCAATCGCAAGATTCGCAACCCGTGTCGAGCCTGTGCGCCCTAACCCGGGCAGGCCGAATGGTAGTGACGGCCTCATGAACAGCCGACCAGTTTTTTCCCGCCCATTTGCCGTCCTATGAAGCAAAAGTAGCCATGAGGAGCCGAACAACGGCCCGTGGGCTCCACGCACCTGGTGGAAAACAACAGGACAAAAGAGGAGGATGAGTAAAAAAACAGATCAAACATGGGTAGAGGGCAAACCGGATCTGAACCTTCGCCTTCATCAGTGCGAGGAGCAAGGGAGAGCAACAAGCGGGAGAAAAGAGCAAAGCAGGAAACCGGTACGCCTGTGAACAGGAAGAGGAAAGGAAAAGAGGGATGAGCGAGGAAAGCATATCAGCAACAAGAAAATGGGAGATAACATCCAAACCAGAACCAGTGAGCAAAACAGACGGCAAGCCAGCCAATGGTGCAAGGAGGATGCACACAAACAGCCGCCCTCACGACGAGGCAGGCGAAGACACAAACCTCAACCGAGGAAGCCACAGGCGAGCAGCACCACCGACGACGAACCTGAACGAACCAGCCGTTGCAAAGTGAAGGGAGGGACGCACAACCGCGCGTCTACTGCAACAAAAGACATACGGCGTGCTGCGATATGGGAGGAAGTCTGAGCAGAAGACGCGCTTTTAACGAGCCCATACCAACCGACGTTACATGTTCCATCCCATGCCAGCCAAGCCAGGCACACACCATGCACCAGACCGGGAAAAGCGAAAACAACAATGCTACACTCACGGACAGCTTTCTAGAGAATTAGAGCTATGGGCTGTTAAAAGCGTGTTTTCCGTCGTGAATCCCGAGGAGACACGCCTGGGTGCGCGCCGTCCGGGCAGATCGAACGGTGTGAAGAGCCCATGGGAGGCCACAACACTGTGCACGCGCGCAACGGATGGTGCGGAGGGCACTCTCGCCCGCGGAGGCGCCCAGGAGGCGGGTACTCCAGCATCCTTTATAGGAGTAATGTCTCTGTTGGACCTATGTTTTTATTTATTCGTGTAATATGTGTAATTCTTGGAGCATCATTTCCTTCTTCTATTTAAATAATAAAATTATCACATATGTAATCTTTTGATATTGGGAGAGAATTGCATGGGAGAGAATTGCAAGCTTTATATTACTCTATATGCTTCACTTATATCTGTTAGAGATGACGAAGTAGAAGCACTTTAATCTCTTTGTTCTTCACTCATATCTGTTGAAGTGTTGAAGAGTTGGAAAGGTAGTTGGCATATGAATTAATTTGCATATTGCTTGTAGAATTTAATGTGTTGGTACTGAAATGATAAGGATACATATATGGCATGATCAAAAAATTGCGTAAACAACTTCTAGAATTTACAACATATAGGACTGGATACTTGGCAATTGATTTTAGACAATTTGATAGCAATTGATAGGTTGCTCCACTCACCAAGGATACATTCTCATCTTAATTTTTGTATACATGTTGACTTTTGATTTAGTACAAACCAATAACACTTAATTACATGCATCAGACAAAAGTTCACCGGGAACAAAATACACTTACTAGTACAAGATTCTAATTAAATACTTGTTTACATTCATTTATTACTAGGGCCCACTATGTACTATAGGCTGACAGCACCATCTAATTGTCATCTTTATCGCTCAACTTGTACTTGCCTTGCCATTTCTCCTGCACCAAGTAAGAACCACAAACACATATGCCTTGTCATACAACTTGTCAAAGAGGCGGAAATAGGCAACTCTCCATGCTTTCTTGAATAACATGGCACAAAACACAACCCAAAGGCCAGCCACATACCCAGATCCAAGTCCAAAGTGAAAGAACATCTTTGCCTCATAAACACCGCCCCTTCTCGGTTGATTCACATGCTCCAGTGAGTTGTTTCCTGAGCAATTCCTTTCAAGAGGAGGGCCACACAAACCAATGTTACCAGTGTATATTGACGGGTTCTCAGTGTAGATAGTGTCAAGTTGACTTCCTGGAGGAATTCTTCCTGTAAGATTGTTATATGATAAGTCCAAGGAGCTTAAAAATGTCAATTCAGATAAGCTTGCCGGGATTTCACCATAAAGGTTGTTCCTTGAGAGGTCGAGTGATTCGATTGATTTCATAGCCCCAATCTTCGTGGGAATTTTCCCACTCAAGTGGTTCCATGATAAGTTTAAATTCAGTAATCCATCAAGAGAAGTTATCCTTTCTGGAATCTCTCCAATTAAGTGGTTGAGTGATAGGTCAATACCAACCACATCAAAAATTCCAGCACCATACTTCAGTTCTTGGCGCTTCATCACAACATGCCAAACTCCTCTAAATTGACCTACATTGTTGTTGTACCATGCAGACATGTCGTCCTCGGAGTTCTCTGGATCTTTTTGGGCCATTGATGTTAAATTTGACAAAGACTCAGGTATAACTCCAGATATATTATTTCCAGCTAAACTCAATTGATGAAGGTGTTGAAGATTGGTGATAGTCATCGGAATATCTCCATACAACAAGTTGTGGCTTAGTTGCAAAAAGCGCAACTGTACCAATTCTTCAATCCACAACGGCAATGTCCCATACAAATTGTTCCTTGAAAGATCCATGAAAGCCAAACTCGAGTAGTTTCGAAGTGATGATGGGAACTTGCCAGAAAAGCCGTTGTTACTTAAGAGGAGGAAAACCAAGTTAGGCCCGTGAGAACACTGAGGAAGTTCTCCCTCTAAAAAGTTGTCTGATAGATCCAAGACAAGTAGGTTCCGCAACTGACATATAGATCCAGGAATATGACCACTGAAGTAATTGGAGGACAAAGACAATTCTAGTAAAAATTGAGCTCCAGTTTCTATCGGAAGAGGTCCTGAGAAAGAATTATGCGATAAATCCATGTGCCTTAAGTTCTTCAGAGAAACCATGTGTTCCCTCGTGATCAGGCCATCCAGGTTATTGTTGCTAAGGTCAAGGTCAATCAAATCACCAAGCATACCAATCTTAGAAGGCACATGTCCACTCAAAAGGTTGTGAGAAAGAACAAGGTACCTCAATGTAGTGAAATTCCCTATGCCTAGTGGTATAGCTCCAGTAATATCATTGTAAGAAAGGTCGAGGATGTCTAATATAGTGCAACTCCCTATCCCTACTGGTATAGGTCCAGTGAGACTATTGCTGGAAAGAGAAAGATATGACAAACTAGTGCAATTTTCCAACCATGGCGGTATAGCTCCAGTAATGTTATTGTAGGACAGGTCGAGACTAGATAAGTTTGTTAAGTGGCCCATTCTGTTTGGCAGCATGCCAACCATATTGTTGCTGCTCAGCTTCAATTCTTGCAATTTGTTTGACGGGCAGCGTGGCAATTTCTCCATAAACTCTGTTATATTTCCAGAGGAGAGACTCCCATCAAGCCATATCATTTCCAAATCACATAGATTTTTCAAATCTACTGTCATTGTGGCTGTGTTTCCAGTTCCAAAAGAGTGGTGATAAAAGTTTAGCTGGCGGAGAAACGTCATGTTTCCTAGCGCATTAGGAAATGGACCATGCAGGGAGGTATGAGAAAGGTCGAGGTACTCGATGCTTGTTACGTTCCAAAACCAACTGGACGCAATTGGATGACCAAAGTAGTTAAGCGAGAGATCAAGGTGCTGAAGATTTGTGAGGTTTAGGTGTGTGAGGGATTGGTTTGTACTGGAAAGTGAGCAGTAAGAAAGGCGGAGGTCTTTCAAAGAAGGAATCATGTTCACCGCAAGAGGCCAATCAGCTATTGAGCTGAGATTCATAGAACTAATGTCAAGATACATCAACCTAGGTAAACGGGCTAACCATGAGATGTCTATCAAGTCCATCTCCATGTTGGAGATGTCGAGATATTCCAGCTTTGAAAGGTTGCCAAGCTGAGGAGGCACTGTATCGGAGCAATATATGTAGGAGAGATCGAGATGTCTCAAGTTCTTTAAAGAACCCAAGAACTCTGGAATACGTCCATCATGCCCACACAGAGATTGAGATACTCGAGATGCTCTAGAGAAAGCAAGGAAGGACTTATCTGGCCGACCAAAGAAAACCTCCGGCTAAGGTCAAGCCCGATGACACGGCCAGTCACGTTGCTGCAGGTGATGCCTGCCCATCGGCAGCAATCTTGGCGCCCTCGCTGCCACGACCCGAGTTCATCGCCGGTGTCGTTGATGCCTTGCTTGAATGCCAGCAGCGCGTCCCGCTCGCGCCGTATGCAGGTCACGGCGCCGGCGAACGCGTAGGCGACAAGGAATAAGCTGATCCAGGTTGCCGCTGCTGCCATGAGGAGCAAGACGGACTTGGCGGCAGGCGAACCATCCATGGTGGTGGTGTGCTAGCGATGACAGATGGTGGTGAGATGCTACAAAGACTGGGTTCAGTACATTATTAGTTTGTGCTACGAACGGTACATGCGATGGTGCACTTAAGAAGATATTTCGTGCATGAGGGTACTCGCTGTGTGCATCTACTGGTTACGAGTGAGTGGTTGGGATTTATGCCGTTCGTTCCATGGCAGCTATAACGTGTGTGTGCCGGCACGTACGTACCTCGACCCAGTCATATGGGCCGGTCAAGATCAAGTTAGTCGCCGTGACTTTAGATGAGAGATGGATTTGCCTCAAAAAAAAAAAGATGAGAGATGGATGTATCTGTGGAGGCCGTTAGTCGTCTGCCCCACCGTGGCTGCTACTAGTATTTGGTAGGAACTTTTCCTTGTGAATTCGCATAAGATTTGCACGAATCTCTGTGTAAAATCAAACAGTGTAGATGAGAATTAATTTACGAATCTCTGCCTAAAAATTGTGATCATTTACGATAATTAGAAATTAATTTACGACACTAAAAGCTATGACGAGGGTTACGTAACATCTGCCACAGAAATCCATTTTGTGATTTTCACACGAATCACAAATAATTATATTGTTTTACAAAATCTACAAGGGTAAGTTTCTATTCAAAATCTAAATGTTTGAATTTGTTTCAACATTTTTAGTGAATTCCACTTTTTACCCTCTTTCTGTGAATTTGTAACGGTGTTTACCTTATTTAATTTTTTTCTACCACAATTTACCCCAAGTTGTTGCATTGTGTCTAGCTTTACCCTATTTAAGATTCTTTTCCCAATTTTGACCTGTTGGGCCCACTTGTTAGGCCGACATGGCTAGTGTCTAGAATGACAAACCGTTTTCACCACTGCGTTTCTTGAGTTGATATCTTTGAAACTAGATCTCATGTTAATATGTTAGGATGATTTTTTTCCAAAAAAAAAGAAAACTAAAACAAAAAAACAGAAAGCCAAAAAAAGGAAAACTGAAAGCACAACTCTGCTTTTCACTTTTTTTGGAAGCACAACTATGTTTTTTCACTTTTCGGGAAGCACATTGTGCTTCATACCATGAAAACACAATTGTGCTTTTCACTTTTCAGGATGCTTCACCATGAATCGCAATTATGCTTTTCACATTTAGGAAGCACAGCTGCATTTTTTTTACACGTTGTGCTTCATGCGAGGAAACCAAAAAGAAAGATTTATTTTAAGAAAACCAAGCAAAAGCAAGAAAAAAATGTGTTCCCGCCGTTGCGCCCAGCGTGCAACACGCGACGTGTTATCAAATGATTCGAAACGGCACATGTCAAGCCTTTGGGCTGGAGCTGCATTATTGACCTGCCCCCCCCCCCCCCCCCCCCCCCCCCCCCCAACCACACACACACACACACAGGACCATGCCCGTGGCAGCACACCTCCTTGTTCCTCCTCCAAATCCAGTCCGCCTGCTTCACCACGCCGAGTCCACGGAAGGCCCTCAGCCTGGAGAGTGCAAGTGATGTATTTTCCACTGATTCTCCATTGCCAGCCAGCACCTCACTACCTACCCCTCTCAAGTCTCCGGCCTGTTCTTGATTGTTTTGGTTTTCGCGACTAGCAAGGTGCTAGTTCTGGACGCTGGCCCTCTAGCCATGGTGAGGCCGGTGGAGTCACATGCTTCTCTTAGCCTCGCCGATGCAGAAATACGCGTGCCGGGAACCAGGTGGCGCCAGGCAAAGAGAGGGCTTCTCCCCTGATTTGATGGGATCCAGGTGTGCTTCGAAGCTACCAGCGGCTGGATTAGGAGGTATGGTTAAGCTTTTAAATTTCAATGTGAACCCTGGGCTTGCAAGTGAATACTGTGGCCGGTTATGGTTTGTACTAGTAGAAAGTTATGTTTTGGGAAACTGCACGGCACCCAATATGGGTGAGCCTATCTCATATATATAAGGGTACACAAACTGTACACATATAAGATACAGGGTATACACATAAGCTACGTATAAACATTATCTAACACTCTCCCTCAATCTTAACTATGGCCTGAAGTACAAAGCAAGTTAAGATTGCGCCTACAACCTTCAAGCTGAGGTTGTGGAAGTGGCTTCGTGAAGATGTGGGCAAGTTGACCTTTGGAGGAGATGAACTTGATATGAAGAAGCTTCTGTGCAACACGTTCCCTCACAAAGTGATAGTCAACTTCGATGTGCTTGGTACAAGCAAGAAAAACTGGATTAAATGAAAGATACGTCGCACCAATATTATCACACCAAAGAACCGGTGGCTGCTCTTGAGAGACTCCCAACTCTCTCAACAGAGACTGTACCCAAATGAGCTCAGCCATGGCATTGGCAACCGCCTTGTACTCTGCTTCAGTGCTACTCCGAGATACTGTGGCCTTCTTGCGCGCACTCCAGGCGATCAAGTTGCGACCAAAGAAGACAACATAGCCCCCCGTTGATCGTCGGTCATCCAGGCTCCCAGCCCAATCTACATGAGAGAACACCAAGAGAGCACTCGAGGAGGTAGACTGAAGATGTAAGCCATATGACACAGTATGAGAGAGAGATAACGTAGTATACGCTTCACAGCTGACCAGTGTGAAGTCCGAGGAGCATGAAGATATTGGCACACACGGTTTACCACGTAGGAGATGTCCGACTGTGTGATAGTTAAGTACTGCAAGCCACCAACAATACCGCGGTACTCTGTAGCATCATCTGAAGGAAGCAAGGCACCATCCAAGGCTGATAACTGATCAATCGCGGACATAGGGGTGGTAGCATGCTTGCATTGCAACATACCAGCACATAGCAGAAATTCCAAGGAATACTTATGCTGAGTGAGAGTCAGGCCAACAGGGGACCATGAAACCTTCATACCAAGGAAGTAATGGAGAGCACCCAGATCCTTGACAACAAAATGACCACTCGGAGCAGATAGCAGATGATCAATGGCAGTCACTGAGGAGCTGATAAGAATAATGTCATCAACATAAACCAGCAGGTACTTAGTAATCCCAGGACGATGGAACAGGAATAGAGACGTGTCAGCAGTGGACGGAGCAAATCCAAGACGTCGATGAACCAAGCCAAGTCGGGCATGCCATGCACGAGGAGCCGCTTAAGTCCATAAAGCACCTTAACAAGACGAAACAAATGACGTGGATGAGCAGAATCAACAAAACCTGAAGGTTGCCGCATGTAAACCTCTTCCTCCAAGACCCCATGGAGAAAAGCATTCTGAACATCAAGCTGACGCAGAGACCATGATGACCCACAAGTATAGGGGATCACTCATAGTCCTTTCGATAAGTAAGAGTTTTGAACCCAACGAGGAGCAGAGGAAATGACAAGCTGTTTTCAGCAAGGTATTATCTGGAAGCACTAAAATTATCGGTAACAGGTAGTTTTGTGATAAGATAATTCTTAACGGGTAACAAGTAACCAGTGCGAAGGTGCAGCAAGGTGGCCCAATCCATTTTTTAGCAAAGGATAAGCCTGGACAAACTCTTATCTAAAGCAAAGCGCTCCCGAGGACATATGTGAATAACTGTCAAGTTAGTTTTCATCATGCTCACATGATTCTGGACCAGTGCTTGGGTGTTGTCCTTACTTGGAGAAGCCCCCCACTTGTGATTAACCCCTCTCGCAAGCATCCACAACTATGAAAGAAGAATTAAGATAAATCTAACCATAGCATGAAACATGTGGATCCAAATCAGCCCCTTACGAAGCAACACATAAACTAGGGTTTAAGCTTCTGTCACTCTAGCAACCCATCATCTACTTATTACTTCCCAATGTCTTCCCCTAGGCCCAAATCATGGTGAAGTGCCATGTACTCGATGTTCACATAAAGCCACTAGCGGAAAGACAATATACATCTCATCAAAATATCGAACGAATACCAAATTCACATGATTACTTATAACTGACTGCTCCCATGTCCTCGGGAACAAACGTAACTACTCACAAATCATGTTCATGTTCAAGATCAGAGGGCTAATAAATATAATTAGGATCTTAACATATGATATTCCACCAAATAAACCAACTAGCATCAACTACAAGGAGTAATCAACACTACTAGCAATCCACAGGTACCAATATGAGGTTTTGAGACAAAGATTGAATACAAGAGATGAACTAGGGTTTGAGAGGAGATGGTGCTGGTGAACATGTTGATGAAGATTGACCCTCCCTCGATGAGAGGATCGTTGGTGATGACGATGGCTTCGATTTCCCCCTCATTACTAGGGAAAACCCTAGTAGTAGCGCTTGTTTTATAGCTAGCAATAGCGCTTGTACGAGCGCTACCACTAAGGCGCTACAGCTAACTAGTAGCAATAGCACTGGAAAGGGAGCGCTACTGCTATACCTAGTTAGCAATAGCGCTTTTGTTGGGAAAGCGCTACTGATAGTAGTAAGTAGCAGTAGCGTTTCTTCTGAAAAGCGCTGCTGCTAACTTTTCCTGTATTTTTAAAAATATAACTTATTTTCGTTGTGGTTTTATATACAGTACTTCCATCATATGATTTTATGACCATGATTAGTTATTATATATAACAATGGGTGAAATGAATGTGGAGTAGATTCAAGTGGAGGCAACATGTGGTGCATGTTGAAAGTACTACTAATCCATACTAAGTTTGGATTAGTAGTACTTTCGATGTACAATTTACCATTGTATTGGGTGTGTTGGGGACACAAGAGACTCTTTGTTATTTGGTTGCAGGATTGCTTGAGAGAGACCATCTCCATCCTACGCCTCCCTTGGATTGATAAACCTTAGGTCATCCACTTGAGTGAAATTTGCTACTGTCCTACAAAACTCTGCGCTTGGAGGCCCAACACGAGTCTACAAGAAGAAGGTTGCGTAGTAGACATCACGGGCGTGGTGGCTAGCATTGGTGGGCCATGGCCGGCCTCAATGTGCATGCCTCGGCTGGGTAGGGTGTTGGAAATATGCTCTAGAGGCAATAACAAATTAGTTATTATTATATTTCCTTGTTCATGATAATCGTTTATTATCCATGCTAGAATTGTATTGATAGGAAACTCAGATACATGTGTGGATACATAGACAACACCATGTCCCTAGTAAGCCTCTAGTTGACTAGCTCGTTGATCAATAGATGATTACGGTTTCCTGACCATGGACATTGGATGTCGTTGATAACGGGATCACATCATTAGGAGAATCATGTGATGGACAAGACCCAATCCTAAGCCTAGCACAAAGATCGTGTAGTTCATATGCTAAAGCTTTTCTAATGTCAAGTATCATTTCCTTACACCATGAGATTGTGCAACTCCCGGATACCGTAGGAATGCTTTGGGTGTGCCAAACGTCACAACGTAACTGGGTGGCTATAAAGGTACACTATGGGTATCTCCGAAAGTGTCTGTTGGGTTGGCACGAATCGAGACTGGGATTTGTCACTCCGTGTGACGGAGAGGTATCTCTGGGCCCACTCGGTAGGACATCATCATATCCGCAATGTGACCAAGGAGTTGATCACGGGATGATGTGTTACGGAACGAGTAAAGAGACTTGCCGGTAAAGAGATTGAACAAGGTATTGGATACCGACGATCGAATCTCGGGCAAGTACTATATCGCTAGACAAAGGGAATTGAATACGGGATTGATTAAATCCTCGACATCGTGGTTCATCCGATGAGATCATCGTGGAACATGTGGGAGCCAACATGGGTATCCAGATCCTGCTGTTGGTTATTGGCCGGAGAGGTGTCTCGGTCATGTCTGCATGGTTCCCGAACCCGTAGGGTCTACACACTTAAGGTTCGATGACGCTAGGGTTATAAGGAATAGATATACGTGGTTACCGAATGTTGTTCGGAGTCCCGGATGAGATCCCGGACATCATGAGGAGTTCCGGAATGGTCCGGAGGTAAAGATTTATATATGGGAAGTCCTGTTTTGGTCACCGGAAAAGTTTCGGGTGCTATCGGTAACGTACCGGGACCACCAGGAGGGTCCCAGGGGTCCACCAGGTGGGGCTACCTGCCCCAGAGGGCTGCGTGGGACAAGTGTGAGAGGGGACCAGCCCCAGGTGGGCTGGTGCGCCCCCCCACCAGGGCCCAAGGCGAAGAGAGAAGGGAAAAGGGGGAAACCCTAGGCTCAGATGGGCCTAAGGCCCACCTAGTGGTGCGCCCCCCCTCTCTCCCCCCTTGGCCGCCCCCTAGATGGGATCTAGGGCTGGCCGCCACCCCTAGGGGTGGAAACCTAGGTGGGGGCGCAGCCCCTCCCTTTCCCCTATATATAGTGGGGTTTTGGGCTGCCATACACACGAGAACATCTCCTTCTTGGCGCAGCCCTACCCCTCTCCCTCCTCGTCTCTTGCGGTGCTTGGCGAAGCCCTGCTGGAGTACCACGCTCCTCCACCACCACCACGCCGTCGTGCTGCTGCTGGACGGAGTCTTCCCCAACCTCTCCTTCTCCCCTTGCTGGATCAAGGCGTGGGAGACGCCACCGGGCTGCATGTGTGTTGAACACGGAGGTGCCGTCCGTTCGGCACTAGGATCATCGGTGATTTGGATCACGGCGAGTACGACTCCATCAACCCCGTTCACTTGAACGCTTCCGCTTAGCGATCTACAAGGGTATGTAGATGCACTCTCCTTCCCTCGTTGCTAGATTACTCCATAGATTGATCTTGGTGATGCGTAGAAAATTTTGAATTTCTGCTACGTTCCCCAACAGTGGCATCATGAGCTAGGTCTATGCGTAGTTTCTATGCATGAGTAGAACACAAAGTAGTTGTGGGCGTCGATTTTGTCAATTTACTTGCCGTTACTAGTCTTATCTTGATTCGGCGGCATTGTGGGATGAAGCGGCCCGGACCAACCTTACACGTACGCTTACGTGAGACCGGTTCCACCGACTGACATGCACTAGTTGCATAAGGTGGCTGGCGGGTGTCTGTCTCTCCCACTTTAGTCGGATCAGATTCGATGAACAGGGTCCTTATGAAGGGTAAATAGAAATTGGCAATTCACGTTGTGGTTTTGGCGTAGGTAAGAAACGTTCTTGCTAGCAACCTATAGCAGCCACGTAAAAACTTGCAACAACAATTAGAGGACGTCTAACTTGTTTTTGCAGCATATGCCGTGTGATGTGATATGGCCAAAAGTATGTGATGAATGATATATGTGATGTATGAGATTGATCATGTTCTTGTAATAGGAATCACGACTTGCATGTCGATGAGTATGACAACCGGCAGGAGCCATAGGAGTTGTCTTAATTTATTTATGACCTGCGTGTCAACATAAATGTCATGTAATTACTTTACTTTATTGCTAACCGTTAGCTGTAGTAGTAGAAGTAATAGTTGGCAAGACAACTTGATGAAGACACGATGATGGAGATCATGGTGTCATGCCGGTGACGATGATGATCATGGAGCCCCGAAGATGGAGATCAAAAGGAGCAAAATGATATTGGCCATATCATGTCACTATTTGATTGCATGTGATGTTTATCATGTTTTACATCTTATTTGCTTAGAACGACGGTAGCTTAAATAAGATGACCCCTCACTAAAATTTCAAGAAAAGTGTTCCCCCTAACTGTGCACCGTTGCGAAGGTTCGTCGTTTCGAAGCACCACGTGATGATTGAGTGTGATAGATTCTTACGTTCGAATACAACGGGTGTTGACGAGCCTAGCATGTACAGACATGGCCTCGGAACACATGCGAAACACTTAGGTTGACTTGACGAGCCTAGCATGTACAGACATGGCCTCGGAACACAGAGGACCGAAAGGTCGAACATGAGTCGTATAGAAGATGCGATCAACATGAGATGTTCACCGATGATGACTAGTCCGTCTCACGTGATGATCGGACATGGCCTAGTCGATTCGGATCATGTATCACTTAGATGACTAGAGGGTTGTCTATCTGAGTGGGAGTTCATGAAATAATCAGATGAACTCAATTATCATGAACATAGTCAAAAGGACTTTGCAAATTATGTCGTAGCTTACGCTTTAGTTCTACTGGTTTAGATATGTTCCTAGAGAAAAATTTAGTTGAAAGTTGATAGTAGCAATTATGCGGACTGGGTCCGTAAACTGAGGATTGTCCTCATTGCTGCGCAGAAGGATTATGTCCTTAATGCACCGCTCAGTGAGCTGAACCTCGAGCGTCGTTGTGGATGTTGCGAACATCTGACACACACGTTTTGATGACTACATGATAGTTCAGTGTGTAATGCTAAATGGTTTAGAATTGAGGCACCAAAGACGTTTTTGAAACATCGCAGAACATATGAGATGTTCCAAGGACTGAAATTGGGATTTCAGGCCAGTGCCCACGTCAAGAGGTATGAGACCTTTGACAAGTTTCTTAAGACTGCAAACTAAGGAGAAAAGCTCAATCATTGAGCATGTGCTCAGATTGGATGAGTACAACAATCGCTTGAATCGAGTGGGAGTTGATCTTCCAGATGAGATAGTGATGGTTCTCCAAAGTCACTGCCACCAAGCTACTAGAGCTTCGTGATGAACTATAACATATCCGGGATAGACATGATCCTTGAGCTATTCGCGACACCGCGAAAGTAGAAATCAAAAGGGAGCATCAATTGTTGATGGTTAGTAAAACCACTAGTTTCAAGAAGGGCAAGGGCAAGAAAGGGATACTTCGTGAAACAACAAATCAGTTGCTGCTCTAGTGAAGAAACCCAAAGTTGAACCCAAGCCCGAGACTAAGTGCTTCTATAATATGGGGAACGGTCACTGAAGCAGAACCACCCTAGATACTTGGTAGATGAGAAGGCTAGCAGGGTTGACGGAAGTATGTATTGGACATACATTATATTAATGTGTACTTTACTAGTACTCCTAGTAGCAACAGGGTATTAGATACCGGTTCGGTTGCTAAGTGTTAGTAACTCGAAATAAAAGGCTACAGAATAAACGGAGACTAGCCAAAGGTGAGACAAGATATGTGTTGGAAGAGTTTCCAAGGTTGATGTGATCAAACATCGCACGCTTCGTCTACCATCGAGATTGGTGTTAAACCTAAATAATTGTTATTTGGTGTTTGCATTGAGCATGGACATGATTAGATTATGTTCATCGCAATACAGTTATTCATTTAAGGAGAATAATGGTTACTCTGTTTATTTGAATATAATACCTTCAATGGTCTTTCACCTGAAATGAATGGTTCATTGAATCCCGATCGTAGTGATACACATGTTCATGCCAAAAATATAAGATAGTAATGATATTACCACATACTTGTGGCACTGCAATTTGAGTCATATTGGTATAAAACGCATGAAGAAGCTCCATGTTGATGGATCTTTGGACTCACTTGATTTTGAATCACTTGAGACATGCAAGTCATACCCCATGGGCAAGATGACTGAAAGGCCTCATTTTCAGTAAGATGGAACAAGAAAGCAACTTGTTGGAAGTAATACATCTTGATGTGTACAATCCAATGAGTGCTGAGGCATGTAGTGGATATCGTTATGTTCTTACTTCACAGATGATTTGAGTAGATGTTGTATATTTACTTGATGAATCACGAGTTTGAATTATTGAAAGGTTCAAGTAATTTTAGGGTGAAGTTGAAAGATCGTCGTGACAAGAGGATAAAATATCTATGATATGACCATAGAGATGAATATCTGAATTACAAGTTTGGCACAGAATTAAGACATTGTGGAAATGGTTTCACAACTGATACAGCCTAGGAACACCATAGTGTGATGGTGTGTCCGAACATCATAACTGCACCCTATTAGATATGATGCATACCATGATGTCTCTTATCAAATTACCACGATAGTTTATGGGTTAGGCATTAGAGACAACCACATTCACTTTAAATAGGGCACCACATAATTCCGATAAGATGACACCGTATGAACTATGGTTTAGAGAAACCTAAGCTGTCATTTCTTAAAAGTTTGGGGCTGCGACGCTTATGTGAAAAAAGTTTCAGGCTGATAAGCTCGAACCCAAAGCGGATAAATGCATCTTCATAGGACACCCAAAACAGTTGGGTATACCTCCTGTCTCAGATCCGAAAGCAATAGGGATTGTTTCTAGAATTGGGTCCTTTCTCGAGGAAAAGTTTCTCTCGAAAGAATTGAGTGGGAGGTGGAGACTTGATGAGGTTATTGAACCGTCACTTCAACTAGTGTATAGCAGGGCACAAGGAGTTGTTCCTGTGGCACCAACACCAATTGAAGTGGAAGCTTATGATAGTGATCATGAAACTTCGGATCAAGTCACTACCAAAACCTCGTAGGACGACAAGGATGCGTACTACTTTAGAGTGGTACGTAACCCTGTCTTAAAGGTCACGTTGTTGGACAACGATGAACCTATGAGCTATGGAGAAGCGATGGTGGGCCCGGATTCCGAAAATTGGCTCGAGGCCATAAAATCCGAGAGAGGATCCATGTATGAAAACAAGGTGTAGACTTTGGAAGAACTACTTGATGGTCGTAAGGCTGTTAGGTATATGTGGATTTTAAGAAGAAGACGGACGTGGACGGTAATGTCATTGTCTATGAAGCTCGACTTGTGGCGAAGAGTTTTTCAAAAGTTCAAGCAGTTGACTACGATGAGATTTTCTCACCCGTAGCGATGCTTAAGTCCATCGGAATCATGTTAGCATAAGCTGCATTTATGAAATCTGGCGGATGGATGTCAAAACAAGTTTCCTTACCAGTTTTCATAAAGGTTGTATGTGATACAATCAGAAAGGTTTTGTCTATCCTAAGGATGCTAAAAGGTATGCTAGCTCCAGCGATCCTTCCATGGACTAGAGCAAGCATCTCGGAGTCGGAATATACACTTTGATGGAGTAATCAAAGTTTATGGGTTTGTACAGAGTTTGTTAGAAACTTGTATTTACAATAAAGTGAGTGGGAGCACTACGACATTTCTGATAAGTATATGTGGATGACATATTGTTGATCCGAAATGATGTGGAATTTCTGGAAAGCATATAGGGTTATTTGAAAGGTGTTTTTCAATGGAAAACCTGGATTAAGCTACTTGAACATTGAGCATCAAGATCTATAAGGATAGATAAAAAACGCTTAATGGTACTTTCAAATGAGCACATACCTTGACATGATCTTGAAGGTGTTCAAGATGGATCAGCCAAAGAAGGAGTTCTTGCCTGAGTTGTAAGGTATGAAGTTAAGACTTAAAGTTCGACCACGGCAGGAGAAAGAGGAAGGACGAAGGTTGTCCCCTATGCTTTTGTCATAGGCTCTGCCATGCTGAGTACAGCACCTGATGTGTGCCTTGCCACATGTCTGGCAAGAGGGTACAAAGGTGATCTAGGAGTAGATCACCAGATAGCGGTCAAAATTATCCTTAGAGGAATAAGGATATGTTTCTCGGTTATGGAGGTGATAAAGAGTTTGACGTAAAGAGTTACGTCGATGCAAGCTTAACACCTATCCGGATAGCTCTGAGTAGAAATACCGGATACGTATAATGGAGCAACAATTTAGAATAGCTCCAAGTAGAACAGTTATTTGAAATGGCTCCAAATATAGCGTAGAGATTTGCAAAGTACATACGGATCTGAATGTGACAGACCCGTTGACTAAAACCTCTCTCACAAGCAACATGATCAAACCCAGAACTCATTGAGTGTTAATCACATAGTGATGTGAACTAGATTATTGACTCTAGTAAACTCTTTGGATATTGGTCACATGGCGATGTGACCTGTGAATCACATGGTGATGTGAATCGCATAGTGGGAGACTGTTGGAAATATGCTCTAGAGGCAATAACAAATTAGTTATTATTATATTTCCTTGTTCATGATAATCGTTTATTATCCATGCTAGAATTGTATTGATAGGAAACTCAGATACATGTGTGGATACATAGACAACACCATGTCCCTAGTAAGCCTCTAGTTGACTAGCTCGTTGATCAATAGATGGTTACTGTTTCCTGACCATGGACATTGGATGTCGTTGATAACGGGATCACATCATTAGGAGAATCATCTGATGGACAAGACCCAATCCTAAGCCTAGCACAAAGATCGTGTAGTTCATATGCTAAAGCTTTTCTAATGTCAAGTATCATTTCCTTAGACCATGAGATTGTGCAACTCCCGAATACCGTAGGAATGCTTTGGGTGTGCCAAACGTCACAAGGTAACTGGGTGGCTATAAAGGTACACTACGGGTATCTCCGAAAGTGTCTGTTGGGTTGGCACGAATCGAGACTGGGATTTGTCACTCCGTGTGACGGAGAGTTATCTCTGGGCCCACTCGGTAGGACATCATCATATGTGCAATGTGACCAAGGAGTTGATCACGGGATGATGTGTTACGGAATGAGTAAAGAGACTTGCCGGTAACGAGATTGAACAAGGTATCGGATACCGATGATTGAATCTCAGGCAAGTACAATACCGCTAGACAAAGGGAATTGAATACGGGATTGATTAAATCCTCGACATCGTGGTTCATCCGATGAGATCATCATGGAACATGTGGGAGCCAATAAGGGTATCCAGATCCCGCTGTTGGTTATTGGCCGGAGAGGTGTCTCGGTCATGTCTGCATGGTTCCCGAACCCGTAGGGTCTACACACTTAAGGTTCGATGACACTAGGGTTATAGGGAATAGATATACGTGGTTACCGAATGTTGTTCGGAGTCCCGGATGAGATCCCGGACATCACGAGGAGTTCCGGAATGGTCTGAAGGTAAAGATTTATATATGGGAAGTCCTGTTTTGGTCACCGAAAAAGTTTCGGGTGCTATCGGTAACGTACCGGGACCACCGGGAGGGTCCCGGGGGTCCACCAGGTGGGGCTACCTGCCCCAGAGGGCTGCGTGGGCCAAGTGTGAGAGGGGACCAGCCCCAGGTGGGCTGGTGCGCCCCCCCACCAGGGCCCAAGGCGAAGAGAGAAGGGAAAAGGGGGAAACCCTAGGCTCAAATGGGCCTAAGGCCCACCTAGTGGTGCGCCCCCCTCTCTCCCCCTTGGCCGCCCCCTAGATGGGATCTAGGGCTGGCCGCCACCCCTAGGGGTGGAAACCTAGGTGGGGGCGCAGCCCCTCCCTTTCCCCTATATATAGTGGGGTTTTGGGCTGCCATACACACGAGAACATCTCCTTCTTGGCGCAGCCCTACCCCTCTCCCTCGTCTCTTGCGGTGCTTGGCGAAGCCCTGCTGGAGTACCACGCTCCTCCACCACCACCACGCCGTCGTGCTGCTGCTGGACGGAGTCTTCCCCAACCTCTCCTTCTCCCCTTGCTGGATCAAGGCGTGGGAGACGTCACCGGGCTGCATGTGTGTTGAACACGGAGGTGCCGTCCGTTTGGCACTAGAATCATCGGTGATTTGGATCACGGCGAGTACGACTCCATCAACCCCGTTCACTTGAACGCTTCCGCTTAGCGATCTACAAGGGTATGTAGATGCACTCTCCTTCCCTCGTTGCTAGATTACTCCATAGATTGATCTTGGTGATGCGTAGAAAATTTGAATTTCTGCTACGTTCCCCAACATAGGGGGGCGGTGTGGGCCTGGTGTGCTACAGCGGTGTAGCAACGGTGGTTTCGCAAGCGGCGCGGGGCGGCGGTGGCGACCTCCTTCTTCTGGATGTGTGTCGGCGGCTGGCTCAGATCTAGGGTTCGTGCCTGGGTGGGCCTGACTAGGGCCCGGGGCGGATCAGAGCCTTTGCTTCGGGTAGGAGAGGTCGGGCTTGGCCCGGGATGTGCTCGCGGGCTTCCCCATGGGTATGGCGCTCGGTGGTGGTGGTCGTGGTAGTGTTGTGTCGGTGCGCAGATGGACGTCGGTGACCATGGACATGGCGGCGTGTGAGTCGCTTGGCCAAGGGCTTGGAGCTGACTCATCGGCGGCCGACGGAAGTCTTGGAGTCGTGTCCCCCCTGTCCACCGTGATTGGCTAGGGACACAGGTGTGGGTGCCTCCTACGATGGACGCGCCTACCCAGACTCTGGGACTGATGTCGGGCTAGGAGTTGACGGATTGTCGTCGCTCTTCCAACCGTGGTTGAGTGCGCCATGATGTGCGCGACATATGCTATCTAGCGACAGGGATGCCGGGGCGCTGGCTCCGAATGGCGTTTTGCATGGTTGCTCTCCGGCGGGCATCATTGCGATGGTGGTGGATCTCCTCCGGGGTTGTGTGGGCAACTGGAGGTGCAGCGGCTGGTAGCTCGGATGTGCCCTCTCGCTCGGAAAGTTATTATTTTATATTTCCTTATTCATGATAAAGGTTTACTATTCATGCTAGAATTGTTGTGATTGGAAACCGAAATACATGTGTGAATACATAAACAAATACCGTGTCCCTAATAAGCCTCTACTAGACTAGCTCGTTGATCAAAGATGGTTAAGGTTTCCTAACCATAGACATGTGTTGTCATTTGATAACGAGATCACATCATTAGGAGAATGATGTGATGGACAAGACCCATCTGTTAGCTTAGCATATGATCGTTCAGTTTATTGCTATTGCTTTCTTAATGTCAAATACATATTCCTTTGGCTATGAGATCATGCAACTGCAGAATACTGGAGGAATACCTTGTGTGCTATAAAACTTCACAACATAAATGGGTGATCATAAAGATGCTTTACATGTATCTCCGAAGGTGTCTGTTGAGTTGGCATGGATCGAGATTAGGATTTGTCACTCCGTGTATCGGAGAGGTATCTTTGGGCCCTCTCGGTAATACACATCATAAGAAGCCTTACAAGCAAAGTGACTAAGGAGTTAGTTACAAGATGATGTATTACGGAATGAGTAAAGAGAGTTGCCAGTAACGAGATTGAACTAAGTATGAAGATACCGACGATCGAATCTCGGGCAAGTAACAAACCGACAGACAAAGGGAATTATGTATGTTGTCATAAGGTTCGACCGATAAAGATCTTTGTAGAATATGTAGGAACCAATATGGGCATCCAGGTTCCACTATTGGTTATTGACCGGAGAGGTGTCTCGGTCATGTTTACATAGTTCTCGAACCCGTAGGGTTCGCACGCTTAACATTCGTCGATGATATAGTGTTATATGATTTGGTGACCGAATGTTGTTCAGAGTCCCGGATGAGATCACAGACATGACGAGGAGCTACGGAATGGTCCGGAGGTAAATATTGATATACAGGACGATACTATTCGGACACCGGAAGAGTTTCGGAGTGCACCGGGTAGTCATCGGATCGCCGGAAGGGGTTCCGGACACCCCCGGGAAGTCTATGGGCCTAACGGGCCAAGGGGAGGGACACACCAGGCCACAAGAGGGCTGGCGCGCCCCTTTCCATGGCCACCGGTCCTAGAGGAGGGAGGGTTGGCCCCGCCTGCCTTTCCCTCCTCATGAGAGAAAGGAAGGGGGGGGGGGGGCACCTCCTCCTGCCTTCCTCCCGCGCACAAACAAGGGGGACGGCTTGGGGCATGAAGGGATTCAGCCCCACTTGGGGCGCCTCCTGGATGCCTCCCCTCTCCCCCCACCTATATATATGTGGGAGGGGGCGCCACTCATAGCCCACGACAATTTCTTAGCCGTGCGCGGCGCCCCTCTCCACAGTTTTCATCCCTCAGTCATATTTTCGTGGTGCTTAGGCGAAGCCCTGCGGAGATAGCATCACCATCATCGTCACCACGCCGTTGTGCTGCCGAAACTCATCTACTACTTCGTTGTCTTGATGTATCAAGAAGGAGATTACGTCACCGAGCTGAAGGGTGCTGAACGCGGAGGTGACGTACGTTCGGTACTTGATCGGTTGGATCGCGAAGAAGTTCGACTACATCAACCGCGTTACTAAACGCTTCCACTTACGGTTTATGAGGGTACGTAGACACACTCTCCCCACTCATTTCTATGCATCTTCATAGATAGATCTTGCGTGTGCGTAGACATTTTTTTGTTTTCCATGCAACGTTCCCCAACACACACACACACGGGTGCAGATGCACCTTGGCACCGAATTACTGCACTTGAAAGCTTGTCCCTTCTTGTACATGCCGAACAACGGCAACAATTATCGACCCACAATCGTTTATGATAATCACACCCCAGCCCTCAGCTTATTATTGGCTCTACGGAGACATCAATATTCACCAGTTAACTGAACATGTTTTATTATCTCTCTAAGGTAGACTTTAATCTATATTGTGGGGAATCAACTCATGTGCACTTTGTTATTTTACAAGTGTAGAAGTTACATTCAGCGAAGGAAACGGATGTGAAGGATTCCAGAGATGTACAACCTTTTTCTTGTACACATACACACCTTGAATGGAAACTTGTCAAACTTTTTTGAGAAGTACAACATATTCCCTATTTAAACAAATACCACTTGTGCTTTGTTAGAAACCACCTTCCTTGGGCAATGGCCACCCTTGGCAGAGAATAGTCATCATTTTCTGTGCATAATAGATAGGTCAGAGTCTCCTCCTATTGTCATTTTCACTTCGCCATGGGCAATGACCACCGTTCAGGTGAGTGATGGAAGGCTCGGGACTGGTAATGATGCAACTCCCTGATGATGACATCTTGCGGTATTCTATGTTGGTGGTTTTGCTATTGCTACTGTTGGAGCTAACATTTTTTACCATCAGAGTTTGCCTCTACGGTGTCTTCCGGTGTTATGTGCTGCCCCTACAGCCTCCATCTTTAGCTAGCGGTGCTTTGTAGTGCTTATTATTTTTTATGAAAATGTTCCAGATCTAGCAAAGTTCATTGGAAGTACAAAGTGTTGGAACCGCAGCCCTCTAGCTACCTCTCCTCTCACTCGAACGGAGGTGAAAGAAGAAAAACAGCGGACACAAGATTTTCTGGCCGGCGCATGAACGCCGCCACAGGCGCACGAACGCCCCAATCCTTTTCTTCCTTATAGTGGCTACATGGCTACACACCTCCATACACACACATACGCCACACTTCCGCTGCGTCCCGTCCGTCCCGCGCGCATCCGACGCGCCCGACAAGCCCGACCGCATCATTGCGTCTCGCATGTCCCGCGCGCACCCGACGCGCCCGACGAGCCCGACACACCAAGCCGTGGCTTATTCCAACACACACCCCCTAAGCCACGGCCTAGAGGAGTCCGTCGTCGTCGATGTTGGCGCCGGCCAAGAGAGCCTGCTCCGCCGCCGGTCCTTTCCGCAGCTGCGGGCACTCGCGCCGGAAGTGTCCGTGCTCTCCGCACTTGTAGCAACGCCTGCACCTGTTTCCGCTGCTCCCCGACGCCACGGTGCGCCCGTCGTCGTCCTCCCGTGCTCCGCCTTGCTGCCGCTCCCGCGCCCGCCACTGCGCCGCCGTGAACAGGAGCTGTCCGTCCGCCCGCTCACCGATGTCCTGTCGTCGACGCCGAACTCGCTCGTCGAACGCGCGCAGCCGCCCGAGCGCTTCATCGAACGCCATTGTCGTTACGTCGTGGAACTGCTCGATGCCGGCGACAATGGGGAAGAGGCGATCCGGCACGGTATCCAGCAGCTTCTTGACGAGCGCCGCGTCGCCCAACGTCTGTAACATCCCAAATTTGCAATTTGGAATGTTATACACTAGATCATCATGCATATCATATTTTCATGCATTTTGGTTGATCCTAGAAATTTCACACAACTCAAGGACCCACGGAGAGAGTTGGAGATTTCGTTATTTTCATATTTGAGTTCTCTCAAATTTTGGAAAAGAGGATCAATTGGTTTATTTATTTCATCTTCAATTATTTTTCCAATATCAAAAAAATGAGAGAGGGAATAATATGACTTTCCCAAAGTTAGGAAAAATGAAGATCTAATGAATAAATCAAATTTTGGTTTTGCCGGAGTTTTGTTTGCTTTTTATTTGGATAGGGAAAAATGGGCGTTTTCAAAATTTGCATTTTAGGCCCGGAGAAAAGTTCATTTTGTTCGACTCATTTTTTGGAGTCGGGGAAAATTTACTTTAGATTTTTCGGAGTTCGTTTAGATAGTTTTCTTTTGTTTTTCTGCACGCGAAACCGATTTAAAAAAAAGGGAGACCGCAGCGCCCGCCTGGGCCAAGGGCCCAGCCGGCCGGCCCAGCCGCCCGTTGCGCCAGGCGCAGCCGCCAGCCCCGCCGCCAGGCCGAGTCCCAGCGGGACTCCAAGCCGCCGCCGCCTCCCCTTGCCCCTTCCCCAAGCAAGAGACCCCCCCATCCTATATAAATACCAACACCCCCCCCCCCTCTTTTCCTCCACCACCCCAAGCCCCAAGCCGCCGCCGCCTTAAGCCGCCACCGCCGCCTTAAGCCGCCGCCGCCGCCCTAAGCCGCCGCCCGGAGCCCGCCTCCCGAGGTAGCCGCGCCACCTCTTCTTTTCCTCGGTTCGGTTTTTCTTCTAGAAAACCGTTCCGGTTCTTCTCTTTTTTTTTCTTCCGGTTTTTCTTCCGGTTTTGTTTCGGTTTTCTTCCGAAACCCTAGATCGGTTTTCATTCTTCTTTCGGACCGTTCGTCTCAACGAACGTGATCACCGATTTTTCCCGGTTAACGACGCCCGTTCGTTTAACCGTTCGTCTTTTCTTTTCGTCGGATTTATTCCGCGATCGTGATCTCAGATCCGATCTTCGTTCTAGTCTTTCTTCCCGCTCATTTATCGGAATCAGGTGATTCAAGCGCATGGAGTTTCGTTTCGAAACCGCCGTTCCGACTAATCAACTTGAACAAGTTTTTGCCACAATAAAATTTGACCCAGTTTCTACCTGCTAGAACCGAGTTGTTTTCTTCCGCCGTTTGTTTCCCGTCGTCTGTTCTGTTCTTTCTTTCTTTGCAACCGGAGTTCTTAAGTTGAACTTTCTGGTTCGTTCTCTTGTTCGAGTTTTACCTGTGCATTAGATGAGTACTTATTGTATGCTTGCTGTTTGTCTGCGATAGATCACCCGGATTGCGCCGCTTGTTACTTCGAAACCCTAGGACTCGTGGATCCTCAGCAAGGCAAGTAACACTTTGATCATACCTTTTCTACAACCCAGTTTTATTGCATTAATCAATCCTCACACATTGCATGGTTAGGATCTAATTAAATTGTGGGATGGGAAGTAGATGATGTAGTACCTATTACCTGTTTATTATGAAAACTTTGGGAGTTACTTCTACGTTTGCTTATTATGCCACGCTATGCTAGTAGACGTGGATTGGGTGAGTGATATCCATGACAGATGTGAGATTGTTAATTAATGGTTTATCTAAGGTGGAAACTTAAACACACATCTGGGTGGATTTAGGCACCCGATGTCTATCAGGACTTGCCTGTTTTCTTTTGGACCGCCACCCAGGCTCAAAGGGATCACAAGATCATTCATGCTAGTAACTTCCGTGTGCAGCCACAAGCCATTATGGGCTCTGGCATAGTTGACTAAGTCGTGCGAACTCTTATAGTGGTAGACTAGCAAATGTAGGGGATGTAGGTGGTACGGTCTACCCGATCATAAGGTGCTAGCACTTCTGAAAGACTATGTCTTGGTCATCCGTCTTCTCAAACACCCTGTAGTGCGAGAAACCAAACGGAGGCGATCGAGTCTTGTGGGGAAAAGTGCGCAAACCTCTGCAGAGTGTAACAAACTAATCATGATTAGCCGTGTTCCCGGTTATGGACAACTTGAGTATCTAGTACTTGAATATCATGTGAATCTCATCATGTTACTTCTAATTAATGTTGTTGGGTTTTAATTGTTCACTTAATTGGGATCGGAATGCTGTCAACCATTCTCGATGTTTAACAACTACCATGATAGTTAAATAAATTTATTCCTTTGCAGTAGGGAAAAACTGGCTTTACGCAAAACTGTAACCATAGAGCTTTCCACCAGCCGTATATGCATATAGTATAGCTGTTTCATTCCATTACTCTCTATGTGTTACATTGCCAGCATATTCCATGTGCTGACCCGTTTGCGGGCTGCAACCTTCATGTTGCAGACTTTTCAGACGACGAGTAAGGTGCTTTTAGGTTGTGGTTCTATACTCAGCGACCGTTGGAGTTGATGGACCCATTTATCTTCCGAGCCTTCCGCTGTTATTGTCATTAGATGGCCTTAAGCCATATTTATTGTAATAAGTTCTCTTTGAGACAACGCTGTAATAAGTGTGTGATTGCCACTCTGCTATAAATCCTTCGATGTACTGTGTGGTGTCAGCATTACTGATCCAGGGATGACACTGAAGCACAGTAGACTTGATCCAT